>NC_060018.1:4771386-5426014 GCF_021134715.1 Daphnia pulex | reverse complement strand
CGACAGACTCACGTTTCAGTTCATTGATGCAAACGCCACTCGTGTTAGTATGTCTATTCAACGAATATACATAATGTTACGTGCGTAATATACATATACGACGTCAGGGGCCGCCGCCTGCATCCGGAGACTCTGGTGAGGTGATGGATGTCACGGTTGTCGCCGAGGACCAAAGGCCTGACAAAGCTCCGCCGTCTCGATCGCCGTCGAGTCATGTTTCCACCTCATTTACGACCAACATATATCAGAGATACGTGAAGGGACTGAAATTGGCATCCCTCTTTTCTCTTCTGCGCACGAATCTGCCGGCAGATTCTTTTTTCTCTTTCTTTTCTTTCCTTTTTCTGAGATGGCCGCTCGATGGATGGATGCTGAAATATCGCCGGCGCTACATTGATCTTTCCCGGTTGACCGAGTTCGAGTTTCGTACTATATATACATATAATGGCTGGGAGGATTTTTTTTCCCCTCCCCTTGTTCCTCTTTGTACTCTTTGGCCTTTTACGTACCCCTTTTGTTTTGGTTTTCAAAGGCCTTTGAGGCCATATTGCCACATGACGTTGTAAATGGAAGAATTCCGCGTATTCTCTCTCGACTTTACACCAACGTTTGTTTGGAGTGTGTGGCTATAGAAATGGTTCGGCGCGGTGAGCTGTTGCTTCAAAACAATAGTTTAGACATTGTCAACTGTTCAGTGAACAATTTGGGGCCTGTAGTTGGCGCACTAAATGGTTGTGTACCCCCAAACAAGGAGCGATGCTAAGCGACATGTGTTTTAACTCTTCGCTTCCTTCGTCCCGCATCTATTTTGGGATAAAGTGCGACATTTCCAACTAATAAAGAATTGATATCGTCTTACTGGAAGGGGGGAGTCCTCTCGCGCTTCAGCAATTATCCTCGAATCTATTTGTCGCCCACGTCTTATACTCGCGTCCTCTCCTGTCGTAGTTTTCATTGTGACAAGACCTCTATATAAGACGCCCCACCGTAATGAGACTATTCTCCTTCTTCTTCTTCTTCTTCTTCTTCTGGTGGGTAGAAAGTGGATAATATAACCGTCGAAACGGATCAACAGCTGTGCGAGGACCCTTGTACCCAAGACCGGGGACTCGAAAACCCCAGGCTCCGTTCTTGCACGCGTGTGACCGCTGATGATAACGAGTCTTTGATTGGCTTGATTCATCGTCGTTTCTTCAAGATAGGATCGGATGGAGATATAGAATCGTTTTCTCGCTGTCGCCCATGATCCGTTGAGAGTTGCGCTGGAGCATTGACGACGAAGGACGCAAAGCCTGAGAAAGAAAAATGCGTGGGGTAAAATAAAAAAAAAAGTGGGGGGACAAGGGACCGGCTCTTCCATCTTGTCAAGTGAGTACGATGAAGGACCCGTTTCCAGCGACGACTCGGTTGTTTTTAGTCCCGCTCATCTTTAAACGCGGTTAAGCTATTGCACCGTGCTGATTTAATGGGTCGTTCGATTTCTTTTTTGTTTTGTTTTTTGTTTTGTTGTTGTTGTTTGCTTCGTCTTCCATCTTTCTCTCGCCTTTTCTTTTAGTGCTGCAGTAATTTTTTTTTTCTTTTGCTTATTCTGCTCGTGTCTGCAGTAAAAAAAAAATAAAGCAAAAATGAAATGCGACGTCGATATATATCCGGTACTGTAGGCCGGGGCGCGAGCCTCCCATAGTTTTTTGTATCCTAGGAACCACGAAGAATGCCCTCATTTTAACGGACGCTCAGTCCAGATCTTTTGCTCATCTTTTACTTCTTCTTTGTCTCCAAGGCAACAGAGAACCCATCTCTCTCTCTATTTCTTTTGTGAAACTTTCTTTGAATACTGCTGGCGGCTGATACTGTTGCTATCGGCTTTCTTCTCGGCCGGCAACCAGCGCCTCATGTGAAAATCGACGCTCGCCAAGCAGACTAGAATGAAACGAAGGACGCCGGGGCTGACGGGTTTGGTCGTCGCGTGAAAGCAACAAGGAAAGAAGAAGAAGAAGCGACCAATCGAAAGTTTTGGACAAAACGAAGGGATTTTATTTGGACTCTGAGCCCCGCTCTCTGGATCGATGGTGATGTGCTAACATGACGCCCAACAAACTAGGGGTTAGATTCGATCCGAAACATTATCCAGCTGTGTGGCTGGCGCAATTAAGACGTCGTGATTGTGATATTTTTGTTTCTACGATGTCATACCGAATTTACATCCAAGTAGGAAGAGCGGAGGACGAGCGACAATAGACGGACGGCCAATAAAGCATCCAGACCCCCCGACCAGTCGCCGACGCGTTGTTGATTACGGGACAAAGGCTTGTTACGTCTCTAAGGATATAAGGACTCACTCAAGCGGATGCTGTGTATGTGTGTGTACAGTGGCAAGGAAGAGCCATTAACCACTCTTGCTTCTGCAGCGGATCGAGTATCTATGCGCAGAGTGAAAACATATCACTCCCCTGCTCCCGTTAATCAAGAACCAATCTTTCTTGTCGTGTGAGTGTGTTTGCCGTGGAGAAATCACGTCTTGATGCGCGTGGGTAATAAGTGTGCTTAAACAGGGCCACGTGTAATTTCTGGGGGCCCCAAGCGGGGAAGAAAAAATGACATAACCAACTTGTTATTTTCTGCATTGCCTTGCACCGCTCGTCTGTTTTTCCTTTTTTTTTTCTTTGCGTGAACCACAAATCAGCTTTGCCGTACCCCGTCCACATACTGCGATAAATGCATTGTCTTAATCCGGTACCCACTATCGATTAAATCCGATCAGCAAGAGCCCAGAGATGGCCCAGAGGATTTCGTTCTCTGCTGCCTCTCGTAATATATGGGATCTTGCCCCGCAACTTCCAGGAAAGAGCAGCAAATCCTTATTGCTATTTTTGCTTCTGATGCAATGGCGGGTAAAGCTCTGGTTCTTGTTGTCCGTCGTTACGCACAGATTGATAGACCATTACGTGTGTGGGGGGGGGGGGGGGGGTTTCGACCCAGAAGCACTGCTCGGCCTTAGCCCAGTGTTGAAATCGAATCAGCCGACTAATTGCTTTGGTCTTGATCTGTTGGTGAGACACGTTGGGCTGTTTGGGCTTCTTCTTCGTCTTGTGCTTGTTATCTCCGTGGTTTTGCTTTTTTCTCCATCTCGAGGCGTCAAAGCTCGGAGAGGCGGAGCGACGCAATTGGATTAACAGGCCGCGATTTATTTTCAACAGCGACGCGCATGCGGATTGATTGATTGATCAATCGCAATGAGATCCCAGTTTATACTGCAGGCCTCAGATTGGTCTTTCATCTTAACGAGCTCTTCTCGCCCACTCCAACAGATATGAATCTGAGAATCGACTAAAAATTGGGTTCGTTAAAAACGTGACGTAGCAACAAATTCAAAATGTGTCCGTTCTTATCTTTCACGTCTATATAGCGCAGCTCGGGCGAGCACGAGTTCTATTCAGCAGCCACAATTTCGCCCGGGGATATCAACAGTTACGCTATTTAGAAGCGAGTCATTAACCGTTTAACCAACTTTTCAAACTTTCTTTTGACAAAAGAGCACTGGTAGCAACAAATGCGATGATTACGACTTGAAGAGCACAGTCTGTTTGGCCGATACTCGTAAGTTTGAGATCTGAACTTCGTTTCAAGCCAGCAGTTTTATTATTTTCAAAGAAAAAAAATGTAACTTTAATTTTACGTAAATGAATTTTCCTCGTTTTATTTTTTGCTGCTTTGAGTTGAGATTTAGCCGTGTAACATGCCCTGAGTGTTAAGGCCAACAAACACCGAGTGTTATTTATTCCTTGCCTGCGGACGGTTGCGAAGGCGTGAAGAAGATTGTGCAACGTACAGGAGACTATCGCGCTTATATTGATCCATATCATTGGCAGTTTGCTCAGATGATGGCCCTTCTCTTTGCCCCTGTCCTTTCTTTTCTATTTGACAAGACTGACGATTTGTATTCACCCTAACGTGTGTCTCATATTCCTGAAATCGTTGACTGGAAAATTGACTGTCTCAAGGAAAGAGTCTTGACAAAAAAATGCTGGTTTGTAGTTGTAATCTTGTGCGCTCGTGCGAGGATTAGATCCTAATCGATGCTATTGAGACCTCCCCGTCGTCTCCTTCGAGACTTCAGTTGCCTGTCCTTGTATCTCTTCTGGATTCTTTTTTCTTTTACACTCCTTTTTTTCTTTCCTCATCACCTGCCATCACTCAGTCTACAGGATTAGTCGCTGTAGAAAAGGCCAGAGAGTCTTGGCCATGGGGTTTGAACAAGTAACAGCTGTTGGAATATAAGGGACGAAACACTTCTTTTGTGAACAGCTGGAAATCAGACCGAGAGCACATGCGCCTAAGTCCTACGACTCCCTTTTTGTATTTACTCGGACCTCTGATGTAGTATAGTTTGAGTACAAGTGGAAACATGGGGAGAAAAGAGGAAGAAAAAGAGGGAAACTTTATTATAAGGCAAACGGGGGAAAAAGAGATAAGACGAAGAATGAGGAGGGTGTGAGGACAAAAATGTGTTTGATCAATTCGCTGCTCATTGTGAAGGCGAGGCAAACTGGAATCCGCAACCTTTTCCCCCATTCTCAGTGAACTGAACCAACACGTTTTTTAATCCACGGCAACAAAGGGAAACTAATAGATGCCTGGAAAATGGAAGGGAGAAAGTGGTATACAATAAGACAAAAAAATTCCTTATTTGAACAGCCGAGTTTAGTAAGCGCCAACGACGGGTACAAATGGCTCCTGTTTCTTGGTTTTCCAGATGCGTTTTGTCGACTAGAATTCCCAGCGTAAACAAGAAATCCATGGAGATTCGATGCTCGTTGCGTATTAACACAAGAACCCTTGATGGAAATTACCTAATTATGTTACCGGTAGTACCTAATTACATGCTTAATTTTCTTCGCCGCTGTCGCAGGCGCTCGCAATTGAAATCCGTATTGATGTTTCCTAGACGCCGTTTAAAGTTTGAACGACGGTTGATCGAAAGTTTAGATCGGTTGACTGACACGCATTTCATGTTTAGGCTACAGAGAAAGCTAATTATATTCTGGATCTTTTTCACTTGGCTCGTTTTAGCCGCACCACCAACGAGTTATTCTGTCCTTGTGGCGCCATTAATGACATGAGAGACATTCAACAATCCCCGGTATATATGTCTTGTCTCCTCTCTGGTCTTGTATTTACAAGACAACTTGAAATGCAGATGGGACATAGTGTCGTCCTTGTAGCTCTCAATTAGCTTTGATGGGTGAAAAGCTCCGCCAAGCTTGAAAAGAATGCATTTAAAGTGTTTGACAGGTCCGGCTCGTTAATGTCTTGAAAAATATTCGACCTGTTTTCCCATCTTGTCCGGTGTACAAAGAAAAAAACAAAATCCTGTTATCTTGTTGTTTATGGTTTTACCGGACATACTGTAAGTTTCCGGTTATAGACTTGGTAATTGGAAGAATAACAAAAATGGGTTCTGTGGTTAAGGACATCAAAAACAGAAAAAAGGAACGCCGTTCATTAACTTTTTAATGTCAGGCGACGAGTTGGATGTCGCCCTCAGCAGCGGACGTTAAAACTTTGATGTTTTTCAAGGAAATGTATAGGAAGTTTTTCTGTTTTTTT
Organism: Daphnia pulex; assembly: GCF_021134715.1. Taxonomy (NCBI): domain Eukaryota; kingdom Metazoa; phylum Arthropoda; class Branchiopoda; order Diplostraca; family Daphniidae; genus Daphnia; species Daphnia pulex. The sequence continues at coordinate 5,420,407 of NC_060018.1, read as the reverse complement.
TTTCCTGCGACCTTTTGTAACATCGTCTAACTTCTCGGATGAATTATTAAGAGAACCTTTCCAGCTCTCTGAGATGATGTTTTTTTTTTTAATTATCTAACCACATTTTGGTACGTCGCTAACGAGTCTAGAAGCGACGATCCTCTCGCTCATCCCCATACAAGTTCTATCAATGCCGGTTTTGCCCAACTACATTTCCGAAATGCTTTCCATTATTCAAGGAAAGGAGGATTTTCAATGATGGAGTGGTTGTGTACGGGCTCTGCATTCATCAAAGATGACAGGGCAACCTCATTCCAATCGATTCTTGTCCAATTATTTGTGCGATAGCGTAGCATGTATCTATCTCGTCTGCTGCTAAAGAGGACCCGAGTCAATACGAGGGAGAGAGCGGGTAACTGTATACGCCTCGCTAGGCTCTGTTCATTTCATCCGACACTAATTGTATTTTTACTTGCCAAAGTTTTTTTCTCTCTTTAAACATGGCCCGCATCTGGGAAGACTCTGGGACCTCACGAGGCAGGTATGGCGATCTTCAGTTCGCATCCATCCATCCAACCTACTCTTCCGTGTGCACAAGATAATAGCCACTTGAAAGAATTGAAATATGCTGCGCAGCGTAGTACAGCGCAGAGCGCACTGTTGTATTCTTAGCGTGTGCAATGCCCGTAGACAGACAGTCCATCTGCTCGAGTTCTCGACATGGAGAACAAGCGGTAACTTTTTGCCAGGTTTTCAGACGAGGCAACTCTAAAACTTATGGTCGCCTGTAGCCAACAGGGCATGGGGCTCCTGACTAGTTAGGTAGGGTCTTTAGACCTGAACGGAATGGGTGGCACTAGAATGATTTCGCTCCTTCGATTTCCCACCGTTGGACTTTGTTAGCTCGGACAGTCGTCTGCCTAACCTAAATAACCGTCCGTTCGCAGAGTCCTAAACATTTTGTGTGTTTGTTCATTTCTTTTTCCGTTGCATCGACAAATTTTATGCCCGATCAGGTTGAATTTATCGAGCTTTCCAGTTCAAATAAAGTTACCCTGGCGGTCACGCAACTTTTGGGTGACTTTCCGATCAATCGATATTCGCCCCTCCCAAAAAAGGGAAAAGATCAAAAGAAAAGTGTTTTTATATGCAAATCTTCTTTTTTTTGGGGTACATCAAACGGCTAGTGTTTTCTTATTTCCTCGTTAACGAAAGAGTCAACTTAAGCTTCGTGTTTTGCGTTCACTTTTTTTTCTCCAGCCGGAAGAGTTTCCACGGAAAACTTTGCCCCTGAATGAGTGTATTCCTTGAAAACTCTGAATCGTGAAATGGGGTGAAGAACTTTTATCGATCACACAAAAAAGTTTTTTTTTATATTTAAACCACTTTTATTAAGAGAGAGAGAGAGAAAGATAGGAGAAAATGCTTTTTTTCCTCTTCCAACTTTGGACTCGTCGACGATTCCGGAAAGAGGAAGTGAAATAGATATTAAACCTGGCCGACATGGCGAACTGCGCTTGTGTGATTGCGACCATCTGCGAATTTAAAGTTGGCGGCTGCCTCTTCTCCCTTTTAGTTTATTCTTTTTGCATTGATTTCAAGATGAAAACAAATCACTGCGAATAAAGAAAAGATGGTCCACGTTCGGAGAGAGAAGCTCCGTCTCGGACTCTTCCTTTTTTGTTTTGTTTTTAATATACTGGATTTATTTCATCACAGGCCGTCACTCTTTTTGTAAGAGTAGTATAGAACAAGAACTTACTTTTTGATGGATATCACTATGGATGCAGAACTTTGTTATCGCCAAAGATCGTGCTTCCGTTCGTTGCTGCCGCCATTTCCCGACATGCGAGCTTACCACTGAACATCGCTGCCGGCAGCGCATATCCGGAGTAAAAAGCGAAAAGAGATGGATATATATATACGTATATATATATATTTCTTAGATATTTATACACATATCTCTATATACGGATTCACTAGATGAAGTCTGTACATGCCATCGCAATTCATAATTGTAATGCTGTACGAACATGCATAATTCAACAATGCCCGCCGGGTCTGCTGGGAGCTGGGCGAAAGAAGGAAACTAACGGCCGGGATCGACTCTGTTGCAAACTCGACTCAACTCGGTTGCGAAGGTTCAACTCAGCCCAGCAGCTCGCACACTCTCCCCGAAACGAAAAGGATTTTTTTTTTATTATTATTTTGAAAAACCCAAGAAATTATTTAAATCGAACCAATATCAAATCGGCCTTTTTCTTCAAGGGAAAAATGTGCACAGTGTTCTGTCCGCTGTCTGAATACGTACATAGGCAGGCAGGCTGGCTGGCCGGCCGTTTGACGCTGTGCCACTGATGTGTGTCGCTGTGGCAGCAGTGGTGCTGCATTATCTCGGCTTGGTGCCATGTCGCTACATAGATCAAGAGAGAGGGAAGACCGGCTTCCGGTTATGTGCGTTGCTGATAGGAATTATACTACTCGCCGGCAGTATACAGTCCGTATATATATCCTATATATTTATTTATTTATTTATATAGCAAACGGCGTCTCCCTCTTGTTGTTTTTCTCGGGCATCGTTTTCATCATTTTCGCGTCTTATGTGTTGGGATGTTGTTGTTGTGCCTCTTCCATCTCTCTTTTGTCTTTCTCCTCCTTTTTTTTTGTTTTTGGCTGCTTCTTATTTATCGGAGTGCAATCGACCCCGCCATCCATTCAGGCGGGCTTACTAACATCCACTTCATTCTTGTGTTGGTGCTGTTTTTATACTCCCAGAGCTGCCATTTCTCTATAGATTCATATTCTCCGAAATTGTTTTTGCCGCCCAAAAACTTCCCCCTGCTGCTCTTTTTGAGTTTTATGAGCGTCGCATCGTTTGAAATTTTCAATAAAAAAAAGGAAAATAGTCGACGGGAGCTGGTAGCAGCTAGGCAAGGAGCGAGAAAACTTGTCAAATCTCATCTCCACAAAATGTCAAAAGTTTGTCGAGTTCCTAGCCTCCTGTCTTGGGGGGTGAGTGAGTGAGTAGTAAGAGTAGCGCCAGACGCGCATTTCAAATGTGTGTACAACAACCACTAGCGCGATCACATGGTTGTTTCCTTAGCATATGAAGTTGGGCCTCCCGCCTCCCCGCTCGAGTCGTGGTTTTCTGTTTTCCATTCGTCTTGTTGCCCGCTCTCTCGCCGTCTGCTACTGCCTGCCTGCCCGCCCTGTCACATTCTGCATTGAATGCATTCATTGATATTCCTACTAATTCCCCGGCACCCACCCGTCTCTGTGGCTAATAGAAAGTATTGATCCGCCACTAGTCGGTATTCTTTTCCTGCAATAATTTCCTCCTCTCCTATTTTTCTTTTTGCTTTTTTCTTTGGTTGGAAAACATTTTGTCGGGTTGAAGGGACTGTGTGTGGTTGACGCTGTGTGGCGACGTCTCTCTCTCTCTCTTTCCTGCGAGATGATATCACGTGTCTCACGTTTTTTCTTCTTCTTCTTCTCTCCCACTCAACTCGTTGAGTTGGGCGTAGTCGTTTTGAACCAACCCAGTTGGCCAATATTATGTGCGGTCGTCGGTTGTCGTGGACGACGCAATCGAGTCCCCGAACCCGTTCTCCCCTTCGCCTTTCACCAGCTGACGGCCATATATATTCCTTATTCTTATGCACTCGTTTGCTTTTTCTTTGATTGCGTTTTTTCTTTTTTTTTCTTTCTCTTTTATTCTTATACTTTTTCCGCCGGAGGTCCCGGGTCGCGGAAATTCCTGGTAAATCCGAGTGCGTGTGATGGGCACGGAGGGGGGGTTCTCTCGGACAGCGGGTGTGTAAACGAACCAGGACAGAGCGGCCAAGAGCCGAGTGGACGGCAAAGAGGATTTCAGTTGCGTCGTCGTCCGTCGGACGACGGCAAAGATGTCTAAGCTGGCCAAAACTAGAAGTCCGGCAGGATGAAGGTATAGCTTGTTGTAGTTGCAGGTCTACTCGTGTGAATGATATTCAAGGAGAAGGAAACGGAAAAAGGCTTCTCCTTTTCTTTTCTAGTTTATCCTGAGGACAGCCCAAGATTTACTGGACATCTCAATGGGAGAGAAGTCCTGAATTTTATCAGACCGACAGAGAGAAAAGAGTCGCTCCTTTTTCCGAAGTACGAACATCTTTTTTCTTTCCGTTCTCTTCTGTCGTTTGTCGCGTTGACGTGATTTCTACTTCTTCTCGTCAGAAAAAAAAAGAAAACGAAATAAAGTAGAAACTGAAAAAAATGGACTGACAGATTAGACTTTTGAGCCATGTAAAAGGAATGGTGTATTCAACTCTTTTCCTTATTCTTATCGTATTTTTTCAAAGCGATCCTGTCGTTATTTTTCATAGAGGTATTTTTTTGTGTGTTGGCAAAGTTATGGGGATGCATCACATTCCATTGCTGGCAGTAATGAAACTTATCTATCCGCTATCACAAACAAGTTTGGAAATAGGAAGGAAAAAAAAGTTACACTTTGCATTTCTTTCACACGACTAACGATTTGTTTCCCAAACTTTTGACGTGTTTGCGACGCAAAAGAAGCAGGACCACTGCGATCCAACTTTAATAAGGAATTCTTGAGTGTTATTCTTATCATTTAAAAAGAAAAAAAAGGAGGCAGGTGCGCATTTGTTGTTTCGTCATGGCGGGATAATGTCGTTTTGAATGTGCACATGATCATTTCGAGAATTGGGAATCGTTTGAACCAATTTGTGTTTGTTTGTTGGCGTCGATTCGCTCAGATGTTTCCCGACCGCAGAACATATCTCGTAAACGGGTCTGGGGGAACTGCTGCTGAGATGACCAAATATTTACCGTGCCACGGAACGATGAGCATTTTATAGATAACTGTTTGCGTGAGATGGCCATCTATCGCAGAGACCTCAGGCCATTGGCCGAGATGTGTTGACACTTGTGAAATTGCAAAAGCTCCACCGACGTTCCACTTCAACCACCATCATCCCATCTCGACATTTTTTCTTTTTTTTTATTTGGCGTGAAATATTGAACTTTTTTACTCACGGAAAATGGGCGATTCGATATTGGGTGGGCGTTTATACCGAGTGCATCTCTCAAAATCGCGTCCAACTTTTTTTCCTCTTTCATGCGGCTAAGCGCATCCAGTGCATCTGTTCCGGCCGTGCGGTCCGCTCTTCTTTTTTTGTTGTTGTCAAGTGGATAATATAAAAATATCATCAAAATAAAAACGAAGTCGACGAGATAAATCGGCGAATAAGTGGCTCAACCTATTTTCGTGGAATTATTTATCTTCTTGGAAATTTCAATGGCGAATAATGAGGACAGCGAGTCTATATCCATCCGCTGATCAAGAAGACCGCAAACACAACCCAATAGACTCGAGTGCGGGATATTAAAAAAAGAAAAAAACAGCCGAAGAGCGGCAATTTTAAAATGAAAGACGTGTATAGTTCACTCTGATAGCGTCTGTGTATTTATACCCTGGCGATGTAGGAGCTGAACAAAAGTCCCCATTTAATATTTATCAGAAAAGAGATGACTTTTCGTTTAACACGGTTTTCCCCTCAGCCTCTCTACTACATGTGCTAGCGACATCCAGTTGTGGAGAGGGAAAAAAAATGTCCGTGTTTTCTTTTCTTTTTTTTTTCATCATAAACTACCGCGCTTCTTTTTGTGCATACAGCCCTGCCCCGGTACTTTCAGTCTCCTTCACTTTATTTATTTTTTACTTATTAAAAAAAAAGAGGAAATCTTTTTTCCGGCTTTTATTACCATTTTCTTCTTCCTTCCTCTCCCCTATTTTTTTTTCCTTCCGCATCTTCCGCTCCTGGTGCCCACTCATTTTGGCGGGTGCGAGCCTTGATGAATGTGAAGCTGCTGCTGTTGCTATTAAGGCCGCCCGTGTTGGACTTGTGTCCCCTCAACTGCACACGTGACTATAAGAAAAGAAATAACAATAGCGCCCAGTTGAGGACAAGGACTTTGAACAGCTGTTTTTCACAGTATGTGTATGTCGTTGTTCGTCGGTTTTTTTTTTCTCGGTGTTGTGTGTGGAGGGGGGGGGGTATCTGCAGCCGCTGCCGCCGCCGGTGGACCAGATGCGGTTGGCCGAGCGCGACGGCCGGACGCGTGATCAGTTTGGCCTCTCTTTTTTTCTGTCTTGACTGTCTGTTATTGTAGCCGTTGAGTTTATTATCACATCGAACAATTTGAGGTTGATATAAAGGCGTAAGTGGGACAAAACGGGTCCGCTACTCGCCTTGGTTGGCGATAAACCGTTTAGACTTAATACCAGAGACGAAATTCACTTGGCTATGATAATTGGTTAGCAGCTCTACCTTAGAAAATTGCTTGTCTGCTTAATTCGCCTCATACATAATCGACGTTACATGATGAATCCAGACAGAGTGTGCGTCTTGATGCCATGCCGATCCCTTTCTCCTATCTAATTCAACGGGAATTCTTGCAGCCGTCGCCCATAGGTTGTGTCCTGGTACGTCGTACGTCGCCCGCCGCCGCCGCCGCAACCGATCCGACATTGATGGAGAACCATTTTGCAGCCAGCTCGGCCCGGACGGGAGCCGACGCAGACGGCGCCCGTCTCCTTCTGGATTCAGTTCACGTGTTTTCTCCAATCTCCAATTCGACACTGGTAAGTGTACCGTAGCCAATATATACACTGTACTAGACTAGCTAGACGTGCTGCTATGCCGACCGAATTCTCCCTACAACTGCCACCGCACTTGGTCGAAAAAGAAGAGAGAGAGAAACACGGCCGATGTATCGACACGATCCAATTGGACATGGTTGGCAAAGTCTCTCTCTCTCTCTTTGCGTTTCCGGTCGCCGAGTCGAGGACTAGTGAGTGGAATAAGGATAAGCCATTCGGCCTATAGACGCACAGCGTGAGCCGCCACGAGTGGGAGTTTTGAACGAGAGAATTCTGGGCTCCCTAGTGATCGGTCGAGCTCTTACCGGCACATTCTATTCGTTCCATTTGTTCATCGACGGCAGGAGGAGGAACATGTAGAACAATTATCGGTACGTAACCAACGCGCAGCGTGTTCCAGGTTCATCGCCATTTTCATTCGGTTCCATTCCGGCAGTCTGTTCTGTTCTGTCGGTTTCTGACGGTCAGACGTTCCTTCTCGATAGTTTCCCTCGAGTTCTCAAAGTCCGGTACGGATTTCTTTTCACTTTGACAAATTACGCAGCGGTTCACTTTCATTTGCGATGATGACCCTAATCGGCCGAATATGGAGGGGCCCCCCCACTGTCGATTTTTTCCGTTTTCTCTTATTGGTCTTATAAGTCAATGCGACGTTGTCGAACTGGCAATTCACAAATGCTCATCAGGTGGGGATATATAAAAAGGATCGTTGCGAGTGAAAGTCGCATTTACGCCCCGAAAATAGAGAATCCCACGTTATCAGGAGTTTGAGAATCGGCCAAACACGACGACGACATGATTATAATATCGATGCCGTACTTAACAAGAGTTACGCTTTCCGTAAGAACAAAAAAAAATATATATATATAAGACCGTCCAACGGATGTCTGTTTACAGGTTTCGGTCTCGGAGTCAGTCTACGTACGTAGGCTCTCTGTTACTTTGGCGGGTGGGGGGGGGGTGGGAGGGCTGGGTTGGGCCAGTCCAGCGTAGAGTGACGCTCCGCACGCGCGCCAGCGGCCGCCAGCCGTGCCGCTTCCGTATATAGCGTCGGGGCGGGCGCAGCCAAACAGTAGTGTATACACACTGTGTAAAAGTCTGGAGACCCGTGGAGCGAGAGATTCAGTCAGTCGATAGCCGTCGGGGGCGTCGTTCACACACGTACAAGTCTCGCTCTCTCCCTTTTGGAACCCACCGAATTTCAGAAAACAGTTTTTACCTTCGTCTTGTTAACAAGTTATTCTCTTGCCAACAATTTGGACTGTGCGAACCCAAAAGGATTTTTTATTTTTATTTGAAAAATTCCCTTCTTTGTAATTGCACTCCTTTCGTATTTTATCCATCTCAGATTGTTGTTGCGCAATTGACACCTTGTCCGCGCTCTTCTTCGTCGGTTTTTTTGTTGTTTTACCTGAGTGCATCAACCGCCGCCGTTATTGTAGAGGAACAGGAGTGGGACGACCCATTTCTCTGGACGTAACCGATTCCTCCCCACTGTTATATTACTTTTCTCTCGGCCGGCGTGAACAATTAAACGAAAGAAAACTAAATAGCCGGCAGCGCCAGTGTCCGGTGCGACTTCCTCTTCGGTCTAGTGTGTAAATACACACGCACTCAGACACACACACACAGTAGAGAGAGAGTACACACACACAACAGCAACTACGTGCCATCGTCGTTTAAAGCGCTCTCGTCTACCTCGGCTGTTGTTTTCTTCATTTCGTGCGTGAGTGTCGAGAGGGTATTACCGTTGGACAGGAACGGACTCCGCCCGGCTCTGTGGGAGATTTTTTGGTGTGTGTTTACGGTACAGCTGGCCGGCTGGTTCAAGTGTGTATCTCTGTGTGTGTGCTGTTGTTGTTGTTGTTTGTGTGCCCGCGCGTCTGTGTACCGGCATCATCATCGCATTTTCCCATTGACCAGTTCGTCGGCCTCTACATTTTTTTTCTCTCTCCTTCACGTTCGTTTGTTAAGTTCTCCCGCGTCCTCCTCTGTGGGTCCGGTTGAATGGTGGCGACTCGTCTTGTTGACTGTCCCGTTTCCGATGCTCTCCGACTCGAGAGCTGTGTCAACCCCACTTCAACTCTTTGGTGAAAGCGTCACTTAATTGGCAACTGTCAGTGGCCATCAGCCAACAACAATTAGTGCGATCGTGCAGCACCAGTTTTGCCTCTCTTTTGTTTTCTACCCTCCCCACTCCCAACCCCGTTTTCATCCCTTCCTTCCTTCCTCCTCCTCCCGCGCCAATTTCCATCCATCAAAACTCTACGACGAACGAGGATTACATTGGCTTGTAAACTCATTTGCGCGTCGCCTGCAAACAGTTTGGACGTTTTCTCACCCGACAAACAAACTTCCACCGGTTCCACCGAAAGTGTCAAATTCGCCGTTCGCTCGAATTCGGCAACTTATCGACAATAAACAGCCAAAGACGCTGTGCCATCAAACCCAACGACCCCCACGTGCAACCCCGCCGTCGACCCGAACAATCCGAGCAACAACAACTACAACTACTACTAGTAAAAATACGAGAGAAGGAGAGGAAAACTATATACATTCGGGTGAGTGGAACAACCGATCTCGTCTTGTGTCTGCTCCATTTCAAAAGTGTTGGCAAACGACGGCGCAGTTTTCGCTGATTGATTTTTGATTCCGCCGCCTTTTTTTTTATTTTTGGATGTTTTTCAATAGGAGCGAAAGCAATGACGTACTATATTACCACTCTGCAGCTTCCCCCCTATTGTGCTTTGTCATTGTGCTCAAAAGTATATATGTACGTACGTACGTCTAGATCTACACATCCACACGCGCGATATATTATTATATGCGTCGCGGAGCCAGGGGGCAATCTCCCCACTTTTTTTTTCTTTTTTTCCTTATGGCGTATGGATGGTCCCCGGGTTTGATGTGTGCTCAGCATTCCCAATGTCATCCGTGTCGGGCATGAGGGAATGCCAGGGTCTTCACCGTGCGCATATGAACGCTAGACGTACCAAGTATCAAGCTTATTTTTTTTTTACTGATGATGGGGTGTGGCGGAGGCTAGGCAAGGCAGGCGGTGGGGGTGCTCAGCCTGTAGATACATTCAATTACACGCTCTGTCGTCGTCGTCAACGACGACGTGATACCCTCGACATTCATCTTCAAAAAGAGGAGAGAAAGAAAAGAAAAACAGTTTCGCCCCCATCTTCTATCTTGTATGTTGTCGCGCACTTGTGTCCGTTCCTCCCTGTGTGTTGTGTCTCTCACGCTCTAGAGACGCGACCGAAAGAAGATCCGACTCGATTCCGGCCACAGAATTGGACACAGGGCAGCAAATGAATATTGTTGTCTTGTGTTCGTGTCTGTGTGTGTTGTAATGTATTCTTTTGTTTTTTGTTTTTCCCGCGTGGAGAAGAGGCAAAATAAGACGGAGGGATTTTTCGGAGCGTTGCGGCCGCCGACTGTAATCCTCATCAACGGATGAGAATCAGAGTGTGCCGAGCTCTGAGCCGAGATCAGAGAACGCAACGACCCATTCGATCAAGACGGCGCGGCCCGCCAGCTATAAGGAAAATGGGGGGAAAATATATATTCAAAAAGTCCCTTTTTGGTCGAGGCCCGTCTTGATGATCTCTCGTATCTCATAGTCTCATCTTAATCGGATTGGTTGGGCACCCCCTCTTCTCTCTTTTTCTTTCCTCCTCTTGTTGGGCGGGCGGCATCGTGTTGACGCCGCACATATAACATGGCACAACAACGAGTATGTTTCCCCCCTTTGTCCCCCCCCCCCCTCCCCCCTCTTGCTCCTCAACTCCATCCGCAATTCCGCTTTTGTGCGTTGGCGGTTGTTTCTCCGGCTTGGAACCGACAGCGCAGAATGAGGCTGGGCAGAAAATGTTACACTGTGATGAAGATGATAATAGAATCAACGTAGACTCTCGCGCTGCTCTTGTTTCTGGATCTTCTCGGCCACCATGAGCCCCCCAATTCATCCGCCGATCGATCATCGACCCTTGACAGTTTCCTCTAATAATTACATAGTTCTTCTTCCTTCATTTTCTTTTCGCCGTTTCGTCTCCGTCGTCGTCCCTTTTTTTGTTTTGATTCCGCTCTCTTTTTCTTTTTCTTTCCTGGCCGAGCGTGCGATTGGCCAGTCTTCTTATCTCCGTGACCCAAACTACTTTGATAAAGAAAACGTGAACGGATTTGGTCGCCTTGCTTGGCTTGTCGTCGTCATCTTCTCTCCTTTAGTCCGCGTCTATTTCTCGTCTTGTTTTGTTTTTGTTTTGTGCTGATTTTTTTTTTTCGGGGCTCTCTTTCTCTTTCCATAGTTGTGCTTCACGCTCCGAATTCCAATTGTTTTCGTTTCTCTCTCTTTCTTTCTTGTCTGCACAGTGGAAAGACGAATAACAACGTGAGCGACTGACTGACTATACCGGGGCTGAATTGCGGGTTCGTTCGCTACTATTCGATTTCTTTTATTATTTTCTTATTTCTGGTGTTGCGCCGAGTATAAAAGTCGTCGTCTTCTTCTGCTTCTTGGAAAGGCCGATTCTTTATCACGCTCACGGCTGCTGTTGCTGCCTGACACCGCTGAACATTTTTCAGGAGAAATTGGAGGGGGCATTATCGTAACACGCCACTGATGGCGACGACAGCCCTCCTTCTTTTTCTCCTTTTCTTTTTCATTTTCTGGTTTCGCTGTCCTGTTGTTGTTGTTGTATGCCCTGAATTTGTTGTTGAACTTTTACTCGATGGTCATCTATCACCATCACTTGGTTTCGTTACTAAATAGCGGACCACAAAACAGCCGACGCAATTCCCCTGACGGTCGGATTTTCTTCCCTTTTTTTTTGTTACGTTCGCCCATCCCTCGGGGTCTTTTTGGACTCGATGAGAAACATTCCTATACGGTATTGTTATGTGCTTTTTTTTCTTTTTTACCCACGAGTTGAGTGGGTGGATCTGTACGGTAAAAAAAAAGCCTCACACAAGAAAAATGATTGCTCGTGAATCATATTTCCACGTGTGTGTACGTATCTGCTTATTTTTACATATTAAAAAATGCTATGCAACAAAATAGGCACAGCCAATGATGGGTGGAGACTCCGGAAACGACCGAACGACAAAAAGGACTCTGAAGTGACTGGGGGGGTCACATTTTCTCTCGGTCGGAATTGTAGTGGAAGCGACGACGACTAAATATAGGCAGTAAAGTTAGACGAAAAATGGCGTCTGTTTTTGTTTGGTCTTTTTCGAACCCCCTTCGTGAATCAAACCGATGGCATGCTTATTATCGGGCGTATGTGAAGGCGTATCCGGAGCTGATGGTTGCAGAAGAAGAAACAAGCAATTTTGTTTGGTGGTTTTATTTTTTTCTTCTTCTTCTTCTGAATTTTTTGGGGTTAAAGTAGAAGAAAGAAGAAGTCTAAAGGAATTGGAAATGAACGGAAGAAGGAATATAAACATAGAGCGCTATTCGCGGCCGAATAAGAGTCTTGTCTTGAAGAGTTATTTGGCCCAACCTTTTGTTTCTCTCTCTCTCTGTCTGTGTTTTTTTATGGCATACTTCACCGGTTGATGGTGGGAACATTTTTGTCTGTTTATAATCCCCCCAAAAAACTCTTTTTTCGTCCTTTTTTTCTTTTTTCCAGTGTGGAAGAACCTCTTTTTTGTTTTTGTTTTTTCTGCGCTCGTCGTTCTGTCTCCATTCTTCTGCTCTTGCTTTCTCGGCGTCTCTTATTCTCTCCGTGATTTCTCACTGCCATTGAACTATGCGCAGCAGCGGCAGCAGCAGCAGCAGTCTGTCGTTTCGAGTATTTTTATTTCTGTGCGAGCGAAAGAATTCTAAATTTCAAAAAAAGCGCGCTGGTAATCTGCCCTGCCATACCCATCTGTTGTGGCGGCCATTGATTTTGTCTAGCCTTTCATATTAGATTTCTGTTTTCAAATTATTGATTGCTCATTTCTTTTCCATTCCCCAAGGTCGTGAATTCGATCGGCCATAATAAGTTGCCCCGATCTATAACGTCCGTATCTTTGAACGAGATCGACATTCCCGCGCTCGGCGGTGTCCCTTTTCGATTTATACACTCCCCCCTTCCCAATCTCGAATTTCTTTTCTTTAGCGGTCAACATCGTTCGACTTTATTATTTTTCTTTTTTTTTTCCATAACATCAAATCGAATTGAAATGAAAAATGAAGGAAAAATATGTATATAAAAACCCAGAAAACAAAAGAAGAATGGGAAAAGAAATCGGTGCAGTGAAAGCGAAAGAGTTCGGGAAAAAAAAATAAAAAATACCCATACACACATAGTCGTTGATTGTTGTTGGTACATTGTTCTCATTCGGTTATTTGATGATGGGTTCTCTTTCCTTTCCTTTTTTTTCTTTTTATTATTATTTATTCATTCACGACCGCGACCGCCTTTTGGAGTTTGATTGCAATGTGTGACGCCGTCATGACCCCAGCGACCGGGGTGGTAGAGATTTTGATCAGCGCCGTGCAGTTTCTCTCTCTCTCTCCTTATCGGCGTTTGTTATCGTGCGAAAATGAAATGTTTTTGGGTGGTAGGAGGGAGGGGGAAAGACTGGGCTCGGATCGACACCCATTTCCTCGCAATCAAAACGAGAGAAAAAGAAGAAAAAAGGTTAACGTCATCAGGGTGAAGGAAAAGTCGATAAAACACGGCCAATGGAATCAAGAAGAAGAAAAAGGGAACGACACGGGAATATCTGGAGAAGAAAAAATGGGGAAGATGAGAGAAAATGGAAGAAGAAGGAAGGAGGAGGAAGGTCTAACCCACACCGGGCGCCCACAGTTGCGAGTCAAAAAGCCGTGAGAGACTTTCTGGTGCTGGGCTCTTCCTCCGCAGGGAACGCTTCAATCTTTTCTGATGGGGCCAAAGGGGGTTATACGACCGTGTTTTTATACCGGTCGGGCCGTGTGGTGGCGCGGGCGGACCGTCTAGCGACGAGCTTCGCTTGGTGGTTGCCTGTGTGTAGTAACGAGAAAAGAAGAAGAAAAAGAAGAAGAAGAAGAAGAAGGAACGACGATGGTTAAACACCGACGCATTTTGATTGCTCGGCACAGTCGGCGCGTACATCACCGTGAAACCTGGACAGAATAATAACTATGAAAATTTTTTTTCTTCTTCCGCGTCTCACTCCTATGAGTTTGCAGCGCACTTCTTCATCTCTCTCTCGTCTCTCCTCGAGTTAACTCGCAAACGCTCTTTTCCTCCCGCGCCTTTTCAATCTACCCACAAACGTTCAATGGGCACGACGAACCCTCGGCAATAAATCGCAGCTGCTTTTTTCTTCTTCTTCTTCTTTCCCATCTTTTTTTCATTCTTTATCGCCGAGCGTTTTCATCCTCTTCGCGATTCCAGATGATGGAAACACAAATCTCTGTGCACCGAGAGAAAACTCCCTTTTTTGCGCTCTGAAGAATCAAACTTTTCTCTTAGTCTCGGCAGAGAGAGATCTATCGGTGAACTAAACGTGTCCCTTGGTCTTCTTTGACTGAATTAGAATAAAAAGATTTCTGTGATGTCGAAAGGATCCTCCCCAGTTGGTGTTTGTGAATTTTATGGGCAGGAACACGCAACGAGTGAGAGAGAAAAAGAAAAAAAAAGTAGAAGAAGAAGAAGAAATCATTTGTTACCACCATATGGTGCTCGCTGGGCAATTGGATTCGACAGAACGACTAAAGCCGCGACGCCGGTCGTCGTCGTCTGAGTGTTATTATTATTGTGATTTTTTCTTTTTCCTCTTCTTCTTCCTTCCCTTCTCGGGTTCTTTGTGCTCGACGATGAAAACAAAAAGGCTCGCCCGTCTCTTGCTATCTCAGACGACGCGTGCAACAGCCCCAGCAGCAGCAGCAGTGCAGTTAGTTCAGCTGTATGGACATTGTTAAATGGATGCTGATGGCAGTGGCCCGGCTACAGCTTTACACACACATACAAGACGGCCATCCATGGACGAAGTCGTATATGACTAGTTTCATCTCGGGTTTTTCTCTTTTTCTTCTTATTTTCTCCGGCTTTTGATTAAGGAGGATAATATCTCGACGCACGCCTCGAGTTCTATCTTTTCGTGCCGTAGAGTTATAGACCAGCGCGGCCCATTGTGATGGATGACATGACGGTCGAAGCTGCTGCTGCTGCGTGCCGCTTCTATGGAAGACCAAGACGTTTGCTTCTTATTTTATGATTTCTTTCTCGTCGTCGTTGTCGTCGTTGTCGTCTGAGTTTTGTTTATTATTAGCCACGATTCTGGTCAAATAATCTGGTGAAATGGCTCTCTCTCTCTCTTGTGCCCTTACGCAACGTTGCCGCTTGAAAGCTTACGAATTAGGCATTTCACTCGCGACCCACAGAAAATGTTGTTCCGGTCTTTTCTGTCTAACTCTGCCCATTTTCCTCTTTATTTTGTTTGCGAATGGACGGGGACGGGTGGGGGGATTCCATCATTGCCCAGGCTAAAAAAGCTCTAGTACTAACAACCAACCGCCCAGTAACAAAAAGGATCCAACCAATGGACACACACACACAGACAGACAGAGCCCGTCTAGCTCTTTTTCGGCATTCCGCTCTTTTCTATCTTTTTTTTGTTTGCTCATCTTTTGAAGTGATCCGGCTCGTCGGCGCACATAGTTGATGTCGCCGTCCTTCTCCCGGTGAATTACTATCATCGCGCGCAGACGCCGTTCCCTCTCTCTCTCTCTTATATATAAATATACATACATACATATATTATTTCGTAGAAGAGTTTCTCTCTCTCGACCCTCTTGTATCGCTATATATATATATGGTATGGATACAGGGACGCTCCTGCATAGCGACGCCTGGATAGACGCCGTACATTTGAGATGGCTACTAGGGGTCGGGAGAGAAGCCAGCCATCAGTCGGAGAGAAAGGGGGGTTGTGTGTCTTTTCTAGGGATTAAGAAGCAGTGGGGGGGGGGAGGGAGTCGGAAGAAGAAGAAGGCGGATATACCCACAGCCGACCAAACCTTTTTCACGAGAAAATGAGCCAGAGTAACATGACTAAGACTGTACACAGGCGTTGAAGGAGCGGTTAGTGTTTTCTTCTCCTTTTGCTACTATATTATACCCGGTGCTCTCTATTGCAGCTGAATATACACACACACACACACACGGCCCAGTCAACAAAACCTTATCCTTCTCTCCGTGTGTGTGTGTGTATGTTGCCTATTTCCTATTCGTACAGTACATCTCCCGACTCTTTTGTTCAGTCGTCTATATAACGATCCATTTCTGAAAGCCTTCCACTATAGACTCTCTCCCCCCTTCCCCCCTCCATTCCTGGCCGACTTGATCCCATATCTTGGCCTAACTCGAGAAGATACTGTGAGACGACGGAGACAACGACGGAGGAGTAAGGCGATGGGTGGGGTAAGATCCGGACAGGACGTCGTATATAGCCTCTAGTGTTGATGTAAGGGGAAGAAGATATGCCACGGCTATGGATACCGTAGGAAGAAGGAGAAAAAAAGCGAGCGATAAGGAGGGGAAGGGGGGGGGGCACCCGAGAAAATAATATATAGCTAGAAAGCTCTGTTCACATAATGGAATGATCGATCAGACTGATGCGCGAATTGGTTCCTTCTCTCTCCCATTTTTTTTATTTTTTTTTTATTATTATTCAAGTCCGGGAGTCCCGAACTAGATATTGAACGAACGATCCGACGGTGCGTTCGTTCGCTCACAGTCATGTTTCTCTAGTATAGACTTTGATTAATTTCATCCGATGAACAGGAACGTGACAAAGAAGAATCTTTTTTTTTTATTTCCCAAAAAAATAAAAAAAACACGGTTGTCATTTCTTACTAGTCCTTTTTTTATTATTATGATTCCCTTTTAGGATTTCTTTTATTTATATGTATATAAATTTTTTTTTTCGTCTGATTTCCCGGTAATAAGCCAAACACAAAATTGGATCCGAGGTAGAAAAGAAACATAGCGACGAACCTAAATTGGATGTAAAATGAAATTTCAACGTTTTTGGAATCTAAAAATTGAAGAAGGAGATAAAAAAAAACGGCATTTTTTGGAATGGAATTTTCGCCTTACGGTATTTGTCACTGATACGGTAGGAGTGGATAAACGGAGAGACTGAAGAAAGAAAGAAATTTACGTGCCACAGCCACGCCCTTTTGTTGATTAAATCAAGCGAACGGTTGATTCCTTCCTTTTTTTCTTCTTCTTCTTTTTCTCTTCTCTCCCGTTTCAAGAAAAACAAAAGAGAATGGGACTTTTTTTCTTCTTCACATGTTGTGCGTGAAATTAGAAACTCGCTTTCTATTTTTTGTTTTTGGTCGAAGACACCACAGTGAACATTTGAGCACACACACACAAATAAAAAAAGAATAAAGGGCGAAGCAAATAGCCAAAAGACAAAAGCAGAACACCAATTCCGATTTGATTTGATTGAGCGGCAGAAGTAGTAACAGTAGAGTCTCCCTACCGGTTATTTTTTTTTTGTCTCTAGTCCAATCTGTGTGTTTGTATACACACACACACACATGCGCGCGGGCGCCAAAGTTCTGTTGACAGTCTCTCGGTCGAGCAAACTCGGCTCTTCCCCGTCGTCCATATACGATTGTCCGTTTCTCTGTATGGCCAGGGGTTTTATTTTCTGGAATACATGGCCGAAAAGATTGGGACCGGACCTTCTTTGCCCGCCGGTGTCGCAACGGTCAAAACCCCAATATAGCCCTTTTCAGAGGTTCTGTTCCATTAGGACTTATACACGGTGGCTGCGGCCCGTCTCCTCCTTCTCTTTTCTCTTTTACCCAAATATTTAGAAATGGTGTCTATCGGGAGCTTGAATGGTTCTGTTCTCCTACTCCTCCTACACGACTGCCCCCCCAACCCCACCCTGTATATATACAAATGTCGGCGAGGGCATTCGGGTTGCTCCCGCGTGTTCCTGCCGGCCGTCGTTGTCCGTCGAAAGGAAATCAGAAAAAGGACAGGGGCATCAGTCCAGGCCCACTGCCATTTTCTCTCCAAAGAGAGAAAGAAAACCTGCTGGAGGCGAAATGGAAGAAGAGGAGGTATTTCTTCTTTTTTCCCCCGTTTGTCGGTGCTCTTATTTGCTGCTTGTATTAGACTCTCGTTTCCTCCTCCTTGTGTGCTCTTGGTCGAGCGGACAAAGACGCTCACTCCCCTGCCGGCCCGTATAATCGCATTGATGATAAAGTCGAGAGAAGAAAATGGGAAGAGGATCGATGGACGACAAGGCGTTGGACACGTTCCTGGCTGCAACCGCTGCAACTAGCTCCTCGTTTTCTTCTTTTCCGACCAACACAGACAATGTCCAAGACTTTTTCCCGTTTTTTCCCGTTTATTTTTTGTGTGTGGCGTTCGCCTTGCAAACAAGAACCAACAGACGAGATGATGATGATGAACGCAGCTGCACTGACGCGAAGGGAGCCAGCAAGAATCAACATTCGCAGTTGTCTGGTTCTTATCCCCCCCCCTCCCCGACTATTACGCAACGGTGGTGCGTTAATAGAATGAACTATGGGGAAGGAGGACCAAAGGACTTTGTCGTCAACTCGTCCATCTCTCGTCTTGCACTTAATTGCGCCCCGAATAACCGTTGCGGATGACGAGTTCCTTGGTGTTTTTTCACTATTACCCAGCTGTCACAAGGTTCTCATTAACAGCCGGGCCCATTCTCACTGGCCCGTTTCTCTTAGCTCTGTATTACAGCCTTTGCTTGTCTCTCCTCGGGTCACCATAAACGTCTATAAATATCTTGTATAATGCAACATCTCTTTTGGAAAGTGAGAAAGAAAGATGTTTGCCCGGGCCGCTCTGTGTTTACGTAACAGGGAAAACACGTAAAAGCGTTCACCATCCATCTCCATTTAGATTTTAGATTTTTTTTTTTCAACTTTCGTTCCGGACGTTATTCTGACCCTAGTCGGAGTATAGATATCCGTGCAATTTGTGTGATGGTTAAACAAGAGTCGCTACTGTCGCCCGCCCTGGACGTGAGAGAAACGCATCTAAAAAATAACAGTTAATAAAAAGGGTGGGGGGGGGGGGGGACACGGCATCTCAGAAGCGAAAAGGCCAAATAATCAAAGAGATGCTTAAAGAAAAAGACTCGAGCAAAGATTTCGGGCTCCTGAAAAATGGAGATGTGACGGAACTCTTACTGAAATCGGTCGGCACGCGTTCTCATTTCATCTCCTTTCCCAGATATGAATCTTTTCTCTCGATCCCATCATGGCCCGTGATGATTCCACCCCCCCTGGAGCCTTGCCTGGAACACACGAAGGCATAATGCCAAAGAATGAATAAGAAAGAGAGGGCCCCGGAAAGATAAGCCGATGGGTGGTCCCATACTTTTAGAGGAGGATAATAATATTGAAGGCAGGATCGAAGGAACCAACAGCCCAACAGACGGCTGTTGAAACAAACGTATACGCCAGCTAGTGGCACTACAGAAGCGGGAAATTTACAATTCAACAACCGAGGGAGAGAGAGAGAGAGAGAGAAACTTTTGCGTTTTCCCGGGAAAAAATGTTGGAATCGAAACTCCTCCGGCAAAGTCCTGCCTACTCCCATTCTCCCTCCTAAGTGGTAATCATTGCCATCCGAAAATGGGAGAACTTAATATCTTTTGTTGTCGTCTTTTGCCTTTTTCTTTTTTTTCTCCTTCCGCCGTCCTGTACGCCTATCACGAGAGAGGAAGTCGTACAAGTTATTTAGAGAGTGAGGATCGACAGAGTCAGCTACTTTTTCACTTATTTTCACATCGACCAAGCGCTCGCTCTACTGGGATGACACGAGTATTAGTGGAAAATAAAAGTGAGAAGTAGCCGCTATGGCCTATATATCCCTTTCCATTGATGGCGTAAACACGGAAAAGAAGTTATCTATACCGTAGTACGCCCTATGTGTGTGCAACAGCGACAGCCGTTTCACATTAGACTGCGATGGGGTTTCTTTTTTTTTTCGGTAGCAGAACGCCGATCCTCGATAGAGCGGCGGCGTATACTCGGTAGAGTAGTACGTCGAAATAGTATCGTAGTTCCGTGCTGTTTCCAGGAAGAGGATGTGAAAATGACGGAGGGGGGTGAGGGATTTTTGACTTCCTCCTTTTTTTTTTTTTTGTTTTTTTGTTGTTCCGGTGGGATACTGGGGGAGTTTCTACAAGTCTGGCAAGGGGTTGATGAGATCCCAATATATACAGGGAAACGGTAAACTGTAAAACTTTTTTTTTTTTGTAAGGCTCCCCAACTGACGTGGAGCTTTTGCAAAGGGATCGACTCGGTTTTGGGAAGTGAGTACGGTAGGAGATGTGTGTGTGTGTTATTGGCTGTTAGTTGCCGACAAAAGTCGTGAGCTCTCGGCTGGCTACTGCAGCGCATAGCTTTTAAACATATACAAGTCATCAGCCATCAGCGCTTCCTTGAACAAACATGGCGATAACGATGTCTGGGAATAAAGGGATCCGCGAGTACGTCTCTCTCTCTGGTGCACGAAATTCAACGGCACAGTTACCCAATAAGTTCCAATTAGACGAAGAAACGGTCGTCTAATGACGGCACGTACTCCGTCTTGTCCGCTTCCCCATCCAAGTTTCCCGCAATTTTGGGAGGGGTTTTTTATTTTATCCGTCACAGAAAAACGGACGCGGCTACAAGCAGCGGTCGAAAATTGGAGGGACGGAGGCAACTTGACTTTCGATAGGCGATCCGAGATTATCCTTCCTTCTTTTCTGTGTTTTCTTTGAATTATTATTATTCTTGCCCCCTTTTTTTTAATCATTTTATTTTGAGACTTTCGTTTGATCGATCGAATGTCTCACCAGCTACGTGCTTGTATGATGTTATTGATATATCCGGGCCGATGGCACGCCATAGTAGAAAGACAGAGCTAGAAGGAACAAGCTATAGAAGACGTACACTACTACAGAGAGTACACACACACCCGTATCGATTGATCAATCCGGCTCGGAAGGGGCAGCAGCAGCAGCAACACACAAGAAAGGCGGGGTCGAGGATCGTGGTCTTTTTTCCTTTTTTTCCCCCTCTGCCCCGTCTCTCCTTTCAGTTTCAGCCCTTTCCCTGGTATAAGTTATACGTACTGCTCTGCAAACCTAGTATGCATGCCGTATGTTAGTTACACTACACGGCGAACTCGCCCGTCTGCGGCTTGCTGAGCTTTTGCGGAGCAAGCGCGGATGACTGATGACCAACAGAACTCGACCGGAATACGTGAAATTGATTATACTACTAGCCCATTTTCTTTATTTTTCCCCTTTCTTTTTTGGCCGACTTCTGGTGGTCATTATTACGCTCCTTTGCGGCCAAAAACCTATAGCCTCTAACCCAACAACAATCAGGCTTTCGAGAGAATAGCCTAGCTGCAAGTCTCTATAGATGTAACAGAAGGAGGGGGGGTGGAGGCTTATTTAACCGAGTTGAGGAAAATTTGGCTTCGGATCAGGTCGACCGAGGAGGTCCCATGTCTGTCGTAAATTGCCCTGCCGGTAGGTGCCCTTATAAGTAAGAGTAGCAAATAGAAACGAAAGCGAAAAATAATAAAAACGCAAACGCCCGTTTCTTTTTTCCCTTTTTTTGTGTGCTTCGATTGTTGGTCGGCGTTTTATTTCGGTGGGAAATTCGGGAGTTGATATGTGTCGGCGCAAATTGCCAGCGAATGATGGGGAGTTTGGACATGATTTTCGGCATAGGCGCGCGTAGCCTGCTGACCGGCGATGATGAATTGCTTCCTTTTTACAACCGGCACCTCTTGCAATCACGTCTGGCCAAAGCCCCGTGGTGGGTTCTTTATTCTCTTATTGTTGTTTTTGGCTGTACCCTTCGCCCGGCACGAGGAAGAAGCACAACAACAATTGCAACATTATATTGTTTGATTGGAATAAGCCCTTTGATCGGTCAAGCAAAACTCTCGGGATGTCTGCCAGAGGAAGAAGAAGAAGAATAAGAGGAAGAATATGTAGTATACAGTACTATGCAGCAGGACGTCAATATATAAAAGAGCTGGGCTTGTTGATTTGGCCTTTTCCAGTTATTCCCGGAAAAAAGGCGGCAAGTTCAAAAATAGTTTTGTTTTGGTTTCGGTCTCCCGGAATGCCAACATTAGAGAGGGGTGGAGGGGTGGAGAGGGAGTTGGGAACGAATGGACGTGGGAGCGTGGAGGTAATAGTTATACTACGCATGCTGACATTTCGGCTAGGAAACAAAAAATCACGCAACCTTTCCTCTCAGCCGTGAGCCATCGATCAAAGGGTCCGGTTGTATCCCGCGAGTAGATCCTGCGTCGAAAACTTGGGAAATGCGAACCAAATCAAATGAAACATCAATAACAATAAACGGAAGTGAAGGGAAGGAAAAATAGACTTGCTGTCAATGCGGAGAACGGAAATCAGTATCAATCGTCGAAACAAAAGTTTTCCCTTTTTTATTTTTTTGGGTGTGTGTGTCTCAGACAAACATTTTCACTTTTCATTTGTCTCTAGTTATCAGTTCCATCATCTGTCGTTTAGCTGTCACGGGTCGGATTCATGTAAGTCAGCTTACTGTAAGGTTTGAATATCATAAACGACGCTAATGTAGTTTTTCTGGTTGGGCTCGCGTTGGATTACTTCCTTAAACGACTTTTTCCATGAAGGAAAGAGAAAAGGAAATCGTAGATTTTGAAATATTCAATCGTCAATCCTGAGTAAGACGATGCCAAGGAGCACAAGTTCTTTTTCATTTCTTTTTTTGGAGGTGGGTGGGATTGAATTTTTCCAGAAAAGTTTTGCTACCGTAATAATAATAGAAGATGGGATTATATAACCGAGTTCCTACAAAACAGAAGCGGGAATCGTTTTGCTTGTGAAAATCTTTTACATGTGAATGTGAAGGTTGTCTTATAATACTCATCAATAAAGACGGGCTCTTAATTAGTTCTTCCGAGAAGCCCCAAGGCGGGGTTTCAATCAAATTTTCGACAATGATCCCTTGCCGCGATGTTTGTTTCTGCACATAAATGATGATGGAAATGATTTCGTCCTTGTCTGATGAAAGATTCTTCGGGATACAACAACCGCGGCGAATCTCATTCTGTCCCTGTGTTAGACGACCGAACGCATCGCTCTTATTCATAATATACCGTTCGCTATAGATGGCAGAAAATACTGCAGATTGAAAGGCTTTTGTTTCGATTTCTGGCGAAGTTTCGGGCGTCGAAAGGGCCCCCAACTTCGATCTTGTCGTGTGATTGCCGAAATGTCTTGATTAAACACGCCTTTATAAGAAGTGAAATGCTCGCATGTCGCTCGACAGCTGGGCCTGGCTCGGCACTGCGTTTGAATTAACGTGGGGGAAACGCCGGAGAGATCTCTTATCACTCGCACAGCAACGAACGTCGCCGCCGACGGCGGAACTGATTTTCGGGTCTACCGCACGTCATCAAAACCGCCTCGTTTGGACTCCTGCAGGGTTTTTCTACTTCTTTTTTCTCTTCGTCTTCATTTCCATCCATCTATCCATCCGTCTACCCAAGCCGGCATGGATGGGTTGTATTACAGTTCCTGCTGCTGGATCTGAGCATTCATATGTTGATTTGTGTGGAGTTGCAGGGTCGTCTTTTCTGCCCGTGAGATAACTCAGGTCTCTCTCTCTCTTTCGCTTTTGATGTTCACGGGGATCCTACTCTCTCTTTCTAAATGTCTACATTCATACTCAGTCTCTGCTACATCATGTACATGTCTACATTGATAACTGCCAGTTGGCAAAAATCCGGTGCAACGGAGACGGAGGAGAATAGAAGGAAACGAGACGCCACCTTTCTTCTGCTCGTCTCTTTATTCATAACGGCAAAGTTTCCTCCTTTTACCGTCGGCAGGTGAATTTCAGTTTGGAAATCTCATATTACTGCTCTCTTCCACCGGATCTTGTACACTGCACCTTCAAACTATTTTCTCTCTCTCGTTCTTTTCATCGGCCTGTTTACTTTACTCCGTGTTTTTCTTTTTCTTTTTTTTTTCCGGTGAGAAATTTCCCGTTCAAAGGGAAGATCTGCCGTTGCATTGGCACGTTCCCCGCCCACGTCGTTTCTTATTTTATTTTGAAAGAGTTACCTAATGTAGTCCATTGACAGCTGCATTAGCTGCCGACTACGTGCGTGTAATGCTGGCTATTTATTAAAGATTCCTGTAAGAGTAATAGCATGCAGTACACGACACCCCTACTAGTACTATCATGGTAAATAGTAAACTGCTGGGAGGGGGGTAACCTTCTTTAGTGAAGCTGGATGTAAACGGCACTCGCTGGTGCTCTCACACCTGACACTGTGGAAGCGGCAATCTAATTTGTGAATTAAATGAGGAGACATCACGCATCCTCTTTCTACTTCTAAACTGTGTGAATACAGGATCCCTTTGAAACTGCACTTTGCAGCTTGAGAATGAATTTAATCCATTTTCCTAACTGAATTCGTTTTGCCGTTTCTCTGGAAAATCTCCTCCCACCCCTCCCAAATCTTCATCGGATCATTTTAGATTGCCTGTGTGTTGTGCCATGTGTGAATAATGTTCGCGTTATACAGTTAACGCTCCATCGCCCGTAGTCTTTTCCTGATTTGATTCATTCCCATGTAAGATTCTCGAGCCATAGAAAAGCTCTGGCATGTTTATGATGTACCTTTGATATTGTGTGTCTTTCTAATGTCTTTGTTCGATCCAGCGCACCGCTGCAAATGGCTATTTATGGACTCTATTCACTCGTCGATTCGGTCCGTGCCAAAAGCCGTGATCTCTGATCTTTGGCTGACGCAAGAATGGAAATCTCTTGAGAGGAGAAAGTTGAGACATCATTCAACGATCCGATTACTCACCACTTTGTATCGATTCCTGACCTTCCTACTATAACATTCCCCCCCCCCCCGAAAGATTTGCTTTGTTTTTCTCGGTCTCGGAGATATCGAGACGTTTTCGGCCCATCAGGAGCGTTGATGTCCTCCGCCCTTCTTCCTGCACGGCTTCCCGTTTGTTTGTTTTTTTGTGGGTCCTCCATCATCTCTCTGGCTTCTCCAGCAGCTCGTTGGAAGGACAGACAGGATCTCGTATCGTTCCAGCTCTCTCTCGCGACCGACGCCAACGATGTCGGGTTATATCTCCGGCCATGATGGCAGCAGTATCATTATCATTAGTTGCCTGTCGCGACGCTGTTGTTTGTTTTCGTTGTGTTGATGGCTTGGGTCGTTGGGTCGTTGGTTCGCTCTCAGACTTCTACCTAACCCGTCCTCCTCCTCCATCTATCCATCCGTCCGTGTGTGTGTGTGTGTGTGTCGTTTGCAAAACTCGGCGGCCCGATGACGTCCCCGAATTAACTAGAGAGAGTACCCCGGCTGCCTAGCTCACCGCGGATGTGCAGTACGTCTAGCCGCCGCCCGTGTATTACGACAAACGGGCGTGTTTGTCGTGCCCACGTAACCGTGAACTTTAGTATTTTGTCGATACGATTTCCAGGCGGATAGCTGTCCGCCCTCAAATCCTACAATCCTCCACACCTTAAGAGGTTTATATATGATTCATCATCTATTGTGACTGCTCCCTTTGTGTGCATTTGTTTGGTTTGCATTTCGAGGTCCTTGTTACTCGGTCCGATTTGAAGAATTTTTCTTGTGTTCGTGGGGGATCAGTGTCGTCGTCGTCGTCTTCCGCCTTTATCCGCCGCTATTCTGTACCATCACCAATCCATCACGACCTTCTACGGGATTTGAATCCCTCTCCGTTTCGGGTTGTTTTGTCAACATTATGCCGAATACCACTACTACTTCATCTGTCCCATTCAATGCCGTCCTTTCCTATAAATCCAATAGTAGAACGCGGTACCTTTCTTGTCATCATCGATCTATCGATCCGGTGCATCCCCACAGTTGGGCTGGAAATTTTATTTTATTTTTTTTTTTCTTTTCCCTTTTTTCCCCCCTTACTGAATTTCCTTTTGCCTCAGCTTTGATTTAACTTTGCCTCTTTTTATATATGTGCGGGCTAGTTTCTCTCGTTTGCTTGGTCGAGTATACCAGATGTGATTCGCACCTTTGATCATCTCCTGACGACTGGCGGTATAGACTTAGTCAGACGACGACATTCTTCCAAATTGCATTTTCTCTTTTCTGTCTTAATAATAACAAGGAGTTTAATCTAGCAAATGTCCTCCTTTTGAGAGGAGGAGGGTGGGGGGGGGGTCCGATTCTTTTTCTCGTCCTTTCATCTTTTACTTGCTTCTTTTCCCCATCTTCCCTTCCGCTTTTATTTCAATGAAATCCCTCTTTTTTTGTGTGTTGTTGTTGTTGCCATTTTGTATGGACTTTGTCGGACGAGTTGCGTGTCGAGAGAAAGAGACGGGCTTTATATACCAGGAAAAAGGAAGACTGGAAATAAGGCATCAAGAGTTTTACAAGGAGTCTTTTTCATTTTATTTTGCTGATTTTTCTATTTCTCCCTTTGCTCCGCCGTTTCGCCGCGTTTGAAGCTTAGAAAAGAAGACAAGCAAGAGAGAGATGTTTGGCAACGATAGAGACCTCTGCTCTATAGTACACATTGCAGATCTTTATGACATGTGCTACACGCGATATGTACGTGGCATGTCCATTTCATGCTGATATAAGAAATAGGCTTTTGGGTGTTTGCCTCGCACAAACAAGAGACTTATATTTCAGCCTGTCCCGGGCGAGTTGAAAATGAATTCGAAATGAGGATTATCTTGTCACTCTCTTTTTTCAAATATTTATTTTTTTCTTGTTCCCGCGTCCGCAGGGGAAAATGTCGCTTCCGCGAACAGCCTGTTGGGAAACAAAACATTTGGTCGGAAGAAAAAAAAAATAAGCCTCTCTCTCTCTTTCTTTTTAGTACATTGGCAGTCGAGAAACAAAGAAAAAAGTCTGTTTATTATCCACTCGCCTGTTCTCGTCGTACGTGCTGATGTGATGAGCTGTCGAGTTGAGTGAGTATTTATATACACAAAGTCATGGGGCCGAGCCGAGAGCGTATTTGATGCATTCGCGTAATATTATTACGAAAATTTTCATCGCTGCACGCTGCGCCGTAGGGAAAGTGTGGACTAAAATAGCTGTGACGCGCCGAAAGATGTAATTGTTAATTCCGCGAACGCTAGTTCCGTGCCTCTAAAAAACCCCGCCGTTAATAATCGCTCCGTCAAAGTTTGAAACGCCTAGCAGCAGCAGCAGAGCCGGCCTTATTGCCTCTTTTCGAGGCATACAGTATATTCCACGATTTTCAGTTGATCGACGCGGTCACAAAATATTCACGCGTTCTCTGCTGCTGCGCACTCTCAATACGTTCGGCGTTCGCTCCGCGAGAGTTTCTCATCATTTTTCGTGTTGCTCATTGAACTTTGTCGTATGGTCTCGCCATATAGCTCAGTGACTTAATGCAATTGATGCGTGATGTGGCGTACTGACTGACACGTCAAAGTTCATCGCACGCGGGATTCCCTTCGTTTTGATGTCTCTTTCCGCATACGCACGCGAATCATCACCTGCAGCAAAAACAAGAGGCAACAACTGTGTACATATACATTCGGAAACGGAAAAAAAACAAAATAAGGTGTTGAGTTTTACGTGCTGCGTTCTATTTCGTCTCGACTGAATTTTAAGCCCTCGAGTCTTGATTGTGTGCCTAGTGATGAGGAGAGCACTCTTGTGACTTCACGATACCAAAGTTTCTGCGTGAATAAACCAGACGGGGAAACGAAGGAAGAATATTTGACTTGTCTTTCCTTTTTGTCAGTTTTCGTGAGGCACCAATTTCTGGAGCGATTGTTCTTCTCTCCGCTGCTCCAGTGTAGAAAATTGACAATATTCTTGGTTGAATGACGAAAAGGGAAACTCCATGGCAGAAGTCTCTCTCGAAAAGACAATAAAATCGATCGAGTCGTGATGACAAGATGGAAGCCGTTGGAAAAAGCCAACCAACCGTTTTCTTGCATGCACACAAGTTCCCGAGTTCCAACGGTTACCCAGCACACCGTGCTACTGCTACTGCTGCTACTGCTGCTACTCTTCCGGACGACTCGATTTTCTTCTTCTCCTCCTCATTTGTCCGCGCTTCTTTTGTCTTTCACCCGTGTTCCGTCTGTCGTTCCTTTTAATTTTATATATTTCGTTCTTCCCCCAGCTGCCCCCCCCCCATTCTCTTAACTCTCTAACGAACTGGAGAGTCCCGAGTCGAGCGAACGCCCCAAATGGCTTGTCGGCCCCAGTTAACACGCTCAATTACCTGTCGTTAAATACCTTCGCTGGCTGCTCCCGCGGTTCAGGAAAACGAGTCGGTATCCGCCCCGGTCTTTTTGCGTTTCGTCTTGGCACACACACACACCAGAGAGAAAAACGGTCCGTTGTACCTCCCGAACGATGTGTGTGGTGGTAGCTGGCTCGAGCTGACGTCGCTCCTCCATTGCCGTTTTTTATTTTTTTTTTCTCTGAACGAACACCAAAGTGTGGACAATGTGTGTTAGACCTCGACTCCCGTTGTGCCATTATTCTTGAGCGTACCGTTTTCGAGGTTTTCGACTGACTGGCAGTTCACCAAACTAACTTAACTGACGTTCTTCCCTTTTGTAATTACAGAGGCAGACCGCGTTGACGTTGTCTTGATCCCCCCCGTCAGGAGATTGGCCCACCAGACCGGGGCTCTGCCATCAACCCGGAATTCGGAGACCGCCCTCTCGTCCGTCTTCTTGTCTTGAAGAACACACGCCGATAACGGTAACGCCTCATTCAAATCAACTTCTTCTTCTCTAGTCGACGAGTGCTGCAGAGTCTCCCGATAAATTAAAGGCGGACAGCGGCGAATTAGCAAACTTCAAACTCAAATTGAATTTGAGTTTGAAGATTCGGACCAGCTTGGCATACATAGTAACGGCTGCTGGACATTTCTGAAAGCCTTTGACACGTTTCACTTTGATTGGTTAGCAGCCGGACGAGTTATTGCAACAAGACTGTTGGGTTGCGGTGGGAAATGAGGCGATCAGATGGTCCAGTTATCGTCAACGGGGAAATGTTTGCTTTTTTTTTATCTGGAAATGAAGGCTCGCCAAGTAATGGTCGATATCTATCAATCCCTTTCTTTTCTTTTTTTCCTCTCTTTCTATGCCATGTCTTTGTGCGTGATAGATGGCTACTGTAGGGTAGTTCATTTTCTTTCTTTCTTTTCTCTCCGATCTGTTTGTTTCTTGCACTCCTCGGTTCGGAAGGAAACAGGAAGAGAGACGTTGGGTTTTGTATCCGTTCTTGTTTTCCCTCTCCACTGATTATACCATCGAATGTACTCGACGGACGGAGCTGCGATGTAAAAAGCCCTTGATGCTCCGCCTTTCGATTGAAACGATGCCAAACATGAGAACGCGTCCCTCTTATTCTGCCTCAATATCTCAAGAGCCGAATTCAATGAGCCCTTCCTTTTTTTCTTTTTTTGATACCAGACGATATTTTATGTAGGCGGCCGCCCGGCCGCTCTCTATACATCAAATATTGTAAGGCGTGTAGATTCTGTTTGATCAACAGGAAAACGGTGCTAGGTAGGGAACCTGGTAGGCATCGCTCATCAAGTGCTAACAGACTCTATGCAGCTCGTACATTATATTCCCTGTCTAGTTATACGGGAGCACAAAAGGCGTCGCTTTTCATTCATTCATTCAATCACATGTGTTCTTTGGGCATAGCGGTGGGCGGCGTGGGGGCGTCAACTTACCGGGAAAAGAAATCATCCATACGCGAGAATCAAATCTTATTCAATCAAAAAGCGTGAAATGCTGTGCTGTGCGTGGGTTACTTTCATCTCGTTGTCTATTCTTCCCATTATTCATCGGATCCTTCCATTTATTTATTACGGTGTCGCCACGGAGCGGAGCCGTCAGCTTAGCTAAGTAACGGCGTTTCGCGGAAAAGGAGTAATATACCGCAGTGCTTTTTCTGTTTGTAGTTTGTTAAGATATCTTTCGGAATGGCTGCGGATTCCTAGTTGTAGACTTGTAGCTGGTTTACTTGTGTTTGTGTCTCTTCCACCCATTTGTTTCTCAGGTCTTTCATTTATTCATTCTTTTAAACCTTGCTTGCTTGCTATATTTTTGAATTTTTTTAAAAATAATTTATTTATCTTGCGCTCAACCGCAACTTATCAGCGCTGCGTTCTTGTTTCGGGGAATACACACGACAGACGAAGCGTAACCTTTTCCCTCCTTTTCCACTCACAAAATGAAAGAAAAAAAATCGCTTTTTTTATGACGTCAAATGTGGAGACGACGGCGATGATGGTAGCAAAGAGAAATGAGAAAGAGAAAGAATGGAAAAGAAACACATCCAATTGCCTACAGTAGGATGCGCATTCGTCGCATTCCCCGACGAAAAAAAAGGAGACGAAAAGAAGAAGGGTAACGATTTGTACACGACCAGCGCCCACCGGCCTCATCAGACTTGAACCGGTTGTATTTAATTGTTGACTCGACTTTGGTTCATTCGCTTCCAGTTGTTCTGGATATGCACAACGTCGCCTTACACGAAATAACGGGAAACGTTTTTTTTTTTTTTGTTTTCGTTCTTCCCTCGGCCCGTCTTTATTTGATATTCTCCAATGGGTTCGGGTTGGCTTTTTTTTTTTCCTTTTGGCAGAGAAAGCGCGTGAGTTAGACAGGAGGTGACAGGCTCTCGGGAGTGCTGGTTCAGTGCCAAAAGGGAGACGCAATAATGGACGAACAAACAAAAACAAATTACCTTTGACAGACAAGACTACTCCTAATCGATCTCGAATTACAACACAACGTTGTGTTTTTGGGGTGTGTCTCGTAGTGCGTCTCCCGTTGTCATTCCTGTGTGAGTTGTGCTAAAAAGTTTGGTTCGACAACATTCTCATGGCTGGCTCCAGCAGATAGTGTCGGCTGGCTACAATCGTCCGGCAGCGTTAAGGCAGTGACCCAGTGGCTTAAATTTCTCTTACAAACCTCTGCAACTTTTAATTCAGGTACGTCACCTAGACGTCACACGTCATGTGTCTACGTAGCAACAAAATCAATATCATTAAAGGTTACATATTACATATTGCCTGGTTGCCTGGTTCGCTTCTCATCATTGCTTCTGATAACGTCATTTTCTCGTTGATAATCATACGGTTGCCATCGATGGGCACGCACTTTTTGGGGATGATGACTTGATGAGAGCATCCTCTACGTGGTTAAGCCACCAAGGAGAGCTCATCTTTCGTTCAACATGGCAGAATAAAAAAAAACCAGGCTCTCCCAACAAAAGAGGAGAGATTTATTGAAATAAAAAAAAAGCAATCGCCCATTTCTTTTCTTTTTTGTTCCTCTATTCGCCTTTGATTTCCAAGAAAAGAAATGGACGAACTTGCGTCAAAGCCAGCCGACAAAAAACGTTAACGACGCCAACGTCATCCGACTCGTCCAGGATTATATATATATAAAAAAAATTCCTTGTTTGCTATATGCGCTGTTGCTGTGTGCGCTACTGCGCTTCCAGCATCATCTTGCGATTCCCGATTTTTTTCCTTTCTCCTGACACGCCAATCCCGCGTGCTCCTCCATGCATCCTTGACATTTATTTATTTTTTTATTTTATTTTTTTTTCTCCCCCTCAATGTCTTTGTGTCTCCTACTGTGTGTGTCCTGCGCTCCTTGGTCGCCTGCAGCAGCAGTTGTTGTTTGGCTGCCATTCGACCGAGCCCCTTTTTTTACGGTCCTCCGACCGAGAGGATTGCCTCAATGCCGACTTCCGTGTCGATCAGCGGTATATATCGAAACTCCATCCATCCATCCATCTTCGACTAGAGCGTGAAGCCGGATGTGTCGTTTACAGACGAAGCCAAGAAAACACAGTCTCTCTCTCTCTCTCTCTCTTTTTTCCTCCCCTTCTTTGCCGCTCTCGTCGTTCCCGATCCGCTTGTTTGCCTTTTCCTGCTGACGTGTGTGTATGTGTAGTATAGCAGGGCTATACAACGGGCTACACTAAATAAGACAATAACGTAAAGGCCATCACATTTAAGTTTATTGTTATTTTATTGTCTTCTTGTCGGACACACGAAGTTGTTCAAGTGGAGATGAAGAAGAAGGAGAAAAAAAGGAAATAAAAGTTGCCCTGCTGGGTTCGTCTAGCTCCCACGCCGATTTAGCCTCGGCTAGTCCAGCAGCTTTAACGAAGAGACAATAGGAGCAAAGAGACTGTGGAGTGAGGATATTCGCGGACAATTGAAATAGTTATGACACAATCGATTTTGAAGAGGAGACAACAGAAGAATGGAGGATATGAAGGGGGGTACAAGGGTGTTACGTAAGGCTTTTAAGCCTCTGCCGTCCAAAGTTCTTGCTCTTCTCGTGATAACTCTTTTCACTATTACCAGCTGATGACGTGTGCAGTTACAGAATAGGAGCGGATGAAGTTGTTATTTGGCTAGTAAAAATGGGCATTCTCTCTTTTCTCGGGGGGGGGGGGGGATACATATTCGCTCGCTCGAAAGATGGACACATCAGCACCTTGTTGCGGCGAGTGAAATATTTTTAACGATCGCCTCGTTAAAGAACACTGTCTTTATTTCTTTTGTCGTCTTATTTCTATTTTCGTCCTATTTCTATTCTCAGATATCTCGCACTTGAATTGCTTCATTACCGTTTTGTGCTTCTCGAATCGTAGTCCTTTTTTTCTTCTTTTCTTTTTGTTTTAAATTCTTGAAATATTGGCACCCGTTTATTTCTTGCAGTCTGCTTGTTCTTTGTTTCAGCGGCCAATCAATGCGCTCGCGTAATTGCGCAACAACTCATTTGTTTGACATTGTTTGAAACGCTGGTGGGGATTGAAAAGAAATGAGGAGAAAGTACGAAGCGAACAACGGGCCAGCTGCTTTTCATGAATAATCAAGACGTCAAGCCATTGCTGTTGACTCGTGTGAAATTCAAATTAAAAAGGAATGGAGAAGAGGGGGAGAAAAAAATAATCTGTAGGAAACGATCCGACTGGATTTTTACGACAGGCCCTCACGGACACGCGCCAAGCTCCTTCCATCGTTGGCGTTTTATTTTATTTTATTTTTTTCCTGAGCTTCTGCTCCGCCTTTTCTCCTCTCTTTTTTATATCAGATATGAAGAGCAGGAGCAGAAACATTCCAACGTCGGACGAAAGACGATAAGCGCTGTTCCATGCGCCTTTAATTTCATCCTTTTCCATCTTGGAATTTCATTGTGGTATGTGAATTCTGTGACTGACGGGGTGAATAGACGAAATCAAAAGAGAGAGGGAGGGACCCAGTAAAAAAATATAGCTAATAAATATAGAAGATGATGACGATAAAGGGAAAATGCAAAATTTCGGTTCAAAATCTTGAAAGATTGAAATGATTTTTAAGCGCATGCACGTCTTCGTGGAAACGTATACCGGTCATACGAACCCGCGGACCCTACATCTTCAACTAAGTTATTCAGCAGCAAACTCTTGTAGATTCCATGCGACTCTTCTTTGGAAATTTTCTAATTGGTTTTCTATTTTCCCTTTTTTGTTGTTGGAGGACATTTTTTTTTTGCACCCTACTTCTTGTTAATGTTGTTTGTCGTTGAGATGGAAGCTTTTAAAGGCTTGATAAACAGGGACGCGTGTTTGTCCTTTTTTCTCCTTTATTTTTCCTCTTCAATTTAGTGCATACAAGCAAGAAATGTGGATCGACAGAGCGTCGGGTACTAAGCGAAAGAGACAAGGGAAGAAATAACACAAACTCTAAGCCAAGATTGAAACGGTAAACAAAACACACTCCACACTGCGATGGCAGTTGATGGAAGAAAGAGAGAAATGAAAAATTTAGAGAATAATATACAGAGAGAGATAGAGAGAGGAGGGAATAAAGGCATAGAAGTAAGAAAGACCAAATCAAAATGAAAAGAAACAAGACAGGGAAGGAAGAAGAAAAAAGTAGACGCGCGCGTTTCGGCTCTACCGTCACAGTTGGGTGGTTCGAATCAATGATTCGGTGCCGGCTCTGTCGGAGCCAATTGCGTCCGCCTATAGCTCTCATCCGTTACATTTGATTCTGACATCAACCAAGTTTATTATTCCCCCATTTATTTCTCCTTTCCCCATTTTTTGGCGTGTCCTGATGCCCATGCTTAGTTAGGGAAATGAAGAGATCGCAGAAATATACCTGGAAGATGTTATATCTTCATAATGTTGTGGCCGCTTCTCAAAACTCTGACAAGACCATGAAAATGAAAAATGGCTTGGCGTGTATGGTTTCCATCTCGAAAGAAGACCCCACACGTAAGTTTACTGTAGAGGAACAACAACAAAGTAACACAACAGAAAATGTCATATAAAAATGAAACCCCCAAAAATATCTCTTTTTCCCTCGCTGCTGGTTTCGTTCTTTTTGAGTGGTTTAACTAGCGATTTGATTGGAGGCGGCGTCATTTGCATAACGATAACAATGTCTGTTCAGGCCCCCTTTTTTTCCCTCTTTACTTTTTTAATCCCGGCGAGTCGTGTCTGAACATTTTTACAGCGATGCAAAAACACGGTTGAAAGAATGTTCTGGAACCGACAGTTGTTGATGTTGCGCCGTTAAAAGAAAAAGCCTTAATTGCCTTCAGAGACCGGTTGCCATGACAGCCAATCAAAAATATCGGAAAATTGATGGAACACATTTTTTTATATTTCTTTTTTTTTTTTACATTGAAATGGTTCGTAGCAACTTGACCATCCATGATGGATGGCTGATAGATGTCGTCTAGATTAACACAGCTGTTGGAATCGATCCCGACTCCAGGGTTACCCCGAGTTGCTGAGCAAAGACTCTGAACATTGAAGAAGGTTGAAATCATTGATGCGGGGATGAAGGAGGGCGTCGAGTTTTAAAGAGCTGCAGGGAAACACGAGCGTTTCTTCCAACTTTTGCTGAAAATTACAGATGCGAAAAACGGACAAGATGAGGGGCGTCGACTTTGATATCTGGTGACAGTTTCTTTTTCTGATGAGAGCGACTAGATCCTGGTGCAATATACTCTTTGATCCCTTTGATCTACATCCACCTCCTCATCCACTTTTTTTTTTTTTAATCATTGGGTGCAATTAGTTTCAACGAACCGCAACTCAGCGACATCCCAGTCTCCGGCGTGTTTCGGATAGCAGAAAATTGAAGGCGTGTGTCGAAAGAGAAATCTTTGTCAAAGATTTATCCGCCTCCGCCCAAGTACCTAGTAATAAGTAGACGAGCATTGAATAAGCGTCACTTCACAGGTCGGGGGTTGACAAGTGTGCCAAAAAAAAGAAGAAAAGTAACAGGATAAAAAGAAAGCGACACTGCTGTGGATGTCGCTCGCGTGTCGTGATCTGCACTGTCAATGCATTTTTCAGGAACTCCACTTCCAAAAAGGCTGGGCCAGTCGCCGCTCTAAACGGATCACTCGTTTGTCATTCCCTTAGAACCGCTCTTATCACTGCTGTCCAGTGGATGTCCGTGTTTTCTGTTTTAAACGGATGCTGCCGCAAGCATTGCCATCACAAACGCACACCCAAGTAAGGAGAATAAGAGAAAGTTGAGCTCTCTCTCGTCTCATCAACAGAAGAAGCTCATCAAAGACACAATTCTGTGTAAGCCTATATATAGCTTTTCCTTGTGATCCCTACATCCTACCTTATTTAAGCTTGGGGCCGACTGCCTCGGAGACGTTGGTAGACGGTACATTTCACACACAGAGTTTCCTCGTACTACGCCAATGTGCTTTCCGGAGCATTTTGAGGAGCAATCGAAAGCTAATCAAAACTTCTTTTTCTTTCCTTGCTTTCTTCTTTCTTCTTCTTCTTATTGTGGCCAAAGTGGCACACTGGGTGTCTTTGGATGATAACACCGTCGTTGACTTTTCTTCTCTTTCTCCTACCGTCTCGACTGTTTTCCGAGACCCCCCATGCTGGCTGATAGGGGAACCAAGTGCTCGTACAATGACTGAATAGATGTCCGCTGCATCCAACGGTTTTTCTCGTTCATCCGATAGACCGCAAGCCAAGGGCATATCTGGCCAGCGTGTACATATACTGGCAGTAATATACAACCACGTTTAGTTTCCTATTTACAATAGGAAAAAAAGCTGCTCTTTTGTACAAGGAACTTTCAAGTCGATAAAAAATGCTAAAAAAAAAATAGATGTTACCCGCATTGGTTGGCAACATTTGAAATTATCGCATAAAACGAAAACCAGAAGTTATGGCAGTTGTAAGATAGAGTTGAGCTAAAATGAAAACGTTTGATTCAGTGTTTTCATAATTTTTCCTGCCTCAGACTTGATCAAGAAATCGACTTCTTTTGAGCTAACGAAATTTCATTTTGACTTTATCCTAGTATGTGTATAAATGTTTTACCAACTCTACGCCTACGCACTGGAAGGGACGACGAAAATTCTATATGCGCCCTATCTTCAATTAGTTTTGCCTATTTCATTCCTTATGAATTCTTCGACGTTTGCCAATCGATGCCGATCAATGCGGTCAGATCAAGGACGCGCCACTCTGCAGGCATGGCCCGCATGCAAAATGATTGCTATGCCTACTTTCACTACAAGGAATCCTTTGTGCGCCTGTGTGGGAGTAATAGCAAAGAAATGCTAAAGGTGGAATTGTGGCATGGGAGTCTGGGGGATCCTTAACGATATCGAAAATTCTTACAGCAGAGACTCGTTTCCTTTTCTTTTCCTCATTTTATTTTCGTATTCCACTCGAGACGTAGTGAGTGTATTGCGCGAATTTTTTTCTCTCTCCCTGGGATCTGCTTTTCCTTTTGACCTTCTTCCACCGTGCTCCCGAATGGTGCAGTTCTCGGAACTTGTAACTAACAAACTTGTCGTCTCGTGAAATTGAAAAGAAGGCCCAGTTTAGGGATGACCGAAATAGGAGGAAGGAGCGGTCGATAATGTTATGGTATAGGAAACAACTTGCCTACCAGCACCCCCCAAGTTCCGATCACTGGCGCTCCTCCCTACATATACACACCGCAATTCAGGAATAGATAAATAACAATATATATATCCAACTTTATTCCCTTTTGTGACAACGACTCTGTTTCTGTCCTTCACTCTATAGAGCACTCCCGTTTTATGTGCTCACTGTATAAGGTATATTATACCTTTCAAAGTGTTTTCGCCAATGTCTTCTCTGCTGGGTATCAAAGTCCTTGGGTCTGGAAATCGCGCGTCATTTAACTTTGTCTGGCCATTCCAAAGTTGTTTTTATTTTTTTATTTCAAGTTTCATCTGAGTCGCACATGAGCGGATGGAATGATGCACTTTTGACCAGTCCGGCAAAGGGGTTTGGCCTGGAATTTCTAGTGATTTTATTCATGCCCTTTTTTTTTTATTTTCTTTTATTTTCTTTTGACTGGTAGAACCGGCCTGTCTGGTTGTGATTAGAAACATCACTTCTTTGTGACCGAATAGCCCAGGGAACTGACTCGCAGTTTGCCGATGTGTGTGAGCTTGTGGAGAGAACATTGACCGATCGCTTCGTTACCCCAAGTTAACTGATGGGTGTGCTGGGCGGCGGGAGGAGGGGGAGAAGTCTTGCGTGCCTATTGTCGGTAAGACCTTTTGTTGTTGGTTTCAGTTTGAGACCAGTTGAATGAGAAATGACTTTTCAGTAGCTACTGCATTCCGCAGTTACGTCGGGGGCTTTTTCAGTGGTGGAGCGCATACTCAATCAAACCACTAATAGAGAAGTCGTCTATCTTATTCGTCTATTGGATCTTATAGTCGTATAACATAGTGCCTGAACAACACGCCACAGTCGTATCGAGTATAGCTCCGAGAGCCTGCGGATATATCCACCGATACCCTGGAAACTCACCGAAGATGCTCCTGTCACCCCAATGATTTATTACTACTAAAGTTCCCTCCCCACCTCGGTTACGCAGCCTTCTGTTGGTTCTGGTCGACGACGTCTAGCTACTGCTGTACGTTACCTAGAGTACGATACATATATTTTCCCATATATGATACCAGATTTACTGCCCAAATAATCTGATTGCCTGGGCGCCGCGAGACAATAGCGAGAGAACGCAAAAGATATATAGTGTGTGCGTCCGCGTCAGCAAACTGCGACTATACTAACAATCCTGGTCCAAAAGAACGTTTATGGAAGACCCAGCGGTACCTAAAGTACCTCGATCATTTTTTTTCCCTCCTTCAGTAAATCATTTTGCGAATAACAATGGTGGGCTGGATGTTTCAGAAGTCTTTTCTGGTAATCGTTTTAGGTTTTATATATCAGCGCAGCCTAAAAGTGTTATCAATTCTTATCTTACATAACCGATTGTGTGCAGTAGCTGTGGGCCAGTATTTTTAAAACGAAATGAGGAGCCCCGAGCCCGCATCCACGAAATTCACAATTTCAGAATTTCAATGTGCTGAAATATTGACTTGACATTTAGAATTTGATTGTACCAGGAAGTTTTTTAAGGAACTGTTTCCTTGTTAATGCAAATCGCATGAATTTCACAAAATAAGTTGAACAGAGTTGTAGCAGTTGCCGTCTGGTACCACTGCCGGATGCACCACGAAATGCAATCAATTCAAATATTTATCCAAACTTCAGCAAATTTCTCCAAAACTAAATTTACTATCTCTATGCAAATACATAGTCGCTCTGCCTGGTTTCGATTCAAACTCGATGTTTCCCTAAATAAATTCAGTCTTTGCGAATTTTTTTTAGTTTGCGCGAGTTCATCGATGACCTTATTTTACGCAACATTCTTAGTGCTCGAAGTGCAACCATTTCTGCATTTATCACATTAATTTAAAGATGATCAAAGTGTTTTTTCATAAGAGGATAAAATTGGGACTCGATGATAGCATTATTAACATATTCGTTCTTTTATTCAGCAGGTTGGATCTGCGTGCATCGTGTTGGATTTTGACAGCGTACTGCTTATTCGTTCTTCAATCGGCAAGCGAAAAGAGGAAAAAGGGTTATATCATCCTGGATGCCTACCTTTGACGAAGCTAGTCATCTCACAACTCTCTCTACCGGAAGAACAAAGAATCCATTCGTTCGAGTGGAACACACGTGAAGAAGCCTGCTCTTCTTCTTTTCGGTTTGATTCATCTCGGGGAAATTTTCAGTTTCGTTAACGTCGTCCTCAGCTTCTTCCTTCCGAACGGCGGTGAAAAAAAGTTGACTTTCAACATGGTTTCCATTCCGCTCCCGGATGGAGTCAGGACGTTGCTCCGAGTATTGGTATGGTCAACGGTGATCTGCTGCCTGGCTGCCGCCTGCCCGGAATCGTGTACCTGCAAATGGAAAGGCGGGAAACAAACGGTGGAGTGCGTCAACAAGGGACTGATTGCTTTGCCGGAAGGCATGGATCCCGAGACTCAGGTGTTGGACATTTCCGGAAGTACCCTTCAGATTCTACACCGGACACTGTTTCAGCGCTACGGTCTCGTCAACCTTCAACGTGTTTACTTGGCCCGCAGTAGGCTCGGACACCTGGACGATCTCACGTTCCAGGGACTAACCAATTTGGTGGAATTGGATCTTAGCGACAACATGCTGACTTCCATTCCGGTGGCAGCCTTGTCTGAGCTACCAGCCTTAATGCGACTCTCCTTGGCTCGTAATCCTGTGCGTCGCGTGAGTGCCGATTCCTTCCGTAATCTGCGCTACTTGATCACGCTGGAACTCAGTCAATGTCAAATCGAAGCTGTCGAAGTCGGAGCTTTCGACGGTCTCAAGGCCCTCGAGTGGCTCAAGCTAGACGGAAACGCTCTGGCAAACATTGGCGGATCGACTGTTCTTCCGCGATCCTTGCACGGCGTCACCCTTCACGACAATCCGTGGCGATGTGACTGCCAACTCTCACAACTGAGGGCGTGGCTAGTTCAATTTAACATCCCACTCTCCATGGAACCCAAATGTTCTCAACCGGAGAGACTAGCCGGTCGCTTGGTCAAGTCGCTGGATCCGATGGATTTCGCCTGCGCTCCGCAAATTACATCATCCGTTACCATTCTCGAGGTGTCATTCGGCGATAACGTGACACTTAGCTGCCAGGTCACCGGCGATCCTGATCCTCGAGTCTCCTGGTTTCACAACGGCCAGAAGATAACAGCCACTTCTAGTAGTACGGCCGTTTACTCTTCCGCCAACGAAACGGAAGCCAACGAGTTGAGCTTCTACTACACTTTCATCGGCGTCGACGGCTCCGACAGTCAGCGCAGCGTTTTGAACATTGTCAACGCCACCAACAGAGAAAACGGATCGTACGTCTGCACTGCGGAGAATCGCGCTGGATCGGCCCGTAACAATTTCACTTTACTTGTCCAACCGCTGCCGACGCCTCCTCCACCGCCGGGGAGCATTGAGTACGTTATCACAGTGGGAGGAGTGGTAGCAGCCATCGTTATAACGATGGTCATTATTGTCGTAGCGGTGGCTGTCCGTTGTTGTTGTTGCCGCCGCCGTAGTCACCGGACTCGAGACAAGACCGCAAATAATGTCGCTTCTATCGGCGGCGTAGGCGACTCGACCAAGACCAAAGCCAACTCCAGCCTCTCCCCGGAGCTGCCCCCACGTCCGATCCAGATGTTGCCCTCGTCGTCCAGCGTTGGCAATAAAGGCGATAACGGCTATGCTGTCGGAGTCCCGTTGACTGGCGGCGTGAGGGCAGGAGGCGGTGGGCGCGAATATCACTCAACGGCTCTCGACAGCACGCTGGATCAAAGTCCCGATTTGATCAATGACACGACAACTACCGCCAAGTGGAAAGAACAGAATGCACAGGCCGTCTGTTTGGACGATGGCCAGTTTTCGCCATCTTTGTACGCCGGAGGAGCCACGTCAAGTGGAAATGGCCAATACTATCCGTGTTCTGTCCCACAATTGTCGACAATTAGCGAGGCCGTGCTTCAGCAACAACAGCAGCACTTTTATCCGGCTCATTGCTCGACCAATCCGTACAACAGTTCCAGCAATTTGGCCGTTCTCAATCCCGCTGGTTACTTGAT
Source organism: Daphnia pulex (assembly GCF_021134715.1). Lineage (NCBI taxonomy): Eukaryota > Metazoa > Arthropoda > Branchiopoda > Diplostraca > Daphniidae > Daphnia > Daphnia pulex. The sequence goes on along the minus strand of NC_060018.1, from coordinate 5,379,716 downwards.
ACCTATGCCTATGTCTGGACTCCCTTTGGTGGATGCTGAAGGATTCCCGATCGACTACGGTCTACCGCGACCCAGTCGACCGACTCGACCGGCCCAAACTCACGTCCGCTTCGCCGATCCGCCCTCGGTGAGCGTCCGCCACTATGAGAACTATGTCGTGGATGGTGACAATCATCTGCAAGAAGCAACCATCGAGAACTTTTTACCCGACCGCAAATATCCCGACTCGTACGATCCATTACCCACCAGCCCAATGAATGGCGGTAATCATTCGGAAATCCGCTATCCATCGGAACGTTATCCGCAGAACTTCTCTCCATCTTCTTTCCCCGTTGGTTATAACGGGACCGGCAACTATGAAGAGATCATCGCCTCCCCCCCGTCTGCCTATGCAGGACATCACAACCAGCAACAGCAGCAACAACAACAACATCAGCAGGACTACATGTACCCACCACCCGGTCAAATGATGAAGCCAAACTCGTCTACGAGCATTGAGAGTTCCGAGAATTCGACTGTGACATTGACGGGCGGTGCTCCGTCATCACCTTTAGACGTCAGCATCAACGACGCTTCCTCCTCCTCGCCGGGATTCCTCTGTTCGACGCTACAGCGACAGCCACACGAATCTCCAGATGAGGGTTACGAAGACGAAGGAATCGATGGCACCGAAATTTAAAATGCTCGAAAGTGTTTATATTTTAAAAATGTAAAAGTGCATTTTCATAGTGACAGTCATGAATTTTCTATTGAAATCAATAGATAGTATCGACGTGGGAAAGTATTTTATTACTTGTTCTCGGCGATGCAATCGTCTTCTTCCTTTCTATTTTTGTGATGTCACTTTGTGCTAATTATGCTATTGCACCTTAATTACTGTAAGATGCGACAATTGCAGACTTAGAATACCCAGATTATAAAATATCGAATGTATTGTAATTCACCATGTATGATCAACTGACGATTTATTATCGAATTGTTTAGGGTTTTTTTTTTCATTCACTTGCGCCAACTATCTCCTTTTTCCGTTGTCTTCTACCGTTTCTTGCATTAAAAAAAAACAAAAAAACAAAAAAAAGAAGGGAGAAGAAATACCAGCTTTGATTTGATTTAGATTATAATATTTACGCAGTTCATATATTCACATAGCTGAGATTGTATCCAGGTGGCGGTACATTGCTGTCTATTATTTGGATAAACACGATTATATTTGTATTTTATCGACAGCGCATGCAAACCGTTTTTTGTATATACATATAATAATATATATAAGCGAAGAAAAATGGTTTCTATGTAACCGAGCCTGAATATATATATAACGTGGTTTTCATTATTTATTTTGTACTTTTTTTTTATTTAACCCCTTTTGGGTGTTTGTTGTTTAAGAAATCTTGTTTTTCTTTAAAAGTTGAAGTCAATCATTGCCACCAGATGGCGAACCCGCGAACCTGTAATGGCGTAACAACAAAGATGCAGACAAAATTCGTTTGTTGACGTTTAATGTTAGTGGATTCATGGATTGTGCTACGAGACTTGCGTCGCCTAGGATTTCATTGCAGCATGTTCTAAGACATTTTAGAAATTGAATTGTTTCATCGCCCAAATGTCCGTCCACATGCCAGAATGTCCAGAGATGTAAGAAATTCTGTCAGTAAAATTTGGTTCTGAATTCTGATTCATTATTTTTTGTCACACAAATTTTCCTAGAGTTTATTTTCCCTTTCTTGCAGCCAGTCAGCCAGATCTTTATAGAGCCCATGAATCCACAGCGCAATTTACTCATGACCATTGTAAAAAAAAATAGTGTATAAAAAATTTCCTTTCAGTTTTATTATCCATTTAACATTTAACTTTTGATTCATTGAGCATCATGTCTTGTTACTTTGTCTAACAACGTCCTGAAAGACTGTCGGGTATTTTTAATAATATTTAAAAAAGGAGTTCTTATCATCTCATGTCTTTGCCCTTTGGAGTTCTACTGTCGCATACAAAGAAATTTTTTTTAATTATTTAAAATATTGGTATTGGAGTTCTATTGTCGGTGGAGTTTTACGGTCGCCATAAAGGCGGATTGTCCCCCCATCCGCCAGGTGGCGCGAGTGTCTTCGTGAGGAAGAAATACTTGCCATTTTTTTCCAGACGCTGACTTGAAAGGGTCTTCCAAGTTGATTGGTGTCGATCTACATTTTTAGCCATTAAATGTAATTGGTAATGCTAGTTTGGATTTCTTAAATTTAATTAATCTTTGACGTCTCTGTCTGAATTTACAGGCAATCTGGCATATAATTTCACTTGGCCAAAATGTGATGACGTGGGTCGAAACTGCTGTCCATTTTGTCGAAATGTCGGCCATTGTTAGCTCGTCAATGTGACAACTACAAATTCCTTTTTAAGATTTATCAAGGTAATTCTGAGAGATTGTATAGTTTAACTTCATACTTCTGTCGTTTTGTTATGTCACATGAGATTCTGTTCCTTGTTAGTAACTTGTTTTTGTTTTTCAATAGCCAGGTGAAGTCTGCGCTTCTTTGTTGCAGTCTAATGTGCGCATGGATTCCTTGCAGTCATCCAGTGAAAGGTGTGATTAAATTGAGCTGTTGCATGCAGTCTTTGGTGCTGATGTTGTCCTGGAGTGTGGGAGAGTCCCATGCTTCAAGTCTTCTGGGATCAGCCATATCTGAGTTGACGCTGGATCATGCTGCATTGTGGTTGCCGAAATGTTGGACATCTAGTAGAACTGCAAGAAGACTCCTTGAAATGGTAATTTGATAAAAATTATAAGTTCTAACTTGGGAAGTATCATGCTTGGACTACTATAATTGCTTACATTGTTTAATTTTAACATTTGGGGATTTCATCATGTCAACAGCTCTTTCCTTTGATCATATGTAAATTGAGTTATGCATTGTTTAAGGGGAATTGGTTAACAAGATAGGCAGATACTGTAGAAGAATATTTTTGTTTCGCTGCAGAGCACTACAAATTTCAAATGAATTAAATGAGTAATCTAGTTTCATGTAAATTTTTGTTTAAACTATAGTTATCAGATAGTTTTGCCATAGAATATTTGGGTGAACTCCATTTGAAGTGATTTTTATTTTATACAAAATTTCCATTGATCAAACATTAATTTCATTTTGGTCATAGGTTTATGTTTACGTAGCAGTGATGTTGCTGTCCAATATGCATGTTGTTGCAGCCTATACTGGTGAAAGTTTTTTTGCACCGAGTTATGCTGTTGCTGTTCCTTGGTGCCGGACTGCTGGTGTTGTGCACAAAAGTTACATCCAGTTTTAATTGATATTTGCGTCTATGAAGTTAACCGTTTATATGTTGAGAATGAAAAAATAGTAATACGGGAAATTTTTACGTTGAACAAATAATAAACATGTCTTCGCGATTGGGAAACCAGCGAAGAGGAGATTGGGGGGAGGGGGGCAATTGATTTTCATTAGCTAGAAGAAGTCGTGGTTTGTTTTAATAAGGTTGACATAAAATCCTTTGTCTATCACATCCATATACCTACCTATATAACCACATCTATTCCTCAAACCCCATAACTTCCACCAACATCCATTCCTTAAGCCCCATAACTTCCAACAACAACCATTCCTTAAACCCCATAACTTCCACCAACACCCATTTCTTAAACCCCCATTTCCCCACAAATGTCAAATATCTAATATGTAAAAATTATTGTTGAATAAATAAACCAACTATATAATACATAAACCTCATTTTTATTCTGGAACACTTACAAAATAAATAATTCATTAAACAGAGCGTCCGGTTCGAGACAATTTTTTTTGTGTGAGGCTTTTTAGCAAGCAATCCGCCACCCAATTTGACAAAAAGTGATGGTTTGTTTTCACGGAAATTTCGTCAGACGGTTAAAAAATTTCTAGTTCAACAATCTGATGTAGAAATTTGCATCTAGTCTACTGGTGCAAATTGCGATTCTGTAAGCCTGATTAATTTAGGTGATGCGTTAAAAGCAATTGTGGGTTTTTTAACACATCTCCTAAATAATCAAGCTTAAAGAATCGCAATTTGCACCAGTAGACTAGATGCAAATTTCTACATCAGATTGTTGAATTAGAAATTTTGTAACCGTCTGACGAAATTTCCGTGAAAACAAACTATCACTTTTTGTCAAATTGGGTGGCGGATTGCTTGCTAAAACTCGCACATGCAGTGTCGGCGTAGATCCAGGGAGATTACCTGGAAATGGAAGAGGAGAGAAGAGTGCGAGGCAAGTTTTACTGGGGAGCGATTAGTCATACTAGGCTTCCGGGTTAGACTCATGACCCTCTAAAAGTTTTCGTCGGATCATGCGCCTTCCAAGTCCCCGTTCAACCAGAGCCCTCCCCTCCTCCTGGTTTCACAGCGGGTGAGTGACCACCGGCGGGCGTTGGTTAGTGGTTAGTTAGGGAAATGGGGCCAAAGAAGAAGGGAGCCCAGACATGCACTTGTTTTATCTAACAACTACACAATTTTTCAGTCTTGAATGACAGCATTCTCTTGAATTATAGCATCACCAATGGATGAAGTCCATGATAAGTAGCGAAGGAGTTACCCTGTAGACAGAATGAACATTTATTAGTTTAAGAATAATTTTTCAACAATATTTGAGCGACAGAAAGCAATACCTCAAATCAAGCTTAAGAAAGTAAAAAGGGAGATTCAAGGGAAGCAGCCAACAGGTTACCAAACAAGGTAGTGTACATTGTTGTCAGTCAGTCCTTTTTCTTCAACATGACTTTACTTAAAGTCTGTCATGCAAATTTAGAAACCTATAGTTTCAAACCTGTAAATAAAAAATAAGAAAATTAAGTCACCCTGTTAATAATTTGTGTCATCAATGTACTTGAAAACTATGAAAATAAACTATCTAAAAGAATAATTAAACAGTAATCAGTATACTGCAGTTGAAATCGTCTTATAACCATAGACGTGAGTGCAGATCAAAACTTTGAACTGCAACAAAGAAAGTTCCTTGACATGACAAGTGAACTTACACTTGAAACCACCAAACAGTTAGCCAAGGTTCTCTAGAAGATGGAATGAGAGATTTGTCCGTGATGGGGTGATCTAGCAAGTCCAATTCTTACAGCAGATAATTATAATGAATCCTAATAAAAGATGAGAAGATTGTATGTTTTTCAACAATGCTGTAATAAAGCTAGTGTTGGTAGTTACCTGTGTCATTTCGATGGCACATTTTGAACAAAATAGTCAACGGTAGGCTACGTTTCCTCCTGTAAGTTGGTGAGAAACACTAAGGTTATCCAACATGAACACGGAATAGAACACATCACCGAAACGAAATTACTTGAATTAACCTATGTGTCCATTTGTAACTTTCGAAGAAAATAGCTGTAGCTGAAGATAGATTTAGACGAGACGCCATAAGCCATTTGACAACACAATATTCCTTCACGCCATCTATTAGACACGTCCAAAACTACTATCTAAAGGACCGGCTTTAGATAGTCACAAAAGTCACAAAAGTAAATCAAAAAGACCTTTTCTGTTTGCTTTAGCTGGCAAGGAGTCTTTAGAATTGTGCAGAGAACAAAGCTCACTTGCTAGTTTTATGCAAATTTTCCGGAAGTATACCGGAAGTAAGCGATAGCGCCTCAACCATTGAGCTGCCGACCAAATAAACCAAATATTCGTGATCTACGTGAAATTTGGGGTCGATTAAATGTAATTTAAACTAAATCCAGATTTTGGCCAAAATCGAGAATTTTCCTGAACTATAGTTCAGGAAAATTCTCAAAACCGGAAGTACGAAAACGTACAAAACAAAACATGAACTTTACCACAAATTTGACGAGGATCACGAATATGTGGTTATTTTGTGCGTCGAATGAATATTTACTGAACTACTGACTAAAATGAGAAAACCGGAAGTAGAAAAAAAATACATATTATTAAAAATCTAACAAGTGAGCTTTGTTCCTGAAATAGAAACTGACAGTTATCACAAAAAAGTTCTTTGTAGTAGTAGCGAGAAATTTCTTCAGAGAGGTGCAAAGTAAGATTCTGACAGGTAAAAAATTATCAAAGACCATGCCGTCTAACGTCAGAAAGAAGAAACGTTTAAAAAAAGCAACATGAAAACAATGTCCGCTCTAGCTCAGACACTAAATTGAAAGAACTAACAAACAAAGGTAACAAATAATTTTTATACTCACGTAATATTCACCCTGTCAAATTTCACCAAAAAGCCACCACGCAGCATGACACATCACAACAGACGAAATCCTCAAGGTGATAATAGACGCCAGTTCAACTTCTACACTGAGGAAAAGGCACTCAAGGCGGTGATATCCGTTCATGTACTATCCGTTCATGTACCTTGTCTGCAAGTGATCCCGACGTTTCAGCACCTAGGCAACAGTGCTTGGACAGTGGATTGCTGAAAGGATAAACACCTAGTTGGTAGGGTAAACCTGCCGTTATTCAGAATGTGTTTCTATTCACTGTGGCATTCTACTAGGTTACATACTACAAGGCAACAGCAAATGTAAGATCAATCACAACGGATGGTGAAACACTACCCTGTCTCACAACAACAGCATGTTCCAGGCTCATGTGATCCTCACACAATAGGGACTGGGCATCTGATTGTTTTAATAATCACCTGTATCACCCTTTTAGCTTTATTCCTGTAATTCTGCACTTTACCTAACCCATGATAAAAATTTCTTTTTGAATGAACACATTTTGTTTGTTTTTTAATTTAGCAGACAAACGAGACAGCAATCAATTCACAACCGTCACAACTGTCAACTGTGTTTATTTATCCTAGAGAATCCTACAAGTGCGATCGTACGTAATCTAACAGCAGGATCCATTGTTAAAATGGAAATTTACATGTCGCAGTTCAGTAGCCAAAAGGATAAATAACAAAGCACCTCACCAAACGTTAATAAAAACTAACATTTCCTAGAATCATCGCAGATAAGATGCGTTAACACTGGAAATTTATCAAAAAATGAAATGAAACTTTTACACGTACATGTTATGTTACTACGAATTCACTTCATTCATTCACAAGACTCAAATGCTGAAGTCAAACCGGGTAACATTACCCACCCTCGGCAAATTCGTGATCTGATCCATCATCGTTATCAGCGATTTCACCGTCGTCTCCACCTGCGAACAAATTGAAATCTCGTCAGTAAATCAATTACATGCGGTCACCACGAACAGATGAGACACAACGGTCAACTATGAAAATATTCATCATATTTGACCCTGAATTCCCGCTATATTCCAAAAACTAGGTTCTGTTGTAGGGTTTATAAGGATGGCAATTAAGTGAAAAAAAAATTTGTCCCACATTAACATTAAGGTAATGAACCTTAGGAACGGAACAAAAGAACAAAGAATATGACGACAACGTAAGTAATTACGCCAACTCTATCGACAATTTAGAAAATACAAACTGAAAATGGTACATGATAGAACGAAGGTTAATTGGAAATTATGCACAAGAGAAAGCTTCTAAGAAATTCCATAAAATACCTGTATCGCGACGACGTCGTCTGTTAGCGCTCCTGACAGAATGCGGAGGTGGATCAGTTTCGCCATGAACCAAGGAATTCCGGTAGAACAAGATAGGTTCCCATTCTCGACGAGGTGAAAGCCTACCCATGATCAGCATTCGGTCCAAAAACTGTAAAACCACCTTTTTGTCTTGTTTTAACAGTTTGTTTGAAAACTCGCCACAAATTTCAAGAAACGCTAAATTAGGAAGAGGGCCAATTTGATTATTTGGATTCTCGAGTGGATTTGGCAAAAATAATTCCGTCTCTATGAAGGGCGGTGATAGCTTCGCGATTTTTCACCGTATCGAGTCCAAATGACATGGCCAATTCTTTGGCCAATTCCTACGGACAAATTTATTACAATTATTATTATTTCATTATAAATATTTGCGTGAAAAGTAATGCTGTCAGTAAGGTTTAAATTTGTTTCATACCTTGACACTAAGAAATTCTTCTGACTGCCGATCAATACGACTTCCACCATCCCTTGTTAGATCGTGAAACAGCAATGAGAGACTAAGAACCATAGTTTTTGCACTGGTAATTTTGTTGATGTTTCGAGTTTTTCCCAATAATGTCTTAATGATGTCACCGTAATCATCGTAATACTTGACATAGTGTCTAATAACACCTGCCGCAGCTTTTACAGGCAAGACGTTGCAAGCCACGAGTTTGCAGAAAACCGATAAATAGTTCCGGCGATTGTGCAATTTTTCAATTTTTTTATGTTCGTCGCCTTCGTCGCCTTCCTCGTCTACATCTTCTTCTTCTTCAACAAATACATAAGTCTGAATGAAGTTTTCCAGAATTTGTTGTAGGTCACGATCAGGCTCGTAAACAAGCGGTTTTAACTGAGGATTGTCTTTTAGTCGCTTGCTAAAACATATAAGCAAATCCCCTACAGACACGTATGCCTAAAAAAACAAAATTATAAATACGCGTGGAATGACAAGAATTTTTCACTAACAATACCAACCTCTTCTCTAAAATCAGCAACGTTCGAAGTGATAAGCTCAGTCATCAAAGACATGTACGCGTCCAAATGATCTCTTAATTGTTTCTGTTGTTGGGCGGCAGACGTTCCTTGTCCAGAACAGTTTTTGAATTGCAGAAGCTCCCATAAAACAGCAGAATGGCAAGCAGAAATGCAATATTTTATAGCCTAAAAAAATAACTGCATAATATTTTGCGGAAATAAAACCAAGAAAATCACTAGATACTTCAAGTGGCATTGACCGATTTAGGTTTAAAGTTTCTTGAATTCCGTTAAACATCCCACAAATTCCATGTCCCAAGATTGTGATGTGACGAGAATAAGGCAATTTTTTTCAAACCCAATACCAGCGTAAACACCGAATCCTTGTTGGGCTCGTCGTCCTATAAAAACACATGAATAAGTAAATAAGACGAGGAAAAAAAATTGCAAACTAAATAAATTCTTACGCCAGCCATCAGTGTTACATAATTTTCATAATCTTGTTCGCATTTCTTAACGATACGATCAATTAAAGTGTTCCTTGTTAAATCACATCGAGAAGATATGGCGTAATCTTCATTACAAAGATATTCCAGCGCTTGAGCGCAGCCTTCCAACACTTCTGTTGTGGTGTGCCTTTCCACTATATTCTGGATCAAGCGCAATAACGAATCTAGACTCTGAAATTTGAGAAGTTAAGTATCTCAGCCTTTTGAAAACAATATCATAAATCAAACGAACTCACCTTCTCTTGACGTGAGGTAGTATAGATTTCCATATTAAGGTATTGAGGGATTGACAAGAGGTTTGCAACTTGTTCGGGATCAGTCATATATTTCCCGAGTAACAGAGGAAGAGTTGGTATGAAATGTTCAGTAAGTCGTACACGGCGACCTTGGGTTTGTTTGGTTTCTTTGACGGTAGGAATCTGTAATAATAATAATTCATATGAAAATCTCCACTACTACATGTTGTATGTTTACATGATATGCACATTAAAAATAATTAATCGGTTACCTTTCTCATAGACCCTCGACCTGCAGGTGGTTCTCCAGTCGCAACTTGTTTAAATCAGCACACAATTTATCAGTCTTGGATTACAGCATTCTCTCGTCGGTTTTCAGTTTCACCAATGGAGTCCATGATCAGTAGCGAAGGATCACCCTGTAAGCAGAATGAACATTTATTTGGATGACAATAATATTCAAAGAAGATTGTAGCGACAAAAAGCAATACCTCAAATCAAGAGGGACTGTGTAAGGAGCTAAATAGGGAGATTCAAGGGTAGCAGCCATTGGGTTAGCAAAAAGGGACCTTGTTGACTTTCTTGAAAGAACATTACTTTTCATAAAGTCTGTCATGCAAATGTAGGAACCTTCAGGTTCCTGTAAATGAAAAAAAAAAAAAAAATTTAAAAAAGAAGTAAAAGAATAATTAAACAGTTTTAAGTATATACTCACGCAATATTTTTCTCGCCAAAATCATCATCTCGTCCAAGGAAACGCCATCACACATCGCGAACAGCCAAAAATCTAAGAGTAAAACTCCGTGCTGTGTTGAGAGCAGGGTAGTAGAAGCCGGTTGGGTAGTCGAATGATGCTGGTCGCCTAAATGATGTTCATGTAGGCCGCATCTTCTCGGTCATTACCTAAATGGCTAAATCAAGCTAAACAAAATGTAAACAAAATTTAAATTCAGTGACATGACAATGAAGTTACACAGAATAACACCAATCAGCTTTCCTAAGCAATCCAGAAGATGGAATGAGTCAAGTTCGATGACAAAGCGATGATCCGCGTTGAACGTGTGGTCATTGCCTTATTTTGGAGGGATAACCATATGCCCCACATTCGGTCTTATAGGCAACATCTAAATAAGAAACCAAACAATCGTTAAAATTGCTATTAGTATGACAACTTCTCTAAATTCAATGTAAACACAACTTACAATGATGATACTCATGATAGCATGATCACAATATTTAACCTCTTTTTTTGTTCTTGAAAAATAGGGAGATTCATGGGTAGCAGCCAACGCCGGGTTAGCAAACAAGGAATCTTGTTGACTGTAAGTCCTTTTCTTGGAAGGACATAACTTCTCATATAGTCAGTCATGCCAATTTAGAAACCTGTAAATAAAACAAAAATTCATATTAGACTGCAATTAATAAAGTTCAGTAACATGACAAGTGAACTTTTATACACATGAAACCACAAATCAGTTATCCAAGATTCTCGATAAGATGGAATGAGAGATTGTTCCATGCTGAAGTCGGTGATCTAGCAGGTTCAATAGAAACAGCCGATAATTAAGATTAATCCTAATAAAACATGAGAAGAATATATGTTAAAGCATGAAATAAAGCTAGTGTTGGTTTTTACCTGTATCATTTCGATGACACATTCAGTAGAATACAATGAGTTTGAACAAAATAGTTGACGGTAGGTTGCATGACTTTCACGTTTACTCTGACTGTGAGTTGATGAAAAACATTAAGGTTATCCAACATATAGTCATATACACGGAATAGAACACATCACCGACAAGTTATTACAGACGAAATCACTCGAGTTTACCTATGAATCATTGGTAATTTTCGAAGTAAGCTTAACTTTTTTTTTAATTAAACATTTTTTTTTGTGTCCCTTTCGGCGTGCCATAATAGACTGGCTGGGTTGAAGACTAGTAAGGTATCGTAACGATGGCAACTAAATCTGAAAACAACTTCCGCATCTAGTGACAGAAAAAGGAACCACCAACAGAATCGATACTTTTAAGCCCGAGTAGCGCCTCCTCCATTCCTCCATCATGGTTTTGCTCAGGGAATTTTTTTAAGTCGGTCTTACACTGTAGGCAGCGTACGTACGCCGCAAGGTACCCGAAGGGAATGTTAAGGGTATTCTAGTTGGTATAGTAGTATTGGTATAGTTTTACAAAGACAGAGCTATAGAATAGTTATAGAATAATAAAAATATTCTGTTATAAAGGTAGGCCTATTATTAAGATGGATTAATAACATTTAAAAAAAATGTATGCCCTTAGTTTCCGGAAGATTGTAATAAGCAAAAATCGAGAAAGGGATTAAAAGAATATTTCCGCATGTTTCTATCCAAACATTAAATAAAAATTAAATTCCAAAAAAACCTAATATGATATGGCGCGGCGTAAGGGTAAGGCGTGACTTTGGTGCGGCGGAGGCTTCGCCCCGCCACCCCACGTCACACCGGATCTTGTTAAAATTAAATTTAAGTAACTACCTATCAGCACTTCTGTTACTGGAGATTGATAGCTTTCGGTGATAACATACAGTGACTTCTATTCTATCATACAATAGTAGTCGATTGTCACGTTACGTTTATATCCCTGTCACATGTCTCTGTATTATCGTCTGCTGTAACAGCTATTGAAATTCTGTCAAAAAGTAACCAGAACTCCGTTTTATCAAATGCCTGAATCGATTGCAGCTAAATTTTCAGAATAGATGTAAAAAATTGTAAGCTACCGATTACTGCCATTGAAATGCAATAAAATTGTTGATTACAATCAATAATTGCCAAAAACTAGTGGATCCATCTATGTAGTGTTACGAGAACTGAGGGTGCCCATGTAAACCATACTGCAAACGAAACTTTGACCAGTAACCCTTCGGGTAATTTTTCCTGTAATCGTTATAATCGTTATTGTTAAGGATTTTTTAAAAATCTTTTTAGTCTTCACCTAGCCCAGAACAAACCAAGTTTACGACCCCCCCTAAAAAGATTATGGATTGATTTTTCCTTTGATGAACTACTGCAAAAATTTCACTATATAGGAGTGAGAAATCAAATTCTTAATAAGAAAAAAAGAAAATTGTTAGAAAGTGGGGTGTAAAATATTGTTATATATTTATACAGATAGATAACGCTGTTTTTTTTATTTTTATTATTTTTTCATCATTTATGATATCCATTAATGCGCGCTTCTTGCATCGATAATCGATAAATCAAACCGTAATTGAGGAACAAAACTACACGGTAGTGGCTAGAAGGATGGAAAGAAGACATTGGGTCACTTTAAATTTGAACCCCCTACACAAGTTTTCCCAATGGCAACAAAAAAGAATTACGATTATAACCAATGTGAATTTTAGAGTAAGATGGCGTGAAAATTACAACAAAGAGAAATTTTGATGGGATGCACTACCGAAACCGACGCCAAGATTGACTTTTCGATCGATGATGGTCTGATCCTCCACGACTGCGAAAGCCCTTACCCCGATTACCTTGATAACCATATCGATTGTGAGATTGATTATTGTTAAAATGATCGGGTTTATGATGTTGCTGCTTTTGGTCTTTGTTCTTCTGAACAGAGTCTTGAAACACTTGGAACGGGTTGTAACCATTGCGAGAAGGACTGGATTCAGTGTTTTCCTCTTTGTTGGACTTGATCTTCTTAGTCTATATCACCAGATTATAATTAGAACAAGCATCGCCAAACCTAAGTTTCTTTCTTACTGACCTTTCCCTTGTCTATTTCTTCGTCCACCAAGTCGTCAGCTGTCCGTTTGCGCTGTAAGCGCTTGTCATCCTCTACTTGTTTCGTCAAATGACTTTTGCCTCCATCCCAAGTTCGAACTAAGAGAAGAAAAGAATTAGTAAAGACGCTAAAACGAAATCACGATAAAAAAGTAATAAAATACCTTGATCGCTGAATCCACTATGAGACATGCGGAGTAATTCCTTTACTGTATCAGTAGTGCGACTTCCATCCCATTTTACATTACTGCACTTAGCAGGCATGTCAGCAGGCAGTGTATTCGTTGCTGGGTCAGTGCTGGTTATGAGGGAATGCTCCTCCTTGACGGGCTCGGATTTCGTTTCTTTGACTGGTTCAGTCGGAAGGGTTGCATCCTTACTTTTACAAGTTTCGTTTGTCAGTTTTGCGTCGACTTGCTTAGTGGAAGGTCCAAATATTTTCCCACTAATGAGACGAATCTTGTTACCCAGTTTTCTTAAAGGTGGTGTGTCCTTAGTAGAGGGTGGATCCATCTCTGTGTCGCTGTAGTAAACCTTCTGTTCACTACGTGTTGGATTAGCTCTTTCTGATTCAGTATCACTCAATGATCGAACGATCCATTTCTGACTGACACTGCCGCTGCTAGTGGTACTGCTGCTGCTGTTGTCCTGCTGAGTGTTATCTGATACTTGCCACTTAGTGGCGACTGTGGGCCCACCGTTACTTGACACTGTAGTTGGTGTCTCAATAGGAGTTGGAGATGGGCTGACTTGCCACTTGGTTTCGGTAGCTTTCAAAACAGCAGATGATGAATGGGTTTCTGTGGTAGCATTGGTTGTGGCAGTTTCTTTCTCTGGTTCTTCATCCGACGATTCGCCATCGTAAGGCACCAAGGCGGTCGGATTTTTAAGTGGGGAGGTTTTTGGAGCAGTTACAGGGACGACGCGTGGTTCTTCCTTGACGGCTGATACGTTAACAGGAGCAACAGTAACAACAGGAGAAGGGGGGAGCGCCGTAGAAGATTTGAATAGTGCCGACCCGTTTCGCATAATCAATCGAGGTTTTGTTAGAAGAGGATCAGCCTTTTTTAGTTCAATTTGGATTTTTGGACGAGAGGGCTCTGAAATTATCGCCGGTCGTGGAATCGGAAGCTTAGGCGAAGGAGCTGGACTGTTAGCTTGGATGTTACTTATTTTAGCCATACTATTAGTAGGAGTAGAAGGAGACGATTGCACTTTCTCGTAGATCAATACATATGCGCCCGTACTCATTGCGACATTAAGTGAGATTAGACGGACGGAGCAATCGTCGAAGAGATACAGTTGTCCATTGCTTGCCTCTGCAATCGCGGTGTAATGACCGCAATGCTGTGATGGACCCATGTGATTGATGAGCGATACAAACTTGTAGGCAACACAGGGTCCACCCGACGACTGATGAAAAAGAAAGCGATTCAAGTTCAGGTTACGACTGAACTGGATGTGCTTGGACATTTTCCCGCCCATGAGTCCAAAACGCTTCAACTGGATGCACAGTACATTCGGGGCGCGCTCAATTGAAAATTTTTTGGTAGCAGGGACCTTGCTCTTGCATTTTTCGCATTTATAAGCATTGTCTCCTTCAAGCCTCTCGCGACGGAAATAATGACCCAAAGCATCATCTAGAGTTGAGGCATGCTGAATATCCAAAGGGATGTCCTACATATAAAGAAGAAAAGAAAAATATTAACTTGCTTTAGAAATAACTATCACCTTTTTAAAAAAAAAAATACCTGAAAATGTTGGAAGGTGGTTGATGTGTGTTTACACTTCAAACAAGTAACCTCAGTTCGTATGTAGCCTCCAAATATCTGCCCGAGAGGGTTAGTCTCTTTACTACGCGAGTCGAGTTTAGTTCCACCGACGCTCTGAAGATACGCCTTTTCCATAGCTTCCATTAAGTATCGCATAAATTCATGGGCATCTTCTTGCCTTCCATGAACTAAATGTTTGCAAATCAGTTTTAGTCTATTGTAGACCAAAATGGGTTTGATAACAGATCCTGATTTGTCGTGCGTAGACTGAAGTGTCTTAGCAATAATACACACAACACAGAGCTGACTTCCATTAGGATCACAGTTTTTACATTGTCTAACACTCGACAGCCAGTTAGACAATGATGGGACGTGGAAAAGTGCCTAAAATTATTTAAAAAAAAAAAAACATTAAATAATGTATGTACATAAAAAAGATTTAATACTTACTTGTAACGTTGAATTCATATAACAAGTATTTCCCATATTTATCATGCCAGCTCCAACTGGTACAGAGCCTTTCCACCCAACTTTCACATCTTCACTTCGAAACAGGGTGACCTTGGGGGCTGGGAGCGAATCTTGAATTGTCACAGGACTTGATCCTACATTTAATATCATTAATTTATGTAACAAACTTATTAATAAGGGAAAGAAGTAACTTGGAACTGATAAAAATACCATTTAGGGATGTGATTTTAGCAGAAAGGCTGGAATTGAGCACAGTATACTTGCTCTTCAATGTGTCCAGCGAAAGTAGTTGTTGTTTAGGAGCAGGTTCATATTCAATGGATGAGAGCAATACTCTCTTGGCAGATGCTGCCAACCGATCCTCGAGTAATTCTGGAGCATTTTCTGTTTCATGCGAGTAAGGACCCTTTTTCCCGCTCAAAGCGGTTCGCAGTACGAGAGCCACCGGATCGGCCACCGAAGCAGGCATAACAAAAATGCACAATGTCAACAAAATGAAACAAATCAAACTAGAGAAACAAATAGCAGTGGATTCAATAATTTTTTCGTCAAAACGTCATGCCCAAAAGTCACAAATTTACTGGTAACACATTTGCTTCGAGAGCAACAACACGTGAACAGGGCCAAGACACGTTCACAGCCGAAATCCTTCGCCATTAAAATGAGGTACCAGTTTGCTATCAACCCTAAACACCCCATCATTGGAATCATTATCTTGAAAATTCGCTTACATTTTGAAAAATTATCATTTACAATCATACAATGTTTGAGAAAATATTCAATAATAAAATATTTTATATGTCAACAATAAAAAATTGTAGGTGTTAATTTTAGAATAAAATAATAACCATGTCATTCCCTAAACACAGAGTTGCTATGGAGACATTAATAGCCATGCTTTCAAACAAACTTCGCCTCAAGACTTATTCATTCCTTTTAAGCAGCCCAACAAAATTTAAAAAATGTCGTATCGAGAAATTACAGGTAAAATAAAGATTTCTGTAAAATCTTTGAGACGATACATGTTTCTTCTTTTTTTTATAATGATTTCTAAAAATTATAGATTTTATTGATAAAATGTGTTTACTCGGTTACCCGCGTTTAATTTCTCGCGAGAATTTCCGATCGACTAATTTCGGATTAGTAGCTGAGATATTGAATTGGTTTTGCCAGCAGTTGGATGTCAACAGTGGAATTAATTTTCTCATAAAAACAGAACAGGAGCGCGTAGTTTTCGTAACATCCGTTGTAAAATTCCTGGTAAAATGCTTTCTTAAACTTATTATTATTAAAATTTTTAATGCCCGTGATATATTTAATACAATAACAACTTTCCTCTTTCAGAATACCAAATTACAAATAAAGCTAAATCCTAAAAGACTTTACCAAGGTAAGTGATTCACGATAAATGTAAACGTAATAGATCTAGTAATTTTTTATGATTATTTGTATCTAGCGGACAATATAGCAGTGAGAGAGCTTCTCAACGTGGCCAATTTTTTTTACGAGGCCTTGCAGCTTGCTCGTAAAGGAGGTGACAATAACGAGCCTTCTCTTTACGGATTTGGTGGTCAAGTAAATTTATTAGATTACCATTACAAGGTTTTAGTATTGACACCGATGTGATTCAAGGCGGAAGATGTTCGTGAAATGCGTCAACTTGCTTCTGAGATTACAACAAAAGGAGCTTCCATACACGATTTTTTAGGCCAAGAGATGCGTATGAAGAATCAGCGTGATCAAGTGCTACAGCGAACCTATGAGCTGGGACAAATTGAAACTGCACTGCAATCAAAAATGAAAAAAATGGAGGTGGAAATCAGTCAAAAGCAGGAGGCCATTGATAGTATATCTAATACTGAAGCTTCGATGGATCAAAAAATCGATAAAAAGAGTCTAGAACTCCAGCGTCTTCGCAAGCGCTTGGAGACAATGAAAAATATAAGGTGTTACAAAGTTTGGTGATGGTTGTGGCAAATGATAAATAATTTTTTTTTTAAATTCGTACATAGACCACCTTTTATGGATGAATTCGAAAAGCTTGAAGCTGAGCTACGACAATGCTACGAAGATTACGTCAGTAAATTCCGTTGTCTCTCTTACCTTGATAGTCAGTGGCAGGAACTAGAGAAAAATGAACAGCAAGAACTAGAGGAAAGACAAGTAAGTGAATATTAAACTTCCTTTCGGAAAACTTGCTAATTAATAATTTGGGGAAAAGGCTGCTGCTCGGAAAATGGCTGAACGTTTGAGACAAGAAGAAACTCTACAGGTGATTTCTAAGCCATCTGAGTTAAAATCCTAAAAATGTAATAGTAACATAAATTTTTCTTAATTTATTAGGCTCTCGAAGCTGCCGTAGGTGGTACGTGGGAGGGAGGACAAGATTTTGATTTATCTAGCGAGGGATCGTTAGAGAGCCCTGATCTCAAAGATCTAAACAAATCCGGATCACGACCACGTAAGCATTTTCTTTTGACATGTGTGAGGTAAATTTGGTTCTTATTTGAATAAAGCTTTTAAAGGAATTGGGAGTCGTCGTGCTGGGTTGAAAAATGAAAGTGACCTTTTAGACACAGACACGGAAGATTCTGATTTAGATGCAGAAGATCCGCGTCTAGAAGAAGGGTCTGACTCGGATGTGACAATCGACGAATGGCAAAATGAATCGCGGCCATGGCAAGTCGGTCCCGGAAATAGCAACCGCCCGATTGCACGGAATGAACCTCTTATCAAACCCATTCCCGCTAATGTATCCGAAGATGACTTTTAGCTGTTAATCTATAATACTGACAATGATAAATTTGATAATCTATAACAAATACAGCACATGATCATAATACACAATTGTTTTAATCTCATATAGATGGCATTCTCTATGTTTACTTTTAGAATCTTCTGCTTTTTCTTAATTTAATAAAGTCGTTTCAGCGGATCCTTAACTTTGCTTGAAGCCTTGAATACAAAAATCATTATAACAACAGTTAAAAAACGTGATATAATGGAATTGTTCTCATTACCACATGAAGGTTAGATATAAAAAATAACATACATTACTGTTTGTTTTCTATACCTTCCCAAAATGTTAACGTTTTTGAATATGCTATTTGTGAATGTTACAGTATTGGAAGCGATAATCTCTCTATTAACGCCACTAGATATTATTTCTTTGTCATCGACCTGTAAATTCTTTCATGAATTGATGTTGAGTGACAAAGTTTGGGTAACATCATGTTACACAAAATTTGGAATAAAATTACGTGCTAGTGGTGGGTTTGCACAAAAGTTTTATAAAAAAGGTAAGTGGTTTCTCTAAAGAACTTAGCAAGAAATTTGAAAAGAAATCACCTGTGTTGTCTTTGTCTCTAGTGTTACATAAGTATGGGAAATTTTTGGGCTTGTGGAATAGACATGCAGATTGCTATGGAGGGCTATTACATATAAAGGTCTGATCAACATAAAAGAAAAAAGAAAACAAAAAAATTTCCATGTTTTTTTTTAGTATTTAGATGAGAAATTATGTGCCTATGATCTACAACTCCCCAAGGATCCACACATAAGTAACCCTTTGAGGCCAAAAATAGTATTTTCAATAGAGTTAGATGAACTGGACACCCTGAGCATTACATGCTGCATCAACCCGCTTAAAAAGCACCAATGCACTTTACATTATGGGAAAAAGGTAATCCTATCTGTCTTAGTTTTTCTTTCAATTAATGAAATTGTACAATCATATAGGCATTGACTCCAAGTAGTCCTCAGTCATTTTACCTAACAAGGCAATGTGCAAATGGTATTGAAAATGCAGATCACCAAGATATTCTTGATGATTTAGAGAATTGGCTTGATGAACAGAGTGACTATCTTGGAGAACATTCAGCGTATACTCGAACACAAATGATCTACAAGTACATGGTACTTCGACAAACAGCTTTAAAAACTCATTACTCGAAACTAGTTCTCCCTCAACAATGTGATTTTCGCGTACCAATCAAACCAGGACTATTCAAAGTAATTTAATATAGCTCTCTGTTGTTATATATGGCTAATTATCTTGACACTGTCTAACAATTGAATGATTAAGGGGACATACTCATCCCATGGCCTAGAGCTAATCATGCTTACCTATGAAGAGGTGAACAAAGTGAATGCTGTTAAAATTTCGGTACACTTCTTCCATGTAACTTGTTTGCGAAAAATAATAATTTTTCTTTCTCTCCTATTTTCAAAGGGTGATCAAAATATTCCGGCTGGTCAAATTACTTTTCGCGCAGATCTCCCATTCTGCATGCACCTCTCCCAAAGAGAACAGGAAAGCTTCGAAAATATTGAATCAGTACAGCCAGCTTCATCAGAAGTTGAATGGCATGAGTTACCTACACCACAGCCTTTCGTTGTTCCATGCGATTGTGTTGAGCGTCACGATCAAGTGCCCGACAGCTGCAAAGCAAGGTATTTAACATAGTTATTAATATCAGTATTTTAAAACTAACGATGAGAATCATGATTTTGCCCAAAGATTCCACGGTTTTGGACAGATTGCAGAAGAAGGATTTCGAGAGCCTACGTTCGTTGAGGGTCATTGGATAGTTTTTAATGAAAATCTATTCGGCTTCCTGTGGATAAGTTTGCAAGCCCTCAGTATGTACCACCGTGTTCAAGAGGAATTAACTAATTAATCGAGTCACATGTGTAATACGAAAAGATGAATAACTGGCAAACAATCAATGCTTAATTCTTTCGCCTCTTTTTAAATCCTCCTAAATCAAACAAAATTTAACATTAAGGCCTACCAAACACTTGTTTATATGTAAGAATAATTGTGTACCTTTCTTCTTTCCACCTTGACTTTTACGCTTTGTCTCGGGAAGAGTACCCATACCTGCTAATTCGCTAGCAAGGGACTTAGCTGAGTACTGTTGACGATTGCTGTGCCTTTCTTGACGAGTAAACGGCAAGCGAGTGAAGTAAGTTTCTTCATACCTATGATTTACATAAGGGAATAAAATTAATATAAAATTACTGGTATTGACGGTACAACTTCAAGAAGACTTACTCTTGGCGTTCTTGACGTTCACGCGCAATACTCTGCTTGCTAGTATTGGCTGTTGACTCAACAATTTCCACTGGGGTATCCATGAACTCCTCTTTCAAACCTTGCAATGCACTCGAACTCAATGCGTGACGTCGAACTTTGTCTGCGAATTTTGTTGAACGCTGTTCAGCAGTTTCATCGCCATCTGAAATAGTGTGTCAAACCCAGATCAAGTGAAAAGTACTATAAACTCTACAACTGTACCATATTTCATGGGAACAAGTTTTGGTGGGACATAAACTCCTGATTTCTTATCCCTGTGATCTTCTTCTTCCTCTGAAGAATCATCATTGTCAACCTATAAAATGATTATAAAAATGCTAAATTTATTTATCAAGATAATCAGGTTATTAAATAAAAATTTACCTTGCTTATCAAATTGTTTGGATTAGCCTTAAATTGTAAAGGATCAGTGGTCTCAAACTTCCCAGTGGTAGCTATCTTAAGGAGTTTATCAATCTGGTATCTAAGTTTATGCTCAACAGGTCGCATTCTCTCCAATAAAGTTCTGATTTCGACCAACCTCTCTGGAAAAAGTATGAAAGTATAAAACAAAGATAATTTTTAAAAATTATGTTGTAAGATTACCAATGGAACTGCTTGCTTTAATAGATTCTCCAGACACTTTCTTCAGTAAAAGACAATTTAAATCCATCAAATATTTTAATAATAGTTGGTTTTTTACATCCAGGAAACTCATTCCTTGAGCCGTAGGGAATTCTTTGTTTTTAACTCGATCAATTAGGTTTCGAACCATTTGGTTAACTTGATTCACTATTGTTTTGATATCGTTTAGATTCGAAACAGCAAGAGGTATATCGGCTGC
Organism: Daphnia pulex; assembly: GCF_021134715.1. Taxonomy (NCBI): domain Eukaryota; kingdom Metazoa; phylum Arthropoda; class Branchiopoda; order Diplostraca; family Daphniidae; genus Daphnia; species Daphnia pulex. The sequence goes on along the minus strand of NC_060018.1, from coordinate 5,358,500 downwards.
CAAAACATTAGCAAAATCCATGACTTCAGATTCCGCCATGATGCAAAGAAATACAATGAAACCTATCAAGGCACTCAATAAGAGATTAATTTGTTTTTTTCAAATTCAATTCAAAAATTCAATTTCAAAATTTGTAAAAATTGTCCCAAGTCAAAATAGCACACATCCAGTCATCCACACAGTCCCCCACGAGAGTTAGCAGACGAGCACTGAGCACATGGTAGGTAAACGCCATCTAGGTAATATTCTAAAAAGTGTTTGTAAGTAACACTAGATAGAGATCAAGAATTTGCGTCACCCATCTAACGGTTACAAGATTGACTACTGCTATCCAATAACGAAGCGGTAAAAGCCTTCATTAAGTTTTGTTCGTTTCGACCTTAAAGAATTGATACAAATTTTTGCTGAGTGACGTCTTCTTTTACGCTTTATTCAACATCTCTCTGATTGTTTAAGTGTTCATTAAACTGTGAATTACACTGGAATGGGTGCTTATTTGTCGGAACCAATTGTTGAAAAGATCTCGTGTGATGAAAAGAGCAACGAGCAGAAGCTTAGCTACGGGGCAAGTTCCATGCAAGGATGGCGTGTTTCACAAGAGGTTTTTATTCGCTGATTAACATTGAAATGGAAGATTTTGCATTCTAACAGCTTCTTATACAGGATGCCCATAACTGTATACTCAATTTTGATACTGACACTTCTCTGTTTGCTGTATATGATGGGCATGGAGGACATGAAGTAGCCGCATACTGTGCAGAGCATTTACCAGACTTTCTTAAAACATTGGATTCCTATAAACAAGGTGACATAAGCAAAGCTCTAGAAGAAGCATATTTAGGCTTTGATCATCTTTTGACTAAAGAAGATGTTGTGAAAACCTTACACTGTATTGCTGGTAAGCACCATTTTACATGCAGTGATAATTCTGTTACGAGCTGCATTTATTTATCAAACAGGCAATAAAACTAAAGAAGGTTCATCTGAAGATGATCCAGATGAAATGTCTGAGTTGTATGAGGAAGCTACCATGTCAATTGAAGACCTCATTTCTAGGTATGGCAAACGAATTAAGGACTCTGTAGATGGAAGTGATGGAAACAGCAAAGGACTGTCATTGGATCTGATATCCAAAATGTGTGCCAAAGGAAGAAAGCACAAGAACAGATCAGATGCAACAGCTGATAAAGTAGAAGATAATTCCGCCGAAGCAGTGGAAGATAAATTATCTAAAGAAAAAGAGTCTCAAGAAGATAACAATGTGAAAACGAATTCTCCAGAAAAATTGGAAAACCAGGTACCTGAAATGCAAAAAGAGACGAACGGCAAGACTCAGAATGGGTCTGACAACCATGAAAGCGATCATTCTAAGACGAATGATGCGCCTGTCAGCGTAAAAGGGAAAGGTGTAGGCAAAGGATTAAGTAACAGCATCCGGAAAACAGTTGAAAAAACACCAGAAGAAATTGAGATCGAGCGCCGTGAAACGGAGAAAAATACAAAGCGTCAGGAGCGAAAAAGGTCCCTCAGATGCAAGTCAGCAGATGAACTTTACAAGTAATTTATTTTATTATTAATTTAAACCAAAACTAAAAGTTGACAAATACCTTTTCATTGTTCAGGGCCATAGTGACTAATGACGAAGAAGATGATAGTGACGAAGATGGTGATGACGAAGAAGATGAAGATTTTGACGGAGAAACGAGCTCTGACGAAGATGCAGCTGTGGAAGACGAAGATGATAGGGAAGATGACGATGATGATGAATGGGAAGATCAAGAAGATGAGGAAGACGAAGACGAGGAGGAAGCTGAAAGGAAAGCAAAAAAATTTTCAATGAATTTAAAAGAGGAAGTATGTGGTTGCACACTTAATTAGGCGTTATCCAGGCCAACTAATAATCAGCGTGTTGTATTTTTTTTTTTTTTTTTTAAATAGCCGGGCTCTGACAGTGGTTGTACAGCTGTGTTGGGATTACTTCATGGTAATACCTTGTATGTTGCAAACGCCGGGGACTCTCGGTGTGTTCTTAGCCGAAAAGGGCGCGCCGTTCCGCTCAGTGCTGATCACAAGCCAGAAGATGAGCCGGAGCGATCTCGCATCGAGCGGGCTGGTGGAGTTGTGACCGCAGACGGCAGAGTGAATGGAGGATTGAATTTATCACGAGCGATCGGTGAATACATTCGAATACTAATACCGATACCTTTATTTTAAATGCAATCATAAACTTTCAGGAGATCACGCTTACAAGCAGAACACCGAACTTGGACCTCGAGAACAAATGATCACCGCTTTGCCGGATATCCAGTCAATTGATTTAGAAGAAGGCGATGATTTTCTTGTTTTGGCTTGTGATGGCATTTGGAATTCAAAAAACAACCAACAGGTTATCGATTTCGTTCGACCTCGTCTCGCTGATTCGAAAACCTTGTCACAAATTTGCGAAGAAGTAAGTATTTTACTTAACAGGGACTTAGACTTTTGATATTAATGAAAGGAATCAATCTTTTACAGTTGTTCGATGAATGTCTTTCGCCCAACACTTTGGGGGATGGAACAGGGTGTGACAACATGACCGCTATTATTGTACGACTTGATCGGTTTCTGCCAGAAGAGAAATCCTCCAGTTCAGAAATTGCACCAGCTTCTCACTCTGTTAAACGGCCGCTGACAGAAGACAGCTTGACAGACGTTGCACAACCAGAATCCGATGGTAACTATTGATGGTTTGGTGTTGTACAGTAATAGTTATTTTGGTACTGTCTACTTCGTAGGCGAAAATTTACATAGGAACAAGAAACAACGCGTAGACGATGCCACTGCCGAAAACAAGGATGACGCGAAACCAAACAATGTAGAAATTGTTTCATAAAAAAAATTGATTGCCTACTTGATGCAGTTCAGAAACGTGTCCACTTCAATTCAGAAACGTGTCCACTTTAAAAGTGGGTAATTTCAATCGATCCTTCATCAATTCCAAGGTGTCCGTCGTTCCAGTTGAGTCCATGCGTCGTAAATTCCGAACTGAAATAAATGCTAACGTTCAATACATCATAAGCCATCGTCATGTGAACCTAAATAACTTAACTTGCCAAACAATTTACGATTCGAATAACTCAGAAAAGACTTGCATATCTTCTTTTCTGATAACAAACACCCAGTTCAACGTAAAGTGAAATCGAGAAGGATTAGTTAGCAGATAAGAAAAAGTGTATTTCGACACATCTGTTCGCATCTGATAAATACGATCCATTTAATCGTCATCAGATTCACCTTGCTCTTCTTTAGTTAAGAATTCTGACCATTTTTTCAATCGAGCAGCTTTTTCTTCCTCAGTTTCATCCTTCCTATGATTACGATGATTACGAACAGAGAATTACAAACTTGTAAAATATTGTCTCCTTAAAAAATTATACTATTTACCTGTATTTTGTTTGTCCGTCCCATGTCTCGGCGGTTATCTTTTGCCCGGCGAACCAGCGTCCATGCAGTACTTCAACGCATCGATCCGCTTCTTCTGGAGTTTTGAAGAATACCTGGGCTGCTCCTTCTTCATTCCTCTATGAATTACGTTTCTTAATTAGTAACTTGCTATTATGGACCGAAATTAAGCCATAAAAACTTACGTCGAAAATGACAACACGCTTAACATGTCCAAACTTGGCACATTCCTCTCTTAGATCGCGTTGATATTCTAGAAGCATTGCAGGATTAACATCAAATTCTTCTGGTTTGAAAAGACGTTTCAGCACTACTACATTCTCGTTCCTAGCACGTTCACCTCGTAGTTTATCTGGACGCCAGTCGAATAATCTAAAAAGGTTGTAATTGTCGATGCTTAAAGTGTTCGCTAATTTTAAATATTGTGGTAAAGTAACAATTACTTTTCTTGTTTCTTCCTTAATTTTTCAACGTCCTTCTTCTTACGCTTTCTCGGCTTTTTCGTTGGGTCATAGTTCCCCTTGAGCGTGAACGTGGCGCGTTCAACTCCAACAGTCTTGTCTTTAAGAACGCTCCCATCTAAAATTTTCAAGGCAAGCTCGACGGATTCAATCTAAACAAAAAAGGCATGAAAAATGTTAATAAAAGGGTTGCTTGTCGGCTGATTAACTAGCGCATATCTCCAGGGACTTATGAAAGATGAGACAAACATATGTGGATCGGATAAAAAAGCCTCTCGACTGGAACGTATCAATTTCTGTTGATGCCTCATGGCACCAATCTGAAGAGAGAATGAGTCTGTCAGCCATTCACGTCACTTTTTTGGGGTCGGTCAAGAAAAAAATGAATAAGCTGAACTCAAAAGCACCAAAACTGAGCACTACGACGCCAGAGCAACTTAAGACAGTACGCGCATGTGACTGCACTGTCAAAATCCGTTGAATCGTTTAACAGACTTGTCCGAAAATGCGAGCAATCGTTTTGTTGCTGATTCTCCTGTCACACAAATCAGGTAACAATAAAAGTGTCGGTTTTTTAAGTGTTTTTTAATAATTTTTCCTTCCAACTAACACTACTCGCCTTTTACTCGTCCGTTTGATTGCACAGAATCTCTCGTCAGGCCTCGTTACTTTTGTCCTGCTGATTTTGTTCGTCTTGGTAATGGTTGCTATTACTTCAGCTCGTACATAGCAAGCTGGCAAAATGCGCACTTTGCCTGTCGCGACCACGGAGCTCAGTTAGCAGTACTTGATAGCCGCTGGGAAGACAACACTATTCAAACATATCTTTCCCGGCCAGAATTCGGTAAATTCTTTGTTACTAATAACCCCACTTTTTCATTTACTTTTAACTCATTCCGTCAACATAGCTCGTTTGGAAAGATGGATCGGTGGATTGTACGATTGGAGTGGTCAAAGATGGTTGTGGGGAGCAACTGGACAACCCATGAATTTTTTGGGCTTTGGAGAGCTGACGGAAGGGCGTTTACGTGAATGGCACTGTGTTTACATGGATCCAGAACAATCACATAAATGGAATCACAAGTTGTGTACAAGGTATAACCTTTCAGCAGTTTTACAAGATATTGATTCTAATAACAAATACTTACAATGCAGAAATCTCCACTATATTTGTGAACTACCATTAACAAAGGCGACTCCAGCCCAAATTTTGCAATGAATCGGCCAAAAAATATATGATTTCATAAACTTACCTTGATATAGGTGCAAAGTGCATCTCCTTTCACCTGTCCATTCTCATTTCTGTAGAGCTTTATTTTATGTTTCCCAGTTTCCAAGTCTTTTTCAATCATTCCACACTTTTGCATAAACTCAACAATTTCTTCTTCATTTATCTCAGTGGGAAGATTGGTGACATAAACTTTAGTGTTCTTGGTTTGATCAACTTCAAACCAATTTGGCTCACTGACTTGCTTTTTCTCAATTTTCGGTGGAGGTTCTACCTTTTTCTTCTCCAGTTCAGCCACTGGTTCTGTACTTGCCTCTCCACCATAACTTAACTGATATCGAGCAATAAATTCTTCATCCAACTTTGGAAACCAGGCTTTTTTTTCTTCATCCCATTCGAAAATAGTTCCATCAGAGGGATCAGTGTAGGTTTTCACTCCATCACTATTCACATGAACATGATGATTGATCACACTTTTTTTCTGTTCAAGTAATTTTTCTTCTCCGCTTTCATCTGATGAATCAAACTCTTCATCAGGATTCTTGGCAATCCTTCTGATGGTCTGTGTTTCAAGTTTAGGTTTCCACTCTTTAGCTTCAAGATCCCATTCCAAAAGTCTTCCACTTTCATCTTTATACACATAAGTATTTCCCACCCTTTCGTATTTTGCCTCGGCATTAGAATCAGCGGTAACTTGTGTCTCGATTTTAGTATTGGGCTCCCATTTCTTTTCCTCAGCATTCCACTTGTATTGATACCCCGTCGCAGGATCTGTATGGATGCAAACATCACCTTCGTACGAGTACGATGATGCATTCATTTTTAGTTGTTACGACATCCACTTCTATACGTACGATTGATACTAACTCTTAACTGTTTGTTTCCATGCGAAGGAAAAGAACAACGTTTTTTGAAACTTCAACTTCGATTTCTTTTACAAGTGGTCTGCAACTCTGCATTTTGCAAGAAAGCACATAACAGCATTGCCCTGCTGCAAAATCACTCTTTTGTCTGATTGGACTTTGGACTGTTTGGAGATAAGTCATAACTCGTAAGTCTAAAAAATGCTCAAGATAAAATAAATTGTGTGTTAATTTTTAATTTCATTTTTTTTTCTTCATTATTTAAATTAACGGTTACCGGCAGCGTTTTGTTTGGGATGCGTCATCTGTCTCTAGTCTCTCTGGTCTCTGCTTCGTGCTTACACACCCGTTGGTAGATAGAGCTCTTTTGTTTTTAATTTTCAGAAATTCGTCTGCTTAAATCATCGCATACTGAAAACGTGGCTTAACTGTTCATTTTTCTCTAGTTTAAAATGAATTCACGATGAATTCGTTACACTTGCTATGGCTGTGAACAAACAAGAAAGCGATTTCGATATTCAAGACGCTTTTGATTCATTATTAGTGTCTGAAGACAATTTAGTGGCAAAAGCTTATGAAGAAGGATTACTTCAAGGAGAAATAGCAGGATTTCAAGAAGGATTTGATTTAGGACGTCAAAAAGGCAGCGAAATTGGGTCGGAAATTTTCTTCTATCGTGGGTTTGCTAAAAGTTGGATTGCTTTGCTATCGGGTGATTTGAGTGAAGCTTTTAAACAACTACTGGAATTGTGCCCTGTGTCCTTAAATCCGGATGTTGTACATGAGATACATCAAATTGAACTGAAAAATAAAACAGAAGAGGCAGATTCAAAATCTCTCAAAGCATTGGAAAAATTGCTTACATTGCTGGAACGTTTCCCACAGGAAAATCCAAAAAATCAAGATATTGTAAGTTTACTTCAAGACATTCGTGCCAAATTCAAGCATTGCTGTGCTATCCTCAAAGTTGATGCTAGCTATTCTGCTAATAATCAACTGAACTTTTGATTTCTAAATACAATATGGGAACAAAACAAGAAACAGCTCTAGCTGCTCTAAAAACACTGTCAACATTTCTGGAGCCATTTCTTCCTATTGTAAACACACACATGGTTCACTTTTATACTGATCAAGTATTTGAAAAATTAAGTCAAGATTTGCAGTCAGATTTGATGGCACTCTCCGATACTCAGATTGCTGAGCTTCCCAACGATTATCTGAACATCAGTAAAAGCAAACCAGTTCACATTGCCTCAAATTTACTCCAGCTAATGGAAGATATTGATGAACATAATTTAGATTCTTTAAATGTTCTTGATGATCTCCCGTCAGTGTGGAAAGAGATGGATATAAAGCCCTTAACTTCGTTGATCCATTTTGATAAATTCATGACGGTGAAAAAATCTCACGAGGTTGGAGCCCTTTGCGATACGATAGCATCGTTTGCAAATTATACTGATAGCAAACTGATTGTTGATTTGGGTTGCGGAAAAGGAGCGCTAGCATCGATGCTATCACTGAATCACGGATTATACGTCTCAGGTATCGATGCTGCCGGTTTTAGCGCTCATGCAGAGGAGGGAAGACAATCTATGCTTCAAAAGACATTCAAAAGTCATGTGAAAAAAGCACGTCTTACAGAAGATGAAGAAGCCGTTGATTTGTCAGTAAGATTTAGGCGCTCAACGTTGTACTTATCAAACAATTTCGACATCCGTCCTCTAATTGAAGAATGCAGTCAATATTTTCAACAGTCATTTAACCAAGTTGGTTTAGTGGGTCTACATACTTGTGGAAATCTGGCTTCAACTTCAGTGCAGCTGTTCGTGAATTCGCCCGAGTCTCGTTTCTTGTGCAACGTTGGCTGCTGTTATCATCTCTTAGACGAATTTTTCGACAAAAGTAACAGTGGACTTGAACAGGGTTTTCCCCTTAGCAGCCATTTGAAATCAAAGAGTTTTTTCCTGGGACGGAACGCCCGAATGGTCTCTTCGCAGCCGCTAGAACGATACGCTACGCGCAAACAAGTACAGTCTAATTTTTTTTAACGAAAAACGAAGCAGTACTAATTATTGGTTTAATTTAACTTAGATGCAACCTGATGTTCTTTTCTATCGCTCACTTCTACAAGTTATTCTCGAAGAAAAATTCCCTTCAACGGATTCAGTTGAATTTCAAGTGGGGCGTCTGCGTAAACCTGTCAATAACTTTCGAGAATACCTTCAGTGGGCAACAAAAAAGTTAAAGTTGAGTTTAGAGGTAAGTGATAACTAAATCATGTAAAATAATTTAACAAAACAAATCAACAATTTTAAAGTGGCATTTGGAATAGTTGACGGATGAAGAAATCGAAGCATATCTGACCCGTTACAATGGAGATAAACGAAGACATTTGTATGCCTTCTTTCAACTTCGTCTACTGCTGGCCAGTTTAGTTGAATATGTCATTTTGCTAGATCGACTAGTTTACCTTACAGAACAGGTATTGTTCACTTGCACTATAAGGATTTTCCTGTACTAAATCCCATTCTTTTCAATCCCAGGAAGTTGTAAGCAATTCTTTCTTGGTACGGATATTTTCGCCCGTGACATCTCCACGTTGCTACGCCCTCCTAGCCTTTAAGAAGCTCAAAGAAAAATCCATTTAAACTGTGTAATGAATGAGCGATTAATGAAAATATAAATTCTTCCGAGTTGGCGACACCAGAAAATTTCCACAAAACAAAATTGGCGAAAACAGTAAAAAGTCTGAAGACAACTTAAAATACTGGGAAGCGCAACTAAACGTACAAAAATAAAGGAAGTTATTTGGAAGCATGAGCCTTGCCAACAGATGAAAATTTTCCATGTCCTCTTCCTCGAGAGCGTCTCGCTGTACCCCTTCCGCGGCTTTCGTTGAGCGCTGATCGATTTCCGCTGTTGGTTGCTTCGATTTCGTCATCCTCCGACTCCTCTGGTTCCGATGCTGATTTCTGGGCATTACCTTCCAATGCTTCCTATCGGTGGTATACACAAAAAATATTTTACAAGAAAAAAAAAAGTTTAAAGAATAAAGGGGAATTTTGCCTTACGTTGACTTTATCAGCTTTGATTCTGAAATCCCTTGTAGTACCCAGTTTGGATCCAAACGATAGGTCTTCCTTTGTGCGTTTGGTAACTCCCAATATGGCTTGATTGTATTGTTCCGAAGCGTAGGTTAGGGCTGGTATAGACCGAGCACTTCTGTCCATTTTTGGGGCGACAACTTTATCTTTATCTCCTTTCTTGCGCTTCACGCCTTTCTCTTCGGTTTTCTTCTCATCAAGATGCGCGATAAAAGTGTTGAGATTTGTTGTCAACTGAGTAGCAATCGATCTGACCAAGCTTCGGAATGCAGGAATTATTACTTTGATTTGTTTCTTTGCGACGCGACTCATCGTCTGGATAATGTTGAAAACAAAATAGAGAAATTAACTATCAAGCATTAAATAGAAAGCAAATAAACAAAGGTAAAAAGTCTGATTGCTAATACCGTGTAAAATGTAATCGTTAGTTTAAGAATCAGTTCAGAGTTGGGACCAGGACGTATGTCTGCAATAACTAGCTTACTTAGCGCTACGGCGACTAATTTCAGCCGTGCGTAAATTGATTGTTCAACAACTGGTGATGCGTCTCCACGATCGACAGCTCCAATTCTAGGCAAAGCCCACTCGACAACTTGAATTAGTTGATCCAATCTTGCTATCAGCACAGTTAGAACAATAGCGGCTGTTTCTTCGTTAACTGTTGATAACTTGTTTGGTTCCGCCTCATCTTCGTCGTCCAAGGTACCAATAGCAAGACAAATTTCACGAGCGAGCTCATCCAAAGTGCTTGGACTGGATTCGGATGCCATGTTTAAGTGGGTAAGAAGATTGATGAGGACTTTGACAATAGATGGGTCGGTGCACTCAACATCTTTGCAAAGTCTGTGCATCCAATTGAACAATTCTGCATATTCAGTGCCGGCGGGGTCTAACTGATCTGATAGAACAGTCAATGTGCCAACAACAGGTATAACTGCTTTCGCGACGAGGTCTTCGTTCTCTCTTCCCGACAACAAATGGTTAAGTAAATCTTTAAAGTGCTTCAAAGACTTCGAAATTTGATTTTCCAATGGCACTGCCGCAGCTGGTCTGTCCACTTGATCCATAGCCATCAACAAACGCCCCAGTTTAGTAGGATGGTGCTTACAAAATCCTTGAATTATTTCAAAAAGGCAATTTAAGGCAGCACAGTACATGACTGAAAGAGGACCTTCGGGTAATTTCGTTGCTTTTTGGCAATGGAGCAGTAAGGCCCATCCAATAGATCCACTGAATTTAGACACACTTTCAGCACTTAGTCCTTCTATATCTCCGGTATTACGAAATGCCTGATATTTAGTCAGCGCTGACTGGACGACCCAAAGACGCAATCCATTTTGCGATTTGAAAAACTTGAATATATCTTCTTCGTTGCGATTGGCACGATCACTCTCGTTCAAAAAGTTGATGAAAAGAGCAATACTATGTAGACTTAGAGTGCACATTTCAAAAATCTTCTTTGGCGCTTTCGGAGCTTCATCCTTTTGAGGCGATTCTTCGACGGAGTTTTCTTTGTCTTTGTTGTTTTTTGCTTTCTTGGGAGCCTTGCCTTTTCCTTTTCCTTTACCGGAAGATTCCGTGAGAAGTGCATCGAAACGGGCGTGCATATCGTACAACTGGACTAGACGTTTTGCCGCTGGTATACTGGTGGTGGCATTTTGAGCGAGACAGAAGTCGGCCAACGCAACACAAACAGATGACAAAATCTGGACCTTTAAGTGGCCGCATGGTTCCTGGACATCCCCTACCGTGTAATCATCAAATGAAGATTCGGCCACACTAGTGACCGCTTTTCTTACTGACAGCACTCCAAGATCTACTTGGTCTTCGCTCTTGGGATCAATGTCTTCTTTTGTAATGTGTTGATTCTTGCCGCTTCGCAAAATGGTCTAAATATAAATAATTTAGTAATTGTAAATATAAATGTTACCAAATTACTACGAAAATATTATTACTTGCAGAATGGATTGAATTAAGTGCCCTAACGGCTCTACCACATGGGAATCATGGCCATCCTTGGAGACACACATTTCTACTTGGATGAGCGCTTCGGGATCAACAAAAAACTTCAAATGACAACGCAACATCTTGATGCATTCGGGGAGAAGTTCAGGATTACGGGAAACTACTTCTGGCAGATTTTGATAGAGTGTCAAGCGAACTGCAGCTTGTTGGCTCAAGGCGCAATGAAGAAGCTTTAACAGTTCACCACAAAACGCCCTAGATTTTTAAACAGACAAAATTTAAAAGAAAGAATCTTTGTGAAAAGACATGTTTATATTTTACCTGTTAGAATTCGATGTTTGACTATGATGCACGTCTACCGTAGCTTGACTACTCATGGAAGACTGACTATAAGACGAGCTCAAAGTTGGAGTATAGAACCGAAAATTTTTCAAAATTTGGAGAAAACCCACCACTGCAACCTGCCTTACTTCTTCCAAACAACTGGGGAAAAAATAAGGTTTGAATGTAAAACAAATCCATCTTTGGGTTTCTAAAAAGTAACTTCATACCTGTGTAGCAGTTTGCGTAGCACCAAAAATGCACTGTCACGCAGAGCACCTGACGAACGGAACAAGGGTGAGATACCCGCGTAAAGACGTTTTGCAGAAGGTAGTCCCCGATATTCCATACTGTACAGCAAGGCTGTGAAAGATAATTTGCATTCTAACATGCTAAGCGGGTTATGTTGGACCATCAAGCTAATAGTTGTGATGTACTGCGAATCGTTGCTGACGTCTTGGAGTCTACAAAATTTTCACAATTGAAAACGAGCCAATATTAGCAGAACCAAAAGAATCACCTCTCGACAAGCTTCTTAACAATGAGGGAGGCCGAGTCTGGGAACTTCCTGATCATTTGTAAAAGAATATGCGAGCCGATATGCCAGCATTGCTCAGTTACAGTTGCGGAAGTGGAGCCTAGATATATACAATTGTGTGCTATACAGTGTTCGATATCAATTACGATTCTAGGTTTACCTGTTGAACTCGATGCATTTGCTGTAGCAGCACTAGATCCAGCGACCCCTGGACGGCCAAAAGCGCTTGGAGTTCGAATTTCCAGCAATCCAAATGCAAGTAGTTCAAACCCTGTTAAATACATATCGGTTCAGCAAATCACAATTTTCGATCCGTCTCCTTCTTTTATTAAAATACCTTTGACAATGTTATCTCCTTCACTTGTGCCTTGTTGCATAATGGTATCAAGGATCTTTTGAATATCGATTTGTTTGCCTAACATCAATTTCCTCATCCATGATGAATGGCGTTGTCTTTCATTGGATCGAAGAAGGCGTTGCACTATTTTCCGTAATAAATCTATAATGTCTCGAAGCTGTGGAAGGGCACCCAACGACAGAGCAACCTCGAGTATGAAAGGGTCCAACACAAGTTCGGGAACATCAACTTTACTACGAAGAAATTTCACAAATTCTTTGCCGAGTGGATGTCCGGTGGCAGCTGCTCGGGAAATGTGAAAAATGGAAGTAGCTTTAGCTTGCAAGATTTCCTTGGGAGACCCAGATTCTAAGAAATTAAAGAAATCCAATACATAAATAAATCTAAGATTATTGATGAAAAAATATTATTTTAAAACAACGCTACCTATTTCACTTTCTATATCCATTGAATTTCCCCTAGAGTTCGACAAATTACCAATTTGACCACATCTTCTTAGCTTGTTATCAAAATATTTTGTCAAGTGCTGCAATGGGACAAGATGATCTGACTGATAACACAAGAAAAGTAGTTGGTAAACAAATGGAGGCACTTCTTGTGGTTCCATCTCAGGTACAATGGCACACAACTTTAAAACAAATCTGGATAAATCAATAGAACAAGATTATTAAGCAAAACACTTTTGACTATTTAGAAAACCTTGTAGTACTTGTTAACTGTGCTGGGTGGAATCTTCAATTCTCTGAGTACTGCAGTAAACGCTACTGCATCATCTGTTGCAATTTCAGTTTCACAGAGTGAATTGATTATCTCACTGCAATATTCTTCACCTGTTAAAGTATTCCCCTCTACATTAACTCTGTTCTGTTTTGCTAATTCAGAAAATATCATCGGAAACAGTGACAGCCATCTAAATAAATGAAAGTTGATTTTAAAATAAAAACTATATTGGAATTTATTAGAATTTTGATACACTAACTTTCCCTTTAGGTTTTTTCCTTTTTCAATAAAAGATAAGCAAAGCTGCACCAATTCAGCCAAGTTATTACTGCTTAAATCATGGCTGTTCAAACTCATGAGATGGACGATGTCAACTGCACAGTTTTCTGGTACAGCTTCACTGTCACACAACTCAGTTAATATAGATTTCATCACATTGAGCAGCAAGTTGCTTCTGTGCTGAGTAGTGTTAGACAATCCTTCAAAGATAAGGCGTATTAAATTTGGTGCCCCATTAGAATGGACAACATCAGGAATCGCTTTCAGAATCTATAGAAAGTGTTTGAATTATTTAAAAAAATCTTTTATAAAGTATGTATGAAAATTACATCTTCTCTGCTTAGTTTATCAACGGTTTGTTGCAACGCATCCTTTTGTTGTTGACTATTACTATTTGATTGCAGCAACTTTGATAATTTCTTTACCACATCAACCGCCATATTTATGAATATTGCTGATGAAACAGCTTGGGCAATCTAAAATCTAGTACGCCAAAAGTCGAAAACAAACAATATAAGTTGATTCTTATCGATTCCCAGAATCAGACTTGTGTGCATTATTCAAAGCACACGTTGAGGGTTGAGGTAAGGATTGAGGATGAGGATTCACTATTCGGCTATTTGCCTATTTGCTATTTCACTTACGGCCTTCCCGCCCTCCAATAGTTTATCGTCTGATCAGTGTTGTCAGTTTTCTACTAGACGATTTGTTTGAAAATACCGAAAATACGGAACACGGAATCGGAAAACAAATTCTTGGATTAAAAAAAAATACAATTAGTCAATTAATTTTTAGTCAAATTAATTTCTTTTAAATAGGGATTGTCCTGGAACATTAAACATAGTATTTCACTCACTCAGTCACTCGAGTACTCGACTCTTCTTCTCCAGCACAACAAAAGACCACCGTGGTCTTTATCTGTGTTCTTCAGTCTCAATAAATAATTGTCTTTTTTAATTGTTAGCAAGTCGCAAACACCGTGATAAGTAAAGTGATTAAGTAATACTATCGAACATGGGCGGTACCAGGCAGTACCAAATAACTAAAACGTAATTAAATATTTCATTTGTTTTAAATTAAATTTATTTCGATAACTTATCTTCAGTTAAATTTTTCTTTTCTTTTTTTGTATTTCTTCAAACATCAGGATGATAACTGTATAGTTGACACAATTTTGAGGAAAAGTGCATCCAAAACTAATTGGGATGGGCAGTTGCAGTTGGCACCCAGTGACACGGGTACCTGATTTCGGTTGCCAAAGAAATCAAAAACCTGTTTTTTTGGCATTTTGAAACTTGAAAGCATCAAATAAGTTGGGTATAAAAAAAACTACTATCCATTTTGGATTTCCAAAGTGAACTAATCATTGTAGGCTAATGCAGTTATAGATAATAGAGGTTTGCGTTTGCCATACCGGTTTTTTTTTTGTAACGGAAAATGCGTTGGCCAATACAATAATCAATTTCGGTCCCTTTCAATCCTGTTTCCCGTTTTTTCGAATTTCTAAATTCTAAAGATCTAAAGTCAATTTATTTATAGATGTCTTCTGTATATTTTAACCGACCGAACTAACATTTTCGATCCAAGACTAGTTTTATAACAAAGAAACAATGCCGCGATCTTCAGAAAAACTGTCTACCGTATACCTTATTAAAAGTGTTGATTCTATCTTATGGTTCTGACATACCTGTATCGACATAAAGTTTTCTTCCAACAAGGTTATTGGCATCATTTTGCAATCGTCTCACGACAGATGTTTTAGAAAAAAAAAATAATGAACACATTTATGCAATTTAGAACTACAGGTCATCGATCGATATATGTTTTTAAATCGGTAAATTTAAAAAAAAAAGCGAGGGCCAACATGCCACCCACGACGATATTTAATGAAGTTAACTAACTAACGGGTACGTGTTCCGGTTGAGTCCCCATTGCTGCGCAATCTCCGTCTAACGCCCTTAACTGAAAAGATATGAGAATGACAATGAGTTCATTGGCCAATTCTACTAAAACCAAGGCGACAACATAACTTCATCTCTTACGAACGTCCTTCACACTAACCTGTATTTCTTTCGTCTCCATGCATGATAAAAAAAATGTTTTACATCGCTGGTCAGCAACGGCTTGCGCTTGCCATAACAACCAGTTCACTGTCAAGGACTGGGAAGGGCTCACCTATGAATAAAATCAATCGAAAAAAGGCAGCATCTATAATGAAATGAAGTAGCTTGGATTTGAAAAAATAAATCATCATTTTTTTGCGTTTCCTGCTTTAAATCCAGTTTCAGAAACCGACCATTCAGCAATCTACTCCAAAAGAGCCTTCCCTGATCAAGTCAATTAACATTTTCCTAAATACGTTAGTGGGAGAGGATAGTTTTTTGTGCTGTTGTTGCCCGAAAGAAATAAGGAAGATCAATCTTGAATTTAGTTGTCCAAATACGTCGAACAGGACTGACCAGAAGGATAGGAATCTCAAGCTTGACTTCACGAACCATGTAATGATATTACGTTTGTTCCACGGTCATATAATACCCAAAATTCACTACTGTGCTAATCAAAGAAGTGAATAAGATGATCAGAAAACGAACTCGAATTCCGGTTAAGTAATCACTGTCGTCAATCCAATTATTATCGTCACATATATAGAGAAAAAAAGACAAAATAAATGTTAATCTAGGGTCGGAGGGCCCAGTTTCCCCATCCCAAACGTTACATAAGGAGTAATAAACGTGGTCAACGTTCCAATTTAATACCATTGTGCTTCAAATCCGTGCCAGGTTGTAAGCGCACAAGGAAGTGGAAGGAACACGACAACTCGAAATGAGGGCGTTGTTTCATCGACTTGCATCTTATTAGGTAAATGAGTATTGGTTAGAGCTACGTTAGAACTTAGAACATGTTTACCTACGACGAGGACACGGGAGGACGTCGAACTGTCGTACGGATATCAAGACATTGAATTTCGTATGAATGCAAGCGCTAAACGAGTTCAAACAAAACCAGTTCGAAACTATAACAAAGTGCACGTCTCCGGCTAGCTTTTTCACCTGACTCCTTAGCCGTATTCAACTTTCAACTAACGGAATGTCGTGATTATCATCACACATGCTCCTCAGACATTTCGTGCAATCTGCCCAATTTGGGTGACTCTTCCAACGAGAAAACAAAACCAAAATCTCGGACGGGAATTAGAAATAATAATTTAAAAAAAAAATACACGTTTTTATACTATAAGCATTGACACAAACGTGTCCCATCCCCAATGCTATATAAATGCCGTGTGTTCATCTTTGTCATCATTCTGTTTGAGTTGCTCATCGAGGAATCAACGAAAATTCTACTAGAGAAAAGAGGCAGCTTCCTCTTCATTCATTAACGATGGCATTTACAAGCCCCGTTTTCGCTTTCACGTTGCTGGTATGATAGGCCTATCCAGAGAGACTCTTTTACGTTGTAAGTATATTACAGAATATTCTTTTTTTCAAATAGATTGCAGCGGTATGTTGCCTCATGGTGACGACAGCTGAAGAAGATGTAGCTGTTACACCGGAAATCCGCGAATCCAAACAACTTGTCTACGGGCCTCAGTTCTATCCCTCAAACTCGCAATATTACTATCCTGAAAGCAGTCCATATGGAAACCCGTTTGGAGTACCGACAGACAGCGTCCCCAACTATCAGGGAGCTCGAATGTCGTCTTATCCATTCGCACCATTAGGTAACAAATTAGCAATGAAAATTACACGTTAAGGCATATAAATAATATCATATAATAAACAAAACTTATGTGTTTTTAACATATCGAAATAAAGATGATCCCAGTTCTCCTTCCTGGAGGTTTGTGCATACCGGAGGTCATGATAAAGTGAAATGGTGGAAGCATAATTTTCATAGAGAAGCAACTGTTATAATAACCCCGGCTGCAGCAGGTAAAAGAAAACTTTTTTTTGGGTGTACTAGATTATTTTTCTGTGTTTCTAAAGTTTAAATTTGTTTTCTCTCTTTCTTTTCTGTTTATTGGCATTAGAATGCAGTATCGCAGCAGCCAATAATCCTAATATTGTTACCGATGGTCTTGGTCCTTGCAAATACGCAACGCAAGCGGAACAAGGAACTATCAGAATTACTTTCTCGGCAGCTGATCAAGCTGCTTTTATTGCGATTACAGCTAATTCCCAAAAGAACACTCGAGTCAGGCTGACATGCACTAACATAGCGGATACCAATCTCTTTACGGTAAGCCATCCATGCGACGTAAAAACTGAAAAGTTTCTGAAAACAATTCTAAATAAAATTTATCCTTTTTGTTAATTCCATAGCAAACCGGTCAAATAGCTGCACCCATAAATACTCCTGTAACAGAGATTGGATTCATGCAAATAATTGCAGTTTCAACTGCTGCTGCAGCTGCAGGTGCAACCTCAGTGAGCTGCAATTGGCATTCGTATCATCATTACACAGGAACATATCCTTGAGGATTGCACATCCGCAGTCTACAGCCGACCAGTGTGTTGCTTCAGCTCAATTCCGTTGCTTAAAATCGTCAATAATATGTCAGTGTATAGACTACATTTGTCGTATATAGAGACGATCTATGGTAGTATTTATTTCATTCCCCAAAAAGGTCTGATTTTAGATGCCTATTAAATAAATACACATTTGCAAAAAAAAAAAAATGGGTTTTACATGATGTTATCTGGTCTATTAAATCCATACTAATAAATATAAAATACTAATATTATATCCGGCCAAATAAATTCACATTCATGGGTCAATTTCATAAAGCATTTCAAAAATTACTTTTTTTTTAATGGCAACTTTAATTTCTTGATTTGCAATATTTGGACGTCTTTCACGCGACCTATACTCTACAAGAAAATAAGTTAGTTAACAATAATATTAAAGACATCATTGATTGTTCCCTCTGAAGAATCGGATTCGTTAAAGGATCCCTAATTAGAGTGCGCGCGCGTTTCCCTTTAATAGCCTCTTTTTTAAAAATTTGTTTTTGATGCAATTTATTGATTTCGTGATTTCTTCTTTGTCATAACACCATCATTTTTTTCTTCATATTTGAAACTAATGTCTATCAGAACCATGGGGGGTGCAGGGTGCTTTGATGCAGTGGGGGCTGCGTCCCGGTTTCTCAAATAAGGTCTTTCATACATTTTTTAAATGAATAATTAGAATTTGATTGAAAAAAAATGACATAAAATAATACATTTTAAATTATTAGAAAAATACGTCGGGGGAAAGTCTAAAAGAGATTTCGC
Organism: Daphnia pulex; assembly: GCF_021134715.1. Classification (NCBI taxonomy): domain Eukaryota; kingdom Metazoa; phylum Arthropoda; class Branchiopoda; order Diplostraca; family Daphniidae; genus Daphnia; species Daphnia pulex. The sequence goes on along the minus strand of NC_060018.1, from coordinate 5,339,946 downwards.
TAACGTTACATCAAATACAATTGCCAATATAAAAATGTATGGTGTGAGCTAAATGTAGTGAGTGGCTAAAGCTTTACACTACATTCCTTGGGTCAGTGAATCTTAAATATTTATACAATAGTCTTATTAACTTCTCCAATGGAAATTTTTTTAATGGAACCTCTGGCGATATACGACCATTCAAAGAATATTTAAATACCTTCAATAATCTTAATGCCGTCACTGAATAAAGACCTCCAGTAAGACTGAAGAGATAAATTTGTTTCAAAAACACAATCCAGAAAGCCGCATACAATCAAACTCAGGGACTTTTATCAGGGGGATAGGTCCAATTTTCGTTAATATTTTGAAACTGCCTCGCTGTCTTTCGTGCTAATCGAGTTTATATGATATGCGTTGGCCGTCTGCAATAGCATGATTGCAATTCATTTATCCGCATTTATCCTTTTATTGTTTAACATTATTTTACGCGCAAAGGAAATTATCCTATACATAAATGTGAAAACAACGATATTGATGTTTCAAATGTATCAGTGTTTCCGCTAGTATATTATTAGTTGATTGATTGTCTCATTATTTCTGACCAAATAACCCCATCCAGATTTTACGAGCGATTCTAGACGTGACTTCCGCTCCGTAGCCTTTACATGATTGTGTGTGCATTCAATAACAACTCCTTACAGAGAAATAATTAACTGACGCGGGACACATCTTTTAACACGTCGATTGCCAAAGTCGCTTATTATTTCATTCAACATTTCCATAAATTCAGAATGACGAAGTCTAAAAAAATTCGCGACGACGTAAAATAAAAAAACAGCCGATCGATGATCGATGTATAACCACTTCAAGAAAACAGATCAGATCTGGTGAAAAATGTTCTTCGTAATTGCGTGTCTACTTTACTCTCACTGCATTTGAATAAAGGATGATGCTGTGATAATTGGTTTGTGACGTACCAGGACACGAGAGGACATTGAACTATCGGTTAAAAGAAAACCTGTCTACTTGCATCATTGGATGTACACGGATTGGAAGAAAATTTTTTAACAAAGGTCGGAGCGGTCAACCCACTTCCATCATCCCCAGTGCAGTGGCAATGCACAGCATTGTGTACAATGTTTGGGTCAACCAACGAGTCTAGTAAACGAATAAGTATCTTGTCTGTATTGCCCAGCCACGACATAACATGTTTCAGGACAGGAAACCAGTCAGGAAGATTACCCTATTAAAATATCAGAGGTTTCTTATTGTTGACCGTCGTTTCTCGATATATTTTAGTTCAAATAACGGAACCGCTATCTTGATCACACACCCACCATAAAATGTCACACAATTTCCCGAATATGGAAATTCAAACAAGAAACCAAAAAAAAAAAAAAAAAAAAAAAAAAAAAACTTGAAAACTTGTTACATACCAACTCAGAAAATACATACATCTCTTGACAAGAGCATTCCCTCAAAGCCCTTCCCGCCTTCCCGAATACCTATATAAACACGGGACGTTCAGATCTTAGTCGCAAGTCCACTTGAATCTTTCGTTCAGGATACTACAGAATTCTACAGGAGAAAAAAAAACCACTGTTTCTTCATCGATCCACAATGGCACTTACGAGTTCCGCATCGCTTTCATTGTTACTGGTAATTATTTGGATTACAGTTTTTACTTCATTGGTCATAGACTAAATTACGAACTTAATCGAAATATTTAAATGTACTCGAATTATTTAGATGGCAACAGTCTGTTGTCTAACAGTGACTACAGCCGAGGAGGATCTTCCGCAAGCAGGAGAAAACCGCGAATCCAAACAACTTTTATTTGCACCCCAGTTCTATCCTTCGCCGCAATCCCAATACTATTATCCTGAAAGCAGTCTTTATGGAAACCCGTTTATGTCACCTTCGGAAGGAGCATTCTTAAGCCAACAGAGTAGAGTACCGAGTTGGCCTTGGTCGTATCCCTCATATCCCTCATTTTTGCCATCAGGTAACGAATCGAATTAGCCTAGTTACATCCAAACTATAGTCACCCCATATGGTGTCCGTTATATTTCTCTTAACATAATTAATACAACTTTTTTTTACATAGGCGACAGTGATCCAATTGATGCTGCATGGAGGGTTAACGACGGGGTTGATGACAAGGATAAACTAAAATGGTGGAAAAAGCGATTCAACAGACAAGCACTCATTACTATTCACCCGGCAGCAGGAGGTACTACCAACACTCTTATTTATATTATGTAGTGGCAAAATTAGTTATGTAATAACATAATACCGTTTTCCTTAATCAATGTTTTTGTATCCGTTTTCCCTTTGATATCAGAGTGCCTCCTTGCTGATATAGGTGCTAATGGTCTTGGTCCTTGTAAAAAGGCAACCGATGCTCATCACGGAACTCTCGAGATCAAACTGCAAACTGCGGGTCAGGTTGCGGTAGTTGGAATCACCGCAAGCTCAGCTGTGAACACCAGAATCAGACTGATTTGCACCGATTTAACTGCTGTAGCAGTCTTCACGGTAATTTCTTTAGACAAAAATTACTCGTAGTTACATCGTCTTCACATGCAGTAGCCTACGTGTTTAAGTGATTTCAAGACCAAGACATATTTGTTGAATGACTTTTCTTTTACTTCTGATAGAACACGGGCCAAATCGCTTCTGTATCAGATACACCAAGAACCGAGATTGGATCCATGCAACTAGTAGTGACAAGTACTGCCGCCAATGGTATATTGAGGTGCAACTGGCGATCATATTATTATTACACAGCTGCATATCCTTGAGAATCGTACATCCACAGTCTACAGCCAAACAGCGTATTGCTTCAGCTCAATCCCGTTGCTTAAAATCGTCATTAATGAGTCAGTGTATAGACTACATATAGAGACGATTTATGGTAGTATTTATTTCATTCCCCAAAAAGGTCTGATTTTAGATGCCTATTATATAAATACACTTTTTTGCAAACTTTTTAAATGGCTTAATATGAACTTATGTCAACTCGCTCAGTCTCTGAATGTCAAACGTTGAGAAGAAGTCTGATTTGTTTCTGTCAAGAATTGGACAACGAAAACGCAATCGGACTAGGAATGGCGGTTATTATTGCACCAAAATTATCATTAAATCTAACGGCAGGATTATTCCAGTAGTCAGGATCCAACCTAGGGAGCGCAACAATGGTAAGACATAGTTTACCATGCTCCTTGGTAAGCTTTTATCGTAATCATTATTAGCAGTAAAATAATTTAACGTATTTAACCCGAGAAAAAAAGGTGGTATGCCGATTGGTAGCTCGTTTTTTTGGCAATCAAGGACGACATCTTCTTGTATGGTAGTGCTAGCGGTTTTTGACTTACTTAAATGTATCTCGCTTGCATGTTAGAAGTATACACGATGTACAGTACCCACCAAACTATTAGGTACACCCCCCTATTTTCAATGCATTCTTATGGCACTACGTGTCCTAGAAAAATGCAATAACTCTTGAACCGCTTGGGCTAGATTTTTTTCCTTTTGGCCCTGAGTAGATCTAATGATGATCTACATTTTTTCTACACATGAAGTTGTCGTAGGATTAACCCCCACGGCGCTACGGTATCGTTCAGTTTATTAGGTACACCCGTTTTCCCCCCATATGCGCCGTGTTAAATACGGCGTTTTCCAAAATTTACAAAAAATACTAAAAATCAAGCTAAAATCTTTTTCTTTGTGCCAAAAGATGCAGAATTCTTCACTCTATGCGAATATAAAGAATAATTTACAATCAAACCAACTCAGAGAACCCTTCCCTATACCTCAAAGTTTTCCACTTCAAAATTTGGCGAAATTGGGCGCCCTCTGCTGGCGAAAGTGCAAGTTTGTTGAAAAAAGTACAAATTTTGAAGTGGAAAACTTTGAGGTATAGGGAAGGGTTCTCTGAGTTGATTTGATTGTAAATTATTCTTTATATTCGTATAGAGTGAAGAATTCTGCATCTTTTGGCACAAAGAAAAATATTTTAGCTTGATTTTTAGTATTTTTTGTAAATTTTGGAAAACGCCGTATTTAACACGGCGCATATGGGGGGAAAACGGGTGTACCTAATAAACTGAACGATACCGTAGCGCCGTGGGGGTTAATCCTACGACAACTTCATGTGTAGAAAAAATGTAGATCATCATTAGATCTACTCAGGGCCAAAAGGAAAAAAATCTAGCCCAAGCGGTTCAAGAGTTATTGCATTTTTCCAGGACACGTAGTGCCATAAGAATGCATTGAAAATAGGGGGGTGTACCTAATAGTTTGGTGGGTACTGTATAAAATCAGCATACAAGAATAACCATAAAATAAGGTTAACATGGTTAAAAATGTCTTTAAAAAGTTTGGTTTTAAAATTCCTTCACGCGTCGCACTCAAAAGGCAGTGGTTGTGTAATCGGTTGGACACATGACGACGAAGGGTAACAATGCTGTGCCGCAGAAATATTATAGAGCTTTTAATAATAATTTTTAGTTTTAGGTAACTAATAGGAACACAATCTATAACCCACTCTCCGTGTACTGATTTATTTTAACTGTAATTACCAAGACATGTCAAATCACTTGCGCGGACACTTAATTTGCCTTGACGACTTAATCCCTGAATCTGATAACCATCCGCATTGGTGTGAGAACGCAATCAATGAAAACAAAAATAAACTAAAACGTTCGTGATACTCAGTGATTGCTCACGCGCCGTATTATTTGACTTTAAGAAAAAAAAGAACCCCTGAGCTTGTAAACTTTTTCCGCGTTCTAGTTTTTCACGAATTTTATCTTCCGTGCCAGTGTCTGGAGCGAAGCGAGCTCCAAAAACCCGTGTCGGATTTTCTTCTTGTGAGTCTGACACGAATGAGACATGAAGACCAATTTCAGGTTTTTAGTCGTCAAAGAATTTTTTAAAAAAGGTCAATGATTTGCGTGGAACTAGGATTTACAAATATATCCCTTAATTTTATTCCAAAAAGAAAAAACAAATCACACATGTCTCGAATTGGAGACAAACCAGTCTAGCCTACCTCCAATTTTCACGAGATTCATGGGGAAAAAAAAACTTCGAACCCACGCATAAATAATTCAATTGAAAACAATGTTGAAACCTTTTTTTAAAAAAAGTTGGAATGATGATTGACACTGACAAGAAGCGTATGAAAATAACAATACATTCAATTTTAAGTTAAACCTAACCATCAGTTACAATGTTTATCTTCATTACATTTGACACAGCTTTAATGTATAAAACCTCGACCATTCTAGTTCTGTCAGATATACAGTCTGTTAGCTGAAATAACGGGATCTCGTCTTGATTACGAAAAAATACTCCGTTTTCTAAAATAGATCCATTGACAAAAAATGAAGGAAAACTAGGAGAGAAATCTTCCAAATGGAAATATAGTATATAATAGACGCGGTCATCATTACCGAACATGCCGTATAACTACAGGTATCTGGACTCTCTTATCACTAGTCATACCAGTCCAGTCTTTTTTATTTTTTTTATTTCTATCGAGAACTACAGTTCAATGAGGCCGATATTTCTGGTGTGACGGGGACTAAACAACTATGAATGGAATTTACAGTTTTCGCAAGCGTTTTTTCTTTGTTTTTGAAATTCGTTGAACATCCTTTAAATTTATTACAGAACCAATGGGTTACAATATCAGGTTTTGGTTTGTTGTACACCAATATTTATATAATTATGCGTTACGTAACTACTTCATCAATAGGTAGCTTCGTCAGTTGTACTTCACCACAATTTAATCTTCCATTCATTCTGTTTAATCTACTGTTGTTAATTTTACAATTACACAACCAGCGCAATCACATTTAAAAAATAATCAGTTAAGAAAATATAATTTATGCTCTTCTTCCTTATACATAATAATTAATGCAAGTCCTGATTTGAAAACAAGGTACTGGATTAGGCCATTTAAGGACACAATTAACATACAAGAGATCACATTTCAATTTTAATGAGGATGCGGATCCCGAAGGTGGAATTTAGGTTTGCCGAAAACCAGGTAATCAATAACCGTCCAAGTAGTTTCCAAGTCCAGCCATAAAAGCAAGATCCTTAATTGTACATAACAAAAACCCCGCCAATCATTGTAACATTCTTCTTCTTTTATTCCAATAAATAAGATCTGATTCAAACCGGTCTTTTAATGTCATTAGGTACAAGGCCAAAAAATGTGATGGAACCCCACCCAAAAAGGTGAAATGGTCAAGAAGGTTCAATATTCCAACAGGAAAAAGAAAATGCTTGTAGATCTTTCCTTAAGATGCCCAGACTCGAAAAGTTCAAACTAACCAGTTTAAAATTTGAAATTGTGCATCCGCTTTGGAATTTCACGCTGTTTTTACGTACTACTCAGAAGGATTTTTAAATCTCCCAGATTTCAGGTCTCAAAGGAAAGATGCTTCAATCAAGATCTTGAAAATATTCGTTCCCAGTTACGTCGCCCAAATTTGGAAATCCAAACATAAACTGATTAAGTTTGGTAAGCGCCAATAAAAATTCAATTCACTCATCTAAGAAGATTTTTTCCCTGGATTATTTTCAACATTGACTGAATATTTTCATTGATAAACGAGAAAGGTATACACAATAACAATGAACATTAAAAGTCATATATTATAAGTGCCTTATTGTCATGCATTTTTTTATCAATAGCTAGTCGGTATTGGCACTAATAAGACTTTATATTGAACACACCAACGAAAGACGGAAGTGTGGAACTATTGAGGTGACTTTTACCCGCTGTCGAACATTATGTAACCAACCAGCGAATGTTGGAATTACAAGGGCTAGCTTGAAAAAGAAAGCAGAATTGAAATATGCGCCAAGATTTAATACCGATAAATGTTGCTACAGTAAATTATACTAGCTGTTAATGGCAGTAAAAGTATGGTAACATAAACGTCAACAGAAATTTTTGGTGTGCAATTGCAATTCAAATCTAAACGATTTCAAACAAAACGAATTTTACCACGCTAAGGAGTGAATAATGGGTACTCGGTACTCCTTACAGCGGATCAAATACACCGGATGGACCTCAAAACCTCAAAGAAATGAAACAAAATATCGAGTTCGATTTTATTCTCGATTTTGAGGGTGGCACCATCTACTTTAAGGAAGATGAAATAAAAACTGCCATCTATTATATTTTTACACAGTTTCACAAATCCCAAATAAAAGCGCGGTTTCTCAAATAGCAATTATAGATAGAAGCGGAGCAATTTGAATTTATTAAATTATATTTTTTATGGTATGCCTATAGTTCCTTTTTTACATCATGATATACAAATTATGAGCATTGGAATTTACTTATAAAACTGCATGATGCCGAATAGGCTGCAATTCACTTCTCTTTTGGTTTCTTGGTATTATTAAATTCAATAAAAATTTTCGGAAGTCGAGATTCCTGCAAGATCAGAAATTTTACTAATAGTCGTCCGGTGAATAAAATCGAACAACACCACAAAACGAAACGACGACCGAATCGGGTAAGAAAGTCTTCTACTCGAAAAACGAAAATGAATACCCGTTTTTGACAGAATCATTAACAGATTAACAGGATTAACAGGACGTGGTGGAATGACGCAATAACGGAATGCGAAAAAAACACGCTTGTGTGAATGCATATGATTTCCGTACCATTCGTCAAAACCAATTTTGGGTGACAAGACATAATTTTCACTCCTTATTGGATTTCCAGAAATTCAAACAGTAACTCTAGAAGCGGACGTTGGGTTAAAAATTAGCTTTTTAAGACTACAGTAGCCAGTAAATCGCAACAGATTACCAAAATCGGAAATAGCATCATTCATACCGTAAGGTCAGAATTCTGTGCATCAAAATGTAAGGTGGAAGTGGGTTAAAGTAGACCTCAAATTCAAGTTAGCAATTTTTCCTAAGGGGATTCAACAGTGAGTTCTGCTCAATTGGATAAATTACATTAATCACGACTTACCGAAAAGGAAAATTGATCCCAGCACAGATGTCCGCGAAGTTCAAGCTTGATTTGCAGTTGTACATCCTCCGTCCATGGTATAATGAACTCAGTTCACCCGACTGTTTACACGCTCCACCCAACATACAAGTGAGCAGTGTAAAAATGTATTCACTGATTTTACTACCACAATTTAAAAACACTGGCACAATTCAAAAGGTAATAATTTACGAATAGTCGAAACTCGAAAACACAATTTTCAAATGTCATATATGCTTTTTGGAGAGATACACTTGCACCGCTGCACGCACTAGACCACGAGACAACTGGGGTGATTTGTTTTCAAAATTTGATTTTACTTTTCTCTTTTCTATTCCCTTTCCAAAATTTTTTCTTTTTTGCCGACCTTCGCGATTACCTTTTCTTTATTACACAAGGAAAAAACAACGCCCACCATAATGGAGGGGTGGCAGGAAACCGTTGGCGCCCTATACTTTTACCCTTGCTTTTACCTTGCTTTAATTTAATCAACTTAAAGGTAATTCCGTAGCGAATTCGAACACAGCACTTGCTTTATTTTAAGCCGAATTTGAGAATTCCACCAGCAACCAGAAGATTTACCTGATCATTTCCCCCCCCCCCCAAAAAAAAAAAAACTAAATGATCTTGTTTCTTCCCCGTTTTCTTATTCCAAATACTTTTCGAATCTCGCAACTATCAAACAATCCTTAACGCTAATGCAAAATCACCGTTTTGATTGTTATCAGACCTATAGCGGAAATGGAGAAACACGGCAACCACTGCTGGACTGGAAGAACACAATATACATTATGTTCCGTATTTCCTTTATCCGATCCCTAACTATTTATAAGCACGGGAAGTATTACACGTATTACACGTAGTCATTTTATTGACACGTTTCATATGATGCCATTCAACCCACATGAACCCCAGTTTCCATATGTATATTCTTATTCTCCCATATATTTGAAATTACAATAATTGTCAGTAGCATCAAGAATAACGCAAGCCAACCACAATTAATAGCATGAAATAAATTAAAATTCATGTGCAAAACTGTAAGTATTTTGGCGTAGGATGGAAAACGAGATTTTACGATCGCGATATTTCAGACTTCCTACGGTAGCCGTAATATACTGGTGCCATGGCGTTCAAATAATATTTCAGATAATTTGTTCGATCGAGAAAATGTTCAATAACTTTGTCATCGACATCTTCAGCTTCAACACTGATTGACTTGGTAGCATCGATCTCTTTGGGATAATGATCGTCATTGATCCTTGATCCGACTGCCGCTATGGCCTCTTCAATTTCGTAGTGCCATTTCAGTTCCATGAAAAAGACGAAGACCTCGAAGAATTCCCCAAAATGACTCGGCAGTAGGTTCCTCCAACTGTTGACCAAGTTGTTGGAATTTGTCGAAGAAGTGTATGCTCTGTTGGATACAGGTGCTTCAGTCACCGCAATAAAAAAAAAGAGAAAATATTAATGGATTATGGAATTTTTAATCATGAAGAATCTTGCGAACCTTCAGGGGAAGTCTCCTTGTCCGAATTGTTATTTTCCGTTTTATCAGATGGAGTTTCAGATATTGCAGGATGTGATGCAACAGAGCTGCTCAAAATCAAGATAACCAACATGAAAGTCGATAGATAATTTATCGACAGTAACATCTTATTCACCATCATGCCTGAAAGGAGGTTACATATAAATAACATTAATAATTTACTTCACGGAAAGTTGACAACTGAAAATTGGAAGATTATGAAGCTGTTGTCGAGTATACCTGTTATCTGAGTTCCAGTATCCGTCAGGTCAAGAACTGTCGTGCAAAGAAGTGCGCGTACTGGCGTTTCCTTCAGCTTATATAACCAGCGGACCGCGAGAATTATTTATAAATGAATAACGCGGCAATACCAAAGGTGTAAAACACTAATCGCTATTCACATTTCCCTTAGTTGTAAAACCGACGATTACAACACAGATTTGAACAGACACTCAACTTTTACGCAAATAGCCAATATTAGTGTTCCTTAAATAGCCATTCCCTCGTCTTGGAAGTTCAGAAACTTCCGGTGGTCTGAACAGTGTAAATTTCAAATGGTTTCGTTCGTAACGAGAATGTCAGATTTTAGAAAATGGTCGATTTCTTATGTTTTGTTTCCGCAGGGTTTTTTTGCCAACAATGACTGCCACACTTAACAATCAGCCTCTTCACTATTCTTGCGTCTATCACTAACCGTTGAACAGTGAACTACTCTTTACAATTGCAAACAAAAATCAAAACGAAACGGTACACGAAATATTTTTGGTTTGTTACTTTACATGCTATGCTAGGTGGATTTTCCCGCATTTCAGTTGTTGAACCGAAACCATCGACCAAGCAAACATAAATTCCCTCGCTAGATGGAGCATTCGTTCACTACTCACAAAAGCTTGAGAACTAGAGAGCGCATCTAAAGTTCACTCCCGAATTTTCACGCGGAAAAATTACATAAATCTCAAGAAAAATCTGTTTTTAAATCGCACTTTACTAATTTTAATCGACCCAAGAGATGGATGATAAAGAAAAACCCAAAGTAAACTCACGATGCTCACAAATGCATTTGGCATGAAGGTAAAACTCGATTTCAGTATCGGATCGATGCTGTTCGACATTATTAGGCAAAAAGCCCTGGAATCCCTATAGATTGTTAGTAAGCCAACATAAACCTTATCCAACTAGAAGAGAATACATCTATACTTGTATAGTCAGAGATAATGAGCTAAAATAGAAAAGAACGCCTTGATTAATGGCTCCGGGGTCCTGGAATGCTCGGTGCTAAGACTGGGCATATTTCGAATTGTCGGGAAATGGGAAACGGCACGAGTTCCGACTGCTGGTTGATCGATTTCCGATCCTGGATCACGTGCGAGTTCCTTCCGGTGTGTTTTTAGTGAGAGCGTGCATTATTAGTACACAGCGTCGTAAGGGCAAAGAAACCATTTGAAGAATCCAGACGGGAAGACAAAGCGACGCGGATGAAAAGAGTCGCAAGTCAGCCAGCAAGTTGCCGTTCAGCGTCCGCACGGCGGGGTGTCGCTCGCTACTCTTCTTGGTCCGTCTGGGCCTCCGTTTCACTCGATTTCGTCACGAAGAATAACCTGAACTTGGCGAAAACATTCCAAACATCGGCGTAAGCGAAACACAACATGACGAAAAAACAGTCCTGGTGTCGCTCAAAGCGGAAGCGATGCCTCTTGGTGACGACGGCGTGCGTCTCTAGCGAATACCACAAACAGCACAGCCAACCGAGGCAAGCGATTTCAACCCACGAAATAGACTTCCAATCGGTGCTCCTGGCCGATGGATCATCTTCGACTGACAGATCGCTACCGGAAGCTGCGTATGACGAGTTCAAATTGAACGCCAACAAAATTGGAATACCGACGCTCAGCGCAGCGTAAACGACGCCGTAAAGTCCGTGGTAGAGCAACCAGGGATTCATGAAGAAGAGCGCGTGACCCGAGTGGAAGATTCCCAACGAACCATTCAGCAGCAAAACATCGACGAGCTGAATCTGCAATCAGGATCAAAAGTAATGCAGATGAGTGATGGGTTTATCATTCACGAAAGTATGATAATCCATTTATTAAATGTTACGCTGTTTGAGTGGTAAAGATTGGAAGCGGCTCCGGCACAAACCAGACCTTCCATGACGTTTAAGGCGATGAATCGTTTCTGATTGGACGGCTTGTCCGGTCCCAAACGGTCCGATAGCGATGTGTAACCCGATAGAATGAACTGAATTAACCAGATCATGAAGATGACAACTCCGCCGCCGGATCCCGAAAAGAAGGAACTGATTGATTCGTCGTAGATGGCGAAGCACTCTATCACCGTCAAGCACAAGATACGCAACGACAGCAAGCAGTACACCTTTCTGTGGGGAGAACCAATGCCTTGTAAGATCGTTTGAATGGCTGCGAGATATTCTAATCAGAATCTTTTGAATGAAGTCGAACCAAAAATGAAACAAACAGAAACCTGATCAACTGGGCCGTCTCTTTTCGACCGTCTTCTTCATCGACAGATAAGGATAGTAACCGGTCCTCGTTGGAGCCGTTCGTTTCGATTGCTACACTAGTCGACACTGATTAACACTCGGAAAACCGACATATGCAAATGATTCACTATATTGATAGACGTAGTGAGCGTCTAGTTCGATACGTACCTATCCATTCTCTTGTTATTGTTTTCGTGAAATCTGTCATAGCAAAGGAATCCTCGAGTGACAAGGAACGATCAAGGGTTCACACAGAAATGACAGTTGCAAGTGTCAGTAGAAAAGATTAAGACGAACGATCTGGTCGACTTCAAAACCATCAGTATTATGTACATGTATATACATAGTCGAAAAGAGAGAATAGAGAGAATAGAGAGAAAGATAACCCTTTGGTTGCCATGGCTATTCACCGAACCTGTTGTCATCTTTCTTCTTATCGCGGTTTTAGATTTCGTTTTCACAAGATGTGGGGTCGCTCGCCAGATCTAGCAACACATAACAGATGGCTTCTGACACGGGAACTAAATATTTATCTCTACCATCTATCGGTGTAAGCCTAAATCTAATTTCACATCTCGCAATTTACCCGCGTACGTATGTTGTCCTTGTAGTACAGGATTAAGTTGGATTTTTCCAGTAAAAAAAAAAAAAAAAAAAAAAAACAATTGTCAAACAAACTTCAAACTGGTTTCTGTACTTGCTGTTGGTTTGTTGTCAAGTGTTTTTTGTTTGAAAGGTTACGAAGAGGATGACTGCGGGAAACGACGGACGATGACGCCGCACGCGCCGCTGTTTGTCGCTCATACACAAGGAAACATGTAGCCATAACTTTCTAGTGCTCGTTGTAAGCGCGCTATTCAAACGCGGGACACTATAAGAATAACAGCAGTCATCCCCTTCAGCAGTCGTTGACAAGTAAAACTTTTTTTTTCAACCCCTAGTCTTCTCGAGGATTTCGAGGACGGCCAAAACCGAGTCGCTGCCGAGTCATATGTGTCGATGAATTCAGACATAACTCGTGGATTATTATACAGTAAACAAGGAATTTGTCCTTACGCTAAAAACGAATGGAAGAGAACGCAGTTGGTGTCGCACAAGACCCCACGAAACTCGATGTTAAGCCGAAAATAAGTAACAGGCATGTGGTTGCAGAAAATAAAAGAAAAAGCGAGCGAAAAAGAAAAAAAAGAAGGAAAAAGGAAAGATAAAAGAGTCAGATTTCCAGAGATGGAACTGGAGGAGCTATTTTTTCCCCCCTTGGAGTCTCCCCTCTCTTCTTCCTGCGCCTGTTGCTATTTGTGCTGGCGCGTTTTCGCCATTCGCTGGACAAACGAAATTGAGTCCGCTTCCGTCCGTCATGTCGTCCGACAGATTCTTTGTCAAGAATCGGACAAAATCAAGAGTGGAAGATCTCATCTGAGCACCTGATACAGGTCGGTGAGGAGACCAACACAGAAAAATCTGATGAGAGAAACGACAGGAAACTCGTCGGATGGCGTCTGTTTCTTGTCGTTTTCTTTCTCGCTGCCTTTCAGTTTGTTTATCTCCTGCATCTTTTTTCTTCTTTCTCTCTTCTCGTCTCTTTATAACATCGCTCGCCTGCCTTATATTCCCTCTCTATCGGGGACTTGCGTCACGATGGAAAACTGCCATACGCGCTCTCCTATCTTCGCTTCTGTCACTCTCCACCACCTTATCTCCTAAAAGAGTAGAAGTCTGGACTTATAGGCTACCTGGAGTCCTCCTGTCTCGCTTCTACACAGCCGCTGTCCCATATGTATATTTACACTTTTCTGAGTTTTGACTCTCTCTCTCTCTCTGTCGTTAAGAGAATGACAAGTCCTTCAGGAGTCTCTCTATACACCTCTGCGCTCTTTTATATTTTCCATGGCTCTGTTTTTGGACGTTTCTTTTTTCCCTTTTTTTGTGTAACAGTCTGCGCATAGATCTGCAGTGCAACGGGTTCTCTCTTGTTTTTCTACGAATATACACCACTGTGGATGATTATCATACAAAGGAGATACAATGTAAGACCTTGTCGACGACTTTGGTTATTTTTTGACGGTGTCACATAAAATGACGGATGGTGCAAACTCTTACGGGGAAAAAAAGAAAAGGAAAATGAACAACGGCGTCTTATTCTGTTTTCTTTTCGGTGGGCAGAATGAATAAGAAGAAAACATAAACTGCTGCGCTGAAACAGCTGATGAACCCGCAGACATTTGATCGTTTCTCAACTTTTTGACCCCCAGCCCCGCTGGGGGGGACCACGGTGGCGACGACTGGGGTTGCGTTTGGCAAACTTGGCAAGAAGTGTGATTGGCAAAAAAAGAAAACAGATGATGAGAGAAAACAGCTGAACCCGTAACGGAATTCTTCTTCCAGTATGTTCTGCTTCTGTAATTTGTTGGCTATGCCTCGTATTTCTTTTCACTTTTTGTTTGTCCTTTTCTTTGTTTTGTACGAATTGTTGTCTGGCGTCACGATTGCAACCGAATTTCGGTTCGAAATGAAATGGAGGCGTTCCTCGATCCTTCTTTTTCTAAGAATGCTGTTGTTGTTGTTGTATGTCCATTTAGAGATTGTGCAAAGCAACGACAGTCGAAGAAGAAGAAGTTCTTTAAAAGAGTTACGCCGAACATTTGTCCGGCATCTACAAAAGAAGCTCTAACCTGTTGATCAAAGACTCGATGGCATCGGGTCGGCGGCTGTGAACGGAAACCCAAACGATACCTGTACATGGTCGAAACCTCTAAATGCATCGGTCATGGACGTGAAATCGTACAAATGCAAATTAGGTTTTTTCTCTTTATCTTCCCGTCTCTGATTTTGTGCTCCAGAGAGAGAGAGAAATTGCGCCGTTTTTGTTTTCTTTCCAAAAATCTATCGTCGATGTCTAAAAAGCAACTGCAAGTCATTTTCCAGTGCTGCTGCTGCTGCTGTTGGGTCCTCGGCAGAAAAAAATAAAAACTATTCGACTCTTCTATATTTTTGTGGAAGCGCATCCTTTTTCTCGTCATGCTGCACTTCATTTGATTTGCTTTTCTATGTGCTCCGACACTTGCCTGACTTTTCTATTCAGACGGAACAAACAAACCAACCGAGAGACTATATGCTGACCTGTCCAGATGACGCCACACCAGCAGCAGCCACCACAAATTCAACCGTCACTGCTGCCGAGCACTGCGCGTTCCCTTCAAAGGATTATACAAGAGTATTTGTTTTGCTTTATTTGGTTTTCTGAAAAAGAAAAAGAAAAGAAAAAAATGAAATGGAATTTTTTTTTCTTCCCCTCCTGCTGTTCTAACCATCGTAAAGAAATGGGTGGCTGTCAGTTCCAGTTAAGATAAAAATCGACTCTCTAATCAGTTGAACAATCCAATCCATTCGTTCTGGGTCGGCTTGGCCGTAGCGGAGCGCGTGTCCGCGTCCATATCTGCGGCTCTAGTTCTTCTTCTTTCCTGCGTTCCCCAACATTTTCTTCATCTCTTATTCTTTCTATTCAAATGCTGCTCTACATATAAATATTTCGTTTCCCTTTTGAGATGGCACCACCACAATCCGATCGGTGTAAACAAAACGCACAAGAACAGATGATGGATTAATCTTACACGGAAAGAAGAATAAATAAAGATGAGAAGTGTCTTTCTTCCTGTTTACAAGAAATGAGAATGAAGAATGAATAAACCCGTTCCCAAGTGCAATTCTATACACACCATGGTCCATTCACTCTTAAACATTCCGATCGGTCACCACCGATAGAACCCCAAGCCCAGGCCTTTTATGCACTCGTCATTCACTTAAAAAAAAATCAAAAGGATTTTTCCATTTGACGACTAACAGGATCAGACGACTAATAGGATCAAAAGAAAAGATTCATCATCTTGCCATCAGTCAAACCTCACTCCTACATCCAAGAAATCAACGTTGGCACGTCGCCATTGCAAAGCCAAACTCACAAACGAGCCCAATCTGCAATCCTGGTGGATCAACACCAGAGCCACCGCAGCATCGTCGCTGAAACACGCTAGCTTTTTAAAAAAATTGCTTAGTGATTTTCATTATGTGTTTAGGTGAGCAATCACATTCCGAAAGAGGCCTCTGGAGAATCACGACAAGACAAAAAAAAAAAAAAAGAATTCCATGGAAGAGAAATAAGGGCAAATGGATTATTTAAAAAAATCGGGATTTGAAATAATGGCTATACCTGGAGCAAAATGAGAACTGGAGAGTCGAAATTCTAATAATAATTTCCCAATTTGATTTACGTGAGCGAAGGCCCCCGAACCCGTCCGGCCGGATAGAGACACTTGTCTCGGTGAACTGCAAGTTGTCAGCTGCAGGGCTGCTCGATTCACACGCATCACGTCGTTACGTATAACGAATAATGGAGGGCGGATAAAAAAGAAATAAAAGTTTTTTGTTATTTCTTGTGCGTCTTGTATACAGCACGTATATACTGACAGACAAGCTCAGCAATTTTCGTCTCAATTATATACTTGTACACAACTTTGCTCTGCTCTAATACATACGCTGGGATGCGAAAGCTTGCAAGGTGGGTGGCTCCGCTATAAACACGCTATATATTGTGTGAGGAGGAAACGAGAGCGAACACACACAAACACACGGGGGCAAAAAAACCAAACACGAAAGGAAATTTGTTTTTTAAGAAAAAAAGAAGAAAATGGGGCCAGAAAGGGGACGAAAGACATTCGGTGTTATATACAGTCGCCTCTATCGGGGCCGCTGGAATAAACACACGGCTTCGAGTTCATATTGGGAGAAAAAAGGAGGTAATAATATAAGCCAAGAAAAGAAAGAGGAGAGACTATATAGGACGTTATAAAGCGCCCAGGCCATGAAACAATAAACACACAAGTTTGAGGGACGGTGCCGAGTCAAACTTGGCGCAGCAAGTCTTATCGTTCCGGCGCTCGGCACAAACATGTGTGTGTGTGTGTGCTGGTGCTGTCCGTTCCGACTGGGGGTTAAAAAAACCACAGCCCCAGCAGCAATACGGCCATGCAAACACCCGATCTATGTGTTGCACTCGGTAACAAGGATGCTGCTGCTGCTGCTGCTGCTGGGCCCTGGAAAGGAAAGAGAACCACCACAACACGCTATAAGCTTTTTTCGGGTGGGGTGTACAACAGCAGCTCTAGATGCTAGCCGCGTGTAAGAGAATCCCCGCTGTCTTCGCCTGCGTGTAAACAACGGAACGCATCGGTGCTGGCCGACACGTCCACAGTTCAGCAACACACTCCATATCCTGAGCAGTCGAGCCAACCTTATAATGTACACAGTCCCACAAGTCTCTTGGACATTCAAATCGAGAGAAAACACGAACGAACGAGTTCAGTTATCTAGTGAACTGTCTGTTGTGTTCCGGATCATTTTGGGTTTTCTCAATCGAGTGGGGGAGAAAAAAAAACAATTTCAAGGCAGATGCTGAATGACCAGCGTTTTCATCTGGCATAGAGAAGAGAGCCAAAGACAGAATCTACTCAATTCGAGTCGAAAGGAGCGAGAAAAAGTTGTCTAAAAATATATAAGCCAGCGAGAGGCTCACGCTGAGCGAGTCCGCGTTTTGTTATTCTATTTGCTTGTGTTAACATCAACAAACGCCAACGACGTCAAGGTGGTGCTGGTGGAATCACACACACACAGAGGTTATTTAGACAAGCCCTTGCCCATATCACAGACCACTGAAATTGCCTTGCCACTCTCCTCTTCCCAAGTTAAGATCTCGAACCAAAAACAGCAGATAAAGTCATTCGAGAGAAGAAAAAAAAAACAAGAAAAATATTGAGTCGTCAACCATAAAGTTCTCCTGTGTATAAATATATGACCAGAACCATATAGACCTAGACCGGAATAAATCCTGTTTCTTGGGGTTCAACGGCCACACAGAAAACACATTCAACTGGGCGTCGGACCGTATGACCAAAAGGATCGGGTTGCATTTTACATTATTCCCTGGACTAGAGCAATTGAGAAATCTATAACCCCCTCCGTTGCTGTCTCTCAACGTATTTTTTTTGTTTTTTATTAAGGCACACAACAGAAAACAGACTGAATACACATTCGGAACAATACAGGTTTGTTAAGTGTCGTCTCTCTTTATAGCCCCAGCTCGCATTTGGATGTGTGTGTTTCTGTGGTCCGTATGTTCCCCTCGTCTGTTTGGCCTCGTCATGTCGTAACATCCCGCGGTTTCGGATTTCCCAGCGCCCAAAAACCCCAAGACCCGTTCTAATAATAATAACATTGCGCCTTAAATAATTCCCCTGAATCAAACCAGAATAACAAGTGAGCAAGAGATTTTACGAAGAAGAAAGATGAACACAGCGGTTATTGTATAGACGCGGATGACTATAAATAACCGTCGAACGCGCGAAACATGGCCGCCTATAGCTGCAACTCGGATTGACATAAACAATCGCGCGCTCGGGGGATTAGACGACGACGTCTCTTCTTTTTTAACTTTTTTCTTTTTTTTTTGTTGCTCCCACCGTCGATTTATCACACGGTCGGGTTGTGCATTCATCATTTCGGCCGCGTACCCACTGCACACACTGGGCCGTTGATGCTGGGCAGTCAGATCCATCTTCGTAGACCTCTACGCGGCGGACCGGCGACCGACTATCCGCCTGTCTATTGCAGTACATGTTTTGTACACATACTTATGCAGCGCATGTGTGATGTATAAATATATTTATGTGCATACATCCTACGTATATAGAGGCGAGTGTGTGTGTGTGTGTGTGTGTGCGCCGTGCATATCTATGGCGCATGATGGATCCGTGTGTCACAGCGATGGATGCAGCGGAGCTTACACACTTTCCAAAATGTCTTGCGCGTTTTCTCTCTCTCTTGTGTGTGTATGTGTGTGTGTGTGTGTCATTCGATACCGCGTCTCTCGACGTCCACATCCATTCACGTGGTGAACATTTTTTGGCTTGGAACTCTTCCTTGTACATCAGCCTCGTTCACTACATTCAAATCTAGGCCGACACTCGAGAAAGAAACTGGGGGAAACCTTATTATTTCTCTGTTGGGTTGCAGCTATCGCACTCTTTTCATTCTCGCCGTTTTTTAAAGGAATTCCGGCAACACAAAAAGAAGAAAAGATCCAAACTGGATCGTTTGATGATCCCGTCTCCAGGAATGCCAAAGGTGCAAGGCAAAGAAGGAACCTATCTAGGAGAGAAAGATTCTACTAGTTTGTTGCCGATGGAACTGCGATAGAGAGAGAGGACTGCAGTACAGTGAAATCTTTCGAGTAATTCGAAACCTTATAAATACTCGCGGTCGGTTCGTCTAAAATAGCGTCGATATTAGAAATATTTCCCCCTTTTCGTTTTTATTTTTTCCTGTTTTTCTTCTTCCTAGCTCGGAGAAATCGTTGGCATTCTCATCGCTTTTTTTTCCCTCTCCACCATCCAAAAAAGATGTGATGCCATACCACAACATTTTCATGTGGATTGTGAATGCTTCTGACGAAAGAATTTTCCTTTTTTTTTTCTTCTTTCCCTCCACATTTTCTTTTTTTGTATTTGTCTACATACGCGTTCTGCTGGCGTCCGTCTGTCCGTCCGTCCGTCCTTGTCAGCGTTGCATCATTTTATTCAAATATACGCATAAGATGTAGTCACATAAATAGGCTCGCTATATAGGTTCGTCGGGTATACATTCACATCACCATTACAGTATATATTAAAATCTATAAATTTTGACATTAGGGTCGCGGCCGTGAGACGTCGCCGCCGGAGAGAATCATTCAAAAAGTCCATGCGGATCTGTTTGCATGTTATTAAAAAAAGAAAAAAGGGTTGGAGCGTGTGCACACGAGAGCTACGGTAGGTTATTACTTTCGTACGTTATTATTTACAGTAGTAAGGGACATATGGCGATTCAGTTTGGGCTTCCTTATTAGATTCGTTTTAAAGCAGAACGTGTCCAATGATTCAAACAAGTTTGAAAAAAAAAGAAGTTCTCTCCGGTCTCCGGGTCCAAGTTGACCGTAAAAGCTCAGCGAGGAGATTTCGTGCCTTGGCGGAACTTTTTGATTTGGACTTTTTTTTGGGGTGTTTTTCGTTTTGTTATTTTTCGAGGCTGGACGTGCTAGTGGGAGAGTTCAGCGACGCCGACGGTCCTGCAAAAGCGGATCGGTTTATTTTTAGGTTTTTTCTTTCTTCCACCCCTAACACAAAACTGTACAGGGAGGGAGGAAAGCAAAAGACGATCGTGTGCTTTAACGTTGTTTACCGGCGTCCAACGCTCCATCGGACCGAGAAGGCCAGAACCGACACGGAAGATTTCAAAGCAGCGAAAAGAAGAAATTAAGAAAATGAAAGAAAAGAAGAAAAAGAAATAAAAGAAAAAGAAGTCAAAAACATTGACTTGTTTTCGTCGTCCTCCCACTTTATATCATCCCCGACACGCCTATTTTCTATCAACTTCTATTATCATTTCCAGCGGGGATTTCTGTCTTGTGTGTTGCGTCCGCCTTGTGTTGTACACAACTCAAAAATAATCTTCGCAGCGGCAACATTCGTCTCTTCTTCTCCAAAAATCGACCAAGCTGGAACACATCCAGAATGAGGACGGCCATTCTTCCTTTGCCATTTGACTTCTTCCGCTTGTATGACATGAAAGCGCCCAATTGCCGATGTTTCCGCTACTCGAATTTCCGCAGGAAACAAAAAATAACATCGCCAAAAAAAAAAAACAATCGTGCAAACTGGAAGTCTTGTAGATTTTTAAATTCCGCTCACGGTAGATGGCGTCTAACTCCTTGACGCTCCCCCCCTCGACTACTATAAGGAATGTTCAGTTCCGAAGTTCATAACAAGGACAATAATCATAATCGTAACAGTAAATAGAATTTGTGTGACAAAATGACGCAGCCGACCGAAATAAATAAAAATAAAAATAAAGTGAAAGAACGCGCGGCGGGGGCAGCTTGGAGGAGAGCCTGGGACGACGACGAAATGAGTTCGGAACTGAGAGAGAGAGAGAGAGTGGGTGGGCAGTGGGAGTGATTGAAGTGTTAGCTGCACTGCCACAGTGGCAGCATCGAAATAAATTTTTGAGCTTGGTAGCGTTCAAAATCTATCGCGACGTCGAGGCGCCACAGTATTACTACTACACGAAACGAGCTGCTGCTGCTACTGCTGCTTCCTTCATTTCATTTTTGGCCATCAACTCACGCGAAAGTCGTCATATCCTCTACGCATGTTGTTGTTCACGGTTGTTATATAAAAATGCCTGGCGGCGAGAAGTAGGAAATGAGAACCTGGCGAAGATCAGTCCAAGTTGTTTTTTTTCCCTCGAACTGTTTGTTCACGTTAATTTTTTACATTAAAATAACAACCAAACCCACACACAAAAACCAAAAAAAGTTGGGTTGGATAACCCGGTGATCGGTACGTGGGTTGTTTTGTTTTTTTGCAGGGTCGTGAGCAAAACTCGGCTGGGCAGGTTTTTATTTAGACTGGGAGATTGTAGGCAGCTTGGCCCGTTGCTTTGTGTGTATAAACACACACACACACAGCAGATGATGTTGATGCGTATAACGATGGCACAAAGAGTTTTGTTTACCATCAGAGGGCAGTTAACCGCCACACCAGTTGCCTGTGCAGCGCAAGACCCGTCATCAGCCAACATTCAAAATGCGGCGCTCAATCGATTTTTAATTGCCTTTCTCATCATTTCTCTCTCTCTCTCTCTGCTGGATGTTTGTTACCGGTGGTTCCGCGTTAAGAAACAACAACTCAAAAGAAGAAGAAAAAGAA
This sequence comes from Daphnia pulex, assembly GCF_021134715.1. Classification (NCBI taxonomy): domain Eukaryota; kingdom Metazoa; phylum Arthropoda; class Branchiopoda; order Diplostraca; family Daphniidae; genus Daphnia; species Daphnia pulex. The sequence goes on along the minus strand of NC_060018.1, from coordinate 5,318,110 downwards.
GAACAAAAAAAAAAATGAGATTGCGCGAACGAAATCAGCGTGTCGATGCGCGCCGGGCTGATTATAATCGATGGAATTTCGAACTCATTCCAGTCACTTGCGCGCGTCTATAAATCTCGTCCATTTCTCTCTCCGTGTGCGTGGGAATTCAAGATGGCGTAAAGAGAGAGAAAGAGAAATAGAATCGAATTTGATTGTGCGTAGAAAATAAAAGGAGGATAGAACATTTGTCCCCCCGGTGGGAGAGAATTGTCGGGTGGCGTACACACAGCGGACGCGAACGAGCGCACAGACATGAAGGATTGTTTTTCACGGACGAGAAAGGGTCGAGAGAAGCTGCACACACTGATGGGCTGTAATTTGTTTATTGTTAGCCATCAGTGCGAGAGAGCGAGAGAGTTGTGCCGGAGCGAAAGAAGTACACAGAGGAGCAAGAGGAAGTAGAGCAGCGAGCACAAAAACTCCCTCGCATCTCCTATTCCCCCCGGTGTTTATAAATACACCGCCCGGCGCTCTCCTCCTTCCTGTATATGTCTTCATTGCGCCCACCAACATCACATCAGGCAGCCTCCAAAAAATAGTCGATGTTGTAATGTCATAAGCGAAAAAGAAAAAGAAGAAAAAACAAAAAACAAAACCCAATCGGATATGACCCAAGTCCCTTTTTGAATGTCTTCAGCACTCGTGTCCAGAGTGCTGGTGACCCTCATCCGAATGAGAGACAAGTCGGACTGGAGGAGCCGTCTAAAGTGCTTTGGCTTGTACGAGCCATCCATGGGAGTCGATAACACTGGAAGGAGGTACGACGACGAAAAATCCGTTGCTCAGCTTCTCTCTCGAGAGAGAGTCTCGACTGCCCCGATAAAAGGCCATCAGGGAGTATATATGCGCGTCCGCTCGTTGGCGAAGCTTTCTCCCGCGGCCAGTCGAATCAAAATTCCTTTCATTGGAAAAATACAACTTTTCCTTTTTTATTTTCTTCTCCATTTTACCAGGAAACGGACCGAACGGCGCGACAAATCGGCGACGGCAGAGAAAATAAGCAAATAACAAAAACAGCGCAGTCCTTTTTTTCTTTCTTTCTTTTCTTCCCCCCCCCCCCCCAGAAAGTAGTCATGTCATCATCATCTCTCTGTTCGGCCTATAGAATTTCATTGGCTTTCATCTTTTGCGTCTCTAATTTCGGCTCTTGTTTGTCTTGTTATTCTTCTGTTTTGAAATTCTAGCCGGTTTGTCTTTCCTTTTTTTTCCGAAGATGATGTGTGTGTGCTGGCTGGCTTATTGACCTGCATAGAACATTAGATTGTGCTAGGCCCTCAGCCGAACTAAATACCACCTCGCAGTCAACTACAGCAGCCGAGGAACAACAGGGAAAAGGACAAAAAAACAATCAAAGAGAAATACCGTAATAGATTATAATTTTATGCGGGCGTTATTTTCATGATGAAGGTCACACCGCAAATAACAACGGGCCAACAACAACACAAAAAGCAGTGGACAACTCCTGAGCCAAGCGAGCGGCTCCGATGACTTCAAAGAGCTCCTTGTCTTGTCACTCGTCTTGTCGCCAAAAGAAAAGGAAAGAAAAAAACCTGTCCGTCACTGGCGATTTTGTCTCTTCTCTCTCTCTTTCTCGTGCTACTATTAGTCAGCACTATAGTGTAGTAGTCTACATTTTTTAAATACGGCTAACACACAATAACCGTCTCACCTTAACGAGCAAAAAGATTGGACCATTCGACGTGATTGTGGACAGCACGCCGCCGCCGAATGACAATCGCACAATTGCTGACAACAATATCGGATAGAAGCGCATAGAAGAAGAAAGAAAAAAAGGAAATGGCAGGCATCAGCATTTGCTCTTTTTCACCGGGAATCTAAACGCAGAGCGACCGCTTGTTTGTTGACTCACGCTAGCCGTTGGGAAACGCGACCAGAATAACCAACTATATACACACACACACACACACACACATCCACTCGTTTTGAGAGAGAGAGAGAGAGAGAACTGGCTCTCCCAAATCCCACGGCTAAGATTGTCGCCTGCGATACGATTTTGGTTTGAAGAAAAGAAAAGCGCACGACGACGGAGCTTTTTGCTGGCTGAGATACGTCACGGGCCTCACAATATAATTTTATTCGTCTCCTTATTATTGCCAAACTGATGGCTGTGGTCAATCCTCTTTTTTCTTCTTTTTATCCGTTCCATTGTGTCCGCTCCTTTTTCTCTATGCTGGCTGGATAATCATCGAATAGTTGCCGTGCGCCGACAGTTTGCTCGCCGATGAACCTCGAGTATGATCGCAATGTGTTTTCTCTAGTTGCTATGCTGTCGCCATTTGGTGCGCGCCGTACATTACACAACCCCCACGCTGGCCAAGAACGCGCGCAGTACGTAATCAAAACAACTCCACAGGACAAAAAGAAGTCTGATCCTCCAAGCAGCCGTTGAATAATAAATAGGACTCGAAACGAAAAAACAAAATCTAGTCTATGTGACGCAAGTTTCTACATCTTAGATGACTTTCAAAAGGTTCGGTCGCTGAACCTCCCCCATTCGCCAAATGCTTTCTTCTTCTTTTTTCAGACGACAAAAGAGAATAGCAGGCGAGACAGTGGCGGTGAATTTGAAATGACCGAATCTTATTATAAAAATAAAAAGTCCTAGAAGTCTCAAGTTGCTAGAAGAATCATTTTTTTTATAAGGAGAAACCGATTGCACGGTTCACCTGTTATATTCAGAGATATCCATAAATGATGTTATTTTTGTGGGCAAGGCGAAATCCAAATGTTGATACAGGAGGAGGCGGCCTATTTTCGGCTGATTCGCTTTCCTTATTGTGTTGGCCGTTGAATGGAAACTGTCGAATCAAGCGACGACCAAGAGAGAGAAAAAAAAGGGATTTTTTAATTGCGTCACGCAGCTGCCATCTTTGGATTTCGGCGTCTTGTTTTGTTGATTCAAAGTAAAAGTCCACGGGATAAAAAAAAAATAGTATGCGGTGGAAAAGTGGAGAGACAAGATGAAAAGCCAAAAAGTGGAAGACAAAAAAAAAATACAAAAAATACAAAAATCTTCAGAGGCGACCAAGTGACTAAGCAAATTCATCGTCCATGTCTTTGTTTTCCTGAACCCCCCGCCGTTTATTTTCTTTTTCTCTTTTCTTAAAAAACAAGAGAAAAAAACCAAATAAATAAAAGGGACCAGCAGACAGACGACACAGGTGCTGCTGTCGCCTATCAGAGACTTGAAAGGTCAAACATAATTTCACTTCAATGTGATCAATGGACCTCAAATGAGGCGCCGGACTGCTCGATAGTTTGGCCAACCAGGTCCACCACTCTGTTTTGTCTGCCCAGTGTCAACACAACTGACAAATTGCCGCACACAGTCGGCTGAGTGCTGCTGCTGCTGGATGGTCCAGCCGCGGAGATGTTTCACACCAGGAGAGAGAGAGAGACGTCACTTGCTCTCCCTTTTCTCCCTCGACAAATTGGCGAACAACAGTTAGCCGTCAAGAAAATGTAGGGGACCGAACGGACGGACTGAGGCCAAAAAGTCAAAAAGGGAAACAAAACAAAAACAAAACAAAACAAAACTAACACGCCACAAAACGCCACAATAAAAACGTCATTGGCGCCCGAGGGGGAGAAATGTCGGTTGCGTTATTTTGGCAAATCGATCAGCTGTCGAGCTGACGTTTTCGGTCGTGCAAACTGCCAAAAGAGGGGCACCAGAAAAGTCAACATGTTATATTATACTGTAGAGAGTCTCTATCTACTACACTCCCGCTGTGTTCGGCCAACTGTTCTGTCTGCGTCTCTCCCAATTTTTTCGCTGCTTTGCAGATTAGCAGATGCAGTTGGCGTTGAAAGATGCCAGGAGATTTCAAATATATGGTGGAAGAAGTAACAGACAAGAAGAAGAAGAACAAGTCCACAGCCAACAAAAAAAGAAAGAAAAAAAAAATAGACGGAGAGCTCTCAAATATCCCAACGACTTGGCGTGCGCGCGCTGGGCGGCAGAGACTTTCAGCTGTTTGCGCTCTTCTCTCTAGAAGAACTGTGGTAGACGTTTCCCCCTTTTTTATTTTTCAAATATTTTATTCCGCGTCGTTTTTTTATGATTGCAGCTCGTATAGCAGTTGTAATGAAACAGCTACGCATACATGTGTGTATTCATTTAATGTACGTTTGTTGTTTTAATTTGCCTCGAAGAAAAGCAAATAAAAGAGCGAAACAAAAGCAGAGAAAATGATGGGGTTTAGAAATTATCTATAGACGTTTCCGTTCCCTTGTCGTACTTTTTTTTACAAATGAAACACACAAGAGTCGAATGTCTATACTGTTGCTCATCCTTTCTGGGCTTTCTTTCTACGTCCCGAAAATCAGCATATGGCTGTGCATAGACGAATGAAATGGCGCTGTAAAAACGATCGTAAAATATGAAAGAAGACGGCGAGGGCGCCTTCATTAAATCTGCTGCATCGCGTAGCCTTATTTTATTTTTACGTTATTCATATAAATAATTTGACGAGCAGGAGAGAAGGAGGAGAAGTAGATAGACAGAAAATAAAATAATAAAAAAAAAGTGAAGAAGAAGGTGAATACCTAATAGTAGTAGACAAAAGACTGACAAGATGAGGACCGTCTTTCCGACCGGTCCCGTCCGGGATATATATACAATGCGGCTTCGTTGGGGGGGAAAAAAATAATGATAATAAAAAGGGAAAACGCGGTTAAAGGTTTTTTCTTTTTTTTTCCAGCGTTCGCAGGTATTCCCGACTGCTGCTGCGTTTGGGAGCTGGCTCCGTGTGTGGGCAACGGTGTGTGCCGGTGCTTCTGTACACGGCGGTGGCGGTGGCGGCGGCAGCGGACGAATTAGCGGACGTGGAAAAGAGATAAAAATGAATCAAGGGAAACGACGAAGAGAACAAGAATATTCATGGGAGTCGCCTAGTAAAGGGTGGCCTGGCCTCAAGCGACACGTAATATATTTTCGAGACTTGTGTGGAGAGTTGGTTACACAACTTCTTGTTACGGAGAGACGAAAGAAGTAAAAAAAAGGCCTTTCGGAGTCAAGTGCTGGCCAAGAAGAAGAAGAAGAAGCAGAACAGCGACACGAACGCAATGGGAATTTCAATAAAAAAAGAAGGGGGGAAAGAAGCGACTAATGTCTGAAAAAGAGTTTCTTCTAACCGAAACTTGGGATGAGGTGAAAAGAAACAGACGTCCTCCTCCTCCCCAACGCACAGTTCCAGCAGCAGCAGACCCTTTTCTTTTTCCAGGCTCACGCAGCAGCACCGGCCGTTCTTTTCCCTCCGTTTCCCATCATTCTTTTTCAATCTCTTTTTTTCTCCTTCTGTTTCTCTGACTCTCGTATATAATGTTTGTTAGTATTCTGGTGCTGGCCAGCTCGTGAGAGACTAGACGCAACTTTCTCGGCCTCCACGGGTCCGGGTTGTATAGGAAAAGCGCTAGTCGAAATGAATTAATCTTTCTGCTGGCCAAAAAAGGGCATAAAATGTCTCTTACTGAATACCGATTTTTCCATTTGCTGTCGATTGAAAAGAATAAAAAGAAGAAGAAGAAGAAAAAAAAAAGAACGAACCGATCGTCGTGCAAAATTCATTGGCAACATTTCAAACATTCAGAAAAACAGCAACGGTGACAGTCCGTCTGACGCCAGGCCAAAGTTTAGACGGTCGGTGCAACTGCATCATCACATTTAAAATATCTATTCTTCCTTCTTTTATTTTAAAATCTTCTTTCCTCGATTGAGCGAGTCAACACTTCGCCTTGCAGTAAGATTTGGTCACGTTTTGTGTGTGTGTGTGTGACAAGGATGTACAGCTAGCTAGAAGAGAGTCCCTAATTCCGTTTGTACAACGACAAAAGACGACGTGACTGGAAATGGCAAATCTTATCAATCCCAAACTGTGCGTAACAGCCAATTTATACGGAATGTTTCCTTCGACTCGCCCGTTTCCCAGTTCGGAAGTCGACGAGTCGGTTCCCGTTGAATGGACGCCGGACAGACAGAAAGTCCCTCTGCCCGTCTCGCTCGATTACAAGAAACAACATCCACAGTCTACAACGCTCCAAAACGAAATCCGGAGAAGAGAGAGCTGGTCGCATCGCTAAATAGAATCGGAATCTTTTAAAAAGTAAAATGGAGGTCATCAAGAAATAAGAAGAAGAAATACAAGACACAGACCCCAAAATAAAAAAAAAGTCTCCACATCGACCTAGAAATTCGAAACTCCATTTTCTTTTATTTTTCCCTTGGAAAAAAAAAATCCTCCACCCTTCAGAAGACTTGACCGTTTCTTCTTGTTATCATGCGTGCTGTATTTCCCTGGCACTATGTATCTGAAGAGAGAGAGAGAGAGAGGCAACTTGTGTCTGTTTGGCTAGTACCCACTTTGTAGTACAAACGCGTGGGTTGGTTGTGTGCTGGCTGTTGTTGTCTTGGGGGGGAAATAATGATAATAATAAAAAGGGCCACTTGCTCAAGACGCTTGCGATTGTAGAACCCATCGGCATTGTTGTGTTGGGCTGGAGCTCGTGGAAAAATCGGCGCGTAACGTCACCTCCCTAAAACGATTGGAAACATTTTTCGATTGGCGATCGATGTGTCGCCCATTTCACGTTTATCGCCCATCTACCGCCGCCACCGTCGCATTTTGTGGCTCCGCTTTTATCCCGCGTATCGCCACAAACACTTAAAACAAAAACACAAATCCCGGCCCAAGTTGAAAAGAAAAAAGAGAATCTGTGAGAGAATCTTCATATAGTCACACATAGTCCTGTCCACGTCTGAGAGGAACAAAAGAGGCGAAGTCAATAACAACAACAAGCAAAAACAAAAGAGAAAAGAGACGGTGTTCAATTTGGATGTGTTGTGTCCCTCTTACCAGATTCCCATAACGAGGAGTTGCCGGTGTGGCGGCAGGTCCCTCTTGGGGTCATAAAATTTCAAAGCTTTGCACTTTGCATAAAGTGTTTAAAGGTTCAAATATTTTTGAATTTGATTGTTTACCCACACACACAAAGTTGTGAGGTGCAAAACAAGCCTGATCTGAAGTCGTTCTACAAATAAGTGATTGAGTGAAACCTGACTGAGTGAACGAAAACGGCGAGAGAAAACAGTTCCAGTCAACCGCCTAGCTGAGGAATAACCGTACTCCGTACTCTACACGAGTTTTAATCACCGCCACCAAATAGTCAAAAAGGAAGAATGGAGAATGGATATTTGTCCTACCTTTATGCCTGGGAAATACGGCCAGGCATCCACAAGTGCTCCAATCCCAGAAAAGTTGAGTCCAATAGGCAGGATAGGAAAAACAAGGGTCCTCGTGAATACACCCAGTCGAAGAAGAGATCCGAAACTCGATCGACATCAGTAGTTTCTCAGATTGAGTGGGATGCTGTTTATCTAAATAAAAAATACAAAATGGGTTACGAAAAAGATTTACAGAAACATTGAGCATGTAAGGAAAAGTTGAAAATTAGACAGTGGGCAAAGCCTAATTGATAATAAACAGGAGAATTTAAGGAGTCCATGTAATGCACTGCATAAATACAAGTCATGAATAATTTCAATATCTAACAGGTCACAGTAATAGAAGTAACGAAATGCATTACCCAAGCGATGATACTGAGATTGATGCTGATGACAGCACAAGCAAAACTTGCACATGTTGTGGAGACATGTTGTGAAACATGATGGCTGGCACTGGCCTGAAATCTGCACAAGGGAAAAGGTTACATAATGCAAACATACTGCCATGCATCTCGACAGATAACCATACATCATAATAAATGTTAGTCAAGAACTGACATTTCACAGATTTGCAACAGGTTTCTCTTCTACTTAAGCTTCCATAATTATTCCATTTGTATTCTTTGCTAATTATTCACCTGCTAAAAAGCATGTCCAGAGTGTGCATTAAGCTACTCTATATGAAGAGCCAGAGCCACGACCAGAGTTCACACGATGACCACGAACATTTTTGAAATTTAATTTTTTTGTGCTATTTTTTGGGCAACCACGTTTCCAAACAAAGTGATCGTTTTGGTTCCCCATAGTTATCAATATAAATAACTTAACAGTTAACATCAACTCTTTTTCGGAACTCGTTGAACAAAACGAGGTGAGCAGACGACCTTTTTCTAATCTTTTTGATTAGTCATTTTTAAGAAATCGATATAAACTATTAAAAATCGACTGCTCAAAAACGATCAAAAATTCTCACCCCCGGTCGAAATTCAAATTCGCTGAACGGAATGGGATAATTAATTATTATCTTTATAATCTATAATTGGTCTTATCAAGTTACACTGAGTCCCCCAGCTCTCCCCCTCCCCTACCACAGTCAAAATAAAAGAAAACAATTGCACTAACTAAACCCGTCGATAATTACTTTAAGCGACTTAAAGAACGAAATCGCCGTCACAATAAGAAGACCCTCTCGGCTTCCAATGGGGAATAAGTGCATCCCTTTTGGCGATTGATTTAGTGTTGGCGACCAAAAAAGCCAACAGCAGACCATCGAGCCGGGATGATTCAGCAGCAGCAGCAACTTAAAGCAAAGGCTTTTAAGAGCTCTAAGCTGCTGGGCAGCCAAACGGAGATAAAGGCAGACAGACACACAGAGAGAGAGAGAGCTGGAAATCTACATATCCAACTGGAAACCACACGGCATTGCTTATATAGCAAGAGACACACAAGAGTCTATCCAGCTAAAGAGAAAGATATCTAGAAAAAGAAGAAGGGATATGAGATGAGGACCTTGGGAGTTTGTTTTTCGAAATCCGCGCGCTGGACGGGAGAGGGGAGGGGAATGATAAAAAACCCCGTGCGCTCGCGCGCGTGCTTCGCCTAAAAATAGTCGAAATTAAAAAAATACAAAATAAAAATAAGAGTCGGACACACACATAACAGATGACGTGGGACTTGGATGTGTGTGTGTGTGACGAGGATGATTTTCAAGTGCGTCGCCTTGCGGGCGCCAGCACCGACGATCCTTCCGCCTATCCCATACTATACTGTATCTCCTCTCTTCGCTCACAACATATACTTCAATCCCCCCCATAATGTGCTTCTGTTATATTCATAGCCCGTCCTTCCGTCGGTCCTCCTATATCCTTGAGCAATCAAAAGTTCGAGTGTGCTGCCCAATTTTCCTTGGCCGACAGCCATGTGTGAATGTAACTATAATATTGATTATACATGATTGATGATTGCCGGCAATTGTTTAGTCCAGTCGCCGCCGATGATGGAAATCTTTTAAAACAAAAAGAAATTGAAAACAAAAACAGAGGAACATCATTTATAAGATGATGTGGAACATTTTGTTTAGTTGACTCTCTCTCATTATTACCACCGGTCGTCTGTTTCGTGTCCTTTGACTCGGCGCTAATGATCCAGGCGCCCAAATTCCAACCGGTCCGATCCGCATCGCTTCAAATGAACGGCGACGGGCCAGGGGAAAGAAAACAAAAAAGTTGTACCGGTTGTTCTTGTGTGCTGTCGCCCATTTTCGTGATGATTCGCTTGCAGTCGACCACTTTCAAAACTACCACTGCGCGCAACAGGAGCAGCAGCAGCAGGAGCCAGAAGGCGAAGAAGAAGCACGTCCAACAACAGTCGTCTTATAGCTCTGCAAGAGGCCAAGAGCATTAACATAAGGGTTGGAGGTTGATTAACGATAAGATTCCTCGAACCAGAACAGCATGCTGCTGCTGCAGTTGCTTGTTGTGTTTGTTCTTTCCCCCTTTATTCTGGCCGGGGCTCATCAGCACGCGACCGGATCGTGTTGGTTTTTCTCGAATGGAAATAAATGAAGAAAAAGAGCCTCAGAATTTTAAAAACAATACAGTAAAATGCTGGCGTGACGATCTCTTTTCATTTCAACTGTTGTTCCAGCAAAAGAATCAAAAAAGAAAGAACAAGACGATCTGCTGGAGAAAGGGGGGAGAAATGTCGTCGATATAGGCCGAGGGTTATTCGAGAGTCTATCTGTCGCCACGGTTGATTCATTAGCCACAGCCGAGTCAGTCACAGTCACCACACAGCCGCAAGGATTTCAAAATAGTGCAGCTTCTCTCTGACAAAATTTAAAAAAAGAAAAGAAAAGAATTTTGGGTTTTTTCTTCTTCTTTTGTTGTTGTTGTTGTTTTCTTCAAATCTTTCACTCTGCTCCTCATACTCAACTCGCTTTTAGCTTCTCTACACATTTACAAGGCCGTGCATAGACAAGTAGTCAGCTCCCTTATTTCTTTTTTGTCCTCGCCAGCAAATGCATTCTTCAGCTTATATGCAGCAGAGCCAGCCGAGTGTGCTGTGCAGACGACAACGGCGACTGGTTCTGGTCACGCGGGAGTGTGCGGGTTTTTTTTATTATTTTTTTTAATTTGAAAAACTTTGAAATGGGGAGACTAAATCGAGCCGACAGGGCCAGCCAGGTGCATTATTAATGAGGTGGCGGGCGGGTTCCCGATATGATGGAATATCCATTAGACGACGTGCGGTGGTGTAACAAGAACTACCAGCTCTACAATAAACATGAAAAATCGTCGAATTATTATTTTTTTTAAATAATAATTCAATAAAAAAAAAGAAAGAAGATAACGACGACTTGTCCGCAAATAACAAAAAAGAACTGGGGAAATGCAAATCCGTAAAACAAAGAATAAAATAGGACAATTATAATGAACGAAAGAAAAGAAAACAAAAGAAAAAACAACCGGATTGAACAAAAAATATATAAAAATACGTTCACGTCAGTTTGCGTGTGCGGTCCCTTTCAATCATTGCCCAACTGGGTTATATACAATGCTATATGATACGCTTGCCTAGTATATATCTGTAGCGCCGCATAATATTATTCAATATGGTTAGCATATTGATTATAGTGTAAGGCGCTAGATTTGCATGCGATGGAATTTACCTTTTTTTTTTGCTTTGTATACAGGTGGGGGTCGGTCGGCGGCCATGACGTCATCCGTGGCCAAAAAAAAACAAAAAAATTCGATCCAGTTGCGTTGGTGATGGACAAGGAAAGAAAGGAAAAGGTTGTCTGTGTGCTTGTTCTCTTTTGATTTCGAATATGCAAAACGTATTATTCGAGTGGTGAAAAGCCGATTCCTGGCTGCTGCGCCCATATCCATCACTCGATTCGTAATTAGCTTCGATTCTATAGTCCGAAGCGGCCGTTCCGTCTGATTACCGCCACATCTTTTTTGATTGGCCCATCGCAGCAGGTGGTCGATTTTGTGTTTTTTCTTTTTCTTTTTTCTGATCTAATAAATGAGAAGGTGAAAAGAAGAATTTCCTCCAATGTTCCATCACCGGCCTATAACTACACCTCCACCGTCTATTCTTTTTATCTTTTGTTTTCTTTTGTTTTTTTTCTTCTGGGAAACCGACGCCGTTCGGGGTCAGAGGGCGTGGCTCGACGAGTCGCAACTCATTACGAGGATTGTTGCCTTGTTGATGTTGCCCATTCGTAACAATGTGGACCACGCGCGTTCGTCTTGTTATTGTTGATGTTTTATGTAATTTCACTTGGCTCCCGCCGTATGGCAACGTGAAAAAAATCGTAACTCCATTTTTTTTTTCTTTCGGCTTTCCTTTTATTTTGTTTTGTTTTATTCATTTTTTTTTAATTTGTTTTTTTCCTTTTTGTTGTTATTGGGCGTGTACAGAGTGGAGAGATTTTTGGCGCCTTGCGGGTCCGTGCTGTTCTGTCCTGATGGCGTAATCACTTTGCCAGCAGTTTTGCCTCCCGTTTCATTACCGTGCGCCTGCTGCTGCTGCTGCTGGCCCCGGCTCCTGCCTGTCCATTTCACGTCGAAATGGAAGCTCGGCCCCGCTCTCCAGCATTCGAAATTCATCGGAATTGTTGGGATGTTTCACAGGGCAAGAGAACCAAGGCTGCGGAAGGGCAAGAAAGATATATATATATATACCCCCGTAGTTTCTGGTTATTCCTTTCAAAGCGGGCGGGCCGACATGTTTCGGCGTCGTCCACCTACATTTATGCAGTCATTATTCCAGGTAAGAAAAAAGAAACAACTGAGAAATTGAAATAGAAAAAAAAATAATACGAAATGGAACAAACCAACTGACGGCAGTGTATTTCCCAACCTGACAACCACAGACAGGACAAAAGAAGAAGCGGCGCCGGAATGCTGCCGATGCCAACGAACTTGGAGGCGCGCGTAATTTTCAATTTGAATTTTCCCCTCAAACGTGAAGTCATATTTTTTTTTAAATAATAAATAATAATAATAATAATAAGAAAAAAAAATAAAAAAACAAAAAAAACAGGCGGGAGCTCAACAACAGCAGCAACTGCTGACATCCCAACAACATTATAAGCTCCTTAGTCATGACGTAACGTTTAATCATAATTTAAAAAAAAAAAAAACTGAAACCAAACCCCCTTTGAGAAGGAAGGTGTGATGGAACCTCCTCCACAAGAAAATTTTTCCCGGGAAATAAGTTTCGACACAAAGGAATTTAAATTCTTTTCTTTGGGAAATGATTGAAAGAAATTTTGAAAAAAAAAGTCAACTGTTGAAAGTATTCGGACGAAAGAAACGGTGGTGGCGGATGACTTACTTATAGCTCTGATGGACTCGAAACGCTGCCAAAAGAAAACGACGATGTCGTCGTCCAACTTGTCCGCCGTTCATAGAGCGGACGACAGGCTCGGCCAGCCCGTCAACCTCAAAGAATGCAGGTCAACTCTTCTTCTTCTTCTTTCTTCTCGGTTGGCTTCTCCATTTTAGTACCGACCGTTTCGCTGCTCGCTATCGTCCATCAGTCGTCGCAAACCTTTATCTTCTGCCCGTCGCGTGTACACAGAACAGAATCAACCGGCACAAACAATTCAAGAGAAAAGGGGGCAGAGCCAATCAGCGCCAAGCTGTCCAGTGTAATTAGTCAAAGTCTTTCAATCTCTTTCTCCTCGGCGTCCAAAATAGCCAAAGTGGCACGCGGACGAGAGTTCTTCTCTTTCGGCGGTTTCTGTCGGCTCGATCAAATAATACGTATAATAACGCACTCGTGTGCGATATACTATAAATGCCCGCCTGATATGAAATGTGTGGATAAAACTTTCGTCCCCAACTTTGGATGGGTTAACGATTCCACTGATTTCTCGTTTCTCTCTCCACAAACACAATCCAAAAGTTCTTAGTCATCATTCTCCCACGGTCTGCCCCCCCCCTTTATTTCTCTCGTGAGTTGTAGTGTAGTGTAGTAGTACTATGTATGTACATACAAGCTTATCTCCGGGTCGTGATTCATTTATTTTTGGCAGCAATAAAACGCCATATAAGCATTACAAGCTGCACACACACATCAGGTAAAAGGCGGAATATAAACTCTAATAACTGGATTCAGGTCGTCGTTCGTTGGTTCGTTTGCTATAAGGTCTTGTCGGTCGGCACCAGCCACACACAACAAAACTACCACGACACGAAACGCAAACGAAACGCAAACGACGAAAAGAGAAGAGAATTCCTGGCTATAGCTTGTTCTTATTATTATTCCATTCAGCGCCATCAGGTTGTTGTTGTGTGCTGGCGTAATGAGCCTATTTTCTTAAGACAATATATGTGTGCTGTTGTTTCGTTTTGATAACGCGCCATGACTTGTTGCTTTGAAAGAGACAAACGAAACGACTTCAAAAAAATAAAAATGTTGGACCGAAAAAGAAATATAACATTCTTGCTCTGGTTTTTATTTTTAAAATGGTTTTCTCTGGTGAAATGTTATTTAATACACCGAGGAGGGCCTTGCACGTAAAAGAGAAACCCATAAATATTACACATAAAAACGCGCTTGTTATATGCGCGTCTGTGTGTGTGTGTGTGTACACATGAGGTGGTGAGAGCTTTCACTGCTGCGCATCTAGTCTTTCACACCTGGAAAAGTTTATCACCGCGACTGTGTTTGCTGTTCAGCCTCGGTCGGTCGGTCGGAGACGATTGAAAATTCAAATCAGTTTTTTTCTTTTTCTTTCGTTGTTGTTGTTGTTGTTGTTTCCCCGAGGTTTTCATGTGTGCAGGAACGTTAAACTGTGGGCGGTTGTCCGAATATTTCCATCATCTCTCCTGAGAATGAAAATGTTTTTCGGTGTGTCGTTGTTCCTTTTTCCTGCGGGATGAAATGAACGTCGAACCCAAGAGAATCCTGGAACCCCCCACTGGATCGTCTGCTGGAGGCAAAGATGAGCTTTAGACGAAACGACCCAAATGTACTATTAAAAATACAAGTCAGACACAAAAAAAAACAACAACGTCCATTCTATTCTATTCTTCCATTTTTAATAGTCCCTACTTTTTCTTTCTCTTTTCGGTGGGTATCAAAAAACTCAAATTTTCTTTTATTCCCCCAAAAGAAAATAATGCCGTACGCAAACGAGGCGCCCAAACGATGGGAAGATTCTTCTCTCCCATCGTTTTTTTGTTTTGTCTTGGCTCTGTTTTAGTTCGTTAAGGAGCTAAGAAGAAGATGAGAGAGGCGGATGAGAGCCGGCCATCCGAATCCCAAATATGCATATAGGGTGGTGGATGGAGGACGAGCTGGGCGGATGGGCCTTCGCACACTGGGGCATCTCATCACGTAGTACCTATATTTATATAAGGTAGAAGATAGGTAGGTTGTTGTTGCTGTTGTTGATGGTGGTGGCACCCAGAGCTCCTTGTTAGGAGCCGCCGCGCCAGCGCCGAGCGACGCTACGGGCATAATAATCAGTGATCCTCGCCTGTATGTGTGTGTGTGTGTGGCCAGTCTCCCCGTTTTTCTTTCTTCTTTCCTCCTGATGGTCTTGTGGGTGCCCCGTTCGCTTCTTCTTCTTCTTCTTGCGAGACGAGAGAAATGCAAATGAGGCCGCCCCTTGCACGTACCACCACCACGTTTCCCTCCTCCGTGTCTTTTTCCCTTTCTTTTTCTCTCTGGTTGATAAATGGCGACCGAGCCTCGGCAGACAAATATCAACAAACAAAACAAGACTGACTGGCCATGTAACTACTATCTTCAAGATTAATCGCCATTCCTCCACTGTGCATTTATCTGTTCGCCTCGAGCCCGAATCGTTTCTTCCAAGTTTTCTTCAACTTGCCTTATTCTCTTCCTCTAGACAACATTTCGGACGTGACGGGATTTTTTTCTTCTGCGTCTACGTGAGAAAAGTCTTCGGGAGTCCCGATCGCGTAAAAAACAAACAAGGATCCATCGCTGCGAAATCCCGTACTACAAATTAAGGAGGAGATTTTGAAAATTTGAATATCACATGGCCTGGGGGGGCACGCCCAATGGAGTAATGGACAATGTCGATCCGTCCGCTTAAGATATGCCAATGCGAAAACGAAAAACAAAAATAAAAATAAAAGGAAACCGAATCCAATGGAGAGTCGCGCTCGAATGGACACGCGGCGGCGGCGTAGACGGACATGGTCGCGACAAAGATCGAGCAGTGCCGAGGAGCGAATAAGGAGGCCAATCCATTCGTGAAACAAACAGCGGAATGTGTGTGCTGTTGTGTAGTGTGTATACCTTGTTATTGGCCCACTCGTCCGTTTATTTGCCCATTTCTCCCGCGTCTGCCATTTCAGCATTCCGCGCATTCTTTCTTCAACTTTCTCGATATCAGAATTTTTCAATTTATTTATTTTTTTTTTCAATTTGGTTTTTGAAATTTAATTTATTATTTTTTTTAAGGTAGTGTTTTTGATTCGTGTTATTTTAATGCCGGCATTTTCGAATATCGAATCGTTTTGGAGAAATCTGAAAAAGGTCCGAGAAAATAAAATAAAAATGGCCGAGCCGCTAGACCCCGGCGCAGTTTGACATTTGAATAATGCCACACGTACGCCGTTCCTATCAAATAAAACGAAACGAAAAATAACTACAAAAATATAAAATAGATTTGGAGATACAGAAAGAGAAATGGAAAAAAAGAAAGAGAGGGGGGTTCCGAAAAAGAAGAAGAACTGTTTGAATATTCAAATCACGCGCCAGCGTAAACTTGTTGTTTTTGTGGGTATTTTCTCTCTTCCGAACCATTTCGCCCTAGGCTATGCTAATCTTTTCTATACGTTTATTTTTTTTTTCGAATAATTTTTGGGTTTTAGCGTCCTGGTTTTTCCCCTCTCCGACGCCAAACAACAAGTGCGAACAAACAAATCATAAAAACGCGGACGCAATAACGGCCGTGATTATCTCCACAGCTGCGCAATTTGTTTCACAACTGAGCATTGTCGTAAGTGCAGCGTTACAGTAACTATGCAGTAGTCGAGAGACGGAGATTTTTTTTTCAAGGATTTAATCAAATACAAAAAAAAAAAAATAAAAAATAAAAAAACACTTTTTGTAAGGATCTTATCTGACCGTGTTATTACGACCCACACCTTTCGCCCGTCCCAATCAATCACCCGTGTTTTGTAATCACACATGACCTAACTTTCGGAGCTTTATTTTTTTTTCCTTCTCAAATCTCCTTTAGTGTGGGCAGCAGCACAGACGAGATTACAATCGACCATATAGCGTATAGTTTCCATAATTAATAATACGGTGTATACCTTATTCCCTTCTCTCCATTCTCATTGGTCGTTTCTAAATTGAAAAAAAAAAAAGAAAAGAAAATGGTATACACGTAAGATGGAGGACTGTATTGGCCCTCATTTTTTTCGATTATCTACACCCCAAGCTAAAGCGAAAAAAGAAATAAGAAAACAAAAGCAGTAGATCGTCCGTGTCAGAAATGGTCCGCCCAGGTGGTCTCCCTTACGTTAGATCGCTCCCGCCGCCACCACCAACCACCAACCACCAACACCACCCATCTTTCAACCCGTTTTCCCCCTTCGAGAAAAGGAAGGGGGGCAAACCTACTAACTCCCTCCTCCTTAAAAAGAAAGAAAAGGTAAGACTAAAGAGAGAACTGATTTACAACGCCAGCACCTTTCGGTGATGGGGCTCTGCCTATATTATACGACGCGGCTGTGATTTATTAAGCCAGCATCTCTCCTGCTCCAGCATATATATATGCACACACATAGACACTATATAAGACTTTAGACCATAACTGACTTGGATTCTAATAGGTTATTCTATTGATTACCTTTTTCAGATAGATTTCCTTTTTTTTTTGGTTGTGGTGACTTTTGGGTCTATAACCACCTCAGGTCGTTTGATGTTTTTCTTTTTTTTGCTTACCGTGCCCCCTTGACCGCTATTAACGTGAATAATTAAACAACACCAAAAAATGACGGGGGTTGGTTTAGTTTTAAGATGATGGGAGGGGGGATCTTTTTTTCTTCTTTTTACGACGGAATAATAATACTGCCCGCAGGTTTATTTTCTTAAAAAAGTTTTATTTTATTATTTTTAGGGGGTGGTTTGATTTCGGGCTCGGCCTGTTGCTCGTTCGCATGTCGTTTGTTTGTTGTGCTGGCCAAAAATGAATTGAAAATGAGACCTACCCGCGCTAGAAAGTCCATCATCCCCGTGATAGGCCGTGAAACCTGATTACCAAATGTATGGGAACCGTCGATCCCTCCGCGTTTCTTTGTTGGTGGCCGCTAAAAGAGACAAAGTCGGCCTGAATTTTCCAATGGTGAACAACATCCCACATGGGCGGTTTTAGTTATGGACATATTTCGGTGACCGCTGGGTGCTCAATTCGAAAGTGAAAAACAGACGGAACCAACCGAAATTAGTTGGAAGGGAGCCCTAGATCCGGTCGAACAACTGGCTGCCACCTTTTTTCCTCAACCCTGCCAAACCCCACATGGTGATGGACAGGCGAGACAAAGCAACAAGACAAGTTGAGAGAAGAAAAAAAAAGGTCATTATCAACTCATCCGACGGCGGATAAGAGGTCACAACCGGATCAACCCCGTCCAGCAGCTTCAAACATCAAAAGTAGTAAGTTCGTTTCGCCGCTTTTTCTTGTTTCTCCCTTTGGGTGTCACATACGTTTTGAGATAGGATGAAATATACTCGGAAAAAAAGGGAAATCAACCGCAGTCACACGCACACATTTTCGCTGTTTCCAATTTCTATTTTCTTTCTTCTTTTTGCTTTTGCCGGTTGGGGTTGTTGGTAACCGGACACTATTCCCCCCATGTCCGTTGGACACACGTCGCCTATGGCGGGGGTCTCTTTCTTTTTTATCTATTTTTTTCACTCTCCTGCTGCTCATTTGACTATATACTATCTTGTGCAACTCAAAAAGCTTTGCGATTTCAACATTTGAACTCAAGTCATTTTTTGAATGTACGAAAAAAGATTGAAACTGACGATGGCGGTTGTTTGTTTGTCCAACAAAAAAATGACAGCCAGACAGAGAAAAAGATGATGATGATTCTTCTTCTCCGTCGTCCTGGGTATATATAAAGTTGGTTGTTTGTTTCTTTGCTTTTGTTCGCGCACACACTATCGCTTCATCCGTCCGTCTGTCTGGCTCCGTATAAATCACTTAACTCTTATGACGAGCGGTGGAGGACAGACGACGCGCAAAAGGGCGGCGACATGAGAGAGAGACTGAGAGAGAGAGAGAAAAGATGTCTTATGTACAGCTCGGCTCGCATTTGAAATTCTCTCAGACATAGAGAAACTTAACGGCCGTCGTCCGGAGCTCTGTCCGGTGCGGAATGCAGCGGCCCCTGGGAGACGGTCGTTATTATTCACGCGGGACATGATGATGAACGAGAAGAGATGAGCGAAGACCAGCACCAAGGTGAAATACACAACGTCACATTGGCGGATTTTTACTCCTCCTGGCCCGTCGCTGCACAGCAGATGGCCATCATCGCCACCGATGTGAACCCAGGGAAAATGCCGAGGTCCCAACAGAAAAATCGGAAGTGAAACTAAAAAGAGAAAAATTTTCTTTGTCTCTGAGATTTACGCGACGAGTTTTTAACTGGGACGATGATGACGATCCGCACGTGTTTCTCTGACTTGTCTTTTGATCTTTTTTTCTTTTTTTTTGTCTGTTTCGTTTGACTTATTTCTTCTTTGGAAATGTCCACCAACAGCAGCAGCAGCAGCAGCTGGACTGTGCCCCTTTTCAATTGATTGTTATAGCCCCAAACGAGTGCGCTGCGTGTGTATAATCTTCTGCGAGGCCTTTTTGTTCAGTTTCTTTTTACTTTTTCTTTTTTCGCCAGTAAATTTACGATCTATCGTCTCTGGAAGCTTATCTCATGAGCCAAAGATTTACCTGCTCGCGGTTATTCCCTTGATGTTTTGTTTCTCTCTTTTTTTGATTCCAATGGTCAGCGAATTTATCCGTTTATTATTTTATTCGCGATTCTTCTTCTTGTAATTTTATCCAGAATTTAACAGTAAGGAGATGGCGTAGATTTTTTCTTATTTTTTAAAAATCTCCAATGGCATCCGTGTAATAATCGTCGTTCATCAGTGGCCAGCAGCCTCTTTATCATTCACCGCTTAATGCTCTTTATTATTCCCTTTGTCTTGTTCTGACTTCTTCTTTTGTTGATATCCTCGGCACAGCAGCAGACCAGCAGCTAAGGGTGGTCCACTCTTGTTATTCCCCATCGTCCTTGGTGGCTTATATTTACTCCCGACAGTACCAGCCAGCCAGCCCAGCCAGCTAGCCCCGACCGCCAACGTTCTTCTTCCCAGCAGCTCTCTCCCCACCGTTCTTTTTTTCTTTTAATCATTTTATATCTTCGTGTTTTATTGTTCGCCGTGTGTGTGCTAATTTAATTCGTCTCTCTCTCTCTCTCTCTCTCTTATTCTCTCTGCAGCAGCATTCGTTACACGTAGGCTTTATACATGTACATATAATATCGTGTTGCCCAGGTCGGCCCGAATTCCGCAAGGAGAAATCCATTTGACTTTCGAAAAAAGACAAAAGAGCTCGAAAGAAAATGTTTTTTTTTTTTTTCAAAAATTTTTGGTTAGTTGCTAAGGAATTTCCCAAATAGTTGAGAAGAAATATATAATGGCGGACGCCGACATTCCCGACACCTTATTCTTTGGGCATGCAATCCCGGAGTAACACCGCAACAACTTTTTCTCGAGCCCCGGCGCCACTCTACAGCACCCAAAAGAAAAAAAAAGAAGTTTTTTTCAAAAATTTTTGGTTAGTTGCTAAGGAATTTCCCAAATAGTTGAGAAGAAATATATAATGGCGGACGCCGACATTCCCGACACCTTATTCTTTGGGCATGCAATCCCGGAGTAACACCGCAACAACTTTTTCTCGAGCCCCGGCGCCACTCTACAGCACCCAAAAGAAAAAAAAAGAAAAATAAATAAAATAAAATAAAAAAATATTGGGACGGATAAAAACGCAGGAACCTTGACACTAAATTCAGTCGCTCCTATACTTGGGTTATAAAGGCCGGACCGGCTGCCTCCTGGTGTCCCACATTTGCCACATATTTGCTCCTCTCGCAGCTCTTAATTGGCACGAAAAATTTCAGCTTCAAGTGAAGCCATCCGGTCTGTCCGGGTTGGCACCCGAAAAACGGCAAGTTGAAATGAGTTCCTCCTTCCACCACCGCCGAATAAAAACAAAAACAAAAATAACAATTCCAGGAAGTTCAAATTGACGTTTATAAGAGTTGTACACAGTTATTGCGTGTCGTAATTGCTCTTTTGCGTAATGTATTTGACTTTCTTTTTTTTTTTTTCTTCAAATGATTTGGTGGATAACGAATGCCTCATTATTTTTCGGGGTCCGTCATACTACTACAAATGCAAAAGCGATACGAAGGAAAAGAAACCATGGCGAGTGCGCTGGGCACGACTCGAAGGGAGAAGAAGAGAAGAAAAAACAAAACAAATGAAAACCACATGGTTGACGTTTTGGGCCGCATTTCGTAGCTTAGACAATATTATATAAGGAGAGACTCGTTTAGATTGTTTTAATTCTCCTTTTGAGTCAAAACTTTCTTGCGCGCAGACGAAAAACGTCATTCCATCTTTTCTCTAATCTCGTCCAGATCTCGGCTAGCTGTCGAGTTAACTGCATTAACTCTCTTGACGAGTTCAAAACAGGGAGGAGAAGAAGAAGAAGAAGAAGGAAAAAAAACTTGAATTTTCGTTGGGGGGGAATTTTTTGGGTGGGAGAAACAAAATTTTAAAAAAATATGGCGACACGTACGTGATGGTTCAAAGTTTTTTGGAAATTGAAGAAGTAGATCGCGTGTTGGCTATCTCCGACAGTTGGTCAACACGACCATTGCGCCATTTTTTGGGAGTTTTTCTTTTTTTCCCTTTTTCTTTATTTTCTCAATTAATTACGGGCCAGTTCCCCATCGATGCCAAGCCTTGTAGAACGATGATGATAAATCAGACAATTAGGGGATCCCTAAAATGGACGGCGGTCATTTTGGAATGAAATGTTGTGAAAAATAAATTGATGAGGCGAATTTTTCTCACGACAATTCTCTACGGAGGCTGGGATTTATCATTTTGTCCTTTTTGAATTTCGGATCGCCAGCATCGCAGTCCAAACACGTAGCCAAAAATTTCAAATGGCGCGCGGTTTGAATAGAGAAGAACGAGGTGAATAATTGATTCCAATCATCGACTGCGATCACGCCAATGGAATTCCAGACGAATTTGTCTTCTGTTTTTAATGTCGTAAATCAGTTTGGCTTTTTAAAATTCAGCTTTGGGACCGAATCCTGTCCATTACCAAAAAACGGTCAAATCTATTGGGAATAAGAAAGAAAACGTCAGGCAGATTAATTTCGCTTAATTCAATTGAATTGAATTTTCGCCAAATGTATATTTTTTTTTAAATTACAATCGTCTGTCATCTGCTGCGTCCGGCGCGAAAAACCTCAAATGAAAACAGAAAAAAAAACCTTCTGGAAAGAAGACAAGTCAAGCGGATGAAAGGCAAACAGATGACCGGATGTTGGGCAAAATTCACTGTTTCTTTTTCCGCTCTCCTTCCGGTCTCTCGCCCAGCAGTTCTCCGAAAGAAAGGGCACGGTGAAATGATGATTTCATCAACATCGTCTTTCCTTCACACACACCACACGGCGCCTGTCTGCTATATATTTGCCGAGTCGTCCCTTGGTCGCTGCGCCGCCGTTTATTTGCACGGCTTCTTCTTTCTTTTTTCCTTTTTCCCAAATAGTCTGTAGTAGTACGCACCGGAAGATCTTGATCGCACGGGCCATCTGGCGCTATCTGTCGTCTTTGCCTTTTTTTTCTGTGTGTTTGTGTGTCGCCTTTTTTCTTCTTTTTCTCCCTCTCTCGGTTGATGCGCCATCGAGATTGTGTTCTCCTTTGCAGACTCTGTGTAGTGTTGCGACGCCGCTACACTACACAGCAGTTCCGCTCTATACGCACGATAAAACATTTGCCGCGTTTAATTTCTGCTGGAGACAGGGGGGGGGGAAGAATCAGAGGGTCCTTGGTGCTGAGCGCGTACGTTCGTTTTATTTTATTTTATTTTCTCTCTTGATTCGTTGCGAAGAAAACGAATCTGAAGGCCGTTTTCCCATTCCAGTGGAAATATAGCGCTATTACGCTAATAAATGGCGATCGTCGTGAATGGGTCGTGAATCCTTCGTCCCTTTTTTTTTCTTTTACTCCCGACGCCACTGGAGACCCAAAATGAAATTCCCCTTCCTTTTCTTTTGATTTGGCAGCGCAGCTCGGCGCGGCTATTTATTGGGCGCATCGTCGGAGTTAGCGGCCTACATGTTCCATCCGCAATGGCTTCCATGATAGAAATAAATGGGCTCCTTCCAGCTATTTTTATTGATCAAGCAGCGCTCGCCATTTAGCCTACTATAGACCTTCGCCTTTTTTTTCTGATTGTTATTCAACTTTATTTATTTTTTAAAAAACATTTTCAAGCAGTTGGAAATGCCTTTTCACGTTCATTTCGTTTGCGATTTGTAGGTTCCAACAAACTACTCGAAATGCCTGCGCATTCCTCCGCCGCGTAGTATATAAAACTTAACGGGAAAAAAATAAAACGAAAAATATCATCCCAGTAGAATGTGTGTAGGAGGTCATATAGGCAGCGGCCAGGGGCTGGCCATCAGCAAACCAAAAAGAATTTATGGTATTTTCTTTTCTTTTTCTTCCAAGGGGATATGCGACATCGGATCTGATCGGATTAATACGCGGATTTAACCGCTTAAAGAAAAGAAAATACCGGTACATCCTGCGCTCCTTATATTGCCGTGTCTAGCGATTATTTTTGTCTTCTTTTACTATTACATAAACGATGCAATAGATTTACAGAGCTGGGGGTCGTATGAACGTGCGCATGAATAATCCTGGCCCCATGATTTGTTGTCCTCCTTTTTTTTCCAACTATTACGACACACACATGTCTGATTATATTTAAAAGGTGTCGTCTTCATCTATTGTAATGTGACTCGAATAACACGTTTAGAATATTTAGCCATGCAGTCGGCCTATTGAAATGTTGTGGGAATATAAGTTTTAGCCCGTCGCATAGGCCCAGAAAATGAACAAACGGAGAAGCCTTTTGGATATTTGTAAATCATAAAAGGGAGTAGTAGGCATAAGGGGGGAAGGAAGGAGGATATGATTGGGTTGCAAGCCGAAAATAATGCGGGAACTGATATTATTATTATCATTCGGCAAGACATACACACGTACACAAGAGAGCAAAGGACACGTATATATAGAGCAGCAGCAGCAGCAGAATGTGTAAGTCTAACCGACGAGCTACAAAAACTGGAAGAAGAAAAAGTGCTCGGGTGTCACTTTGCCGGATCATCTTGTGTCCCAGTGTGACTCAAAAATGGCGGAACCCAGTGAGAGAGAGAAGGGGGGAGGGAAGGAGGAGGAGGCGGAGGAACCGGATAACGTTTCCAGCAGCAGTAGCGGTATCGCTCTCTTCTTCTTCTTTCTATTTCTTTTTCTGGAAAACATGGAAGGGAAAAATGACCGTTTGCACTTTGGTGGTGCGCTGGTGTGTCCGGGTGTTGTCTGTGGATGGACGGGCGAACGCTCCTCGGCCGACAACACATTGTCTCCGTCCTTTTTTTATTTTTCTTTTGGCCCGTCCCCGCGGCGTGAAATGGACACACATGCGACCAACACATGGAACATGAGGGTGTATAGGGGGGGCTGGAATCATTTGGTCGCCATCGACTCTCTTTTTCTCTATACTTTTCGTCTCCGTTTCATCTGTCCACGATGGATGGGATGGATGGATGTCCAGGTTTCTCTCTCTCTCTTGGCATCATCATCAGTTGTGTGAGGGATATAATGACCGAGAAAAGTTCATCAACATCAGAATCCATGAGAAAAAAGATATTTGAGACCCCGAAGAAGAAGAAAAAAAAATTTATTTTTAAATTTCCCCCCAAAATTCGTGGAAAAATGAGGAGGGTCGAAACATTTGCTCCGGGGATGATGATGATGAATATCGGACAGGAGAGGGCACATGTAGGCTACATATAAAGAAAGTTTGCGATTTTTCTGATGGGTTTGACCGATCTCAATAATAATATTTGAGAGCTAGCGCCCTTGGAAAAAATAGAAAAGAAAATGGCCAGCCCTTTTGTGTGCAATTTTCTTCTAATTCTGAAATTTCAAAAATGTAAATATGTACCTACATGTATGAAGGATGTGGCTATACAGGAGATAATCTATGGGGCAGCAGACACCTTTTTCCCCTTGCCAAAAAGAAGCCTATTCTTATTATGCCTTTTGAGTTGTCCGTCAACGACTGCTGCTCTTTTTTAAGAAATGTGGAGCATCGGAAATCATTTGCTTTTCTATTCGCCACTATTGAAAAGGTGTCGGTGGGGTGGAGCCTTTCGCGATTCTCTTTTCCTTTTCCCGAGCGGCCAAATGGCCACTATACTTGTGTACACACACAACTGGTCCAACAACAGGACGCACGGTGCACCACCAACCTAGCTACATGGTGGTGGTGGTGGCTGGTAGGGACACACAAATATTCATCCATCATAATCGGCTTGTACGATCCATCATTTTCGCTATCGCTATTCGTCCGCTCTTTTTTCTTCTTCTTCTTTTGCCTTTTTGAAATTTCTTTTTCTTCTTTTCTTCTTGAAAAGAGAAAAGAGAAAAGAGAGACCCTCCTCTTATTTTCGAATGTGTGCGCGTGTGCTGTCACTCTCGCGCGCCCGCGTCTCCGCTTTGAATCTTTTTATGGACTCGGCGACGCGCTATTGGTTCTATATTCCTTGGAGTTGTGCTTCTATCGCTTGTGCGCTCGAGCTCCGGACGTCAGCTGTACCAACACACACAGGAAGGAAAACGGAGACGAGATACGAGAGTGTGGCCTCTTTTTTTTCTTTCAAAAAGGTGCCATTCAAAACGGAAATGATCTGAGAGCAGAAGAAGAAGAAGAAGCGCAAAATGTTTCAACGCCGGAGCAAGTCCGTCCGAGGGTAAAATATATAGACGAAGGATTATTATATGGATGGGAATAGATATAGCTCTATATTCTCCGGGTGGGTTTTGGCGTTGATGAGCCTGGCAGTCTCGTCATCTATAATAGCCCCATAGATTTCTTAAGCTGTCCTTTGGTTTTTGGGTTTTTTTTTTGGTTTCTTTTTGAAAAATTTTATGATAGGCCTATATAAATTTCAAGTGTCTTTTAATGGGTGGGGGCCCCCCTATTTATGACGCTGGTGAGGACTCTACTGACGAGAGACGAAAAGGGGCATTTGCATCTCAACAGATCTATCGCTGGAGCTAGAGAGACAAGCGGACCTTCTTCTTTCCACCTCTTGTGTCTTTGGGTTTTTAGGAGAGGGGGTTTAATGGCCGATTGGCTATTTGCCTTGGCTCTGGCTAGCTATGAAAACACGTTTGTAGGGGGTAGTATAGCAACCAGTGCAGCAGTTAGGAAAGAAGAGATATTTATATGGAATATATAGTCTTGTATATAGTATAGCCTGTGCTATATGGAGAGACGACGACGCCCCATTGGGATCTCTCTGCTGGTGGGGATCTGCCCGGCGCGCCTGAATGTAATTTAAAAAAGTAGAAACAAGAAGAAACTTTTTCAGGATGATATACCTAGCGACGCGAGCGCTGCTCCACCCTGTAACACAAAAACACTATGGCAAGTTCATCATCTGATGTGTCCGGTTACTCTCCGCTGAGACGATCCTCCAGCGCTCCCTCCTTCCGGCTCCTCGCGCGCGCACAGTTCAGAGAACACATGGATAGCACCCGCGACGAGAGAGAATTTCCGTTGCAACTTGAAGACTTAGAAAAGAAGCTAGAAAATGGTTGTCACTGTGTAAACCCATGTTTCCATTCAAATGGTAATGTCTCCGATGGAATAAAATAAGAAAATTTTCATCCGGGCCATCCGGTTTTTCCCCTCCCACAACAACAACACCGTTCGATCAAAATCATCGACCAAAACAAATCGATGGGAAATATGTTACGGAAATGTTTTTTTTTTTTTTTTCTTGTGTTGGCGCGCGGAATCGGCGGGATCCCTTTGAGTTTTTCGGCGAATCTGTCGATCGGCGGAAAATCTTCTTTGGCCTTTCGATGATGGAAAACATTTTTTTCTTTTTTGAAGAGGAGGGTGGGGAGTGCACCTTAAGCAATTGCAAATGTTGGCCCCTCTCGGGAATCAAAATTCCTTTTGTCTGTCGCCGCCAAAATTGTCGCGCTGGACGGCGAAAATAAAAAAAGGAATTTTGCGATTAAATTTTTTTCCGATGCCGCTCATAGATTCGTCTCGTCCCACTCCCCGGAGTGTTGTGTATCTATAAAACGCTGCCTGGTCTGGGTGAAATTGGATGGAAACGGAAAGTGCGACTTTTCATAAGAAAAATCACCAACAAAAATCCCAGCTACCAGAAAAAGGGCGCCACATTTTTTTAAAACGATACAATTTCAATAATGCTAAACACTTATACATACTGTACAATAGAAGTAGACATATGGTTTGTGTAACATCGGAATGAAAGCGAAAAAATTCGAGCAGCCGATCATGGAATTCAACCCGATCGCATCGCTCAATTGAGTTCCCAACATCTCAATTTCTTCTTCTTCATTCCCCCCAGCAGCAGCAGCAGCAGCAGCAGCACTTGGCCCGTCAATTTCTTTTGATCAAAGCCTTTTTTTTATTTATGTCTCTCCTACAGGAATGCTTTTTTTATTTTTCCATCGAGTGTGATGTTACGTTTTTTAAATCGAAGGGGGGTTCTTTAAATCCCACATCATTTTTTGGAGGGTCTGCTCGGTCGGCTGCGAATGACGTAATTCAATCCGAGTAAAAGGGGGGCAGCCTTATGGCACAGACATTGTACAGTTTGGCCGTACAGAAAGTTGGGAGAGACTCCCACATATCTCAACATTCCATCCCAATAAATACTGGGTGAAAAAAAAAACGTGCGGTTATATTAAGCGGGTCAAATGGAGCATCGTGAGAGCGCCAGCCGATCGCTCCTGAGGGCACCAGCAGAAGGGCCAACACAAAAAACACACACAAACAAAACGCGTTCACGAAATATCAGCAGAGCTAGAAGGAAAAAACACAAAAATGGCTGTCTCTGCTTTATATATTTCTCAACTACTACTGCTCTCCAATGTGTGTTTGTGTGTGTGTGTGTGTCAATAGCATTAAGTCTGTCAGTGCAGTGCCATCCACGTTGTGGTAGCGCATGAAATTTTATGCCTTTCTCGGCTCCTCCGCGCGTTTCCATGTTGTTGGATCTTCATCTGAAGATGTTGGGTTTCTCTGTGTGTGTGTTTTCACTCCTTCTTCCTTTTCTCTCTCTTTCTCTCTCTGCCCATTTATTCATGAGTTATAGGTGAGCATATATACATACACACTCACTCAAACACACGGTATATACACCGTCTCCTCTCGTCTGCTGCTCCTGCTGCTCCGAGTTATTTTTGAAATAAAAATGTTCCTGGCTGGTTGGCTGGTTGGTTGGCTGCTCCTTCTGCTTCTGTTTTCATCCCCCTATACCACCACATCTACACAGAGTGTATAGACTACGGTTCTTCTTCTTCTTCTTCTTTTCCACGGAAACAAACGAAAAAAGGCTCTAGGAAAATATCTCGGATGCCTATTTGTTTAATGGCGCGGACGTTTATGACTCGCCACTTTCTTAATGGACTTTGGGGCTCTTCTTATTCTTTTTTCCACTTGTATTCTTCTCTCTCTCTCTGTCTCGGTTTGTACGGTGGAAAATGCAATGACGATGACGACCGAAAGAAAGAAAACAAAAGAAGATGGGGAAGAAGAAAAAAGAATCCTTCATTATTGGCTTGGATGTGTTTTTTAATGACTTTATTGACCGTGTTATTCCTCCACAGCAGCAGCGCATTTGAGAACGTTGACCGCGCGCGCTAAACATTCGCCATGCTCGTTTCACACATGATCGAGGGTTAAGAAAGAAAGAAAGAAAAAAAAGTCGTTATTCTCTGTCGCCCAGTTTCTCTTGTGATGTGTGTACATCATTTGTTTCTTTTTGGCTTTTTGTCTTTCTGGGAAAAAGTAGAAGCATCGATCAGAGGATGGGTTTTTTTAGCTCCCCCCCGTCAAAGTTTTCCTTTCTCTCCTTTCCATTTTGAACTGAATTTATCAAAATGATGAGCGCGTTTTCTATTTTCAACCGGCGAGACCTTTATTTCTTTTGCCCTCCATAGTTTCACATTGGGTTAACTGTTAGAGTTACCTAATAACCGACCTGATGTCAATTTATTTATAACCGTCATTTCTTCTCTAGTAAATTTGACATCATCATTGGACGTCTCATCTGTTTAAGAATCGGTTCAAACTTCTGTTGGGGGGGGGGAGTTGTCGATCCTCAATCGTTAGGTTGCAGAATGTTACCACAGTTTTGGGCTTAAGCGAGAGGCTTTAGCGTTCGTAAAAGAAGCGGCAGTTCAAAAAGGTTGAAACTTTGTTTTCAGTCCACAGCCTCGGAGAGAGCGAGCCGCAGTCAAATAAAATAGAAGACGGAGAACCGGAGCCGTGGGGCTATGTACAAGGGAGGAAGGATGTGTGTTTTGCGCACGTGTGTGTCGCCTGTGTGTTGCGGAGGAGTCGAGGAGTCGTCCTCGGGAGCTCCTGTAAAGGAGGTGGACGCGAGGGAGGGACGAGGAGGAGTTCAAAAAGACCCAACAAGACATGGCAACTGCCGCCGTTATTTCCTTGAGCTCCAACGAAATGCCATGTGCGTTCCAGCAGCCGCAGTTCAAAACTCCCCCCCTCCCAACAGCAGCCAAGAAAGAAAAAACTAAAAAACTCTTGGAACATTCAGAGACGAATTATTAGGCATCCGTAGAGAAGACAGAAGAAGGAGAAATAAGAAGGGGAGCAAGTTCGTTTACTTCTTCTTCTTCTTCTTCTTCCACCCTCGCTCTTTACCAGTCAAAAAACACGAGCGCACTGGTACACTTTTTCACTTTTGATTGGGGACTGTGCACACACAGTTGTTGGGTTGAGGAGGGTGAAAGCGCTTTTTTTTTCCCCATTGAGGGGGTGGTTTCCAGCCAAGATCCTTCCGCCGGAAACGGGTACATACTATATACCTTGAAGAAAAAAGACGCGCCCCTGCGATGGGATGGTGGAAATTTGCATAGCCAACTGTCAACAAAAGAGAGAAAACTTGAAACGGACAACATCGGAGGAACAATAATAATACGGAAAGTGTTGGGCACACCATTTAACGCGCTGGGCAAGCAAAAGGGCGATGGATAATGTACATAGAAGACATTGGAGATGGGCAGAGCCTCGAAGCGCAGCTAATCCAATTGCAATAATCGCGTTACAACCCTTTAACTCTTGTGTGTTGGATGCGCGTCAATAATGGCCATCGCGAGCACAGGCCGTTAATTTTCAAATCCAACACCAACCGCCAACTCCCTTTTGTGTTGTGTCCACCTTTTTATCCGATTTGACGTTTCTAGTTTCAGTCTATTATATTCGTTAATCAAATTAGTCGTCTTCAATAATAGCAAGACACTCGAGCACATTTTTCCATATCTTTAATTCTATACAAGGGAGGAGAGAGAAAGAAAAAAAAGGAAAAATCTATCTTAGATGGTAGGAGATGATAATAATCATAATTTCTAAGAGCCATTCAAGCGTATCATCGTGTGGAACTATGTGTGATCCCGTGTGATCCTATCAACGGTCGAAATCTGTTGAATATTCAAGTGGCGCCTTTTAAAGAAATCTGGGAATTTGATTTAAGCTTATAACATCTGATATGTGTTTATCCCATCGGGAGAGATGATGGAGAACACGCATAAAGAGCGGTCAACTTCACATCACGCGGCAAACCCAGTGCTGCAAACTCGTATTATTATTACATTAATTTTTCTTTAAAAACAAAAAACAAAAAACAAAAAAAAACATTAAATTGTTACGTGTGTTTTCTTTTTTTGTTTGTTTTTTATGGCGTCAAAAAAGTTCTTGCACACAGAATGGCACATTGCCAGTACGTCATGGCTTTACCTCCGTCTGTTGGCCGGCATCCATATTTCAGTTTTTTCTCTTTTTTTCTCCCCTTCGTTCACTCTGTCGTCATTCGATTTACGCACACGTTAGTCGTTTTTTTCTTCCCCATTTTACTCCTTTTCGTTCTGAAATTAGAAATAATGAGATTTTTTTTTTCATCTCTCCATGGTTCTCCCCCTTTTTTTAGCCCAGCTCAAAAAAGGGGAAAATGTCGTTTAAAAATTGGAAAATGGCTCTAGCTCACTAATGAAGACGTGCTCCGGCCGCTGTGACCGTGATCAACAATC
The DNA here is from genome assembly GCF_021134715.1 of Daphnia pulex. NCBI lineage: Eukaryota > Metazoa > Arthropoda > Branchiopoda > Diplostraca > Daphniidae > Daphnia > Daphnia pulex. Next base: position 5,287,344 of record NC_060018.1, on the reverse strand, counting down.
AAAGATCGAATTCGTCGTGAACAATAATAATAGTAGTTTAAGGGGGTGACGCATATATTATCTGACTAGGCTATACATGTCGTTGGAGTGCCTATACGTGTGCACTATAAAAAGAACATGATTTATATAGGGGACTTTCAAGATGTCGGGATCACGTTTCTGGTATAGAGATCTATCTGTGCTGCTGGCTAGTATTATTTTTCTGTGTTATACTCAATTGTGGGATGCCCAAGTGGCTGTATCGGATGATGATGGAAGCAAAGCAGGAAAGGAACTGTGGGAAAATGAGAAGCAAAGTCCCTCCATCACGTTTCGTCCAAGGAAAAAATAAAGTTTCTGGGATCATCAAGGAGCTATAGTACATAGCCGGGCAAAAAGGCTATATGGTCTAGTCCCCTTCTCTTGCAAGGAGGAAGTCTTTATATTATGTTGTGCCGTGTTTTGATTCGCCTATCAAGAAGAAGACGGCAGGGACTGGATCCTCATCGGTGCTGGACTTATTTGTCCATCGGATATCTATGAGGGCGGATATACACAATAATGGTTAGTTCGCTGACGTCTAGAACCTTATTCTTATATTCTTAATGTACGGTAGTAGTAGTACATGCATCATGGGGCCTACTATGAGGGATTGTTCTCTTGTTTTCCAACGGGGGGGATGAAAAACGAAGGAATAAGAAAAATAGAAAATCAAAAGAGCTGCGCCGCGATGGCCCGTCTCCTGTTACAGGCGGATACACTCCGCCGTGTAGCCTCCATGCGCTGCGCCGCTCTGTTTTGGCCCAGCTCTCTCTCTTTCGTCGTCGTCGTCGTCCGTTTGTTCAATCTATTCACCAACATGAAGAGGGCGTGTTTCTTTATATCTGTCCGTGTGTGCGCACTACTACTGTGTACACTCCTCTGTCTCCTGGCGAGCCAGCGACCTTTTAAATTCGAGAGCGCCCTATAGAAAAACTGGAGGGGACCGTTGTAATATTAACGTGCAACAGCCTCTTAACGATCCCCACAAAAATGAAATGAAACAAGATCTTCTTCTTCTTCTTCTTCAGGAACCAAGCCAAAGACTTCCTTCCTCTTTTTCTCTCGCCAACAGTTTGCTATTTAGCTTAAGCTCTTCTGTACTCCATATTTTACTTCATCCGGCAGTTCATCCGGACCCCCAAAATCATCCACTGTAGCAGAGCGAAGCTGAGAGTTAGCTAGCAGCTATAGCTAGGGGTGGAATTGTTTGTTTCCTTGGTGAACTTTTGAACCTGGATGGCGGCAATGAGAACATGTTTCCGTTTCTTCTTCATCATCTCCTGATGGAGAGAAAAGGAAAAGCAAAACGATATGATGAGGAGCGTCTGATGTCAGGTCCCCAAGATTTCTCTCCCAGTGCTCCTCTTCCTTCCACGAGTTTAACAGATGAGACTGGGGAATATATCTAGAAACCGGTCCGGCATGTCATAATAATATTTCATAGTCAAACAGGCGCCGTGTGTGCTGGTGTGTGGCGAGTGCGACGCCAGCACCGGCTACCAACCCGCCCAGCGCGTTTCAATTTAATGTCACAGAGCCATTTAATGGTGAAAGAAGAAACTCGAAGAAATAGTATAAGCAAATTGTGTATGTGATATGATGTTTGCGTACAGTCTCAGTATAAACTACTTTATTCAGTTTTGTGAGCTTTTTTGATAACAACCAGAAGCAGTTTTCAGTCCGGCATGATAGCATATGTACATTAAAAATGGGAAAATGATTCATTTCTTATTGTCTCGGCTGACATTAGTCACGATTCTATCAGGCTGGCAGTCAGTTTTCCCAACTGACTTTCTGACTGCTGTTCTGATTTTCTGAGAAATCACCGTGTGCCACTATATAGTCTCTTGTTGTTTGATATGTGTAAAAGGCACTTGGTGTGTGTGTCTGTGTGTGTGTGTCGTCAAACAAGTCGACATGCAAGCCGTTCAGGATTCCCGTCGAGATTCAACCTGTTCTACTTATGCCAGTTAAACATTTGATTGAAAAAAAAAGAAAAGAAAAGAAAAACCAGACGTAATAATAAGAGAAAGGAAGAAAAATAAAAACACTTTAACGGTCGGACACGGTTACACAGCACAAACTAACGAGAAATAAGAAAGAAAAAGAGACTTGGACAATTACAAATCTACTTATCTGGCAGAGGCATGTAAACGGTTGGCGCGGGCGACCTACCTACTTAGCCAACTCTCTCTCTCGTCTCCTCTCACACAGGCCATCAAGTCATGTATACCTGAGAGACCTTCCCAGTCCGGGACAGACGGACCAGCAAACTAATGCGCATCAGCGTGGGGAAGACGATTCTGATAGGCCTATCGAGTAAGAGAAATAAATGGCTGTCCATTTGTCTTCTCTTTTTTGCTTTTTTTTTACCTTTCTCGATAAAGGTGTATGATGGGAATCCTTATAGCGGATGGTATAAGGTACGTACGCATATATGCAGACACTATATGGGTCTAAAAAAAGAAAAAAGACCTCCAAAGACGAAGAAGAAGAAGAAGTTGAGACTGGAGAAAAGACAAAACGGTAGGTGGAGACTCTTTTTCTTTCTTGTTTTGTTACTCTCTGCTGTATAAACTTTGGCATCCCATAATTCCCCATCCGACTCGGCAGACAGGACCGTTCACGTCATTTGCATACGCATCTTTCAAGGAGGAGCACAGGGCATTATGTATACTGTAGAGAGAATTGATGTGTAGGTTTGTTTAAACCTTTTCCCCCCTTATAGTTTCTAGCACTCACTCAATATAGGTAATATCTAGCTACCAAAAAGACTGTGGAATATACCTCTTTTCTCTAGCTCGCTATTGGAATTGCATAGGCAATGAAACGTTGGGGAGAGTAGATGTAACAGGCCAAAGAATTTGATGATGGCCATCTTCTACTCTCTCTCTCTCCCCTTAGTCTATCTACATACTAGAGTGTGTAAATTATATAGCCCCTTTTGTGTCTTGAAAAAGGGAGTGAAAATGATCGATGATGAAAGGTGTGTATCGGACGGGCGCGAAGAAGTCAAAAGAAAGATGAAAGAATTTGAAACAATCATCAAAGGTAATCGCAGGCAACGTCATTAGAGATCATTTTCTTTCAGTTCTTTTTCGTTCCGTGTTTTGTTATTTTTTTTCCTTTTTTTTCATTCTCTCTCGAGATAATTTGATTATTCAAAATGAAAAAAAGAAAAAGAAAAAAAGCTGAAATGAAAATTGAGGGTGTCTTGCGGCGGAATCATCCACCCCGGTCCAGTTTCTCAAGTGGACGAGAGTCTGAGAAATGATTTGAACATCTTGTAAATGTATATCAGAGGTCGTTTGGATGATTTATAATCTCGTGCAATTGAAGAAGAAGAAAAAGAAGAAGAAGAAAGAAAAAAAGAAAGGAAAGAAATGAAAAGAACAAGAAATATTATGTTAATTAAGCGAACTGGAAGAGAAAAGAAAGGCCACCAGAAAAGGTAACAGATCGAGATTGATCCATGACATTGATTAGAGGGGGATGTAGCGGACGTCTCCTTTGATTAATGAAGTTTCAATTTGAAATAGTTTATCTTTTCTCACACAGTTTTAACGGTGATGAATTTACCGAAAGATTCGATCTAAGAGATCAAATCTTCTCAAATAATAATTGAAGGGGCAGATTTGGTAATGCAACGACGTAACAGTTTAGTTTTCTCTTTCTTTTTTCTTTTTCTTTTTTTTTTTTTTAAAAAGAACAAAGAAAACTGTCCTTACGTTGACCTTCATTTACATGAAAATGTTGCCTCGTGCGCATTTACCCTTTCTAAGCTTTTAGCATTTTCCTAAAATTTTTCTATCGTATTTTTGGCCTCACGTATTTAATATTTACCTTTTTTTGGGTTGTAACAAAAGATTTTGGGGAGGTTTTGGGGTTATCGCATTTATCTTTTTTTTTCAAGCCCCCCCCCCCCCCCCTTCAAGTCTGGGTCACTCTACCTCTACTAGAGAGTTGACTGCTATATCTACCCGAACTCTGCTGATTGTCGAGTTTTTGTTTATTAAAGTCGAGAAAAACTGACCGACTTGGCCCGCGACTTGGCTGTTTCAGTTGTCAAGGGGCTGCCCGTAATATCCTCTCTCGAAAACGTTGTTGTTCTAGCGTATACACCAGCGTACCAGTTCGTTCAACACACGCAGATAACATACACTAACATGTCTTATCTTCAATATTTTTGTTCTTTATGCCGCTCTTATTTACTATTGTGATCCTATACGATCGTACAGAGAGCTATAGATAAAACCCCAGTATAAGTCTCTCTCTCTCGCCATGATGATAACAAAACAAGCCTAGGTACGGTTAGTTACTAAAACGACGTGACAGTTTGTAGGGATATAACGTTCAAAGTTCATTTTGATTATACCATCACGATAGCTTCTCAAAGATCTCGGGTTGTTTGGATGTACTAGATGCAGTTCTACTTTTTATGATTTGTTTGTTTGCTTGGCTGCTGCTGCCGGGAGAAACAATTGAAACGAACCGCTACAGGTCGAAACGACTTGCACGAAACTAAAGAGAAGTGATTACACACAACAGTGGAGAAAGAGAAAGAAAGTCACTTCCTTTTTGTTTTATATATGGTGCGACGCTCGACGAGGAAACGCCGAGGACATTCTTCTTGTTTTACTCCAGACTGTCTGGAAATAGAATTGGTTGCCTATTTCTTCCTTTTTTCTTTTTCTTTCTAGGAGCCCTGCAGATGATATTCGCCTATAGGTGGCTCTGTGCTTTGATCATTTCTCTACAAATTGAATTCAGCAACCAATGGCGGAATCAAAAATAAAACACAATCGAATCGAATCAAACATTTTAAGTGTTTCCATCAAATGGTGAATATCAATATCTAAATATAGGTAGAGAGAGCAAGGAAGCAATATGATTGGTTGATCGCCAAGGAAAGGGGGGGTGGGAGACAGGGGTTTCCGCCAGAGGGCCATGATGAGCCCCAGCATCTTGTCTCGTGGTAAAGCCGTAAAGGCGAGAGTTGGTTCAGTCTGCGTCGAGATCGCGTACAGTACGGCCACACATCGATTCCGTCTCTCTTCACATTTTTTCCCACCGTCTTCTATCTTTAGATTGACAAATAGAAAACATTTGGAAAAAAAGACGAGTAGAAGAAAATTAAAAAAGTTCCATGTGTGTGTGAATTGACCCCCTTTTTTTCGTGCGTGGCAAGTTTTGAGAAGTTGTGTGTGTGTGACGAGTTGGTCGACATTGTAAGTGAACGTGTTGAGAGACATCAGCAGACAGAAAAAGTGTTTGGGAAATATTGGAAGAACCTGCTGACCTTATTGTTACTTTCCATTTTCGTACGGATATTTCTTTTTTTGAACCTCCGAGACTTGCAAATCCTCGCGGCGACAAGAGAAGTTGACTCTGCATCATCAAATGACGACTGTCCGTGATCAAGCACATCAGGTGAGATTTATTCTATTCGCTTTCTAGTGGATGTAGCAATCCGGGAGCGTGAGAAACTACGTCAGTCTTTTATTTTTATTTTCCCGTTTGTGATGATTGTCGGGGAGGTTCGCAACATTGGCTGAATAGGTCACATGTAGAAAAAAAAAGATTGAACGTTTGTGGAATGTCATCATTAAAAGTCATTCGTCATCTCTCGGCAAAAAGGCTTTTTGTGTGTATCATGATTACAGGGGCTCTGGCTAGTCGAGACCCTATTGTTGTCGCCATCTTGAAGGAGTCGTATTGAATGTAGTTTTGTGCCGTTTCATTTCGATAGTCGCATTTTATTTTTCTCTTGGTCACATGCCGGGAAATGCAATTCGAGTCTACACACACACACACACCCCAGCGCGAATCCGTTTCGGTTTTCCTGTTGTTTTGTCGGTAAAATTTTCTGGGTCGACCGAGCGTAACACGAGTCTTTTTTTATTATTGGTTCAATAAGAAGAGCCCACCAATTTTCCCGTTTAAAAAATATATATAGATTTTTTTTTTATTCTGTCGGTATCTATATGGGTTTTGACCCATTGTCCAGTCGGAGATTGTTGGCCTCCCGATTTTGTGGTTCAATGGCGCCATATAGTTCGACCCCCACGGCCCCCATATCAACCCCCACCTCCCATCTCAAGAAAACCGTTTTTAGCTTTTTCTTTTAGGCCTTAACTTGTAGTGTGGGTAGAGGAGGGGATGAGCAAAAGTTTGAAAATGAGAAACACTTGTTGTAAAAAAAAAGAAAAGAAAAAGAAATTTGTTGTTTGAAACAAAAATTTTGGGGGGGGCATAATGAATCGTGTGCGCAGTTTTGAAAGAGAAAAAGTTAATCCCCCCTCGGTCGAAATTGTAGAGTTGATTGGATTTTCAACAGGAGAGAAAACAAAAGCGAAAAGAAAAAGATGAAAAGCTAAACCCTTGGCGAAAAGGGCACCTGTCCATCCGTCTGACACGAGCCATGCGTCTCATTTGCATAGGATTTGGATTTATAACTAGCATCGGCCGTCAGGTAGGACAACAATCAAAAACTCCAGCCGAGCGTTATTTATTTATTTTTAATTTTTTCCTTTTGGCTCGTTGTGCAAGTGAACGTTTCTACTTCCATTTTTCTGACGGTTGGATAGATATCAAGGGCAATTGCTTCAAGTTTTTGATAGAAGACAAGAAGGTAAAAAATGAAATAAGAGGGCCTTGTAGTTTTATCCCGAGCTCGACATCCATCATGTTATTTTTTTGTTTCACTTGACTCGCTAGTTTTATTCATATGCGCAACATTCTCCTGTTATCACGTCATTTTCTATTGCAATCGCGCATTGCCAAACAGTTTTATTCCAAAGTTGAGGATTTGTCGGTTGATTCTTTTTCTAATTTTGTTGTGGTAAATGGGGTGTTGGGGGGGGGGGAGAGAAAAGAAGTGCCGATTTTCTCTTGTTTTACGACGACCATCTTTTTCTTTTGAAGAAAAATACAAGTCGGTCAAGATGAGAAGAAGAAAAGAAGAGGGCGGGCGATTTGAAATGATTGGGTAGGAGGGAAGAAGAAGAAGAAGAGAAACTATAACCTCAGTGGGGTTGTATATGAGAGGCACCTTTGACCTGACCGGCCATCGGTCTTCTTCTTCTTGTACTTCAATCTTATTTCTTTTGCTTTTTAACTTTCCGAGAGCTGAAGATGTGTCTGACTTTCTCAAGTCTCCTCCCCCGCCCTGCCCCTGCTATTATTTCCAATCGACACCCAAATATGATTATGACTATGATTATCAATTTCTGTTTTTCTTCCTTTTCAACTCTTGAGCAAAAGAAGAAATTGTTATAATTTCGTTTCTTTTGTTTTTACAGTCTTTTGCCTACCCTGTGATTTCTATTCCTAGTTTTTCCTCTTTTTCCCCATGGCGTAACCCGACACGAAGCGGAGAATCTGCTGGCACTTGTCCGTGTTTGTCTAAAAATACATTCGGGGATCATCCCATCTTCCTCATATTTTTTTTGTTAAAAAACAGAAAAAAAAGTCCCTTAAAAATATGAGAAATAGAGATTGATCTCGTCCTTGTGACCAAAAAAAGATGCTGGACTTTTTGATACGCCGCGGTGCAATCAACTTTCGATTGCATATAGCCGGCCTCGTCTTTCCGACACGTTAGATGGTGTGGGGCACGCGCTCTCGAATTTGCTTGTGTGTCTCTTTTGTTCATTTTCACCGTCAAAAGAAAAATCTCTGACCAGAAAAACCCCTTTAGTTTTATTGCTGTTAAAAAGAAAATGGGCCTACCAGTGCAGAGACTTTTTTGGCTGCGGTAAAGTACCGAGGGGTGGGGCGTCTAGCCACTGATTTATTTATAGGGGTCAGGTGGATCTCCTTACCTGTTGGAAATGGTAAGAGTCTGGGGGCCCCCCTGATTTTCTGACCTGTACCTTTTTTCTTTTTCGGGTTCCATCCAGTCGCGGCATTGTACATTTAAAGCATTTCATCTTTATACGTAGACTCTGTGTGTGTGTATATAGAAAACGTATTTTTGATTTTAAAAATAATATAAATTGTGTGCTTCCCCCCGCAGATGTTTTGATTGGAGGCAGCGCGTCGCGCCCTTTTGGATTTTTTCCTTTTATCTTTTCATCCCGACTTGTTTTGCTGCTGCTTCTTCCACCCCTTGGATTTCTGATTGCCCCTGAAGAAGGCCGCGCCGTACCCAAAAGAAGATGGACCGGATACTCTTGTTGTCTGCCTTGATCCTGTTTGCCGCCTCAGTCAATCGCGCCGCACCGACACAGCAGCGACGTAAGTTTTCTTCAACTTGATTATTGTTCTTATTTTGATGTGAAACATCCTGACTTGATTCCTGCGGAAATTGAGTGTATTTGGTTGACAGTTTGACGTGTCTTTCCTATTTTCAAGCCTGAATGAGCAATTAGCCGGTGTCAATCAAGTGGGTTCTTTTCCCAATCGTCTTCAAGGGCCCCGACTGTTTGCTGCGGTAGAAAGTGGCGAGGGGATTTTGTTTGCGAGGGAAATGATCGATTCCGACGCTGTCTGACATGCGGAATAGCCCAGCAGAACGGAAATAATGAGGGACTGTGGCCGAGGAGCGTGTTGCACGAAGGCGTTATCGCCATTTGCCAACGTCTTGCAGAGGAGGAATGTTTTTGATTGATTCTCATCAAAGAGAAAACGGACGCCAACAATAGAAAAGAAATGAAGAAAGAAACGAGAGAAATGACTAGGATGATGATGATGATGATTCTGGCGGGTGACGCCCCGTCACGGACGGCTGGTCCGGCTGAGGGACAACAAGCGTATAATTCCACAGTGCCACTGTTGCATGGGATTGGATTTTTGGGGTTCTCGAATCTGAATGGCCGAGTCCGTCTGTTTTGATCCTTCCACCTTGTGTCTCCTATCAAATTGTAATCGCCAGGGATTCATCGGAATGTTTGCTGGGCGCTAGGAGATGTCATACGGCCGTCGCCATGTTTTGAACAACTCGTATATAAAAAAAACAGCGGGACGTCGGGAATGTATTCGAAAGAAAAACTTGATCGTAACCTAGTCGTTATTCAAATAGCCAAAAAATCTTTTTTCTTGCCTTTCACGATTGTACTGTGTGTGTGTGTGTTGGTGGGTCTGGATGTTTGTTGTTGTTGGGATTTTTTTCCCCCTTTTTTTTCTTCTTTCGGCTTGACATGTGAAATGTCTGCGCTCCTCTCTCTTTCTCTTTGCTGGATGGAAATCAAAATATGAGAGATGGGTGAAGTATGTGTCGCCCAGGGGCCATCTAGTGATCAAAAACTTTGATCCACCTAGTTTAAACCGGCCCCTAGTCTAGTCGAGAGAGAGAAGAAAAGAAATAATAGCAACAACTAACCAATCGAGAGAGAAAAAACCGCATTCTTAAGTATAGGGTTAGCAGTGGAGAGAGAAAAATGGCAACGGGAACCTGTGGGTGCTGTAAAAGAAGAAAAAATAAAGTTTCCCGTTTCCCTACAGCAGCAGCAGGCTCCACCAGCAGGTCTGAAATGTTTCCCAGAGGGCGCTGATGGACGCCATTAAATATAGACGCGCCGAGGGTTTCGGATGAGGGGAGAATATGTGGAGACACTGGGTGCTTTGGCTTTTTGTGCGCTAATGAGTTGCAGGCGGAGCTCGACTACTCCATCGCGAGGTTTGTTGCACTTGGACAGCAGCAAAAGTGGGGGAGAGAGAGAAAACGAGCAAAAGGAGATAGAAATGATGAATAATAAAAAGCCACCACTGGAAAAGATTCTAATTCAATTACCGGCTGCTGGGTGTATCTTCTTCTCTGAATTTCTCTGGTGATTCATTACCAGCAGACTTTGGCTGGCAGCCATTTCGCTCGTTTAGGCAGTTGATGGCGATTTAAAGGGACCAGCGTCCGCCTCATTCTGGAACATATTACTATAAAACGGCGACGTTTGATGGTCAAAAAGAAGGATCCTCTCCACTAAAATAGGAAAATAATAAACAACAGCAGGAACTCTTGAAGGCAGCAGCGGAGATTTCGCCAAGAGTTGACATCTTTTTGGATCCGTGTGTTTTGAAAAATTCATTTTACTGCCAAGTAAATGTCGGTATCGGTCGTAAAAAAATAGAAAACCACCGTCTTTTTTTTTATTTTGATAGGATCCGGTACTGTGTCACTCGACGTTATCCCCAAAACTTTGGTGACATCTAAATGTTTTGTGTGTTTTTCGTCTGCATATTTTAATAAAAGAAATAGGAATGACGAATGTAAAAGCGTTTTTGAGAAAGTACCAGGATGCGCGTTTGTCTTTTGCCGATAGATATTTTTCTTTTTATCCTTGACGGCACGAAAATGTCGTGATGGATCACGAGTATGGATAGGCTATTTTTCATCGGAATAAATATTGCGACTCTCTCTGACTTGTCCTGTTCTATCGATTCACGATGCGGATCACTTTACTCGAAGTTGCGCGATGTTTAAGTGTCGACCTACTTTCTCGACCTGACTCTTGAACGCGCGTGATCAGGTGCAGGTTTTGCACTCTGAAGGTTTTGCCGCTTTCGTCTTATCTCGACTGGCGGAAAGCTGGAGCCCCCCGAAGAAATAAAACAAAAAATTCCTGCAGGAGAAACAGACAGCAAAAAGAAAATATTGAAAACTCAAAACAAAAATGTATAGCGAAAGTATATAAATATCTTGGCGAACGATGCTGGCATTTGCTCGGTCGTCTTTCTTCTGGCGTCGGACGCCAGAAGGTCGGGATCACACGGGGACGTTTGAGGGTTTTGTCTTGTTCCACGATTGAGCTATTTAGATGACGGGGCAGATTCGCTTGCTACTCTCTTCCTTAATATATACTTAACTTGCATCAGAGGGTTGACGGGATTGAGTCGCCGTTCCAGCAAAGACATTTCAAGGACCCCATCGCACAATCATTTCGAAAAGTAAAGAAATATCTGATTTTGCATGACAAATTTCGTGTTTAATTTATTCATTTTTAGATTTTTCGGGGTTTTTCTTGTCTGACGTACCGTCATGGTTGGATTTTTTGTTGTTGTTGGCTGCCGTGCCGGTCGAGGTGTCTTTCTAATTTGCTGGAAATGGCTCCCAGGTGTCAGTCGTGTGTGCACTGTGCGGTGTTGCATACACACACACACACACATATGCCCATTTGAATAAATCCTCTTGTTAGATTCTCTTTTCTTTTGTTATCGAGTTCCCTCGAATCCTTTCCTAGCCGCCCAAGTCACGTGATTCAGCAAAGCTCTTGGCTCCTCTTCCTTTCTGACGGCTATGACGCCATCACAATTTTAAAATCTTTTCTTCTTCTTTTTTAAATTTACCGAGTCTTCTTTTCTTGTTATTTATTTGGGGATGATGTAATGAAAATCTTTCTCTTACCTGCTAACTGCGGTCGGGCCGATAGAAGAGGAGCCCCATCGGTTGAAATTGACCATTGTCTATTCTTTTTTTTCCATTCCTTTCGGGCTTCCCTACCTTTCGTGTGCTATCTCTTCTATTGTCTCTTGTGAGAAGAGAAAAGAAACTCTTTTTATTTTTAAATTTACAACACCCTTTTTTCTTTTTCTTTTTCCGTGTTTAACCTCTGGTTAAGAAATGCTGATGATTTTTTCTCTTGTTTGGGGGGGGGGGAAATTGACAGAATGGGGGGCTCATTCTTTCCCACAGAATAAGACAGACCACAACGTTGATTGGTTGCCCCGGAATCCCTCCTTAAAACATGATGAGCAAAATACCGAGACTTGGTCGAATACTTGGAATTGACATACTGTTTGAGAAACTCTTATTAGTCGGTCTTTCTGCAACAAAAAGGGAAGATCAAAAGAATCATTTTTAATCTCTCTCCCCCAGTCTCCCCACCTCGACATGACAAGGCTTTGTGCTCGGAAATTGTTAAATAATAAGAGTCTCGAATTACCTATTATGAAAGGTAATAAGGTGGGCGCGCGAGGTTAACCGCTTTTCTTCATTGTGTTACTACCAGCCTCTTTTCTTTCTATTGTGTGGATTTTCTATCCGGCTCAACGGCCGCTCGATGGTTATAACAAAAAGTTTTGTGTGTGTGTTGAATTCCAAAAATTTCATTTTGTGTTTTTGTTGTCTTTTTCTTTTTTGCCGACTCGCAGATGAAGAAGTGGAAGTCTACGAAGGAGACACGGTCAAGTACGATTGTCCGTCTGGACTAACTCAACTGGCTGGCCATGGTGTCGAATGGTACCACAACGACGTCCGAGTGGATCCCCGCCAGCACTCACGCATTCGATATGCCAAAAAGAAGTACGTCCATTTGAATTTCTTATCGACAAAAGAAAAAGGAGACATTTTTAAAAAGAAAATTGCTAAAATTGGTATTTTTATTTCTTCCAGGAATTCAATCACCATAACATTCGTCGAGTCTAGCGATGGAGGAGCCTGGTCTATCCGCCCCAAAAGCGTCCGATTGATGGATCCAGCTCCTAAAATGACCCCTTGGTGTAACTTCACCGTCATCGTCAAGATGGACGATGATGATGTCGATGCCACAGCCGCCGAAGAGTTGCAGAGCGACCAGGCCGATGACGACTACCATCCGCACTTGTTTAGCACGCCATCGCTTCATCCCGAAGAGGAAGAAAGTGATTTCCCAATGGCTGACGACGACGTCTCGGGTTCCACCACTTTGGCCGCTGACGGTAAGCCTCAGTCTCCGAGTTTCATCCGCATCAAGAAAATGGAAGCCTTCATGTCTCAAGTGAAGCCTGCCGGATCCACCGTCACTTACAAGTGCCCAGCTGATGGTATGTGTTATATTGGCTCGTTTGCCTTCAAATATATTCACGTTCCTCGAGTTTCACGTCGACCTCTTGTGTGCCCTCCCGCAACAGGATACCCCAAACCGGAGATAGTGTGGACGAAGGACGGCGGTCCGATCAAACGCCACCTGGGCTCGGCCAAGTTGCAAAAATGGTCGCTGGAGCTGGAGGAGGCCACCACCTACGATTCGGGAAACTACACTTGCACCGTGTCCAACTCGCACGGCTCCGTCTCGTTTACTTTCAAACTTCTCATTCAAGGTAAATTGTGTTTTTATCAAATTGTTTATTGCTTGATATACACACAGCTGGTGGCGGTAGGGGGAAAAGGTTAACTATCTTGTATATGCAGAGGGGGGAAGGGACGGGTTTTACCATACAAATGTGTTTTAATGCCATAATACGTTGTGTCGTTTTGGGCGGAAGGTGAGTCTACTAACAGCTGTGCACGTAACATTGGGGCCGGTCGCATGTGCAAAGGCCGTTCTTAACACTAACCGCATTGGCTTTGGAGCTTCGTGATGGTACCGACGGCATTGTTGGAACTTGTTCAATTATTCAATTATTTCCTGGGAGTTGGTGGTTGGTTGTCCATTTTCCAACAGCAAAGCAAAAAATTTCCTGCCTCAACCCACGTGAGAATAAATCACGCTCTCTAGACAATCAACCAACCCTTTCCTCGTACGATGATGGCGTTACTTTTTTTTTTAAATAATAAACAACCACCGCCTCGTTTGCAAGTTGACGAATCAATAACGCCCGTCACGAAGAGCATGATGAAAAAAAAAAGAACACGATAGTTTTTTTTTCCTCTCCCTACACTTGATATGTGTTTGAGCCTGGTTGCATGGAATGACTTGACTGATGCATGTTTTTCTCGGTATTTTGCCGTGCGTGCGCAGAACGTTTCCCGCATAAGCCGCTCATCATGGAAATGCACAATTCGACGGTGTCGATTGGCGGGACGGTGTCATTTGAATGCCGCGTCATTTCCGACTTGACACCGTACGTCCAGTGGTACAGGCACTTCACGGACGACAACGGCTCCTTCGTCAACGACACGACAGGCACTCCTATCGGCAATGCTCTGCAGGTGAGTTTCCCATTTCATAATAGCCTGCGACTTAGCGCATGTTAAGAATGTGTGACAAACGAAAAGAAGCGGCGCAAAAAGTGTGTCACGTGAGTGCGGTCACTAGCAGGAATTTTATTTGATTTTAAAAAGCGGCTTCTCGACACGTTTTCGATTTAAAAACTCGAAAGGTAGGCTTTTTATTGGCTCTGGGATTCTCTTAATTTATCGGTGATGACGAAGCTGTCTAGATGAAAATGTTTTGTGTCACGCCCCTCGCTCCCAAACCACTTGACAAATGCTAAAAATCGACCCATTCGTCCCGCCACCTCAGAACGCTTCCATCACAAGCCGGTGATTAGCGACGAGCTGAAGAATACAACGGCCAAGGAAGGCGAAATAGTCACGCTGGTGTGCCGCGTCACGTCGGAATTGCATCCTCATTTCATCTGGATTAAACACTACCAAGTGAATGGCTCCTGGGAAGACGAGGAAAAGAAGCCTTATTACCGGCGCATCTACCCAACTCAGGTTTCCATCCGCACGACAATCGCAACGCCTTGCGGAATGCCCCCGCCTGCCTCTCCTCTCTTCCTTCTCTTTGCTTCTCCTCCATTCAGGGAACTGTAAAAGAAAATTCTCAACGAATTCCATTTGCTCGTCTTTTTGGAATCAAGAATTAGTTTCCCAATCGAAATTCTCGGTCCTATTTTGATTTATTTAGACGCTCTTCAAAGCGTTGCTCGAATCCACCGTTAGGTGTCTCTTGGTCCTTGCATCCACTAACATTCCCTTCCAACAACAACAAAAAAGAGGAGACAAATGCACGGCGACTCCTTTTACAAACATTTAAAAAAAAACAGCATGTGGAAATGAAATGAAAGATTGCACGTTTTACTTTTTAATTTGCACGACTTGGCACGTCATGCCATTGTGAGAAATTTGTTTTCTAAAAATAATTTCATTTTTGAACAAACACAGTTGGATGAAGACGGCGAGGTAAATAACGATCATCAAGTGCTGCGACTAGAGAACGTGACTAAAGAGGATGCCGGATGGTACACGTGCATGGCCGGCAACAGTTTGGGCATGTCATACCGCAGCGCTTGGCTCACTGTCGGTAAGTGGCGAAACGATTTTTCGGGGTTGACTGATGATGGTTAGAGGCCCCTCCAATTATAATATTTGCTTTTTCTTATTCGCAGTGGACCCAGAAGAGGAATCACCGTCCATCGATCATTTATTGGAAGGAGGTCTCCATCATCTACAAGATCAGAAAGTAGTGATTATCTTGGCTTCCGTCCTCGGCTCAATCGTGCTGGCCTTTGTCGTTCTCTTTGCCATTGCTTTCCGCAAAAGATACAGGTACTATTAAATTGCCATTTCTTTTTCTGACCTGGTTTTCCTAACGAATGTTTTATTTTATTATCTGGGGCAGTCGTCAAAAACGCAACAAGTTCATGGCCCTGGAAACAGCTCACTGCATTGCGCCCTGTACCAAAAAAGTGATTATTGAGCAACGTTCGGCCGTCAATGGCGTTGGTGGGGGAATTCACGAGCCGCTGCTCTTTCCCGTCATCAAAATCGAGAAGCATCGTTCAAGGCTGGGCACGGACATTGGATCCGTTTCTGAATACGAATTACCTCTGGATACGCGATGGGAATTTCCGCGCCAAGACCTGCAATTGGGAAAATCGCTGGGCGAAGGAGCTTTCGGCCATGTGGTTCAGGCTCAGGCCAACGGAATTATTGAAAAGAACTCTGTCTCGACTGTCGCTGTCAAAATGCTCAAAGGCAAGTTTGATTTGTGATTGCTCTGCCGGACAATTCCGTCATGTTTCTCCCTTTTTTTTGTTCTTTGACAACAGAAGGCCACACGGACACGGAATTGATGGATCTCGTCTCCGAAATGGAGATGATGAAGATGATCGGTACACACGTCAATATTCTCAATCTGCTCGGTTGCTGCACTCAGGATGGTCCGCTATACGTCATCGTGGAATTTGCTCCGCACGGCAATTTGCGTGACTTTTTACGCCAACATCGCCCCAGTTCTGGATATGAGCGCGCCATTGGACAACTAGGATGTACGATCCACTTTTGATTTGTTTTATTACCCTCTTCAGTTGAAAAAAAAAAAAGACGTTAGACTGATGATATTTTATGGTTCTCGTTTAGTAGGGAAGCTTGGTAATACGTCATACGAACACCCGATTGAGTTTAACAGCACTGGTCGAATGGGTCAGGACACTCTGACGCACAAAGATCTCATCTCGTTCGCTTACCAAGTGGCCCGTGGAATGGATTACCTTGAATCGAAAAAGGTATGATCTCTTGTCGCTGATGCTGTTTGGCAACTAAAATCATAACTAATTGCTGTGTTTCCCATGGATGTTTTTGCAGTGTATTCACCGCGACTTAGCCGCCAGGAACGTGTTGGTCAGCGAAGATTGCGTCCTGAAGATTGCCGATTTTGGTTTGGCCCGCGACGTGCACATGCACGAGTATTATCGCAAGACGACTGATGGCCGCCTGCCTGTCAAGTGGATGGCGCCAGAAGCTTTGTTTCAGCGCGTCTACACAAGCCAGTCGGACGTCTGGTCTTTCGGCATTCTCCTCTGGGAGATTATGACCCTGGGCGGCACGCCTTATCCGTCTGTACCCAATATCGAGCGACTCTTCCAGCTCTTGCGCGACGGCCATCGCATGGAGAAGCCAGTATCTTGCTCACTTGAAGTGTAAGTTCTGAAATTGTTGTCTTGTTTTCCTCTTTTGGGAGCTTTTGCACAAAATGCTAACTTCCTTTTCCGTTTGAATCAATGTAGGTATTTGCTGATGCGTGAATGCTGGCAATACAATCCCATGGAGCGGCCCACTTTCAGCGAATTGGTTGAAGATTTAGAAAGAATCTTGAAACTCACTTCAAATGAGGTACGTTTCCCCCCTCATTTAGCTTTTTGGCGGACACAGAAAATTAAACGATTTCGTCTATTTCTTTTGATAATTTCAGGAATATTTGGAGTTGGGTTTTGAATCTCCCGAGACACCGCCCAGCAGTCGCGAAAATTCAGATTGTCGAACGCAGTTTGTCGTCTCGACGGTCTGATTACCCTTTCTTCCTTCCTTCTAAAAGAAATCTGCCTTCCCTTTCCAACTTTCTTTTGCTTGGCCTATTCCGCCACCGTCTTCTCCAGCCTTTTTCTGCCGATTAGGGCGGTCTATGGATGAGACTCCCTGAACTCCGACGCCAAATGAGAAGGAGGAAGCAAAGAAGAGGAAGAAGAGAACGCCAACATCGATATAAAAAAATGCTGAGAAACGGCGTGACCACCTATGACCTGCAGAAATTTTACTGATGTTACCACCATCAGGTTGAGCACTCACTCGACTGTCTGCGATCAAATCAATTTCCGGCGTACTACGCCCCCTAACCTTCAAGGAGCACAGCTTCACTTAAAAGTGCGTCGCGTTCTACGGATGTGCGCCTACCAACTTAGTAAAAAATAACGTTCCAAGTTGGGCGTGCCATGTGGAAACGTGCCTTGCATGATGAACAAAAGTTGCAAATCGAAAAGGCTCGAGTGGTTTAGTCTCAGGAAAGGAAGAAAGAAGATGGGAAAGGTTAAAAACGAAGAAAGGAAAAATAAAAGAGTAATTTTTGTGCTGACCAACTGCTTGCTGGATTCAAAGTTTTGCCCGGATTCGACGAGAACCATCTAGCGTCCAGTCTATTCTCTACCCAATTTCCAAACAAATTTGGAAGAAGATGGAAATGAAAAAAAAAAAGAATTCTCTCTCGTGCCTTCTCAATACGCAATTAATGTGTATGTGGTGATCCCGTTCTCAAATCGCGCGCGGTGGACACGCATTCATTCAGTGCGTTGATTTTAGTTGTTTGATTTTGTTTTTTCCCCATTTTTTTTTGCAACTCCTAGTCACACGTTTGTTCATTTATGAGAGCCTGATTGATTCAAGAAATGGGAGGAAAAAAAACCGCATTCGAGTCAGCATTCGTTCGATGTCTGAACTTGGGCTTTCTGTTGCATCAACATACATTACATAAACATAGAAATTTCGATTGTCAATTGAATCATCATTTTATATTATACATAAAAACTCTGGCCTCGAAAAAGGTCCGTCGACCGTTTATTCTTGTGTGCCTTCTGTTTGTTTATTTTTCAATGTCATGTACAGTTTTCGTCTGTTTGTATATGTAGAAGACCCAGTCGTATCCCCTGTTTCTGGTGATTCCTCTCTCTCTTCAGCTGGCCACTTTGTCTCTTTCTTGCCCCTTGAAAACAAACGACAAAAAAGAAGAAGAAAGGGAAACGTGTGAATAACATTTATCAAAAAAAGATACTTTAATAATTCGATTATCCAACATTATCCAATCAAGTCGCACGTTTGCCTGTTTGCCTAAAGCTGGAATACCCAATATTCAATTAAAAAATAACTAAGAAATAACAAAACTCATTTTTCTCCTTATTTTTCTCCGCTGTATCGTTTTCCATTTGTGTGTCGATTCCATCGCCATATGCCCAACATCTATTTCGTCAATTAACTTATTATGCCCCACACATAATCCCATTTCCCCCGTTTTTTCTTTGGTTTATCTGTGTTTGCGTTTGTTTCTTCTTCTCGGTTGATCCACATGTTTTTCTTCCGACACATATGTGCGGACAATCGTCCAATTCGCCAACATTACAAAGAAATACAATTACAAATTTACTTCTCTGCAGAGAATCAGAAAAGAAACGCTTGTTTTGTCATGTACTGGTCTTGGGTAAGAATACATAAGATGTCCCATTTGGTGGGACGGTGTAACAGTAGGTTACAGCTTAATATTATTAAATTACGTTACATCAATACTCTATTATATCTAGTTACGTGCTGTACCGGTACAGTATTTTCTCAACGGAATACTTCATTACTACTGGGATGACGCAAAGTTTTTTGGGGGAGAAACTTGAGGCGATTAAATGTTATGTAGTATAAAAATGATGCAATAACGTAGCTATAACGCTTAATTGCTTTCAATGTTCTTTTTGTGTAGTTTCTTATTATATTATTTTTGTGGGTTGGGTTACATTTTATTGCTACACTTTGGGACGGGGATTTATTAAGAACATCCTGGGCTTTTCAAAGTGTCAAGGTTTCCGCCCTTTCTTATTTTTCTTTCTTTTTTTTGACGTTTCCTAACCCTTCCCCTTTTTATTGCATCACCAAATGTGCAATATCCACCCAACAGAATGAAATTGAACCGTAGCATCAGTTTGACTCGTGGTTGAGTGAGTGCAGGTACGTTTCTCTACGGCTTGTAACTTTTTTTATGGGAATTTGAAATTACCTGTGCCAACTGTACGTAAATTATGGTGTTAATATCGGCGGCTAGTTAACTCTGGTGCTGTATATCATTGGCGTGAGTGTTTAAATGACCGTGTGAACCGGGTAAACTATACGATGTGTCAAAGTTGTGTGTGACGGCGTGCCGGGTTTGAATTTCGCGGACAACTATTAGACCTGGATCGATTTCGTTTTCGGTAAGTCACCATTAATTTAATTATTTATATGAGCCGGTGTTTGCTTTTCGATCCGTTCTTCCGGAAAAACCCCCCGCCTCAAAATTGAATCGGTTTACAAGATCGTTTACGTGGGCTGCGTGCGTCAGATCGATAAATTCTTTCCACTTGCAAAAATAGCCTTTTTTTTCTAGGTCGGCCTTTTCTTTTTCTTTTATTGTGTGCCCCCGTAAATGTAGTTATTTAATTGTATTTTAAAATTTATTCGTATTTCACATTTCCCAATAATCTGAAATAGAAACGATCTGTCTCGCCATTGACGTTCAATCCTTTTACCCCGATTTTTTTTGTTTGTTTTCTTTCTATTTTGTTGTGTGAAGTTATTGCAAAGGAGGGGAGGATTGGGGATATGCGCGGATGTCGGGAAATATGGCCCATGTGTTTATTGTGCCGGATCCGTTCATCCGGTAGCGAACCAAGTGTATGAAGGAAGGAAGAAAGAAAAGATGGTTGAAGTAGTCTACTACCAGAAACTAGAAAGAGTGCGAGAATCTTTTTTCCCCTTTTCAACTCTCGTGGATAGTGTATGAAAAGTAAACACTTAATATCCTTTCGTACTCTGGCGGATTGAAATAAAGTAGTGGAATAATAATAATAAAAAGGGAGAATGAATACGAAAGTGGGCAAATCCTTCTTCTTCGACGGTTGGATTTAGTTTGCCGATAACTTTCCCAGCACCCAAAAAAAAATCCCAGTTTCACTCTCCCACTTTACTGTGTTGTCATATTCAGCCAACGAGGCTCTTTTGATATTAAATTGCAAATATCCTCTTTTGCTGTATATGCTGACCGAAAAATAGAGAGAACCGGCTGTGCGATAAGTTTTATTTCGATGTATAGACGGGGTAGGAATAAGGCACCGGAAGGGGATGCCATCAGTCTTGTCCACTCTGACCGTTCCAACGACTCGCAGAGAGCAGCAACAATAACAAACAATAGCGAAGAAAAACCATTATTTTCCAAAGCCGTCCATCTACAATTTCTCCAAGTGGAATCGTTGCGTGTAACTTTCAACCGCTGAACAATTTAGGATTAAATTTTTTTTTCGCATTTGGCTTCTGCGGAATATTATTTTGCGTCAGTGAAAATATAAAAGTTGTGAAATGTGGGGTATTATGAAATCCTTTAGCGGTTAAGAACCGACCAATCTCTTTGAAGTGGAGGTCTCGTTAAGCTCGTTGTTTTTGTTTTGCTATTTTTGATTTTTTTGGTGGGGTGGTAAATCTAATTTGTTGCTGACGAAGAGGACGTCACCGACGTCGCCAAGTGGACAAAGTGGCGTCTTTCGGCGTCGTTGCGTGTCCGTTTGCTTCGACCTAATGCAACAAAAACACACAAAATTGTCAAGTAGAAATAGCAAGAGAGAGAGAAAAGTGAAGTGAGGAAAGGAAACAAGTGGCGTGGGGAGTGTGTGGGAAAAGGAAAACAATCCCACCCGAAAAAAGAAAAATTCTACGCTTTTTGTTTTGTTGTGGTCTGTGGTTTCTTTTGCTTCCATTGGTTGCGCATTGGACGCCTTTTTCGATTGACTTTCACTTCATCTCACTCGCTCGACGACGCTCCTTATTTTCCCTCACTTTTCCCATTGCGCCGCTCTGCCTTTTATTGAGTCAACGTGAGATATATAATGGTGGATATCGATTGCTGCCCGCCCGCCCCTCCCCACTACTCTCTCTCTCTTCCGTGAGTTTCAACAAAGGCTTTTGTGTTTTGGCTCTGCGAAAAGACGCTGGCGCAACGCTTCGTCTCGTTCTCCTTGTTTTTAGAGACTCACGCCGAGCGATATTGGATTTGATCGCCTCCAACTCGCTCTTGACAATAACGCCAGATCTTTATTATTATCAGATAATAAACGGTGCGCGGGCGAAAAATTTGATTGATTATTTTTGTTTGGTTTTCAACGGGGGCGTCTTTATTGTTTTTAGCAAGATGTCAATATAAAAGTAGGAGTCAGACTGCAGCGTGCGAAATTTTTTCGACTTCAAAAGATGACATCATCCTGCTCAAGGAGTTGAAATATTTGTCTTCCATGGCAGCGCAAGAAGCATCTACGACTTGATAATAACCCAGTTTGACTTGTAGAAATTTTGTGAAAAGTTTTAGCAATAGGTTTCCACGAATTGGATGTTTCTGTGCGGGAAATTGCACTCGCTGCAAGTACTTTTTACGGGTGTTGGCAGAAGTATCGTTTCCTTTGTGGTTGAAATCAAATAAAGTTGGCAAGTGTTGCACAATGCTTGTTCTACTTCCAATGTAAAGGCACTTTTGCGGAACTTATGTGAGTATACACTCACTTCTATTGGATAAAACAACGTAGATTTTATGAATAATTCTTGAAGCATAAGAAATTCACGGTGTTAACTTCCTAGCGAGTCGTGAGGCCAACCACGTACAATAAATTTGGCACTCCTGTTGCGTGTAGCATGAATTTGTTAATGGATTAAAACATTTCCCCTCCTAACCTTGACGTTGGACGCAATTAAATTGAATTCGAAATATTAGAGTTAGGAATACGACTATTGTGTTATTTCTTTGTATTTGTAGCCAAAAGAAATAATCCTCAAGTCTAATCGAGTGAAATCAAATGAAATCCTTCCTTCCCGTTTTCGATTTCCGAATCGTACCCTCCGACCTCTTAATGCCAACATAATGGTATATAAGAAACAATGGCCGCAGAGCTATAGGCAACTTAACCTCACCTCATTCACTCTGGCAGAATCAGATAATGTTGTCCTGATGAAGGCATTTGGCGTGAGAGAGGTGGATTTGGCATGGTGGCTGGATGGATTCAGTTGCATTTGAAGGAAATGAGGCGGAATGAGAGGCCGGGAGTTCTGACTCGCCATAGACGATAGATTCCGCCCCTGTCCTTTTGGAGAAGGAAAAGTTCGTCCAGCTATAAATAAACACACACCACAATAAAGTCTCAAGAGAAAACAAAAGATGGTAAAGAAAAGCCACCGAATCAAAGAGGAAATTGGATCTCCCACTGATGAAGTGGTGACGATACACGATGAGTTAAGAAGCGAACGATTATTGCGTGATACCGACAAGAACATAATCATTCCCAGAGCGATAACAGACTGGCTGTTGAGATCTTATTTCTACATCTCCTTCGTGTCCTTGTCAACATGCTCCTTTCATTTACGAGAGCAGATGAAAACGATCCTAGTTCCCATAGTGTGCATGCACATTTGCTCTGTATAGAACAAAGATGGTCGGAATCAGGAACGAGCCCTGCTGGCCTCCTCTGCACGTTCTGTTTCTACACATTTATCGATTAGGTGCGGGGGCGCGCGTGTCTCCCGCTCGCTCCCGGAGAAAAAGAAAAAAGGCCGCCGTCTTTTTCTGTCGTCTCTAAATTGGATGGGCCTATTCGCTGTGCCCCGAGATGGACGGCAAAAAAGAGAAGGGCACGCGCCTCGTCTTTTTTGCTTCACGAAGAAAAAGAACCTTAGGGTATTTCTCAATGGATTCCCGAGTTGTCGTCCTTTTTTTTTTCTTTTTCTCCTTCGTCTTTTTCCTTTTTTTTCTTCTTCCTCTCCACTGAGATGAACAGAATCTGCTTGCAGGTCTACAAGTGTAGGTCCCTTAGATTGGCCTTTTTTTTTAAAGAAAAAAGAGAAAAAAGGCCTGAAATTGATCGTATTTCCTTTTTTGTTTGGGTTCTGGGAATAAATCAACTCGCGTGTTTCACGCAATCACCGAAACCGACGTTCAGGCGTGTTGAGATTCAATTCCTTATTTTTCCTTAGGCCTATAAATAACGTGCTATAAGAAACCTGGCGGATTCTAATTGTACATTCTTTGTGTCGTAATGTTTCCGACGATTTGACAGGGTTAGATAACAAATAGCGAGAAATAGGAAGCATCCGATTTGATTAACACTGCCAGACCTTTGTTCTCCGACATGTTTACTGACGGATTAGGTTTTCGATCACACTGGGATTTCCGAACATATTGTCTTTCTTTCTACATAACGAGAGTTGCACGTTTTTTTTTTCGCCATGTCTAAATCTTCAGTAAACATTGTTCTTGTTTTGCTTTTAAAAATTGCCATTTTGTTTTGGAATCCGCCAGCTGACTGTTGTTCGCCATTTACCAAGAAAAATGGTGATCCCGTTACCATGCGGCAGTAATTCTCATAAATTTTCTATAAAGATTTGTTATGCTCCTACCGTACGGAGAAATGCAGCCATCTTGGCTCTCTCTTTTTTCCTTTTTTGCAGTGGCCGTAATAGACCTACAAAAGAAGACGAAAGAGAATCTATATATCCTTGCCGACTCTCCTTGAACTGCCTTTCTTGATACATGCTGTTCGATCGCTCCTTTTTTTTTGTTTCGAGAGATGGAGGGGAATAAAAGTTTTCTGCCCTTCCATAGCGTGCTCTGCTCTTGCTCTATTCCCTCTGCACTTGAGAGAAAGAGAGCGAGAGAGAGTTGGAACTCTTTGTTATACTGCCGTCCGAGCTGTCGCTTCCCGAATGGCGAATGTCGCCGTCTCTCATGGTTACATGTAAGCCAGTGGGAAATCTGATTCCATCTAGAAAACTCAACTATATCCTTGTCTCTCTCGGTCTCCGTCTCTTTGGCCTCTAGACTGTCCAATTCCTGTCTCTTTCCATCTCTGGCAGCATTTTCTCACAATCCAGCGCATAATAACATTTGACCTACATACGCAGTCCGACCGTACTCGCCGACGTAATACATCTTCCCGGCAAGTCAATTTTGTTTCAGAAAGCCACTGCCGATATTCCACCATCAAGCTGGAATAGGGATGGAGGGGGCTGTATTCCGTCGAAATCCTTTGTCTCCTCCTTCCCCTTTATAAGGTTTCGGGATTACGCAAGATCGCAGTAGTTTCTTGCGTAATAGTTTGTTCATTACAGGCCTTGTATGTGTGTTTTATCTGTCGAGGGAGGAATTGAGCGACGACGAGTTATAAAAGGTCCCCGACAAGTGCCAAGGCGAGCGAGGATCGGTCTGGGCGCTCCCGAGTCGAGGAAGAAAGAATATTTTTTGGGGGAAGGATCTTGAGCGTCGGCGTCGACTCTGCTGCTCCCCTCCTTCCTTTGCTTGTAAAGCTGAAGGTCTGCCGGCTAGGAGCGCTCAGTGATTGGCGAGGCTCCGGCCTCTTGTGTTGCGACGCTCCTGCTGTCGTCCGCTTACGTCTATACAATGGTGCTTGTGCTGGTGAGGTGCTGTGACTCTACGACAATAAGATAGTGGGCCGTCATTACGGTGCAATTCGGTAGCGATGGTCCTGTTGATGTACTCGCCGACCGTGTACAATCAGAGTTGCCAATGGTCCAGCCTCCACGGTCCGGGCAAGTCGGCCATCAGCAATTCCTCGACTTTATTATTGTCATCGACCCCCAGTAGTACAGCACAGTCTCACGATTGGGGATTGGTCCTGGCTACCGGGTCATCTCTCTCCGGCTACGACCTATTCCGCTGCGCCGTCGTCCTCGTCGTCACGTGTGGATTAATCTCGGGCAACTTGATCCTCGCTCTCGCCGTCAACTGTAAATACTCGGCCGGAATCCTTCAATTCCAAGTTCGTCTCTCATCCGGTTTTCCTAGCATATACATATACTAGTAGGCTGCTGTATATATTGCGCACCCAACTATTCCGCTCTGTCGTCTCGCCTCTTTTCTTTTTGCCATTGCATGAGGTATAAAAGATCCATCGCTCCTTTTCTCTCTGACGGCCATTTATCATGGGGTGGCGAGGAGAGGGGGAGGCAGATTGGATATTTCCAGACGCAGAGTTGCGGACCAAATCCTCGGGGCTGTAGCATAGAATATGCATACAGCAGTATAGAACGCAGTAGACGCCCCTCGGCTACATTGATGCTCACGCTAAACCCCCTGTATAGCAATCTGCATAATGTTCAGATTCAGTTGGTCTTACTTTCTTTCTCTCGTCCCTCTACTTTGATGAACGGATCAAGGAAGGAAGGAAGGAAGGAAGGAAGAAATTGCTTTTTCGAAAACGATGGGCGTCTGATGCGGCAAATCGTTTGAATTCCAATTGCCAAACTTTATATCGACGTTGGACCAGTACTACTCGCCATAGGGGAGCAAAAACGATTCATACTTTTAACTTGATTTATTGGACTTTTTTATGAAATGACTGTCGTCAAAAGCTTGCGGCTTGCCGAGCTCGTTTGAATGTTTTATACTTGTACCCCATCGTCTTTCTCTAAAAGATTTCGGGGAAAAGAGACAAAAAATGGTTGAACTCGTTATTTGCCCTATTGATTTTTGTTTCTACGAGCATGAATGATAGTGGTGGGGGGGAGCGACTGTATTAATGTCTAGAAACTCTCGCACGGGTGAAAAGCGGTGCAAATTGGAACTATAGGAACGACCGAGTCCATCAGTAGTACTGGGGGGCTGCTGCTGCTCGTTGTGTCGCCTGATTAATCGACTCGTGTGCTCCATCATCAATTAGGGCCATCTCTATGACATTAGTATAGAGGCCGCCGGCTTGTTTGCGTTCTCACATTTTAGATTGCCAATAGAGCAGCTATATCAATCTTGAATGGATTTGTTCGTTTTTTTCCCTCTATTGTCTCTCTATGCTGCGCCTCTGCTTCCTGATTGATGGACGACTCAATGGAATGGATGGGGAAATTTTTGTGTGCGTTCCTGTTTGTCGTCGTCGTCGCCCGTCGCTGTTGCGCTGCCGATTCGACAGACGCGCTGTTTACTCACATCGATCGCCACCAATCACGTCGCCACCGGGTTATTAGTCACCGTCTGGAATATTTACCCCAGTTTGATCGGTTGCTGGCCCTACGGAGTCCTTCTCTGCCAAATACAAGTAAGTTGCGTCATCATCCATTTCGCTTTTTACGGGAAATCATTCCACTGCTGCAACCACTTGATTTTCATGGCCATCGGGAATGTCTGGGATTTTTTTTTTCTTCTTGTCCTTCCTGGGAGGAGCGAACGCGTCTCTTTACATTTGCTCCATCAGCGGGAATAGAGGGGGGGGGGGGCAAAAAAATCGGGACATAAAGTCACCTTTAACGAGGGATTTTGGCAACAGTTATCGACTGACGATTCCCGTTCCAGATAACTGCCCTCCATTTTTTACGGGCAGTTTCAAAGAAGATTGGGCAACGCAAAAGCCAAAATTTTCTAGTGGGTGGAGTCTTAACATTTGAATTGATGACGATATTCTTTTTGTTTGTTATTTCTTTTTCAATAGGCCGTGTTGCTAGGCTCGCTGAGTCAGCACAGTTCCATCCTGTGGATATTGGTGGCCCTGGATCGCTACATCTTCGCTACTCGCCGGCATCGATACCTGCAACTAGCCTCTTCCAAGGTACTACTGTCTTTTACTAGCGTCGGTCTAAATAATGCGGTCGAATGATATCGTTTCCTTGTATCGAGAGAGGCAAACAAGATTGATAGCGAGATAGGAAGAGACCATAAACAAGATCAGAAAAAGAGTGTCTACACCCACACTCGCGTTGAGATGATGACGATGAGAGATGGCCATTTGACCGACGAAAACAAATCATCGGCGACAGGAGCAGCCGCCGGTGAATGTGGGGCTGTGCCAAATAAAAAGACAAGTTGAGAGCTCTCTCACCCGCGCTTGTAAGATAAATGTGATTTATTCGGCGACAGTTCTCTCTATATACACCGTCGTGTACACATCCCAACGCCTATTCGCCATCGCTCCTTGTTTCGCTCCCGACACACGCTCGCGAGCACGAAGCTAGCCGAACTAGTGCTGCTAATAGTCGGCAACGTGAAAAAGTGAGTCAATGGCCTTTTCCGGGCCAAATGTCATCGCTAGACACAAGCGTGTGTGTGTAAATGTATGTATACTATATTATCTAAGCTGCACGATGTACGACATGATAAAAAAAAGTAAGAAAATGTCCACAATGGCTGCGGTTGCTCGCGCAATGGGTCATTGAAGATGGAAAGGCAGACGCATCAAGTATATGCTGTGGTGCATCGGCGCGTTCACGGAACCGAACGAAATATATGTATGTATATAGGATAGAATAAAAAGAGGAAACGTGATGATACTGCGGTTTATCTATGGCCGCGGTGTAGTATAGACTTTGGAACTGGTCCAACATGTGTATTCATCAGGGGGGTGGATCCCCCTGTGACGGGGGGAGAAAAGAAGGCTGAAGAAAACAATTTGTATTTAGTGTTTGATTTAAAACGAAAAAGTAAGAGTTATGTATAGCAACTCCCATAGCCGGGAGGAGGGCATCGTTCATGCCAAAGAAAAAAAAAACTTGAGCTATTATATTGGGTTGAAAAATTTACTCGCGGCTATTGAATAGTCAATTGCGAGAAACCCGCCAAAGACAAAAAAAAAGGGAGTTACTATCTAAAAGTTCCTTCACATGAATAAAATAGTCGATATGATATATGAAGCAGCATTCATGTCGTTACGGTTGAATTCAAATGTTCTATGACGCACCTTTCTCCGTGAGCTCTCCTTATGTTCTGGCTAACAATATTACAAAATCCACGTCGCGTCAATCCGATTATTTGTCATCTAATTTGTCATTCAAAAGTGTATATGCTAATTCTTATACATGTTTCGCTTTGCAGCTTTGCGTTTGGGTGGCTGGCACGACTTGGGGCCTCTCCTTCGCCTACTACACTTGCATGGTGTTGCCCTACAAGGCCTTCGACTATAGGTACCCCCGTCGTTGGCTATGTATAACGAGGCCAAATAAAACAACAATGACAATCTTGTTTTTAATTGCAGCAACGACGGTCTGGCCGGATGTGCGCCAGTGCCCCAAACTGGCGTTCTCATGTTGGTCAGCACGTGCTTACTCTACTTTCCGACGACGATGACCCTCCTTTACGTCTACGGCACCGTCTTCCATTCGCACAACAGCAGCCAACGATTAGTTCCGACAACAACGAGAACGCTGCCAGCAGCAGCAGCAGCCGGGCAGAGCCTCGTCAAAACGGCCACCCGTTATGAGTGCAATGACCATTGCACAGAAGGATACTGCAACGTAACGTTATATTTTTTCACGTCAGACATATGTATTGATCCGGATACATAATGAGATGAATTTTTTTATTTTCCTTGGGTGGGCGGTAATAAAAAAAGGTCAAGGTGGAAGAGGCGGTGACTCGGTCCGTCGCCACCATGTCTTTGGCGTTCATTATCAACTCTACGCCGTGGATCATTAAGCAAATCATCGTCGCCTGTCTCGGCAATGAGGTGAGTTGGTCGCCCGATCAAAAAAATCAAAGTGAATCTAAATTTGGAACATTGGCCGTGAAACAAAAGTAGCAAAGGGATCAATTGACTTTCACTCATTATAAAACTTGTTAAATTCTATGTTACGTACAATCTGAATGTGATGTCAGGTGGCGCCGTGGTTGGACTTTGTAATCACTTGGAGCTCGCTGAGCATGGGTATTTGGAATCCATTGCTCTGCTGGCTGCTCTGTCCGCCGATTAGAGACGGCGTTCGGCACATTCTCTCGTTGGCGTGCGCTTGCTGCTACACCAACAATTACTCTCAACCCACAAGTATATGCGATTGACTCACTATTAAATTCCATCATCCCTTTGATTTTCCCCCTTTGAGTTTCCCTAAAATTGAAATTCTGGTGCGCTCGCCCTGAAACCCTGAATCCTCCCTCCGGTTGGCACCAGGGGAGAATCGTTTGCCATTTTACGTCAATAGTTTTAGATGCCCCACAAAGTTCTGGTGCTAATCTTTTTAGTCTTTCTGCGGTAGTCGGTTGTATAATCTCCCTATTTCCATTGGCTTCAATAGGGCGATCTTCGACGTGGGCCACGGAGATATCGACCGTCAACGGCCTGGCCGCACCGCCTTGCGAGATTCATCCCAACGTGGGGAGTACGTTCGTGAACGTAATCAAGCCGCATCCCAATTCGCCGGCTACGGGACCCACGACTCCCATACGTGGCATCCAGCATCTGCCTCAAATTTTCCTCCCACCGCCGCCTTCGTCGGTCATCAACGCGGCCGTTCAGGTGGTGGCATCTCCGTGCTGCTCGCCCGGTCGATCCGTCGGCACCGTCGAACACGACGAGCGGATCTGGGGTGAAATTCTCGAAAGGAGTCTCTCTTCCAACTCTTTGCATCATTTGCATAGATTGCACCGTAACCATGACGACGAAGACGACGACGATGGCAACCGGTCGAGTCGAGTGGTGGACTCGGCGCGAACACCGGCTGCTGCGTCGTCGTATCAGCAGGAGAAACGTCGCAACGGGAAACCGCCTGGCAACTGGCACGTCTGACGGGGAACCAGACGACGTGCCCTTTGAATTTTCAGGAGAAAAGACTTGGGCGGACAAAAGGAAATGATCGGAACCGAATCCAGAAAATCAATCCGGCATTGATCCTTTTTTTCTTTTTCCTTTTATTCTTCCCTCCCAATCCTATACCCTTGTATTTGAGGCGCAATAAGGCTCTTATCCTCTTTATATTCGGTTGATGGACTCGTCGACTCATTGTAGCCCTTGAACAGTAGTTGACATCATTGTCATCATACATCATCAGTAACCTTACATTGAAAAACTTTGCTTCTTTTGGCTTTTGGAGATTGATTTTACAATTCCCAATTCGCTCCCGTCGCTCCCCTCTTCGCGCTTTGATTGCTGACGAATCCGCTTGATCTCTAACCATTTTTTTATTTTCAATTGAAAAACCTTTATGGTTGATTATAACGTTTTAATTTTTTCGTATTTTTTTTTTCTAAAATACCGTGTCATTTCTATTACATGGTATATATATTTGGCGTGATGTAAATACATACCGGTCTACGACGGTGCATTTGACCGTTGCTCTTGTTTGCCGCCGTCAGAATTTCAAATTAGGTATTGGAAATCTGTGTGTTGTGGCAACGGTTTGTGATGCTTTCCCGTATCCAATTCATCAACAATGAAAGAGGACCGTGTCCGTTGGCGACGCAGATTCTAAATCTCGAAATGGGGACGAGCCTTTCAATATCCCGACCGGATCACCGATTATTTGATCTCATTTAGCCACAGAGATCCTCGAGATCAAGACGCGATGCTTCTCTGCGTCCTTTTGGTGCTGGCCAGCGCCTTTATTCACGTTCAATCGGCTCATTACGAACTGTATTCGGAACTTCGTCCGGACGAACGCTGGTTTCTCGACGATACGAAATTAATCCCCGTTAGCTGCGAGAATGGGGACTGCAGCGCTCTTTTCAACAAGCACAACAAGCACAAGATTGCGAAGCGTGCCGCCGTTCAGGTAGAAACCATGAAGGATTACATCAAATTTCTGTTGCGCGGCAACAAAACAAAAGACGACGACACCAACACCGACCCGTACAGGACTGGCAACATCACTTTAGGTAATATGTGATGTAATTTATGGTGAACGGTTTATAATTCAAGGGCTCTCCATTTCAAGGCGTGGTGATGGACAAAAACTTTATCGGAAATCTCCAGACGTTCACGAAAATCTTTGATGTCGCCAGCATGCCGTCCAGTCCTGAAATAGATTATCTCCGCCTACAGAAATTCAACGTTACTTATCTCAATCCGACAGATAAACTGCCATCAAGTAAAATTAAAATTTATTTCTGCTCAAATTAAGAAAACAATCATGAATCAATTTTGGGGTTTTTCCTTGGATTTAGATATCAACGCTGTCCTATCTCTTTTGCCCTGCGACGTTCTTACACGTTTCGACAAGAATCTCGCCGGCCTCCCGATCCTCCACATCGCCATTACAAGTCAGTATTTACATTTTGAAGAATAAACAGACTGTAAGACGAGTTCGATCGATATGAACCGAGTTTTGTGATGAAGGCGATAATTGTCCTCGAATCACTCGTTGGGCCGTTTTGATGGTACCGGTGGTGAAAACGGGAGGTGAACTGCCTCAAATTTTTACTGATTTGCGTTTAAGCGACACACTTAACTGGAAGGAAGCGGTCGTTATTGCAGAGGAGCACGCAAGTAAGTTTCTCGACACTTTTAAAAATAAAATGTTCTGAAGTTGTTATTAGCTTTGTTGTGGACGTGTTTTTAGAAACACGTTCACCGCAATATTACAACTGTGATTTTGAATGAAAATTTTCTTTAGATAAAGAATTATTTGATGGGTTGGTCGATAGCTTGAGCCGCCCTGTTCATAAGAAAGACCCTCTTGCTATAACTGTCGTTAAACTGCATGGCCCTGTTGCCTTGAGGTAAATAGCAGCAACAACTGGTTAAATCAATTTTAGACCTAATTCTCAAATTGATCGTTTTCAGGAAAAAGAACTTTGAATCTCAGTTGCTGAATCTGCAGGTCAGGCCTAAAGGTCGTAATTTCATCGTGGTATCTAAACAAGACACTGCGTTATGGGCGTTTGATGCGGTGGGTTTCTTTCAAACATCAATATCCTTATTCGTTATTCTGAAACAGTTTTGAATTTTCAGGCTAGTGACGTTGGATTGGTGAATCCTTATTCCCAATGGTTGTTCTTAATCACCGATTCTACTGATCCTGCTATTTTCTTGCCGAATGTGGAAGATGGACAAAACATATCTTTTTTGTACAACATCTCTGATATAGAAACAACAGCCAACGCAAACTCGTCATCGGAACGTGTTAATGACCTGCCGTGCTACACTTCAAATCTATTGCAGGTGTATGTGAAGGCTCTTCATCAGGTGATCCGAGAAGAAGAGACGCACTATTTTCAAACCACCGAAGACGACTGGAATAGATCGAAACCGTCAGCTGGCGATCGCAGAAACAACATCTTTCGAACTCTACAAGTAAATAGATTCTTCCACATCCTTTGATCTCGATTCACTTGTCCCTTTAATTTTGTTTTTGCCAGAATATGTGGAAAGACGCGACTAAATGCTCGAGTTGGCTTAACTGGGCTATAAAGGCTATCGAAATAAAAGAAACGAAAAAGCCAACGCTCTTGGATGTCGGTGTCTGGGACGCAGCCCATGGTCTTGTCGTCTACGACGATTTCTTCCCCCATTTCACTGGAGGACTTCGCCAGCGTGTCATCAACGTTACGACTATGGAGGTATTTTAATTTGTTGCTACTAGTTCGTTCAGTAAGCAAATATAATCCTTTTTGTTTTTTCAGTTTCCTCCGTGGCAAATCTTTGAACGAAACAGCCAAGGAAAGGTGGTACGCCACACTGGTTTGGTTTTGGAACTGACGAAAGAGCTTGGAAACCGTCTGAATTTCAGGTTTTGTTACACAATTTTCCTCTGATTGCTAGTGTAATCTATTTCAATTTTATGTTTAACGTCCATCTGTTGTAGCGTCAATGTTGTGGAACCCGCTGATGGTAAATGGGGCTCTCGACTTAGCTTCAGTCGGTGGACTGGCATGGTGGAACAAGTTCGGACAGGATCGGTACTTATTATGCGATCCATGTGATTTTTTACTGAAATCATTGTTTATGCTGGAAATTTCAGGTAGCATTTGCCGCTGCAGGGTTCACTGTCACAGCCGATCGAATGAGTGCCGTCAATTTTAGCATGTCTCTAGACGCCCAGCCTTACACTTTCATGTTTGCTCGGCCTAAGCAACTAAGTCGTGCGTACCTCTTCATTCAGCCTTACACTCCAAATGTAACTATTTTAAGCTAAATGACAAAGTTAAGAAAATTTATCTCATCGTATTTCTATAATAGGCTTGGATTACCATTTTCGCCATGACAATTGGCGCAGGTCCGTTGATCTGGGCCTTCAATAAAATCACCCCGTTTTATGACTTCTACCCTGATCGTCCAGGATCGCCAATTTTTAGCATCTGGTATAATATTTGGTATTGTATCGGCGCGTTGCTTTTTCAGGGTAATCACCTAACGAAATATTTCTCATGCTTTTCTGTGACACTGAATTTAATAAATGTACTTTTATATTAGGTCAAAGAGAAATGCCTATCGCTCTGAGTGGTCGAATGGTAGTAGGTTTCTTTTGGCTATTCGTGATCGTAGTTTTGACTGCCTACTCAGGTAACCTTGTCCAAACTATTAAAACACAAAACAATTTACTTATGATAATCTTCACTTTAAGGAAATCTTGTCGCTTTTTTGACATTCCCCACGTACACCAATCCTATCAACACTCTGCAGGATCTGATCGACAATAAAGGCTCCCTTACTTGGGGCATCCTTCGTGGAACGGCCCTGGAAGATTACCTCAAGGTAAGTTTATAAAAATGCAAGAACAACAGTCTATCCACAATCTACTGCTAATGAAATTATTTGGTATTATAAGACATCGGATGAAAAAATGTATAGAGAACTTTATGAAGGTGCCATCCTGCATGATACCGCAGACGATGTGCTTTTGGACATGATACGAAATCAGCAGCATGTCTACATTGAGTGGAAGACTAACCTTCAATGGCTAATGAAACAGGATTTCATGAAAACCAATTCGTGCGACTTCTCTTTAGGTACTTCAGTGATCGATTTTAACCATACTCATTATTCACACTTAAACATAACATAACATTTTACCGATTAGGTACTGAAAACTTTTTCTTGCAGCAAGTTGCCTTAGCTTTCCCCAGAGATTCTCCTATTTTAGAGAGGGTCAATCTCGAGTAAGTTATCATACTAATTATATTATAGTTGCTATGTTCTTATCTTGATTTGCATTATACGCATAAATATTTTGATGATGCTTGTTTTATAGGATTATTTACATGCAACGCGGTGGACTTATTGAACATTGGCGTCAGGAATTTTGGCCGTCGGCCGATCGCTGTTCTGAAACAGCTACCGGAGGTAGTGACGGTGACACCATTCAAGCCATCAGCGTAGCCGACATGCAAGGATCCTTCTACGTCCTCTTTTTTGGTAAAAAGATAAACTTGGGTACTTTGTACAATAACTTATTCATAAACGGCAAATTCATGTGCGAATAGGTTGTGGTTTAGCGGCCGTTTCCTTCATCATTGAAAGACTAATCCATCGCAGCAAAGAAAAACGAGAAAGCGAAGTTATACGACCATATTTGAATTGAAGTGGGTCATTGGTGGTTAATAATGTATCCCATAATATTTATTCTAAATTTTCATCATTAGCACATTCAATTTCACATACTCTTTCAAGTAACTTATATATCCAGATAAATCACGTAGATGGACGCATGCGCAACATGAAATCTAGAAATGGCCGACGTATACAACTGGTATATGTGCACTATATTATTCTCTATCTCTTTGACTGTTTGACATAAAGCTTCATGAATTTACCTAGACTGCACAACTTTGAAATTTAATTCCAAGGTTCACACAGGTATAAAATAAACAAGTTAACTTAGTTTTACTTGAAATAAATAACAAAATCGAGAAAAATTTGAAATCTCCAAACAAGACACCTGGCTGTATTAATAGGAACCAGTGAAACAAGATAAGCATATCGATTGAGCAACGAAAATGAATCATGGCTCACGAATCCCAATACTGGTCAACCACATGAAAAGAAAACACTAGCGTAATGAATCGAACAATCAAGAGTAGGGGAGATGGGTAATTTTCAGTCGTTTGGTCTCTGACTCGCCGGTAACTGCTATCTCAAGACCTGCAAAGTCAAAGTTTTCAAATATTAGCCAGTGTTGGGAGACACAATCACGTCCTTTGAATGTCTAAAAAGTCCGCAGTCATCCTATGTGGGTGAAAAGATGTCCTTGCAGTTTCTCGGACTGGAAACACACCTGTAGATTGTTGATAATCGAACCGCGAGGGCCTCTTGCCCGGCAAGCCTCTCGTGTGTTGGTGGGTTTGTAGTGACTGTGGCTCTCTCACAGCTGCAGTCTGTGTCAAACCATTTTCCATGCCGTAAACCATGGCAACGGCAGGATAGGTGAAATTTCCACTAGCAGTTGATGACCTGAACGAGAGCCAATTGTAATTAAAACACATAATATGCACAACAGTTAACGATCCTGGAAAATCTCATTATTCAAATGCCGTAAACCTGAAATTCAAAAAGCACTTTTTAGTTTCGTAAGCTAAATAAAACGATTATTTACCCGCTATAGTATGGTTGAGAGAAGGTGTAAACTAGTTGCTGTTGTTGTAATGCTTGTTGTTCTCTTTGCCACTGAATGAAGTCTTGTTGGAGAGTTCCAACTAAACTAAGCGCCAATGATCGGGCGTTTTGAACTGCTGACGGTTCAATATGCCTGAAAAAAAAAAGATCAGATTTATAATAAAGGACTAAAAAATCAAGATAAAAAACACTTACTCTAGTAATAAATGATGTGGTTCATCACTTGCATTTGATGAACTAATTCCCTGACCTTGCAAAGATACACTTACACCAGTCTCTGTTTGAATGTAGTTGACATTGTCACCAGAAGGACCAAGCACTCTTTCAACAATCTTGAATGTTTCAGGTGCATGATCAAGATTAATATAAACTTTATCTCTTATAAGAGTCACTTGAGGAGGAGGATGGTTAGGGACAAGAGTTGGAGAGATTACAGGAGGTGTTGGACTAGATCCTGTGTGCTCAGCAATGAAATCTTGGATATGATGAATAGCTTCGTCTACAGCATGTTTGTCAACTGCTTGGATGCAAATATATAGTGGTCTTTCATCATTTGCTGTGAGTTTCTCTCGTTGAGAAACATAGCGCCCCTTAGTACACAAAGCAGCTTCTAACAACACATTTTTTGTAAGTTTCTTTAACAACCAGATTTTAAAATGAAAATGTACATTACTTGATTTCCATTGAATTTGTTCTTGAATATATCCTTTGGTCAGCAGATTTCTTACTCTAGGAGGCAGGTTGTTGATTTCAACTTCGGCATTGAAAAGATCCTTTCTCCCTGTTTTAAGTTTTTTGTCTTTCTTCTGAGCACCATTGTTGGCTTGCAAGTTCTGCTGTGGCTGAGGTTGAATTTTACCTTCTGCAGCTAGTTGGGCATTGATTTGGGCAGCAGCTTGGGCTGCAGCTTGTAAACTCTAAAAAATCACAAGGAATTATTAGTCATATTGATAGTAATTTGGCTTTTACATTAAATATTCAAAACCATTTGTGTTAGGGTTGCCAGGGGCATGCTTGATTAAAGGTATCTCCATACTTACTTGGCTACTCAAACTGTTTCTACTATTAACTGTATTGTTCATCACTGTGTGTTTAAATACCAAATGTGATTAGGAAATTCATCAATCATTAAGATCAGGGTTGGGAGAGATAAATTTCTTTCTATTGTTATTAAATGGCATGCACAGTAAAAATTTGATGTGGCAACAAACGAAGGCCATGCGCTATTGCCAAATAAGTTTACTTTTGAAGTTATCATTGCGACCGCCAGATGGAAAAGTTCGCCACCTAGGAAATGTTTTGTTCAACTTCCAGTGAAAATGGCGCGGAACAGTTTCGTGGTTGTTTTGGTAATGTGAAAAAATAACATCTCGAGCGATGGCTTCAAAAGAAACCGATCAACTAATAGAAGATGAACTTCAGGCTTTGCATCAATCTATTGAACAGTTGAACTCAGGAAATTCAGAAGTAAGCTTTCAAAATGATAGTTTAGAGAATCAAAAGACCAGCAAAAGAAAACGGGCGAACCAAGCCGATGTACAAACTCAAACTCCCAAGAAGTCTAAAAGACGCAATGTTAATATTCCTGAAGAATGCCTCAGTGATCCAAATAATCCAATCGATGAAATATTAGAGGGGATTGCTCTACGGAAAAATCTTACTACAAACAATGTGAAACATCTGCTACGGAATATAATCGCAAATGAAAGTGTTCAGGAAATGCTTAAATGTTCACTTGATTCCAACTTAAAGATGAGTT
This sequence comes from Daphnia pulex, assembly GCF_021134715.1. Classification (NCBI taxonomy): domain Eukaryota; kingdom Metazoa; phylum Arthropoda; class Branchiopoda; order Diplostraca; family Daphniidae; genus Daphnia; species Daphnia pulex. The sequence goes on along the minus strand of NC_060018.1, from coordinate 5,250,119 downwards.
TCCAGCCAAAGCTTACTCGTTCAAAAACAAAAGAGTGGCTTGAAAATCAGAATAATTTAGCTTGGCCATCATCAGCGAAAAAAGCTAGTGATACACAAATTCTAATGGAAGAAGATTTCCCTGAAGATTCTTCTGATGAAGACGTTGAATACAGGTTAGAAAAATGTTTGAATTCGTAAACTAATAAATAATTGAAAATCTTTTCTACAGGCCTAATGAAGACGACACTGATAATCATAGTGATGAAGGAAGTTTTTTGTCTTCACACACAAGTGACATTGGATCTCCTTCATCTTCTGTAGCTGCCTCTACACCAAAAGTTTCACAAAGTATTGATCCATTTAAAAGACCATTCCCTATAGAGGAACCTCAAATCCAGGAAGATCTCATTGGGTCTCGAACTCGTTCGAAACTACCCCTGAACGACACTCCTTTAGAGCATTTGGAATTGGCTTTTATTCCTCCTGATATTTCGACTGACATGTATGATTCTGACTGTGATAATGAAGAATGGCGAACATTTTTAAAAGTATTTTCATAAAAAGCATTTATTAATTTGTACGCCTGAATTCAATACTTGCTTGTTACAGGAGTTTGTTTGTCCCCCTTCGAACCACCTTTCTGAGAACCTTGACGACGAAGAGGCCGATCCAGAATACAACGTTCTGGAAGAAGAAGAAGAAGTCGATGCAGAAGAATTGCGTGCAGATCGCACTGTCCAAATTACTAAAAAAGAAGTCAGTGAACTGCTGTCGGAGCTTTTTGAAGAGGATTTTTCTTCGTCCGATGAGGAAACTACCAAACCAAGCAATAATCTTCCTCGCGTACAACAACCCACAGAGGACATTCTTCAAACGGCCATTTCAGATATAATAGTTCAATTAGAACCAAGTTCTCCAGAAATAAGTAAAACCCTCGGTAAACCTACTGGAATTGTACAACCTCTTGTTCTAAACCACGAGGCACAAGATATGCCCTTTACTATCAGCTTCCCAACAATGGATTTACCACCAATTGAAATGTTCCATAATCCTTGTTCTTCTTCAAGCGAAGTTTCTTCACTGCAATCTTATACAGTAGAACTCTCACCAGAAGCAACATTGCTGTTAAATGAACAATTGAGAAAGCATGTGCAACTGCTTACTCAAATGCATTTAATTACCGCACAGCAGGCAGGTTTGGAAAATGTAACAGAAGAATGTCGTTTTATGCTACAGGACCTCGTTCCTTTAAAGCAACGAGTTGACATCGCAAACTTAGATGAAGCTATTGATCTAGTTAATCATTGGGAAACTGTTGTGACCAAGGTACCGCCTGAAGAACTTACAAAGTTTCAAAGAACTATCGTCGTCTGTGGGTAGGTTTTTCGCGCTTATTTTGTACTGAATAATTTATTTAATCCCAAAATATTTTAATAGGGAAAAGAAGAAGTTCTTTAAGCGCTCAAGTAAACATCCTGAGCGATATCCTTTCAACCCTAAGATGGTCGAATTAATGGCAGAGAGTCGTGTCTTCATTTATCCTGAGCTGCTTCCTAAGCTTGCAATCTTTCAAAGTGAACCAGGTATGATTATTTGCTAATCACATTCTTTTAGTTCCAAACGTGAAATTTTTTTATTGAGCAGGGCCGTGTAAAATGTCTTCATATGAAGAACAGCTGATAGCAATGGGAATGGAACAATTTACTCCATTTTGTAACGAACTTTTGATCGATAAAAAGAGCGCAGTGGAAAACATGGTTAATTCCATGATTTCTCACTACATGCTACCACATTGGACTGCCAAACAGATCGGAATTCGTATCAAAAACAAATCGTTTAAAAACAAAAGAAGTAAAGAAGAAGGAAACCCTATCAAAGTAAGGTTCTTTTTCTGGTTTATGAATGAGGTTGTAATTATTTTGTTGTTTTCTTAAAAAGTATTATTTGGCAAACAAAGTTGCTCCACCCATTCATCATAGTATCCAGCCATTTGACCGCTACTCAACAACCGCACTGTGCGATGTCCCACCCAATTTGTTACCGGAACGTTGGCGAGAAATGATGCTGATCCATGGCGGCATGCGTTGTCGGTCTAGAAAGAACGATCTTTTTGCACTACGACCTGTAGTTCCACATTATCAACCGACACATTACATCATCTACGGAATTCCGTCACTCCCACAACCGACTATGTCCACTCCCACGGTTAACACTATGAGAACGAAATCCATGGGACATCCCCCAACGAAAACCAAGAAAAAAAAATCGGTCTCGAATAACTCGAAAACTGACGAACAAATCGCACAAGCTAGTCAACGAATTCCTCAGTCTGTTTATTCTCCAGTTCTTTGCGAACTTGTTGAAACTGACAACAATAACTCATGCACGAATATCGACTTAAATCATTTACAACCGACTGAGGTAATTATAATCTTGAGTGAATTCGTGTTGAACGAATACTTTCAACCATACACATAATTCTTTCATTTTAAACCCAATAATAGGTATTCGAAGATTCTCTAAATAATGAATATCCAAATCAAAAAGAGAATCAAGCGCCTGAGGGAACAAATTCAAGTAATGATATAATGATTCTTGTTGTCGATCAGGTAAAATGAAGTTTTTTTTTATAGCACAAACAAATTTTTTGAAATGCCATGAATGTATTTATTTTTGCATTCTGAATTCAGGAAACGGACTCGGAGGAGAATAATGCTTCTTCAGAAATGGACCCAACCCCAATGAAAGTTACTTCGATTTCAGAGGGGGTATGTTTTTTAAATATTTTATAACAATCCTCATCATCCGGACTACTCCCTTCGTTAAAAATATTGATGTACTTCCTCGTTTCTTCTTGTCTAACGCTTTTATCTTTCTTCACTCCAACTTCAGGTTGACCTCGCTGAAACAGATAGTACTTCTGAAGGGAAAGCATCTGCTGAAGAAAATATGAATAATGAAAATTTGACAAAATCACCTGAACCTACAGGTGTATCAAGTGTATGTTTCAATCAACTAGATGTCATCGATACCGATTTTGAATGTGAATCTGAACTGCCGCTTGGGGCTTCGAGCCCTCATGACGAAAGAAATCGAGCTTGTCAAACTTCAAATCAAGGAGCCAAGCGCTACGTCCTAATCCACCGTCCAGATTCAAACATGACTCATGTCATGCATGTTTGGGGCCCTTCAAGTATAACAGAACAAACTACCATTCCTATTCGAACAGCTGCTGATCGCGAAGCAAATAATCCTTCTGGAGAAACAAACCCATCATCACAAGTATAGTATTTCTTGCTTTAACACTAGTTGCCATACAATTTTAATCGCCTTTTTTTGTACTTGTCCAGGGAAATCAAAAGTCATCTTCTTCAGGTGCTGAGGGTGGCAGTGGCATTTTTTGTCCATCTGGATCTGGTGCATCAGGAACAAGTGCTGGCAACAGCGGAGGAGACGATGGGGATAAACCTCCTTCGAGTCCATTAAGCAGCAATCATGTCGATGAAAATTTAGTCATGGAAGACGACGACGAAGAAGAAGACTCTATTTCACTTGATTTCTTGACGACAATTCCATTGGCTACCAATTCTGTTCCAAAAGGGAGGAGCCCTGCTCATCGCCATATTCGACATCAGCGCAATGCTAAGCGGATACTTGACTCTTGGATGGCCGATGATGACCCAGTGCAGCCACGCAGCGATGGTACTGCTTAAATTTTGTTTACTGATGATTATTATAATAATCAATATTTTTTAAATTTTATTATTGTTAGCATATGCCCAAATTTATTTCATGAAAGTTCGAAGTCGGTTGGAACAATCAAATCCCGTGGCGTTTAAAGAATTCTTTACTACTTTGGGCCAATTTCAATCTAGTTCTGGTTCATTCTTGGAGTTGTACAGAAAAATCGAGACTATTTTGAAAGATAACATGGATTTGTTGGAAGAGTTCGTTCTCTTTTTAAGTCCAGAGGCAGCTGCTCAATGTGGAGTACAGTTCCAACATTTTTTGTACGTCCGAATGCGCGAATTTTTCTCAAAACTGAAGGTAAATGTCTTTCTTGGTTCTAACTTTATGAATCCGACCATGTTTTTTTTTTCAATTACAGATTCATTTCAAAGATAGCCCTTCACAACTCAAGCGAACTCTGAAGACCCTTCAGCAAGTGGAAAGCAGTGCGTCACCCAACATAAACGACATAAAAAATGCTATTCTTCCTCTGCTCAAAGGAAACGCTCATTTAACGCAGGGTTTTCTTCAGCTTTTTCCTGATGATGCACCACCTCCAAGGTAAACCAAAACTTTTGTGAAAATATAGAAGAAAACTAATTTCAAATAAAACTTGCTCCTTGATTATAGCGATTCAGGGGACTTTGAAGATGTAAATATGGATCAAATCAACAGTGGAGACGAATTTGAACATGTCCACATAAGTGAAGCAACTAACACTCAAGCCAAAGAAAATGAAGTGAAATCAGGAAAACGAACAGGTATGAAAGGAAGTGCCAAGAACAAGAATAAGGGGAAGTCTTGGAAGAAGTCATAGTCTCAGTATATGTTTTATAGAAAATTTGTTGTCTTTATTACCGAAATTCATGTAAATACAGACGCTTTCGTATTAATCGTATACATAGAATGGTGGTGTAGATTCTCAGCAAGACTCGTGCAGAGTTATAACAAACTTGGAGCCAAAAGGTGAATCGTACTCTATGCCTAATGATTGGAAAATCTTGCGAGGTGTAGAAAGTGAGTAAAGGTACAATTTTCCATCGCGATCGCCGTATGCTAATGGTAAGTCGGCCGACAAAGTACATTTAACATCCAACCAAGGCGTAGCATTAATAACAGCAGATGGAGGTTGATCGATTGCCATTGTGGGAGCGCGCTGCTTGTTTGCCCACTCGATGATTCCTTTCATCTTCGAGATTTCGTCGCCACCTCCCCAGCTTGGAGGAAGCAAAGAAGCAACGATCAAATCAACCGAGGCAGATGGCAAGTCTGTTAAGAAATCAAGTAAATTACAATCGCTTAATTAAAATAGCAACAAATGTATTACTTTTTTCGTTGTTGATGACTGATTGACCCGTGAGTTTGTATAGTTCAATTTCTTTCTTCAAATAGTGGGATACAGTCAAAGTTTGTAAGTAGACGACCGTCTGAACTCCTAGAGTGGCTAAATGACGAGCAGCACAAACAGCACCAGCAGCTTCTGGATGGTTACCACATAAAACTACGACAACTGGTTTTTGATGAGAATTTTTAGGTGTCAAGCGGTGAGGACCACCAACAAAGTGAAGAGCAACTTCGGCAACTGCTCGAGCTATCGATTCTGATCTCCTTTCAACACTAATGCCTAGTTTTTCCATGGAATCTTGCATTGCTTTTCTCAGTTCAGGACTTGCACTGGGTACAACTAATCCTGTATCTGTAAAATTAATAATTTAGTGAAATAAGAAATTAAGAAATGCACTAATGTAATGTACCAGTAAGGAATTCCTTTGTTGATGGTGATGGAAGGTGAATTTGGCGGTATGTGGGGGGTAGGGTTTCCAGAATGTTTTCATCGTGTCTAAAATTGGACACTGTTCTGGCTCCAGGACCAAGAGGAGGACCTTGTTGTTTTCCTGACTGTATCTCTCCCATTACTGTTTTCTTATCAAAGAGTGCCAAATTGGTTTCAAAGTCAAAATCCTTTTCCATGTTGACATCAGTTCCGAAGCAAACATCATCTTTTCCAACTCTTCCTTTCATTTTATTTAGCTTGTTTGGTGTGTCTGGAGGGGCAGGCTGAGAAGAAGAACTTCCATAACCATCAAACTTACGGGGAGAGTCTCTGGCACTGGTTTTGTTTTTATTCCGCTGAGATTCTAAATGCTCAACTTCTGCTCTATTCCCAATTTTGTCATCCTTAGGTGAAGGAATGATGGCTAGACTAAGAATGTCTTTAGCCAGCAATGTTACATCATCAATAGATGATTTTAAACCATTCTTCCAAACATCTTTCAAAGTAAGTGTTTGGTTAAGGGTATCCACATTACTTACTTGCCCTTGATAACAACCGAATAACTCTCCACAGTCGACTGTCACATATGAGCCTAAATACTTTCCACTCATATTGTAACTTTTGTAATATAGAAAACAGGTGGTTAAAATGTTTGGAGATAAAAGCCGTTAAAACGAAGTCACTCTCACTCAAATGAGTCGTTTGTGGGCCAAATGTTTTCTATTCGTCTGCTCACGAGGTGAGCATCCACAGGTGAACGATCTAACATAGTGAATTGAACTTAACTGGGCAAACTCTTTGTCTGATTGTCTCTCTCTTTGTTTACCGTTTATTTGGTTATTAGTCTAATTGTGCGAAGGGTTTCCTATTCCCAATACCCAATTGATAAGTAAGACATAGCCACAATGCCACATAGCAGCTATTTCTGTTGGTGTTGCACAGTAAAAAAGGAAACTCATCCGATTTCAAGAGCGAAATTTTTGTGGCAGACGGACATATATATCACAATGTCAATGATGCGTAAAAAATAAGCAAGTTAAATTAGTTATCGGTTTATTAAAGTGAGCTTGAGACTATTAAAGGTTACCTTTATTTAAATGAGAAAAGTTGTTTTGCCACTAGGTGACGCAACTGTTTTTAAACCAGGACATTTGCATGAAGTACATAACTGTCTGTACATTTGTTCAATGGATGCCGAGCGACAAAGTTCCCTTCAAGTCATCCCTTTGTTTTACGCTAAATTTACTTGAGTTAAGGAAAGGCCGTGCAGGTATGGATAAAAATTCGTTGTCAACTTGAGTGACGGACGGTATGGTAATATAAATTAATAGTATAACAACTGCCCTGGCCCTTGCAGGAACTTTGGACTTTTTGACCGCGGATTTCGAAACAATGGAATATTTCGTTTACTGAATAAGAATTGTCATTTAACTTTCAAAAATGAAGAGGTGGTAACGGAGTAAACGGACTAACGATGAAGAATTCTTATTGGACGATTTGTTCAAATTCATCATGCAACATTGCCTCCGCGCCCTAAATTTTAGTGCTTCAAATCATTCAAAATGGCCGGCGCCTGGCGTAGTGTTGTGACAACAATTCCGACGATAATTGTTATTCTTAGGGATATGGTAATCTGTTATATTTTACGTGTATAATTTTTAGAGTATCTGTCTGTCTGGTATTGCATTTTTACTATGACACCTTTTGACGAACTTTATAAAGATCTTGAATGGCTGTAAAGAAGAGTTTACATCGATCATGCGATATTTTTTGTCTTCATTTTTAACGTTGGGTTGGATAGATTTGAATGGTTTACTTGATAACACACTATTTCGATTCTTATTTCATTCTTGACTGAATATTTTCAGATAATATCTTCAGCTGAAGGCTTCATGGTTCATGTGATCTAGGTGCTTGTGACAGTGATAAAATGGTCCAATTCAAGCCGAATTCAAGCTGTCTTCCAAAACCAAGGAAATTCTGTTTGCAAGGTAGTTGCATTTTGACTAACATTTATATTTACTCCTGTGATATTTAAGATGGCATAGTATAATTTGGTAAAAAAACCCTTTCTGAAAAACATGCTTTTCCACTTGTTGCTGGATGGATTGTTTTGGGGTTTGTTCCCATGTCGAAAGAGAAATCCTAGCTCACACCACACTTAAAAGGATAGCATGGTCGCCCCTTCCCTGTCTGTTTGTAAAACCCAAGTGGGCAATCAGATGCTCCTGGTAGAGAAATTAAAACTGGTTTGTTATATTTGCATAGCCAACCTTATTATGGTCAAGATCCCAGTTTCCCACACGTATTTAACAATTTCGAAAGCCGACTTCCTTTTTCATTCACTTAATAGTCTAATTTCCGTAATGTACTCTCTGTAGCAAATCTAACCGTGAATGAACTGGAATTTTCACTTGGTGAACATTTTGGTATTCTTTTTCTATTTTTAACTGCCTAGTTGTAAACCTATCCTATAATGATTATTTCACTTGATAGCTAAATGGATAAAAACATGATTTCTTCTTAATTTTGTAAATAGTCCATTCGTTTCTCGTTTACTGCTCTTGGCACATAGTTCTGTTATGTTTCATAACATTTAATTTTTCTCTTAGAACGCCAATATGTTCCATCGGGATATTCGGTCACATCGTCAACAATCACAAGCTATTCAAATATCTATGCATCACCTATTTATGTGCCAGTTCCCGTTTCACTGCCTTCACAAATCAATCAACCGGAGAGTGGAACTTTTGGATTCAAAAGAAAGAGTTTCTCAGTTGGAAGATCTATAGCGGATGCTGGGACTACAGAAAAAGATTCAGGAATTGGAGATTAGTTTGCAGGAAGCCAAAACCAAACAGGCTGTTCCTCCCAGTGGAATTAAGAGCCAGCAGGTCGTCATCGAAAAATCGATATCGCAAGAAGCCGAACTTTGTGTGTTCCTGAAAAGAATCCTTCTACCTCATCTTTTCTAAAATTCTGAATGAAATTGATCTTCTGCAAGTCCGATTGAGCAATGTGATCGCCTCAACCGGAGCTGTTGTTGTCAACCGTCGTCGCATTGGAAAGATAACGGCGAGGCTCGATCGTTCGCCAAGATGATTCAACGAGAGGTTGAAGCCCTTTCAGCTATCCAGCACCGCAATATTATTGGACTGCTCGGTCTTTGCACGGATAACGAATCGAGTGATGGTGAAGCATCGATTAGAGTCTCGCTCATCTTTGAATTCGCCAACGGAGGGACTCTTTTCGACTGTCTTTTCGGTGGTCAAGCAAAAAACAGCAAATTCAAATTAGACGTGAATCAAATGATGCTGATCGCTCGCCATCTCACCGCGAGGCTCTCCATCTATTGCATTCCACTCAGCAGAAGCCGGGCGGTTCAGTTATGGTCTACCGTGACGTGAAATCCGCCAATGTTTTACTGTAACGGGATGACGAAGGAAGAGTCGTACGAACTGTTTTGGCCGATTTTGGTTTGGCACGTTTTCATTCGAAAGTTTCTCCGGCTCTGGCCTAGCAGCCAGTTCCATGACAGCCGTGGTAGGCGTGGTAGGTACCCACGGCTATGTCAATCCTTTGTATGCGGCGGTACTGTATATTTTCAACATGTTCCAACTGATGCAGTGTTTATTAATTATTTTTCAATTACCATTGTAGAGTTTAACCTACAGACGGGCTGGCTAGTTTGCGTGTCCTTCACGCTTGAAGGTCGCGGGGAATATTACGTTAAACTGTCAATGCGAATGAAACGTGTTCCACATCATTATCAAGCAGGTACAATAGCCGCAAGGCTCAGCCATTTGGTATTCATTTGATATTGGTTTTTGTAGACCCATCCCCAGAAACGCCTACCTAAAAAAGGAAAGGCCATTTTTCATTTTCTTCACGCTCGAAGGTCACGGAGATCTTTACGTAGAACGTGTCCTGCGACGGCGGAGAGGTTGGGTGAGGACGACACGTGTAACGTCATTATCAAGTATGTACAATATTATAGCCGCAAGGCTTAAGAGAGCGGTCAGGGTGAGAAAAAGTCGTATAAAAGGAGAGAGAAAAGACTAAAGAAATCAGTTGAGTGAGCATCTCCGACACGGCAACAACTGCTGTTGACTATTTGTCACTAAATCGCAATCATGAGTAAATATTCCGTATTTGTGTTTTTGTATCAATTTCTATTGTTTTTTAGTCAGTTATTTTTGCATATTAATGTTCGAATTATTTATTGTCTAGTAAACTATGGCGTTGTGCTGCTGTTGGGTGTTGAATCGTTGATGGTTGGGTCGACCACTGGTGTACAGATGTCTGGGTATGGCGGATATCAAAGCACAACACTACTGTCTTATTACTCAACATCAACCGACGCTCTTCCAGCTTACTACACCAAGGCTCTAAAGTACTACACCACCAAGGCTTCAGAGTATTACAAGTTGTATAAAAGGAGAGAAAAGGCGAAATAATCAGGCGAGTGATTATCTCCGACACGAAAACAACTGTTGTGCACTATTTGTCACTAACTGCATTCTCCATCGTACATAGGGGTAAATTTTCAGTTTTCTACATGGAATTGTGTATCAACTCTCCTTTTTTTAATTATGTCAGTTATTATTGCATATTTATGTTCCAATTATTTATTGTATAGTAAACTGTGGCGTCGTGCTGCTGTTGGTTGTTGTCCTCAAATATTACACCACCGACACTCCAATTTATGCTGCACGAGCTGCATCACCAAAGAGCCCGAGTACTACATCGTGATTCCATCCGTTTTATGCCATAACCATTTGGTATTAATTTTTATGTTTGTTGTAGACCCATCCCCAGCAACGTCAACCTGCAGAAGGAAAGGCAGTTTTGTATGTCCTTCAGAAGGTCACGGAGATCATTACGTAAAACTGTCAATGCGGTGGTGTAGAGGTTGGGTGAGAACGGGAAGTGTTTGCTTCATTATCAAGCAGGTAAAATAGCCGCAAGGCTTAAGAGAGGGGTCAGGGTGAGAAAAAGTCGTATAAAAGAAGAGAGAAAAGGCGTTTCAAATCAGTTGAGTGAAAATCTCCGACACGGCAACAGCTGCTGTGGACTATTTGTCACCAACTGCATTCTTCATCGTAATACCGGTTCGCAACCAAATGGTAAATATTCTGTTTTTACATGGTTTTGTAACACTTTATAATTTTATTTTTTAATATGCTAGTTATTATTCAAAATTAATGTTGAATTTATTTACCGTTCAGTTAACTATGGCGTCGTGCTGCTATTGGTTGCTGTATCTTTGATGGTTGAGTCGACTACTGGGGTACCGATGTCTCGTGGGTATGGTGGATACCAAACCGCAACGCCGGCGTCTTACCACACATCATACGCAACAACCGGAGTACTACACCACAACTTATGATGTCCCAAACTACTACACTGAAGCCTCAAAATATAATTCTGCCTCGAGTTACACCAGCGGAGTACTACACCACCGAGGCAGCGGAGTACTACACCACCGAGGCAGCGGAGTACTTCACCACCGAGGCAGCGGAGTACTTCACCACCAAGGCAGCGGAGTACTACACCACCAAGGCAGCGGAGTACTACACCACCAAGGCAGCGGAGTACTACACCACCAAGGCAGCGGAGTACTACACCACCAAGGCAGCGGAGTACTACACCACCAAGGCAGCGGAGTACTACACCACCAAGGCAGCGGAGTACTACACCACCAAGGCAGCGGAGTACTACACCACCAAGGCAGCGGAGTACTACACCACCAAGGCAGCGAGTACCAAACGACTGCGTATGCTGCCCCAGCCTTTTAGTCCGATGCTCCCAAGTACTACTCCGTTCCCAGCTACTTCACCGAGGCTCCAGCTTATTACGCCACCACGCGGTCACAACTACACCGAAGCGCCCAAGTACTACTCTTCCCCGAATTACTACACAGCGGCTGCTCCTTCGTACGTTGGACCGAAATACTACACGATGCTCCAGTTTACTACTCTACAACCTACGCTGCACCTAGCTACACCTAGTTAATACACTAAAGCCCCAAAGTACTACATCGACGAGGCCGCATGTTGCACTGAAACCCACGCTGCCCTCAGCTACCATACCGAGGCTCCGCTCCCAAATTGCTTCCAAGTACTACACAACCAAGGCACCCGAGCTATTAGTTAGGCTGCTTCGACCTACTGTACCGAAACTGCGAAGTATTCCACTGCCCCGAGTTACTACACCACCAAGGCACCTGAATGTTACATCACAACCTTCGCTTCTCCAGTTTACTACAGGAAGGCTCTTAAGTACCAGAGCCGAAATTTCTGATTGATTTATTTGTGTTCAGTTTGTTGGTCATATCTCAATAGTTACTAGTGACTGGGAATCGTTGTTGATCTTAAATGAGAAAATAAATTTTTTAATGGTAACCATCTTCTACGAAATCTCTTACTACGACATATTCTGGTGTTTGGACGAACTTCATTTTCAGGGTAAGTAACGAAAGAGACGTACTGCTGGTTAGTGTTAACTCTAAATTTTTGAATTTAAGATTTCATTTTTAACTTAAGTTGGCGTAACAAAAGAGTTGCAGATACTGTTGGGTTTTCCATAGAAATTTGGAGTATTGAAATAATTACTTGTAAGTATGTAACAAGTCACTTGCCGTAACAAGTCACTTGCCTAAACTTATGTATAAACGTATAAGTTTGCCCATTTTGTTACAAGTGTCAAGAGACAACAAACAAAAAACTTCAAAAGGAATTGCTTTATTGTCCCACCTCCACCCACAATTCCACCACATTTTACAGTCACATACATACATAAATACATACACACATACACTTAAGTTAACCCGTTGGCTGCCACGCCATACAACCCGTAGGTTGCTCTCTACTACTCTACGCGCCACGTCTGAAGGATCCATGACCAAAGTGGGACTTGCCATTGCTGACAAGTCCGGGCTGACACGGTGACAGGAGAAGATGGAATGCACGCCTCTAGAATCCATCACCGTATCGAAAAGGGGGAAGTCCCTATGGTGCACTGCCTAACGGGGCCTTTCGGCGAATCTGGGGCTGGTGCGACTGTCCGACCCCGCGGCATGTAAACCACGAGACCGAACAGCGCGGCCCGTGCTAAGGAGCTAGGGGAGAACAAAGGCGTGGCAGCCAACGGGTTAACTCACACAAACACAAACATATTACCAATAACAAATGATGATCCGCGCTGACATTTTGGAGATACCGGCGACGTTTTTGTGTCCGTCTTCTCGACGTTTCCTCTGCATTACCTGAATAAAGAGAAAACAATTCTTATTTAGTGACATGCAAATAAAAGTTACATAGTACAGATAGAAACAATAGTCAGGTTTTTTAGCTCAAAGATTTAAAGATGCAATTTTTTAAACTTAAAATCAAGCTTGCAATATAGAGAACTGTAAACGGAACAAAGCTCACTTGCTAGTCTTTTAAAAAAATTCCGGAAGTATACCGGAAGTAACCACAGCGCCTCAACCATTGAGCTGTGGTCAAATTAAACCACATATTCGTGATCCCCATGAAATTTGGGGTCGATTAGATGTGATTTAAACGAAATCCAAAATTTGGCCAAAATCGAGAATTTTCCTGAACTATAGTTCAGGAAAATTCTGAAAACCGGAAGTACGCGTACGTAAAAAACACAACATGAACTTTACCCCAAATTTTACGAGGATCACGAATATGTGGTTCTTTTGTGCGTCAGATCAATATTTACTAAACTACTGACAGAAATGAGAAAACCGGAAGTAGAAAAAAAAACACATTTTAAAAAATCTACCAAATGAGCTTTGTTGGTGGAATAGTAATCGTCAGTTATCACTAAATATTTCAACAAAATAACTGCTGATAAATGTTTAAAGAGATAACGAAGTGCAAAGTAACTGACTGTTTGGACAGCTCCAAATTATTAAAAAGCCATCTAGCGTTAGAAAAAAGAAACGTCCAAGTAAAACTTCGTTTGCGCGTAAGAAGGGCCTGATTTTGGAAACTATTACACAGACAGAGTTTAACGCAACTAGACTATTAGTAAATAACCTACGAAAATAAGTCAATTGTTGGGTACCTGGGCATAATCACGTGGTGAGTGACTGCAGGTGTGTAACAGCGGACGGAAGCGATCACTGAAGTGGTCCAGAAACTCGCCAAGTCGCCAGTGAAGTAAAACAAATTGTGTTTAGAAGCAGTGAAGCTAGATGAGCGTGCGTCGCGAAGATAAGGATGGAGAAGAACGTTGGTGGAAGTCCCTCTTCCGTCATGGACAAAGGTCAGCGTTGGCTCAAGAATCTGCGTGCCAGGACCATACGATTCAATAAAGAAACTGCGTGCTCTGTAAAAAAAAAAGTTATTAATGCAAATATAAAAATGAATAAAGCATATAAATCTTTACCTTTTCTAAGAAGCACGATGAAATGTTCATGATGAAAAAACCGTAAAAATGGAATTCACAGCAACCAACAGCATTACTCCACATGTTGAGATAAATTTCCTGGATGATGCTAAAGAAAGATTCATGAAGTATTGCAGTAGCGTGGTGATAGGTGGTATTGATGCTTACCTTTATCATATGGGTGATGAATTTAGTAAGGCATTTGGCTTTGCATTTGGCATTTGGCATCAAGCAGATCTGGTACATACATGGCAAATTGGCAAATCAATTCACCCTCTTCGTGTCTCTGAAACTAAGTGGGAATGGGACAAGGAAATTATCTCCGTTATTTACAATTTTACACAAAGTTACTTATGAGAAATAAAACTCTACAAAGAAATAAAACTCTACCTATCTCTTAGCTGGGTTGCCTTTTAAACAGAAGTAGAAACAGCCATAACAACAAAGATGCTGTTGCAGGGTACGCGACTATGTGACCAAAAAAGTGAGATTCAGAAAATAAGATCCTATGGTTCATGAGCAAGAATACCTATGTTATATGAAAATCTGAATTGTAATGGTCTTGTAGCAGTAATGGGCTTTAGACAGCATATGATGGGCCTCATGGATGGAAATTGACTGAGCGCTAAGTCAACTTTTTGGAATGACTGACAGTATGCATCTAAAATTTGAAGAAATAAGTTGATACAGTATAAAAATAAGGAAACTAGGTCAAGATAAACCTACATATGATACGAAGCTCAATTTGGTAATTGAAATCACAGGAATATAAGTATAAATTAGCTACAATTTGTTTCGCCTCGTTTCACGATATCAGAACAACATGGGTGACACTGGCGACATCTAGTAATGAGTTTTGAATCTTAAGTTAGTTGCACAGTCACAGCTGGTCACAGACATGACATGATGACACGTCGTTCGTTACTTTCTTAAGTTACTTCAAATTCAAAAAGAATGAAAAAGTTAAACAACGGAGATCGGATAATAAAACGTCTTTTGTTGTTTTTTTTGTAATGCCTTTTGGTTTAGGCCTTAGGGGGTTCTAATTTCTAAAACTGTGAAATTCAATAAAAAAAAATGTAATGGTTTCACACTGTGAATTTCACAAAGTTAAAGTAAATAATAAATTAAAACAATGTTGTTTTGCACAGAGTTTATGCAAATAGTAAATACCCATTCATAGATTTACTATGTGGTGGTTAGCATTTAACAGATATGGCACATTTGACCTGTTAAAGCGTTAAAAAACATTCTTCGTGGAATTTTCCATGTAACTTGTTAAAGCTAGTTCGTTTGATAATATTGATCACCATAGAGGTTCAACATGTATAAAATTCTACGTATTTCACTTACCCCGCCAATTTGGCTTTTCAATGTTCCCCGCGGAGTCGCCGCTGAAGTAAGGACTTCGTTATGCACCATTGATGCGGAAACTGCGTAATGGCATCCTTCAAACTTACTCAACTGTATTATCATCAAATCCGTTGAGAACTCGATGATTGGACATTTTGGTATGTTGGCAAACAATTTAACGATACTCAAATTCATTAGAACTACTTCAAAAAGCCAAAAGAATAAAAATAATGGCCAGACGCGAATTAAAATAGCTTGTACCTTGCCCTTTTGACTCCACATTTGTGCGCATACAACAACTTAGCAAAAAAAAAAGGTATTTTTAAAATCTGGAACAAGGATACGGGCTGGAGGCAAACCGTGACTTGCGTGGGTACGAGTAATTTGACCCCACGAGTCGTTCCGTTTGTATCGACTTAATTTACAAGACGTGCTCAGTGTGAATCCTCGTGTATCTTTCAAATGGCAGCTATAACGCCAAAAGACATGGAAGAACGCAAAGAAGGCGAATACATAAATCCGAAATGTATTAGGAATGGAGCTGGAAATGGAAAAAAAAAAAAAAAGTCCCGTTATACAAACCACCTCCACCGAGCGTTGTGTATCACAGAGGGATAGCAGCGACTGGCTTTTGAGAAATGTGTCAGATTCGAAAAGGTGAGGGACCGAATTTTTTAAAGAAAAAAAAAACCGGAAGTTTTTATCAAAAGACGAATCATAATAATAAATTAAACCTCAAATCACCCAATCGCATGGGTAAGAGGAAATAGGGCGGATGAAAAGACATCGATAATAATTACATAGGGAAAGAGTGAAGAGAAAAAGAGGAGAAAAACAAACGTAAGGTCACAATCTTCAGTCGGTTTGTTTTTTACTGGCTGATACCTGGCTCCGAGAAAGATTCAATTGATTCAACAAAATAGATGCAGGACCAGGACCACCACGCTGCATTGTGTAGGAAGCAAGAAGGGATTCAAGAGCAGCAGAATCAATTTTTACGGGTTGAAAGTTTTCCACATCGCTGAAACTCTCACAACCTTCGCTCATGACGGATTCCTGGAAACGAATTCGATGGCTTATTACCAATTGTTTGTTAATTCCACACACACAAAAATTTACCTTGCGAGTAGGGTTGTCTACGGAAGTACGATGAACATCCGTGGTTAACAATTCTTGATCCATTGTTTGCATGTATTTGTTCATCTCCTTGTCTACCAACTCGTCGCCTTCTTCCTCTTCACTGTAGCTGCTCAAACAAGAAGAATTTGATTCCAAATCCCAATTGTCTTCTGGCAGAGCGAAATCTACAAAAGATTTTTTTTTTATTATTTTCAAAGTCCAACAAATTTACAAGAAATTGACGTACCAAGAATCCCTTGCATTGCGGATGCAAAACTATCTGGATCGAAACCAATGTTGGTAGAAAGTTGGGAAGCGTCAGAGGCGTTTGAGAGCGTTGACGTCTTCCTTGAAGGCGGAGCTAGGTGAGAAAGCTTTCTGGATTTCTTCCTGCCGTTGGCCGGCGTAAGACCTTCATAATCTGACGTCCGATTGAGGAAGGTTTCAAGTTTAGGCAAGATATCGGCCTTGGCCTCGTCATCATCATCGACTCCCAACAAACTAAATTTGTCGCCGAGAATTTGATCAAGGGTGGCAGGATCAACAGATAGCCAGGAGTCATCTGTATTGAATAACAACGAAACATGAGTTGCAGTTCTACCAACGTCTTACAAGTGAAACCTTACCGTCATCCGCAGGTAAATGGGATTCTACTTTCTTGAATTTGTCGACATCGGCACAAACAGATTGCATCAGTCTTAAAATGACAGGTTTCTTTGCCGGTCCTTCTACTCCCACACTATTGATGTAAAATTCTCGAGCTTTTTCCATAAGCTCATTATGTGGTTTAGAACCATCGAGGAAATCCTAAAAGAACAAACAGAAATAAAAACACAAATTACTTTGTAAATTTGACAAAATAACTTTCAGTGAAATTTACCTGGAAAAATCCTTTTTCTTTCAGTGTGTTTAGGAATCGATTCCAACGTGAATCCATGTCCAAAGAATAATCGTCGTCTTTTTGGTGTAAGGATTCCTCGTTAGCCAGTAATTCAAATCCAATAGCCTGAAATGATTTGAAAACATAAATAAATTCAAAACAGAAAAGACAAAATCAGATAAAAGAAATTGCGTACAAGTTTCATGCCAAGGTCTGAACCCGTTCGTTTGGAATCGCCAATCGGTGGTAAAGACCAGCCAGTCCTGTGATCTGGCTGGTAGTTACGGTGAACAAGCATAGCATAAAGACATTTTGTGAATGTCACTGACGTCCATACTCGAGTTTCTGGGGGAAAGAAACGCATGGCGCGGATAACCTACGTTACATAACGGGGGGAACAAAATAATTGATTAAACCTTGCCTTCGGGAGCTCGGGTTTGAGCTGACATTTTAACCAGACACTTTTTAAATACCTGCAGTTGAGAGGCATCGCGCTGACAGAATGCATGAATAGCTGGTGCTACAAGAGTCGGATAGGATTGCAGCAAAGCGGCAACACCAGCAGGCACGAATACATTGCAACGGTGAAGACTGGAATCGATTTGAGATACGCACCTGAATTAGTTGAAAGAAAAAACACACACACAAAAAAAAAACCAGGGGAGTTGTCCCCATTACGAAATGGCCTTAAACTCGAAAACAAAATTAGAAATTTCAAATTTACTTGTCAATGCGCTGGTGGATTGGCTCTTGAATGGGAGCGGGTGCTATGGTCAAGTGCGGCATGGAACGAACAATGTGAACAGCGTCCATCAGAGAAGGCTGGCCTGACGGTAAAGGAGTGATACTAGAGGGACGATCAGCTATACTGATTATATGAACTTGACCACCATGGATAAAAACCTGTAATTTTCAGAGTGATAAAATTATAACTTTGTCAAGGAATTCCAAAAAAAAGAGTTAAGCGAATAAACTTACCCTGTTGATGCAAGTTTCTGGGTTGGCCCAACGCGGAAGACTATCGGCAGCTTCAACCAGCAAGAATTCACCATCTGAATCAACAATTCTGTGATGGGGAGAAGAAGAAAAACAAAACAAACAAACAACAAAACTGGTTAGAATATCAATTGTCTAGACCATCCGGTTAAATCACTAATTCAATTATATCCGCAGAAACGGCGGACCACTGGCGCGATGCTTAGTGTAATTGATTGAAAAAGTTGGAGATGCCAAAAATAGTCGCTTACCAATTCACAAGGTTTTTTTCTAAAATAGATTAACTGCGAGTGCGGCAAAGCCAGCAGTTGCACAATTTAGAGCATGTTGGTGACATGTTGGAATTGGGTAAGTAATCAACGGCGATTCACGAAAACAATTTATCGCTTGTAGGGGACAGGAAAAAGACTTCCTGACGAGAGAGTGCAAGCGAATATAAAAATAGCACAGAGGCGGCGATGTGGCAAAGAAGTGGGGAAAAGAAAAACAGGAGAGATAGAGAGGAGAGAGAGAAATGGAGAGCTCCTGTTGTGTCTACGTGAATGGAAGTTCGGCGGACAACTGAGGACTTCAGGTGGACCCGCACCTTCCTTTAGAGTTGCCTTTGAGTAGTGTGTCCAGGGCCGACTCAAGCGGAGGGAGGGGGGGTAATGGGTGGAGAGGGCGGGCTACGGGAGGTGGGAGGCGATAGGGGGAAGAAAGAGGGAGGTAGGAGAGAGAGAGAGAGAGATAGAAACAACAGCCGACAAGGTCAAACGGAAGCCCGGCCGCAGTGCGCCAGCGCTGCAGCAGCAGCAGCCGTATAGCAAGTCAGAAAGAAAAGAAAATAAAGAGCAGGAAAAAAAAAAAAGAATAAATCGTTCAGCAGTCCCGCTGCTGCCCACACTAGACGTTAGCTTTTGAGAGGTTTGATGGATCCCCCTAAAAAAACCTCGGCCTTGGGGGGTCGTCCCCGGCCTTGAAAAGAGGCGTACTTCATTGGCAATGACCCGCTTTTCTCAGGGACGCACAGCAGTATACAATGCACAAAACCAGCCAAAAAGATTAGGTTTCTCGCCGTCCAGCTCCGTAGCCTTTACAGCAACTCGCTTAGATTGTTATTACACAACTAGCCAAACCACTGAAAATCCCCAGAACCATTACGTAGGATCCGAGAGAGAAAGAAACAAATAAATCCCCGTATACGGTGGACGAGTGTCTCTCGGGTGTGTGTTTCTATTCGCCAGATTGAAATCCAAGCAATGAGTTAAACGTGCTCACGAATATGATGTGAGGTACCAACGTAAGCGGAGCCAAGGTTAAAAAGGCCAGAGAATAAAAATCTCTCGATTCACTCGTCGCCCGTCTGACACACACAGGCCACACAACAAACTAACCTGGAAAATCGACTTGATGTTTTCGGGGAATGCAAATTCATAACCTCGTCCCCTATCGAAGAAAATCGCCCAAAATAAACAACTCTGAAAAACTTAAAAAGAAAAGAATTTCTCATCTGCTTCATTAAGACGAGGCGTAAATTCCTCCACTTCCACACGAGGATGTTCTATTTTCTTTGACGTCGGGACGCGCATACTAGGTATATCTGCAGCTGTTGCGCCATTCTTAAAGATAACCTTTATCCCGAGGGAGTCTCGTTGGCGTGTTGCGTCTTCTGCACTGCAGCCCGGCCCGGCCTCCGTCTGGATGGTGTGTGATGACGGAATCTTTCATTCGCAACAAAACAAATGCACGCTGTTGATGCACGCTGTTGCTCCCGACGCAGTTTGCCGTACCAGTTTCCATCGACTTTCAATGGAGCAGCAACGTGCAGACGGAAAACCTAAATTTTTTTCCAAACAACAAGCGAAAGAAAATGACGTCACGATGCTCGTTCATTGCTCCTTCGCATCATCCAGTCGGCTGTTGATTAAATCACCTGTGACACGGCAACCGTAGTCTGCAGCATTCGTTTCTTCCAACTCCTCCCACCGCGTACACAGATTGTCCGAAACGGTTTAATCGTTTCAATCTTATTTTAATAGCATTGACCCGTTCACCCAGCCGGTTGCCCGCCGCCCGCATGCCCGGGCCATTGCAGTTGGGCGGCATTTTGAAAAGGGCAAAACTCCACCCTTTTTCAATCCCTCGGACGCGGTGATCTAACGGTCTCTGCGCATCTCGTGAGGCCGCCCGTTCAACACACACTCTCTTACAGGTCTGTTAGATCCCGTTATGTTGAAAAGCATCAAAAGTCCTATAGCCCATAGCCAAGAACACAACAATCTCGGTATATGAATAAGAGGAAGAAGGAGAAAAAGGAAAAGAAGAAAGAGAAAGAAAGAAAGAAGAAGAAGAAGGAACCACAACAAAGGAGCTTTCTGATTATTAGCGTGAAGCGAAAGGGCCACTGGGTTAGCTGGTTACTATTTCGTTCGTGGCCAATGCACTCTGGTGCATGTTCGGGCCAATCTTTTTAAAAAGTTATTTTATTTTTTTTTTATATTTCGTAAAAAAAAAACAAAAATTGTTGTCTTGTTCTTTTAGGATGTTAGAGCCACTTCTCGAAATTTCTGCGCCCGTGTTTTCAACAAAAAGAAAAAAAATAACAACAATAATAATGGCTACGAGTTCCAAAAAGAAGGCACACAAGTCAATGACCTCTGGACGGGTTTGGCCTGCGATCAGGCCGTGCTAGACGCATCAAAAATGCCGGGGGATTGACGCCGCTGCATTTATCCGATTTCCACGTGGACTTGCTACTACATTACTGTATTTACTACAAACAGACGCACAGTCCAAATAAGTCGAGACGTTGGGCAAGAATCTTGTCTTCATGACCGCGAAAATTAAAAAAGCAAAAAGGAAAAGAAATGAACAAAAAATAATCCACGAGCAAAAATCAGCAGCAGCATATTTACGCAATCAACCTAGAGACTGTAAATGAATTCCTGTCTTCAAGGCTCTCGTCTGACCTTACTGGTGTATACAATCAAGGGCACGAATGGTGTGCCGGTATGGTTCGGTTTCGGGCAAATCGGCACAGACACCCACATAAAATAAGTCAGCATATTTTCGGGAATAAGCTATAGCTAGAACAGCAATCGCGAGGTTCACGTCCTACAAGACAAAAACGCAAAAGGAAGGAACTGGACTGAAAAGAAACTTTATAAAAACGGCACAGGAAATTCCAAGGTCTGCCAGCTTATTCCAGCCGACAATGGAAGAATATACTACTACTACTGGTGGTATCCGGAAGCGTTCAAACTTGGCCAATTTTTGTTCTCGAGCGGAATAGATTCTTTTCCTCGAAACGGTTTGTGTTGTGGTTCGGTCCGGTCTATTGCGGTTCTGACTCGGTGGATGAGTACAGCGTAGTCGTACACGTGACCATGGAACTCAGTACTGACTAAACAGATAACATCAAACGGCCATGGAACGTCGTGAGGCAATGTCAATGTGCAAAAAAGAAAAAACTGGGGAATTTTTTTACGTTCACGCTCGATGAAACCCTCTGCAACAAGACAACAGGTTTAAATGGCGTTTGACATACTGACGAATGTCGTCAGAGATTGCACGTGAGATGTCCGTCTCTCTCTCTACATCGCATAAAGACGAATCGATCCGAGTTGTTGTAGAGTCGCCAGAAAGGCCATATATGGCCGCGCGCAGCTAACGTTCTATAGAGTGAGGGGTGCTGCTGAGCTATGTGTATAAATGGGCCTTGATTTCTCAGCTGCCCGGCTCCATTCCGTCACCCGACCTTGGTTTTTAGGTGGGTGACTGGTTGGGACTGCCAAGTCGTCGAAAATCCGCTGTTGGGTGGTAAAACACGACCACGATTGTAGAGTCTCTCTCTCTCTCTCTCGCTTATTCACTCTCATCTTACGACCTTGTAGATATCATCATCCTTCATCGACATTAGATAGAGCTCCCAATGCCGACATTTAGCCACGAAAATATCTCATCAACGATTTCTCATTCGTCGGAAGAGAAGATTATTTAAAAAATGAATGCTCAAGAAACCGGATAGGAGCGGGAGATCGACGCCATCGTCATCGATGAGCCTATAGCGATTATGTTTTTCAAAGAACCAAAACAAAACAAGACAGAATACTGGCCCTTGGCGCATGGTCACGGCCGGTGAAAATGATCACCGCCCTTGAATCGTAGATGGAAGGGCAACCTTCTAGCACAAACACTCTCCGCCTTTTAGACGCTCTTCAAAAAAATGTATGCGTGTTTGTCAGCAATGTCTTAAACGAAGGGACAATGCATGCATGCATGTGTGGTGTTTTTTTTTTCTCTCCTTTTTTTGTATCGCGTCCCCGGCTGGCATCAAGGTCGGATGTCCTGCCGCCCGTCGATATAGTGCCGTGTTCCATATTCTGTTGGAACACACGCACAACTTCCTTCCGTTAATGTTAGACGCTTCTCGACTGATTCCCGCCGACCCAGAAACAGTGTCAAGAACACACTCCAAGATTAGATGGAAAGATTTGCCGACCACTACCTGCTGTGTGTGTGTGTTTATGTGTGTACAAACGCACACAACATACAAAAGTGGAAGTCAGAAAATAGAAGAAGAAGGGCCACATATTCGGGAAGCGATTGAAGGCTGTCCGTGAAACAGGGTCAGACTTCATTGCACTTGAGATGGGTAATTCCGATTTAATGATTCGCGGAATCTGCACCGAGAGAATCGTGTTCATCATCTTCCACTACTACTCTACTGCGAATTTTTGTTCTTTTTTTCAGAATAAAAATTGCATCACCTAAGGGAAAACCCACCTAATGACGACGTCGTTTTCGGTCACGGAGAAGCTGCGAAGAAGGTGGACGATGAACCTAGAAAAGAAAAAAAAATATGTATGAATTAGAGTTTGATTACGTCATAAAAAGTTTTTAATAATAACCAACCATTCGTCCTCCACGTTGCATCCAAATCGAGTCTTGCCATACAGATGGGGAGGGCTGTCACCTGAAATAATTCAAAAATAAATGAGTTAAAGAAATGATTTCACAGAAAAGCTTTTCCGTATTTTCTACCGCATTTAGAGCGTCGCATTAAATACGGCCAGGCGAAAACAACCTTGTGTGTTATGCTCTATCGTACGGAAATATCGGTCTCCTTGGCCACCAAAAATGATTATACAATATTTAAAATATCGGTGGAACTAACTGTCAATGCGAGTTCGAGTTTGACGAGGTACAAGCCGTTGAAAAGAGCCGAGGTCTTTCCGTTATGCGTTGCCCGAGTCCAAATTGCAAGTCTTACTTTATCCTACTTGAAAGACAGCAACAACAACAACTGCACCAACGAAAATGATGGAAGAAAATAACAAAAAGAGGAAAAGGCCGACAGAATCATCCCACTCACCTGAGGGGAATCGGCCCGTTGTGTTGCACGTATACCGACAACAACGAGAAAAATAACGACAACAATACTAATAAACAATGTGAGTGTAGTGACATGATAGAAAACAGCTAAGGTACTGTTATTCCAGGAAACAAAAAAGAACAAAAATGAGAATGCTAAATTGGAAAAACAATAACAAAAAAAACCCCGCATTCAATCCAACCTCACCAAGTGAGTTAAGGACATAATAACCGAGAGAAGCCGGATCAGCAGAACCCAGGTGTCGAAGCACACCTGGGCCAAGGTACAGTTTGAAATCGAAGAATCGAACCAGGGACATTTCACACTCAACAAGAAATGCGTATTGCATTCAATACTTTTAACCGTATCATATTCGACGTCACACAAATGATCATTCACAAGGAAACGCATATTTCGACAAAAAGAAATTAGAAAATGTTGTTCACTGATTAAACATTCCCACAACGACCTTAAACCGTTCATGACGTAACATCTGTTATTAGAGGGTCAACCTTGAAAAAAGAAACATAATAAATTGTATTTTCTCCCCTACCAAAGTGAAAACCTTTTTGGGAGCTGCTACTATTTCATTTCGTCATCATTATCAACCAGATCAGACAGATGATGGCCGAGGAGAGGGAATCCACAAAGTGAAGGCAAAAATGGTTCCCAACTCAAGGGACGGCCCTTGTTCTCTTTTCTTATTACTCGCCGCTTTGTTATCTCTTTTGCCATCAATATTATGGTACGAAAATGTTATAAAAATGAAACCCCAATTTTCCCTCCTGGTGTCACTCTATAAAGCTCTTCTTTTCATGTGATTAACTTGAGGTTAGATGAAGCTTTTTGGCCTTGAATACGACCGACAAAAAGGGAGATGATCTTACCATTGAAAATGTCTCTAAAAGAAAACAAGTTTGAAATAATGTAATTCATTTTCATTTGCTTAACGCCCTCAAGCTCCTCCTATATCTTCGGTAAAGTTAAAAACGCTGGCTCCCCTCTTTTTCTTTTCTTGTTAAGTTATTCAACAGCTGACCATCGTTATCTTCCCTACAGAAACCCAATCAAAAAAACAGCGAACAAATTCAAGTTTTAACCTTGTACATAGGAAAATGGTCGTCGAGAATAGCCAACAAGGAAAAACTTTCACCCTCGTTTAAAAAGAAAGGAAAAGAAATATATGTTTCACCCCTCTTGAAGATTCAAACTGTTTTTTTTTTCTTTTAGCCCACCACAGGCATCAAGACAAAAGGAAAATCAAAATAAACTAAAAGGAAAACTGTAGCCGAGACAGACGTTCAAGGCCGAATGATGACAATGGCCGCACCCCCACTGTACGGTGCAAGCAAGGCGCCACAGCCAAGAGTTATGATTACGAACCCAGGGAAGCCGAGTGATTGAAACTGACCGTTACCCAGGTGGTAGGCAGGCAGCACAACACACAAAGAACGAATCTATCTCTCAACAAACTGTTTCTCATGCTACAGGGGATACATAATAGTATAGTTACCAGCAGCAGTCCGATTGGGAATTATATTCAAGTTGATTGAGTCTTCGTGCCAAATATAATTTCGACTTTGATCGTGAATAAAGGTGAAACATCTCGTTCGGAATGCTTCCAACTTTTCCAGCTCGTCTTCACCTTCGGATATATTGGGAAATAACCAATATTCGACGGATTCGTCTAATTGCACGTGCGAGCTGGTCTGCGCCATTGCGAACTGAATATGTGTCGTCGACATCTAGCGCCAGAAATTGAAACTTCTCAATAGGAATTTAATCGACCGGCAGACGAAACAACAAGTTGGCTGGACAGGAAGCCGTCAAAGTGGTGTGATTAGATATTAAATATCTTACTGAAAGCATCCGATACCTTGGCAAACGAGTCTATAGATGAGTTGCTCACAAATCGAACATCGCTGGGAAGAGTTTTTGCGAAAATGACGCTAAATTTCCTCCGCTGTCTCATGTGTCGTCAGTTTCGGACGTATTTCTTGCTTGTGATAGCCATGGCATTCATTTTTCAAAGCCTGCTTGTGTTCTACTTGCTGGCTAAAGTAAAAGATACTGAAGGCCCAATTGAATTTGGGTCTTCAGACTCATCAAGAATTCACCAAGTTTTAGTGAAGGAAAAAGAATTGGGTGTCCTTGGTAAATCAATGTGTGGATCTCTTAGCAAGACGGCTCTTTCAGCTATCAAGAGAGCGACTACTAAAAAGTGCAAAGAAGAATTAAGTGATGTGGCGTGCAAACTCAAGAACAATCAACTTGTACCAGAGAGACTACCAAACTATTGCCCTCGAAAGGATTCAATTGCTGGAAGTTCTCTTGGCTGCTTCCACGACAACAATCAATCAAGGCTACTCTCTTCGTATGGTGTAAAACTTCCAGGATTAACCATTCAAAAGTGTGTTGACCTTTGCGCTCAGTCGGCGTTTTTGTATGCTGGTACTCATAATGGAAAGGAGTGCTACTGTGGGAACAAAAAACCGTCGTTGGAGCATCTTCTTACGAAAACCTATTGCAGTGTTGCTTGTGATGGCCAATCTAGTCAAACTTGCGGGGGTGTTGACGCTACAGAAATATTTGACTCAGGAGTACCCAACAGAGACTCAGCAAAACTGCATGACCCAATCGTCAATGGAACTGCTAAAATTGCGTTTATTCTCACTTTGAATGGGAGAGCGCTGAGACAAGTCACTCGCCTTCTTAGAGTTATATACAGGCCCCATCATGTTTATTTAATTCATGTTGATGCCAGGCAAGATTTCCTATTTCGCAGCTTATTGCAATTGGAATTGAAATATCCTAACATTCGTTTGACCAGACAGCGACAATCATCTATATGGGGAGGTGCGTCTTTGCTGGATGTTCTCTTGCAATCCATGGAGCAATTATTAGAAATCGATAGTCAATGGCAGTTTGTTTTCAATTTGAGTGAATCTGACTTTCCTTTGCGGTCTATTGAAAGTCTGGAAGCCCTTTTGGCTGCTAATCCGGGGCGAAACTTTCTCAAGTCACACGGGCGGCAAACTCGTCAGTTCATTCACAAGCAGGGATTAGACAGAGTATTTCATCAATGTGAGAGACGCATGTGGCGAGTGGGGGACCGCAATCTGCCTGCCGGAATTCGAATCGATGGTGGATCGGACTGGGTTGGACTTGCGCGTTCCGTCGTCGAGTTTGTCACATCGCCCACTCGCAGCAACGACCCACTTTTGCGTGGGTTGAAAGAACTTTATCGCTATACCCTCTTGCCAGCCGAATCCTTTTTCCATGTTCTCATTTTGAATTCCAAATTTTGCGAAAGTTACGCAGATAACAATTTGAGAATGACGCTGTGGCGGAGAAGTCAAGGCTGCCTTTGCCAACATCGCCACGTCGTAGATTGGTGCGGCTGCTCACCCATGGTATTCCGGACGACAGATTGGACTCATCTAACTTCAGTTATGGCTAAATCAACAGTATTCTTCGCTCGCAAATTTGAGGCAGCGATCGACCAAAGTATCATGAATCGACTTGAAGAACAACTTACCAACTCTTCGTTGAGTTATCCAGGATTGGATAGCTATTGGGAAAGTGCGTACCATATGGCTGATCTGACACCCAAGACAAATCACGCCCTTCTAGCCGTCTCCCTTAGTCTGGCAAAACACGCAATTTCTCTTCTGTTGCAAAATAGTGTCGTCGAATGCCCAGGACTCAGACCAAGTCGGATTATCGCCATCACTTCTTATTTTCGACATGATCATTACTTGGGCGATTTGATCCACTTTGAAGTGGATGAAAAAAACGTCGAGTTTGAGACCCTAGTCAAGCCTCTAACAAAGACCACTCACTTTATGGATTCCCCGAGAATTCTTAGTACTCTACAAGTTGGATCAGATTATGATCCTAAAGAACAAGTCCTCCGAAATCGCTTAGGAGTTCTCTCGTCTTCTTCCAAACCCGCTGCGATTTTTAAATGGACCGGACATATCAACTCTACTACTTCATCTCAAATGGCTCATTTAGTATGGTTCGACCCTGATGACCACGTCAGAGCCGTTCACCATGTAAATGTGACCGATGCTTCCAAGGTAAATTCTTTCAACTGTTTGTTTTCTTGGTTTACAAAATAAGCTGAAGGCTGTTATTTGTTTTTAGATGAGTAATCAGATGTTGGAAATCGATACACCTCTTAAGCCAGGAGTGTGGCTAGTCGCCGTCATCTACGATGGAAAGAAAATTGCTACGACAGAGTTCCTGATTGTTCCTCAAACTTCCGACGATAGCTTACAATTCGATGGAAAAATTAACGAATTTCAAAAGACGTGGGGAAAGTATTTACCTGTTGACGCCAAGTCAGCAACTCGCCGAGAGAAGGCATTATTAATGAAAAAAGACATATCATCTTACTTGGATAAGACGACGGCAGAATATTATGCCATTCAAGATATTTGCTATACGGGTCATCCACCAGAGTGTGCGACCATCCAATATCATGACTGGCAGTCGTGTACTAGCACGGATTGGAGTTCTTTCTCTCAGGATCCAAAATCTGTACTGCCGTAAATGTTGATCTTTTTATGTATGATCATTTTTGCCTTTTATCGTTGTCGAGGGACAAGCATATGTGCCAAATCAATGTTCTGTTTCATTCATCAATTGCCCCTGCCTTTTCAATTTGCTTCTCAAGTGCTTTAGATATGCTGTATCAAAATTGTTCTTTGTTTTGATTTTTTTTTTTTCACGTGAAGAAATATCAGCATTGGATTCCATGTACTGGTCGTCATATTTCTATACTGGTTGTATCGCAAACATACGTACTTCGTATAGTTCATGGGGAAATCGTTGCTGTTTCTGTTCCTTAATGACACGGAGCCCAGCTTTCTTAATCAATTCAATAATTAGTGCACGTGGTCTGGTCACTGAACTGTCAGTACTATCCATTTCCACTTCCCCACTTGAAGTGAGGTTTTCTTTCAAAACAAGAAGACCCTTGGGTTTGAGACCAGATCTGATGATAAATAAAGAAGAATCATATCAATTGCAATATTAGATTATTTTACACAATACTTTACAAAGTACTCACTTGCAACGGATGAAAAAAGATATCAAATCGTCATCAGTTAAATGACCCAATACCCATTGCACCCACATAATATCATAAACACAGGCTTCAGGTGTAAATTTCTGCAAGCCTGAAATTTAAAAAAATTATTTATACCTTTGTTTTATATTGCTATACAAATTCCAATACCTATATTGAAAAATTGACCCTTATGATTTGTTGGTTCCAAAGCTTTTTCAGCTTCATCTAGGAACTGTTTATCTTGCTCAACCAAGTCTACAACAGGAAAATTCTTCATTAAAAAGCCTTGAGTTACGCGTCCAATGCCAGCTCCACCATCTAAAGCTCTTTCTTTTCCTGGGCATTCAACAAGCTAGGAAACTTGGATTCACATAACCTGATTGCAATTACAAAAATCACTGAAACTACCTGGTATAATGAGTTGAGGAAACGTTGAGATCCTTTAAGGTCAATGTCTGAGATACTTGAAAGTCCACCCAACATTCCATCAACTGAGTAGAAAAGGAAATGGCATCAACAAGTTTAGATGTAGTTCTAACTTCTGATTGGTTTAAATACCTGTGGGAGGTACTTGTTCCCAGTATTTTGCCGCATCTACATAAAAGGCCGATTCTTTCGAATCCACTTTGACATTCTGGCTAAGTTCTCCATTATCCATTATCTTGAAAAGTGTGTCTCTTCAAGGCACGGGAAACTCGCACGTGACTTCCCGGTAAACAAAATCGAATTTTAACAGCCTTATAGGGTGATGAGCAAGAGGACGAGAGACCCAATTCGCTGTCAAAAAATAAGTTACAGCTGTCAGTTTTCAAAAAATAAGTACAAATTCTTCAATCATACACCAAGAAACCAAATTCTATATTAATTAACTCTAAAAATGAAAATTCTTAATATTCTATCAACATTTTAAATGTGTAAATAACACCGATTTTATTTTGTTCCGCTTTCTAGTTTTCATGAGCGAAGTTTAATGGCAACGCAGCTCCTGTGAGGGCGAGACCTCTTCTCAGGCTAGTTGTTCTTCTTTTTTGGAAATTTTGAGGCCCTTTTCGATCGAGAAAAAATCTCTCTTGTTTATCCACTAAATTCTAAAACATCTTTGTTTTAATCACCGAAAGGATGCAGTAGTTTGATCAGCTGTGGAATCTTTCGTCTTTATCCTGAATTTCTTAGCTGTTTGTCCACGAATTTGGTTTTGAAAAAGTAAGCTTCAGTGTGACGGGCAAGAGAAGTTGTCTTTGTTGGCCTTGCCCTCCATTTGTTTACCACTTCATTTCTGCAACTACGAAGTTAAATATTTGAGAATACTAAGATGACTATGGAATTAAGAGTCGGAAACAAGTATCGACTAGGAAGGAAGATCGGTAGTGGTTCATTTGGTGATATTTATCTCGGTAAGTTCATTTTCGTAACGAAAGTCTGGTCACTTGTGTATGTTTGTCCTGGATTTCTAATCATTCATTTCTAACACTCCCATTTAGGCACCAACATAGCCACTGGAGAAGAAGTTGCTATCAAGTTGGAATGCATCAAAACCAAGCATCCCCAGCTTCACATTGAATCAAGGTTCTACAAAATGCTGCAGGGTGGGGTGGGAATCCCTGCTGTAAAGTGGTGTGGTTCTGAAGGGGACTACAATGTCATGGTTATGGAGCTTTTAGGACCTAGTTTGGAAGACCTCTTCAACTTCTGCTCCAGGAGATTCTCACTCAAGACAGTACTCCTTCTAGCTGATCAACTTGTTTGTCGAATTGAATATATCCATTCTAAAAATTTCATCCACAGAGATATTAAACCTGACAATTTTCTTATGGGACTAGGTAAGCTCTATTTCCTGTTTTCGCATTACTCCTATCTAATTTTTTTTTGTTGTTTTTAACTAGGTAAAAGAGGTAACCTTGTTTATATTATTGACTTTGGTCTGGCCAAAAAATATCGTGATGCCAGAACCAATGCCCACATTCCCTACCGAGAGAATAAAAATTTGACTGGTACTGCAAGATATGCTTCAATTCACACCCATGTTGGAATTGGTAAGGTTCAGATGGATAAAAATCTTGATTCACTTTCTAAAATAATTTTTCCTTCGCTACAGAACAAAGCAGACGTGACGATCTAGAAAGTCTTGGTTACGTTTTAATGTATTTCAACCGAGGTTCATTACCCTGGCAAGGCTTGCGTGCAGCAACTAAACGACAAAAATACGAAATCATTTCAGAAAAGAAGATGTCTACTTCTGTTGAGGAGCTCTGTCGTGGATATCCTGGTATGAATTTGTTTAATGTTTCATCTAGGTAGACGTTGACGTTTGTCGTTTTTATTAGCTGAATTTGCCACATATCTCAACTACTGCCGGTCGCTTCGTTTCGAAGAAAAGCCAGATTACCCGTATTTGAGACACCTCTTCCGGAACCTGTTCCACCGGCAACGTTTCACATATGATTACGTATTTGACTGGAACATGCTCAAATTTGGTGGTGCTCAGAAGCCAGCTTCTGGAGCTAATGGAAGCAGCAGCAATGGCTTAGCAACAGCTAACTCAGCCCTCCCTGTAGCACCAAATCCAGTGTCAATGCCTGTTGACGTAGCCGCATCTTCTGAAGATAAAGAGCAGAGGGCTCGAGCCTACAGGAATACACCCATCGCTCAGTGGGTGGGCCAGACAGCAACTCTCCCACCTGAGAGACCTGTACAGCCAGCGACCAATCCCCCAGCCCCCACACGGCCCTCGTTCTCGCATCCTACTAACCCCCTGCCTGCAACGTCCGCTTCGTGGGCTGCACGTTCCCGTGCAGCTCGTACCCAACAGTGAAATAATGAAAGTATCATTTGAAGGCTTTTAAGATTTGATGGTAACAATTAAGTCATGAATATATGGATATTGTTACCGATATGTACGACCAACCCTTGTTGTAAATGTTTATCATCCATTTTCTTCCTCTGATCTTGCCACTCTTTTGCATCCCTTCCCGTTCTCCTCAGTTCTCGATTTGCTCTTCGTAACGTGTCGCAGCCTTGGAAATCGTTTTTTGAAGTAAAGTGATGAAATGAAAAAAAAAAAATTACTTGTATGTTGTCACACTTGTAAATTACGCGACAAGCTTATCGGAATACAAATGGTTTCTCAACACCAGTCTACACTTAATAATAACCCACAAGGAGAAAAGACGAAATTTTCAAGTCATCAATTTATTCAACATAAAACTTACGAATCAAACCACTTCCCTTTCTTCCCAGATGTAGCTTTAGCCATTTTAGGAGCCCCAGTTGTTACACTACCAGCAACTTTCTTTTTTGTCGATTTTGTCTTGGCAACTCCCTGGCAAGAACAATGCAAAGTTAATTTTTTATTTATGACTGTATTCCCTAAATTTACCTCTTTCTTCTTAGCGGACGCTTTGCGATTCTCGGGATTTTTAAACATTTTTCTTCGAATTTTCGGTTTCTTTGATGGAACAACTTCAGCATCGGGGGGACTAGGTCGTTTACGATGTCGAATTTTCGGTCCTCTATGCGATGGTAGTCCTTTAATTTTAGGGTCAGCTTTTGCTCCACTGAATTCTTGAACGGGTAGTTCAGCAGTCGCATTGGTAGATGCGATTTTTTCATCTTTCCCTTTTTTTACATTTTCAAGACTTTTCTGAACACGGTTCAGTTTGGCTTTTACGGCAGCACGATTCTCCACACTGAATTCCACGATAGGTCGCTAAAAAACAAAAAAATAAAATAAAAATAAACACAGAAAAGAGGAGTCTCAAGTAAATTATGTTTACCCTATCTTTTGAAAACAAAGTGGGATTGTTGTTGATATTACGCAATGCCAGTAATGCGTCTTCGTGTTTGGTAAACTTTACAAATCCATGCCCTTTGGATGGATGTACGTTTCCTTCACCAACAGCTTTTAAGTCGCGCATAATTTTAGCCTAAAATAATCTGAAGTTAATAAGATTCTTGTTATACAAAACCAAAAATTTACTGCACCTCTACGATTTTGGCATCTGGGGATGAATGATTCTTGAAAAGCTTAGACAACTTTTGATCCGTAAGTGAGGGTGGAAGATTATGGACAACCAATCGTTCCCGTGAAATAAACATGTGGAGATTTCGAAGCATTTGCTTTTTCCATAGTTCGTTTTGTTGCCTTTTCGCCATGTCAGTTGGAGAAACTCCTTGAGCGGCTAAGGTACCAGGTCTAATAACTAAAGAAAATTGTAAGATAAGCAAGAAAAAACAATCTTTAATATCTACATTCAGAATCTTACATCCTTCGCGAGCAAGAAATAGATTTCTCTTATCCTTATGTTCCTTTTTTTCAGCTTCTTGCTTTTTGTGATCGAGGTCTTCCCGAGTAACTGCAAGAGCCACGTCTAAAATGCGTCCATCTAACTGTAAATATGGATTTCGAGACTCTTCTAAACACTTTTGAGCCGATTCCGAATCCTAAAAATGGTTAATATGAAAAGTTATTAGTATGTATTTATTTTTGCAATAATGCAACTTACTCTAAATTTTACGAATCCAGTGCCCTTGGGTCTCTCCATAATTTTATCCATACACAACAATGCATAGTGAACACTGCCAAATTTTTCCATGAAATTTTTCAACGAGTCTTTTGTGGTTGAAAAGTCCAAATTTCTGATAAAAAGAGTCTTTCCTTCTGCTACATCACTCTTCTTTTCTATTTCAGAATTATCACCCTTCCAAGCTTCTTCTTTTTTTGGACTTTCTTCTTCACCGGAACCATTCTCAACTTCAGAATCAGAAGCTTCTCCATCTTGTTCTTCTTCATCATTATCTTCTTCTTCATCATTACTTTCTTCATCATCAGATTCTTCATCTTTTCTGTCATTTTTCTTCTCTGGCGGCTCAATGTTTGGAACTTCGTCAGTTTTATTATTTAAAGTGGCATACTGTTGTTTTGGTATGGCCCAATCAATAGCTATTTGCCTTCCTACAAAAAAAAAACAATTGATAAGCTATTATCAAATTTAAAATGTTAAAATTTTCTTACCAAGAAATGGTTTTGCATTGCATTCTTTGATTGCTGTAGCCGCACATGGAACTGTTTTAAATTGAACAAAACCACAGCCAACTAAAGTGCCACCAGGTTTCTTTAATAATTTCACATCCTCAATTTCTCCATATTTCTCAAACCAGTTTTTAACAGCTTCTTCTGTTGCCTGTTAATAAATTAAATCAAGTACTAACTTACTAACATACTAAAAGTAGCATAAATTAAAGTTTCTTGGCTTACTTTGAAAGATAAATTGCGAATAATTATTCTTCCTCTTTTATTGGGTGGTCTCTTCTTTGATGTGTTTGCTTTAGTAACAATAGAAGCTTCTTTTTTAACTGAAGAGTGATTCATCTTTTAAATCTATCCAAACACGTGCTTGTCTGTATAACTGATGTAGCTAGTCAAGCAGACGATTATATGTGTCAAAATGTAGCATAGACTGTTGTCAATTGGCAAAATGACAACTAATGAGGATTAACATGAATACAACAATTACTCAGAAAATAAATTTTATGTGGCTATTATTTTATGAAATATTTAATCTTACCTTTCAGTATATTAATCAAAACCAAGTTTGAAATTGTAAACATTAAATCGACGTTGCCGGTACAAGGAGTCAATCGAACCTCGTCTCCGACGCCATTCGCCCATTCCCAGCCTTTAATCAAACCGGCTTACAGTCTTAGTGAAAATTTGGACAATAATTAACTGTTTTCCTCTGCTGTGTTTCTTCTTATTGTCGTACAAAAGCTAACAATCACACGTTAATCATGGGAGAAGATAAAGATGATCGTAAAGGTATGTTTTAACTTCTCTAAACTACTTCTGTCAATATCAACTATAATGCTTTTGTAATGTTCTTAAGAGTCTGTGATGCTTAAGAAAGAAATGTTTAACACACATTACTTACAAGTAATGGGTGTTTAATGATCTGGTTGTATTTTACACATAATTTCATAACTTTTAATGGTTTATAATGTTGGCTCGTGGTTTTGCTTTTGTATGGAAATATTAGTCATAGTAGTTAGAAGGTAGTCAAGCAAGTAAACTTACTTGTTTGATTTATTAACATTTGAAATACTTTAGTTGACAGGGAGAGAGATCGTGACCGTTCCAGAGATAAGGAAAAGGACAAGGAAAGAGACAAGGATAGGGAAAGAGATAGAGACAGGGATCGTAGACGGTCCAGGTCTCGTGACAGAAAGAGAAGGTCTAAATCTAAGGAAAAGGAGAAGGAGAAGAAGCGTAGCAAGTCCCGTGAACGTGAACGCAAAAGGAGTCGTTCTCCTGTTAAAAAGCAACGCCGAAGAAAGCCGTCTATTTACTGGGATATTCCTCCTATTGGTTTCGAACACATCACACCCATGCAATACAAAGCAATGCAAGGTATAAATCCTTATTCAAGTTTCAATTTTAATGTGCTAATTATTATTTTCTTGAATCTACGTAGCTGCCGGACAAATTCCAGCTAACATAATGACGGAAGTAGCCCCACAAGTCCAAGTACCAGTAGTGGGTAACACAATCACTCGTCAAGCCAGGAGACTCTATGTTGGGAATATTCCTTTTGGAGTTTCTGATGTACGCGCAGCGGAGGAGGAAATGATGGATTTCTTCAATCAACAGATGCATTTGTCTGGTCTGTCTCAAGCTCCAGGTCATCCCATTTTAGCTTGTCAAATTAATCTGGATAAGAATTTTGCATTCTTGGAGGTTTGTTGGATTGTTTTCACGTGAAACCTAGTATTTTAGTGGAATATTTAAATAATTTTGCTCTTTTACTTTTCAGTTTCGGTCAATTGATGAAACTTCCCAGGCCATGGCTTTTGACGGTATTAACTTTAAAGGTCAAACTCTAAAAATCCGCAGACCCCATGATTATCATCCAACACCTGGTGGTGGCGGCGGAGGAGGAGGAGGTGGTGGTCCCGAAACAACGCCCGGCATGAGTTCTGGTGGTATAACTGAAAAGAGGGCTGGAGGTGGAGGTGGTGGAGGAGGAGGAGGCACAAGTAAGGACGACTTAAAGTGATTCTTTTATGGCAAATTTCTTTAATGTATTCATTGTTTTTTGCTCAGTGAGCACGATCGTCCCGGATACACCCCACAAATTGTTCATCGGTGGACTTCCAAATTACTTAAACGAAGAACAAGTAAGTTACCTGTTTCGTCGATGTGACTGTAAAATGTGTTTTCGATTGGGAGAAGAAAAAAGAGTGAGAGAAATGGGATTTGTGAGCGTCTAGTTGAAGCAAAATCGATTCTGATGAATGTCTTCTTCTTTCGTTCTCCCTAAACAGTGGTCACGTGATCCTTAAAACTTCCTACCCATTCCAACCACACAACCTCGATCCATCTCCCCACCGTCGATCCCTAGATTGTTATTTTTGAAGGTCGACTCTAGGCACGCACGCAAATTGTCTCATTCGAATTTAGGTAAAGGAATTGCTGATGTCTTTTGGACAACTTCGAGCCTTTAACTTAGTTAAAGATACGGCTACTGGCTTATCCAAGGGATACGCTTTCTGCGAGTATGCCGACGTCACCGTCACCGATCAAGTAAAGTAGACCATGATAATATTCCTTGAAAAACCATTACATCTAATTTTATTTTTCTTTCAGGCTATTTCCGGATTGAACGGTATGCAGTTGGGAGACAAAAAGATCATCA
The DNA here is from genome assembly GCF_021134715.1 of Daphnia pulex. NCBI lineage: Eukaryota > Metazoa > Arthropoda > Branchiopoda > Diplostraca > Daphniidae > Daphnia > Daphnia pulex. Next base: position 5,213,763 of record NC_060018.1, on the reverse strand, counting down.
TCCAGCGAGCCAGTGTTGGAGCCAAAAACGCCGCTGCTTACGCCCAGATGCCAGTCCAGATTCAAGTACCAGGATTCAATCTTGCTGCCGGTCCTGGCCAACCGACAGAGGTACAAAAATCAACCTTGTCTAATGCGACAATTTTTAATTTCATTTTGGTCTTTTCTTTTGCGTAGGTTCTATGTCTGCTGAACATGGTGACACCCGAGGAATTGAGGGACGACGAGGAATATGAGGAAATTGTGGACGATATTCGTGAGGAATGCAATCGTCATGGAGCCGTACGTTCAGTCGAAATTCCCAGGCCGTTGGAGGGTGTCGATGATGTACCGGGAGTTGGCAAGGTCTTCGTCGAGTTTATTTCGGTGAGCGACTGCGTTAAAGCCCAGCAGGCGCTGACAGGTCGCAAGTTCGCCAATCGTATCGTCGTTACGTCATTTTACGAACCGGAACGCTATCACCGACGGGACTTCTAAGCCATGACGGCTTCTGTCATCAGACAAAAAGTAATCCGCAAGATATGCCCCTTCTTTTTTTTTTTTTTTTTACTTTGATGAAACAAATAACGTCATGACGAACCGACGCTTGATGAGAATAAACGGCCTGATGCGTACGGGATTTCCCTTGATGAATTTGATTTTCTTTTTCTTCAGTTTTTTTTTGTCATTTCTAAATGGGTTTTTCGATATTTTGCATCAAGTTTGTGTTGTCCAACCTCTTTGTTTGGCGTGTCGGTGAAAAAACAAAACAAACAATAACATGTGTAGTAATGTATAACCAAACCATATTTCCCAATACACAAATGTGCGGTGAACATCAAACTGCCACATTATTCCATTTTCGAAAGCATCCAATTATTTCAACTTGAACTAGAAATAAGTCCATATTAAAACAGAGGTTCAATAAACTACGATAGAAGTTGTTTTGGATTTTATTCTTCCCTGTGGCCGTGTGACAGGTAGAATTATTGCAATCGCCCAACGAATGGAAATTGAAATTGCGTTGTGGGTCGACTAGAAATAGTTGTTGCAAAAGTTTACCTGGCGGGTTCTTTCCCCATTTGTATTAATAAGCGTTGATTTGTCCTAACGTGTTTTGTTTCATCAGACAAAACTAAAAAAGGAATCATAATTATTTTTCGCCGATAAAGTTTTCTTTTTTGAGTGGTAAAAATTAAAAATGAACGAATCGAACCGTGAGAGCGTGATTTCATTGTACACAAAAGAAAAAAAATACATACATGATTGTACCGATTATAGTAACTGACCCGAACAAATGTCTCTCCCGCATCGTCAATTGGCGATAACTCCGCAGAGATATTGCACTTTACAAAGCTTTCAGATCGAAGCGGAATTTTCGGCCTTTTTTGTTTTTAGTTCCCATTTTGCTGATAGCAAAATGAAATTACTCGAATCATAGCACCTTTAATATGTAATAGCCCTTTCTTATAAAAATGAACAATAGACTCGTCATGAATTTAAACTTCCTGACGGGAGGGCAAATAGCTAATACAGCAAATGCGAGCAAATAGCTATTGAAAATTGCAGAGAAAATGGTCACGTTCTCGCTGGACATATTAATTGTAAGTACTTTGAAATATTATTAACTTCCTTTTTTGAACTTGCCACACCATCACGACATCATATGTCATCAGCGTTAACCACCAAAAAGAAGCCAGTTAAATAACGAAAGTATTTCTAGGCGTGCCCCTCCTTTTTTCCCTTCCTTTTGCGGTGAGCAATCGTGCTCGGTTAAAACTCGACGCATTTAAACAATTCTCATCGAAACGCGAAAGGAAAAGGAGTTTGTCTAGCCGACAGTCGAGTTCGAAATAAACAAAATCCACTAATAACCCGACCCATCGCACAATAATAAAAGGCAGAAATAAAAGAGCTTGAATGAGTGTGTGTGTGTGTGTGCAAGTCTTTTGTGAAAAGTTCACCACAATAAGCCTGTCATAAAAAATCAACACATCGAAATGCCAGCGTGAATTGACAGAAATCGTGTCCATTCATTTTTCGCCCTTTATAACGTCAAACGTAAGTGCGACCACGCTGGATTTGGGTTGACCGAAAATCGACAGTTATTTCGAGAAGGTGAAATGGAGAAAGGAGAAATAAATACTTATAACAACACAGAGAAATTAACAGTAACAAGTGGTTGCAAGGTATTATTCCGTAAGAAGTAGATAAATAGAAACGACCTTGTCGTCATCATCATCGCGGACGGTCGTCTGTTTTGTATGGCCGCGCTTGCGGTACGCGTGCAATCGCCCCGAGTAGTTTGCGTTTCTTTTCATAGACATTTTTCATGTAACGTGAACTGCGCAGTGCCCACAAAAAAATTGAAACTTTTGGTTTGAAAAAACCAACAGAAGAAAACCAAGTTGATGGAACCCTCCCCTTAAAAAAAAGCGAGTTTTTAATGTTAACGTCCCAAAGAAATCCGACGATTCGACATGAACTTCATCAGCACCTTTTCGGGATGGTTCCACTCGCCGACAAACATTCTTCCGCAATTTTTTTGTCTACAATCAGCAAAAACAAATTGCAATCGAACGATTTTAGAATTTGAAACAAATTCAAAATCGGCCCGGAACTCTTTTATCTTCCCTGTTTTTTGGCCCACCTAGAGAACGAATCAAGAATGTATTGCGTTCATTCCACATACTGGCGGTCACACGAATGGAATTCTTGAAATTGGTTACAGTGTCGAGTTTTTTCTTATAACCCAGTATGTTTCAGGCTGTACGTCCAAATCCGGACCATCTGCGTGACAGTCACCCTCATGTGTCGGTCGGTACCAAACTATGGTAGATCGCGTTTCATGTGTAAAAGCAACGCATTTCAACCAACATCCTCAAAGGCACAAAACAAAATAGAATATGCACAAGGACTTTTTAGTTGGATGAACTTGAAAAATACAAGTTCGAAAAAAAGTTATCGCACCTTTTTCCCTGAGGTGAAATACAAGACGAAGTTCACTGTACCGCACTGTACTTCGGTTATACAATTTTCGTTTTTTTTTTCATGGATAAAGTTTATACCGCAGCAGTTAATATATTTAAAAATATCTTTGACGATGACGGCTGAGACTAAAGCGGCTGCCTTGATTTATCATCGCAGTTTATTTGAGTGGCAGTTTACTTACACATAATAAAGCCGACTTTCTCTTTTTTAAAGTGAGATTCTTCAAAAAACAAATGTTGACATACGGCAAAAGACAACAACAAAAAACAGCGGTCGACTGTTCAGCTGTTCTCGTAAGACAAAGGGAAAATATGGTCGGCCTCGTTTCAGGCCTTTAATCCACACTCGTTCAACAGCACACATATATTCTTATATATTGATGATGATACTGTACTGTATATATACGGCCCCCATCATCACTGATCTCCGTTATCATCCGTGTATTGTCCATCTACGAGAACTCATCTTTTTATGTTCATTCTCTCCGTTACGATACGAGAATGATGCTATACAAGTTGTTCGACTTACTTACTTTCCTTGACAAAAGGAACAGCAAACGGCCGACAATAATAATTTCGTGAAGAAGCAAAAAGGAACCGAAGAAGCGGGAATTTTAAAAAAGTCAATGACGAAGAAAGAAGAAACAGCAAAGCAACAATATAAAGAAAGTAAAAAAAAACAAAAGAAAACAGATAAGAAATTATTATTGATTCCGTTAGCTACTGTTCTCTTGTCTCGTCTCATTTCCGGCTGGCCGAATGACTCATTTTAAAAAACGAAATTCTTGTAGGTCCATTTAAATGCTTATAACATAGCACCACTTCCTACACAGTCGATTTCGCGAGTACCGGACTGTCGAACCCGTTTTTCTTCTTGTGCCTCGATCGTTCGTTTTTTTTATTTTAAAAAGAAAAAAGAAAAATAATAAAATAAAATTTAAGAGAAACACACAAGAGAGTTGCAGAGCGACATTATAAAAGACTGTTATGTTTCTTTTTGTTTTGTTTTTTTCCCTTTCTGTACGCATTGCACGTATTGCCCGGCAGCAAGTGCATAGGCGCTAACCGGATAACAGTACATGTGAATGATACACGCGCCCCGGAAGGCTATGAACGTGGCCGGAAGAAGGAGGTTGTGCTATGCCAGCAGCAGTCAGAGCAATGTCACGTCCTCATGTGACGGTATGCCCGCTCGTTAGTTATTACACAAAATCCGGCTACTTTTTTTGTTCGTTCCTCCCGTTGGAAAACTCACACAGAAAAAGAAGAAGAATATAGTACTTTATGATGAGAAATGTCCGTACTAGATTTAAAGCATCTGACAAGTCTGTATTAAAAAATCACGGCGGATCTGACATTTCTAGTTTCAACAAGGGATACCAAAGACGTTTGATTTTTTCTGATTTGCGATGGGCACCAGTAGAAACAAGTCTCATAAAAGTAACGGTAACGATGTAAAGTCGAATGCAATTTGTTCCACGCAACTTAAAATTTTCGTCGCATAGTCTTCTCTCACAGGATAAAACCAAAATTGGAGACCACAAAGAAAAATGTCTTCAGAGCAGGAAAACAAGCAGACAGAATATGTAGACAATCAGAACAATTCAAATTTGTCTTTTTCTTTCAATATTTCAATCGGATTTATTCAATGCGGACACATACGGGCGCAACCGTCTGTCAATGTCCACACGACCTGACGACAAAAGCTCACGAGCCATCCTTGAAGAGTTGAGTAACCGACATGCCGGTCGTTTGAACGCCAAGAAATAAGTCGATGGCTATCACGATCAAGTTTTCGTTCCTCCCTCGGGAACATTTCAGGACTCGAGTAATGTGATAAAAAGAATCTACTAAGATTTTTGAAATGTGACGCACTGTTTCTGATCGAGACTGCCAGTGGGTTGGTGGGTCCAAACGACGGCCGATTTCTTCCCTTCTTAACGAGGTAATGTACCGTGAACGTAATTCGGTCACGCCGTCACTCAAGTACGTATAGCAGCTCTCTTTTGGTTTAATTCAATCATCACGTAATCAACGGATCAAGCCATAAGGGCGCCAATTGCGGGCGCCTTCAAATGGAACAGTGCCGCGAAACAGAACGAACAAGTATGCCTAATTTGCATCCGTGCGATGCTTAAGTACACCTTTCGTGAAAAACCTGCCGTCGGCTTTCTCAATTGCGTGTATTATGCACGGAGTCTGCAGTAGGGTCCCATAATGAAACAATCTCATTGTTCCCGTGTCATATAATATAACGTTAACAAATAATTTGAGGCGAACCATATGGAATGAAATGTCATTTAGCTGCAACGCAGCCGACTAAATAACGACTTTTGAATGGTCACTTAAAGTCAAGAGCGGTGGGCGGCATGCCGACCTCGTTTTCTCTTGGCAATTCCGACAATTTCAAGAGCGGTATAATATTATACGATTGTTTCATGACGATTACATTGCCCAGTAGAAGGCGTCGATGCCCCCTTTGACAGTGTTCTACAAGGGAGCTGTTAACAAGTATTGCAAGAAAGTCGACAGCATCTTCATTCCCGGAACTGGATCCCAAAAAAAGATCGGCCCACTTTGATGACAATATTTGAAATGCTGACAACGCAAACTTGGACTATTGTTACGGTACACCCGCCCTGTTACATAAAAGATACAAGCCCACACAGTCACTAGAATCCGACGAAAGTCAAAACTAAGAAAAAAAGAAAGCGTCAACCATTTGAGGAACAGATGGAAAATATTTGTTCCTTAAAGAAACTGAAAAATAAAAGAGAGAGAGAGAGAAAAAAAAACAATGGTTTCTAATTCTATCGTATTTGGGATGAAACAAAATTTTTTATCATCACACTGCGTGATGCCCGTCTTATATACTATACGTTTTTTCGCAGTCATATCGAGAAGAAAGCGCCAATTCAAACATTTCCATTTCAACAATGGGGGGATATTTGAAAAGAAAAGACATTCGCTCATTAACGCCGGTTGAAAGCAACATCAATGTTCTGCCATCCCTAAGAAATTACTCGGATAACAGCGAAAAAAAAAAAAAAAAAACGTACAGATGCGGATGTCGACCTCTACCTTCATCACGATCTCTAATGAATTTAAACGATAGTAAATTCTCTATTAACTCGGCAATTCTTTCGTATTTCAGCGTGCCACCCCCTGCCGTGATTTGTTTGATCGATGAATTGGAGTGAAACAAAAGGGTTGGCAAAAAAATAAGGGAAATAAAAAAAATCAACAACCAACGAAACAAGAATCGTGTCCGACTTGACTTGTTTCTTGCTCGTAATCAACAATCTCATCCGCTCGACCAGCGGAATCAAAATGAATCAGAAATGAATCGTCATTGAGGTCAGCAGCGAATCGTCGGGAGATAATCAAAATAAGAGCATGAACTGCGCAACTGCTATTGTCCAACGGGAGCGTGCTAATGAATTGGAGCGTGCTTCTCTGAACGACGACGACACGTAGGCTACTTTTTAATTGATGGCGGATCGATGAACGCAGTTTCTCAATGACACAAATGGCTGCTCCAATTTTCCCTTTTTTCTTTTAACGACCATCTTATTGCTTGATTTTCCTGTGCCTATCGATACTCCGTGAAAAATTTCTAGATGAATTTCACCGTGATAGTTAGAGAGAGAGCTTAACGCGTCCAATGGTCGAATTTCTCTAGATATATATCAACAAGTCTCTGTCCGAAACGACACGGAGAATTTGTCGATTGTCGAGTCTATTAAATTGTCTTACATCTTCTCTAAAAGTGTATGATATACATCAACTCTATACATGTTCCGGTTCACTTTTGGCGTCCTGTTAAAGGACTTTCTCCCGGCATGGCCGCAACATTAATAGCAACAGATGCTCCGCGATTTAAAAAAAAAAAAAAAAAGATTTAAACGAACCAACAAAAGAATAAATTAGCTTAGGAAAAAAACTTTGTGGCCTATCAAGCAGTGCTGATTCCAACCCCCCCGAAAAGAAAAAAAAAGAAAAAGAAAACAAAGAGGATTCGCCATCGTCATTCCCACCGGCAGAAGACGATGCAAGGTGTGTGTGTGTAAGCGGGCCTGCAGGTGCTTGTGTGTGTGTATCAAGTTCCTGCGGTGTGGGGCCCAACCGTGAGCCGGGGCCCTTTATTAAAGAGTCTTTGCCAGTAGCCGAGCTGCATCAGTCGCTTTGCAACGCTCGTCGATGACGCCCGCCTTCTGTTGTTGATCTTCTTGTATCGAGTAGAGAGAATTTGTTACGCAACAACAAGCCCCAGTCCAAGACAGGTTGGAGAAAAACCCAGAACTACCCCAAATTTTTGATTGAAACACAACTCAGCAGCGGTCTTATCTTCAATCGCGGACCTCAGGCACTGGATGTGTCGCAGCTTGTCGATCAAGAAATAAGCCAAAAGAGGAACAACATTTTTCTCAATCTCGACAGGAACTGATCCTACTCCGAGCCGTGATCCATCAGTTCAAGACTTGGCCCATCATTCAACAAGAGAAAAGGAAAATTCAAGAGGAGCCAAACATGTCGTTGACGAGGTAAGATTTTTTTTTAAATATTTGTACATCTTTTCCTGGTTGCTTTGGGCAATCAAATTTATTGAAATGGGAAGTGGTGCTTTCTTTTTTAAAAAAAATGTTGGGCTTTTTCGCTCTCACTGAGAGATGCCTCGAGCAGGAGCGACAGTGGACAGGACGCATTCTTCAAAAGAATTGTACCGTACTTCTGTTACGATACTGCGTGTAAAAGAAATAAATATCAGAGAGGGGGGAAAACAAGGAAGACTACATAGCTGGACTTATTGTGCTCGCTTGCCCGCCCGCTTGACCGGCAATAAGGTGCAATTGCAAAGAAGACGGAGCATCAACCAAGACTCCCCATGAGCTTCAAAGTCCGTCTAACGGCCTTGCGGTCTGAATAGGAGGACCCGAAAGGGAGTAAAAATCTGTGAGCGATGCCCACACATAACGACTAGACACGAGTGGCTTCGGCGTCAACAGCACAACAGGGATGGACGGGCCTACACTGATCCGTCCTTGTGCATTCAGTGGGATCAGCCATCCGCAACGGGCCTGTTGTACGGCATTGTGTTTTCTCTATCTCTTTTTAGATATTTTTACTTTTCTCCCACCCATGGTGATGCAGTTGCCAACAAAGTCCCGAAAGCCTCTAGTAAGTCCAGCATCTGCTCAAAACAGTTGAAAATTCATTCCTTGATAAAAGCGGTCAAGAAAAATAATATGTGAAAGCATTCGACAATTTATGGCTCAGCTTCTCGATGATTTCGTCGTGGGCTCGTCAAAACAATCGCGATAATAGTTGGCAAATTGTGTCTAGAGGTCATTAGCACCGGGGCACACGCAAAAGGGCCATTTTCTTACATGCCTTTTGGCAGAAAACGAATGGGACAGAGAAAAGGATATGGAGATGACATTAATGAATGTATCGCGCTCTCGATACTTGCGCGAGAAAAACAGTAGGAGACTCTCTTGCGCACTCCGAGAATAAGAGAAGAGCGTGGTCCATTTCCTGTCTTTTACAGCCCTTAAATTGCTCAAGCTAGTACCTCTGCTTATATACACCTTTACGGACGAGCTATATACAACTTGGCTCCCGCGTCTTGCACCATTCCCGTCTCCTTCGCAACTTTTTTCTTGTAGCAATTCTTGTTTTATCTTTTTCTTGCTCTCTTACAATTGATGACATCAACTCGTAAAAATGGTTGGTTTTTTCTTCTTCTTCGTCTTGGTATTTTTCTTTGTCCTCATTCGTTAAGATTATGTCGCCATCGCTCTCGAGTCTCGACTTATTTTTTTTTTTTGCCTCACTACTCGAGATTTTGTTGATTATTCTTTTAAAAACTAGTCGAGTTTACAAATCTACCTCTACGCATAAAATCAGTTGAGTAATCACAAACCAGGATTTCCAGTAAAACAGTTTAATTTTTTTTATTTGACATCCTGGTTTCTTTGAAAAAAAAAACGTGTGTCTTTGTTCATTCCCGGGCAGTTATTAATGTAAGTAATCATCTATTTTGTCTAGTCTGAAATGATGACCCCTTTCATTTAAACAGACGGAAACGATGCTGACAAGCTGTTGATTAATCTGTTATCTTTTAATTGCAAACTAGAGCAAGTGAATTACTTGAGCGTACATGATGAATTGTTAGGGAAGAAGAGGCTTACACAGCTTCAAGCCAATCATGGTAGTAATTGTCTCATTAAAAACCGATAAGACCTTCAGCGGTCCATCTTACTCACATAGTCGAGAATTAAATCTCACGACAGACCGCTGTTCCCTCCAATCATCTGCGGGCCACAATAATGTTCTCTTGTCGTATCAAAAATATAAGGAGGAACGACGGTTCTTATTCTTTCAGACATGACAGATATACAGAAAATAATATCAGATCGAGAGAAGCAAAAAGGTAATTCCGTGGTGCACAGTTACACGGCACAAGCCAAACTGAATTTTTTTCCATCTCATCATTTTGAGAAAAACCACTCCCAAAAGGGGGAAGCTTAATTATACTGTATAAGAAGCAATGTAATCTCGGGGGGTGGGAAAAAAAAGCTGCAAAATTCTGAAGACTTGTCTACGATATAGCTTCCACGATTAGATCCGTCGAATAAACCGCCGTGCGTGTAATCATCATCGTCGTACATGTATATACTCCGGGCGGTATCTTTTTTTTTTCTCGAATGGCTCCCAATTGATGCGATTTAGACACAGTACATATACAAAGAAAGAAACTGAATGAAACGGAAGGGCAAAAAACCTGCAGAGTTTGAAAGTGAGAAGTGCGATGCTAAAGAAAAACAGTTGCATGTTCATATTTTTCTCTATCGAGTCTCTGGCAATAAAACAACTGGTTACTTTTCCTTTTTCTTTTTCTGACTCGAAAAACTTGCTCTCTCACGGCGGCTAGAGAAAAAAAAAGGTCGGCCGAGAAGGTCACGCTGCGTACATTCGAGAATTTCGACTCACGCGACTTGTTGACTATTCCGCCTCGCCGCCTTATATTTTCCCGAACGAGTGAAAGTGAAGACTATATAACGCACACAGTAAAAAAAAAAGAAAAAGAAAAGAAGATTATCGAATTTCTCAGAGCGGTTCCAAGTGCGTGTAACATAGACACACACACACACACGTAATCGAACCAACTTGCTACTTTTCGTACGTCTATGCTACATTCAGTAGGGAAAATTTGGGGGTTTCGCTATCACGAACATGTCGGGAGTTGCCGGGGTGAAGACATTTTGCCGTTTTCTATTTCCCGATATTGAACTTGCGGTTGAAATAGATAATTTCAGGTATTTTTTTTTTTTTAGATAACAATGGCACCGAGACACGGAAAAAGTGAAGCGTCTGGCACTTGTCAGCAATTGTTCTGCTCCATAAGGGCAGACCATCAATGCAATCATGCATTGACGGTTCGTTTTCTTTTCTTTTTCTTTACTTTTGAAATAAGAGAAACAAAAGAAGGAGCAAGGCTACGTCCTTGGCGTGCTACCTGTGTGCCCAATGTGATAAAAGTAACGAAGGGGTGAACGCCCCACAGCACCGCGTCCTCTTATAACTCAAAACCATCCAATATGTACTGAGACTGTTGATGCCGTTTTCCCAAGAATTAACAGGAATCCCGGCATGTCAGTTTCTTCATACTTTTCCACTGTTGAGAATAACATTCACGACGTTCATATTATATTCAATCTTTTTTCTTACAAGTTATTAACGGGCAGGAAAACAGAGGAAAACGGCCCAAAAGTTCAGTTCACTGTCTTATTCACCTATTTCTTTTTCTTTTATTGGAGTTTTATTTTATAGTGTTGTTGATAATATTATTTATGTCATTTTTGTTGTTGTGTGGTGGGAGGGAGTTCTTCCCAATCATAAAAAGAAAGAAATGAGATAAAAACATAGGTGAATAAAGAAGCGGGGAAGAACATATAGAAAGAATATATTATAACCGGGTCCCTTGAGTTTTATTTAACTATGCCGCAGCTGGGACGATAAGAGAATAAAAGAACACGACAATTCGTTCCGAGAATTGGGGGAAATATTTTGATCGAGACGTTTCTACGATGACGCACACAAGGACGGTCAGATTTAGTTGTAATATCAATCGGTCGGAACGCATCTCATCGCGGTTGACATACAGTGGGAACGCTTCAGGGGACAAGTACTATTTGTTTTTCTACTACGTCACCATTCCAATTGCTAGACCTTCTTATTTCTCTGATCAATGCACGAATCAAAATGGAACAGACTGAGAAAAAAAAGAAACTCAAATTGATCAGGAAACGAAAAACGCAAATGGCAAAACGTTGTACCAATCTCGTTTGCCCCGTTAAACGTTAGATAAAATTCCGCATTTTCTCGTTTGCTACATATTAACTCCTTCTGTTTTTAAAAAAATTTGTTTCAATAACCAAATTTGTCGTGACTTGGTAACCGCAAGATTTCCGATCATCCGTGACGACAGCCTTCACCTGAATGTCACGCTTCGGTTATCTCTTGACCATATCTTTTCCTTATTGAATTTTTTTTGCAATATAAAAACATGAATAAGAAAAATCCCTCTTCAGACATGAGAAAAGCAGCTTAGATCGTGTTGCCTACGATTGAAATGTCTCGTCTGATTACATCTCGACTCAGCCCACTGACAAGTCAAATCGATCCCCTCCAAGAAAAAGTCTATAATTTCGATCTCCACTTTTATCAAGTAGAATCAACAAAATCGCTGCGACAAAGTAAATGGATATCTCGAGATTGCATCTACACGAACAAATTCCTCGGCAACCAAAACCTTAACATTCCTTCCGTGTGCACTAAACTTTAACAACATCCTGAAAAACTGCGGAAAACCTCAGTTTGAAAGACGGAGGGAAAAAAACAACAAGAACATAAGAACAACATCACCGGAACGAGAAATCGTGAAACAGTCACTTACTTTATTTACTTTTTAAGTGTCGGGTCTCCCGAGTAACGACCGGCGTTCCAATTTGCCTATTGAGTGCGTATAAGGGATCGAAGCCAGTAGTAGTGGTTGGCTGTCTAGCAGGATCGCAGCACAATCACCATCTTGCGAGTTTAACCGTCTCTTCCCGCAGGTGTATTTGGTTAAACAGCTTTACTAGGAATGATGGCAGCGAGTTCTCTGGTAATTACCACAGCAGAGAGGAAAGGTAATTAAAAGTCTGGAAAGTCGAAACGGTACCACATGTCGTTTCTTCACTCGGACGCAAGAAAGCAAGATGAAATAAATTTGGGGCATTGTTTAGGAGCATCTTCACGATGGGCCATATCTTTCTGAGGCAGAAGAAATGGCCGACACACACACAAGAAACAAAAGATAACGGACGAAAGGAACGTAACTTAATGACACAGACAAGTCAAAATTCTACTGTCAAACAAAACTTCTCGATTCACCAAATGAGCTTTTTGGGGCTGTTGCGACGTTGCGACCACTTTGTTATTATTTAATATTGCAAAGAAAAAAGAATTAATCGAGATAGAATTCGGTTACAAGGTCAAAGGAAAGGGTGAAAAAAAGATTTTTGTAAAATTCAAAATCACTCAAAGTCGAGATCGGTTCAAAATACGTCTGCAGAAAAATGGGTCGTTTTTCTCTCACGAAATCTTACCTCTCCCTACCTGTTTCACCGGTCGGCCATTTGTTTTTTCATTGATTAGAAATTTCAAATTTGCAACGCAGTAGAACAATCATAAAAACAAACTTAAAAGTTCCATCTACAGCTGATTTTGCCATTTGGATTTTCAATTTGTTTCCTTTTCCAACATTCTCAAATGTGATGTTGATATAAACACAAACGACGAACAAGACAAAAAAGAAAGACCTTTTGAACTCTTGGTGGTGGACTGGGATGTAGTTAATACCCCCGAGCATTATTTCGAGTAGAATGGTAATGGTTTGTTGTTGTTGTTTGTTTGTTTTATTCTTCATTCTCTTGGTATATACAATATACTATATAATACGACATACTCAAAAGAAATAATCAGAGTCAAAGAGCCATAGCCCAACCTTCCCTATTTCGTGACCTGCTGTTAACATTCGTTGGACTAATCAACCCCGGCGTGATATCACGACTGCCATCACCAACTAACCCGGGAATGTCCGCAGCCTTGAAGGGTCAAATAAGTGGCACACCGAACTCCCGGGCAAGGTTGTTGTTGCGACGTATAAAAATCTTTTTTCTTCGCTGAAGGCGTTCAACGCCAATTGGATGGGTTATAAAACGTTTAAGAGCTCGCACAAACAGACAGCAGTTGCTGTAATCTATACGTTTGTTCGGATGTTTCTCCTCTTTGCTTAGTAGCGTTGTTACTCGCCTGGTGGTCAGAGTGATGTTCGCCTGGAGGTGCGTGAGAGACTTTCGTCCAGCCATTGCCCAGTCCATAGGAAAAGAAAACAAAGAGAAACGATTGAAACATGGTTAATGGCCCGTCAAGTAGATACTAGCTTAGATGGGTGCTAGTGCACTATACAATCATGTGGAAACCCCAGCCATCAGTTTCATCTAAATTCCATTTTCCTTGTGTTATTTTTGGGAATTTTTAGAATGATACTGCTACCAGTTGTGCTGATGGTAATGACTAGTTGTTTGCTGACTTCTGGCATTCCCCGATTGACGAGCAACGCCATGCTGTGGAAACGCCTGGGTCTCAATCGAGGCATTGGCAACGAACGGCCGCAAATCACGTCCAGCAAGAAGAAGGGCGAGTCGACCGTGTACTTTATCAAACTGCCGCCACAACCGCACTACTATTCCCCTTTCAATCTTCTGCCAACATCCAACGACCAGAAAAATACGCCGGAACCTTTCGAAACGGTAAACTTTGTTTTTTAATTATTATTACCAGGATCTTAGTTTTCTTGGGTGGGAGGTACGCTATTAGTTAGAGGTGTAATAAGCAAAAATACTGAAGGCGGTGTACCGTGTGGAACGAATCCGATTCGCTCCGGGAGCGGAGAGCACACAATCATAAAGAAACAAAACAATCTAGCTGTCATATATAATAAATAGTTTCTATTATAGAGTTGTGCTGACGACATTGATTGACACTATTACGTTTTGATTAGGTGTCGGTCGACTTCACGGCCAACGGTAAACCGGAGAATGTTTATCACTGGAATCTTCCGCTGGGTTTGACTCATCCCACGACGACCACGACAACCACGACGACAACAACAACGACGCCACATCCGCCGACGTCGACGCATTCGCCATTGAACTACAAGAAACCCTACCGCCATAATTACTACAACAACGGCAAACCCCACAAGTTGTATTTCGTCAAACCTTCTTATCGCGCCCCGGCGACCACCGTGCCCACCGCCATTAACCCGACCACCACTACAGAGACGCCGCCATCATCGTCCACCATCGGTTTCTACAAGAAACTTCAATTCAAAAAGAATTTCAAAGGCAACGGCAAACCGAATCAGCTCTACTTCGTCCAACCCGCCCATTTCAGTTTCTGAAAAATCCATCAAAATAATCTGTTGGCTTTTCTGTTCTATTTTTTGAACTCTGCTGCTGCTGTTGTTATTTTGTTTTGTGTTAACTTTATTATCTAGCATGCCATTAGCGAAGAAAAAAACAAAACATAGTAATAATAAAAATGCGCGCGCGCAAACTGCGTATAGCTCCAAGGTTTCTAACCATTTCGTCGGCTTCCAAATGTGCATCATTATTAAATTAAACGACCATACAAAAATGAGAAGAAAAAAAAACCCAAAACTAAAAATCGTATTCTCTTCATTCGCTTCTATATCTTCCCTCGCTCTTTTTTCTCCGACATTTCCACTGGATTTTTTGTTTTGTTTCCGTGTACATAAATGGTGGAATACGCTTGTTATTTTTCGTTATAAAATAAAATTCAAAAAAAAAAGTTAATTTAAAATAATCGGATACGTGTTTTCTTTCTAAAAGCAGGGGATATGAGTGTATTTTCTAATCTCGGCACTTGTCACATCGATCAAAATCGGTAGGTTATAAAAAAAACAACGGGGGAAAACCAAGACACAAAAATCAGCATCGACATGGGAGCAGAACTACATTCAGGTTGAAAAACACACTGCAAATTAAAAAATAATAGTAAAAATCCGAATTTTTTTTGGAAAGGAAAATATAGCTTAAATAAGAACCATTCCACGAATAACAGCACAAACAAACCCAATGTTCCAACACTCTGGGGGATGCTGGGGTGGCTTTTTAGGGGGAAAAAATATATTAAAATTGATTGACATTCTATTTTGTTTATTAGAAAAATAGCACGGCACAAATCATGACAACATCGGTGATTAAATACGGGGGGATGTTTTATTTTTAATTTTTAAGAATCAAAAATTCGCTTATTTAAAATTATGCTTTTTCAGCGTCTGATAAATTGAGCCCTCTTGAGTTTCGGGTATAATTGATGGAGAAGATCCAAATAGTTGGGCGGCCTGTACGGAGCTGGAGCCGAATAGATGCCGCCCGGTTTGCCGTTGAAAACGAACGGTCCCTTGATGTTGATGACGCGCGAATTGGTACGCGGCGGGGATCTCGTCGTGGTCGACAACAAAGTCTCCGATGGGGACTCGGTCGTGATGATCTCCTCGACGACGTTGTTGCCGCCATTACTCGGTCGTCTGGTGGTGGCCACAAAGATGGGCGACTGCTTGAAGAAATCGAACGGGACTGCGTCTTCCTTATGCGGAGTTCGACCCGAGACGAAAGAGGAGGCCGGCAACTTGATGTAGTAGATGGGCGAGTTGGGCATTTGGCTCAATTTCTTACTGGAGGCTAAGATGTTGTCGGCTCTGACCGAAGCGGGCGTTTTGGCCTTGTTACCATAAGGTTTAGCCGCTTGTTGTTCAATTGGTTTGGCTTTGACGTAAACTTTGGTCACGCACGGCTCTGTGGCCGTAGAAGTCGATGGCTCGGTCGTCGTCGTCGTTGTTGATGGCTCAGTCGTTGTTGATGGCTCGGTTGTTGTTGTAGTAGTAGCCGGCTCGGTGGTTGTTGGTGGCTCGGTACTGGGAAATTTCGTCGAGCGTTGAAGATGAGGGTTGATGTTGAGCAAAATGGACGGTCCGTTCGAGGCGGGTCCGTTCCTCGAATAAGAAATGGATCCGGCTGGAAGTTTGACGCGACGAATCGTACTCTCCTTGACGACCGGAGTTATGGCGGAGTGATTCGATTCGATGATGGTGACTGGAATGGACAGACTGCTGCTTTCCTCCTGCTTGGTTGCGATCGGAGTGGGGAAGAAGACGTCTTTCTTTCCGCTGCTCACTTGATTCAATTGTTGCAAAAGCGACGCCATGCTCACGCGTTTGATCGAACTGGCGCTCACGATTTCGGCCGCCCTCGACGAGTCCGTTTCCTGTTCTTTGTTGATCTTGAACGATTTCAAAATGTCCATCGGACGCCAGTGGTCCTTGTTGAACATGCCATTCGTTCGGAAGACTCGCATGTTGCTGAATTGAGCTCGCGACTCGATGCCAGTCGCCAGGCAAACGACCGCCACCGCAAGGAGCAGCCGCAAAGGAATTTGGTAGTCGGCACACCTGTGTCGTTTTTTTCAGAAGACGCGACAAAATATATAAATAATGAAATCGTTTTAATCGGCGGGGGGTTTGACAGCGACTCGAGAAAAAATGGACTTAATCCAAGAAATATTTATCAGTTTAATGAACGCCAAAACCTCCAAGAAAAACAAAAGACTTTGAAAATAATAATCCGCTGGAATATAATTGTCCCGTTAAGTGAGACGAAAAGAACAGGCTGGTGTACTGGCAAGTAGAAGCTATATGTCATAGAGGACCTATTTGTGTTTCACAGGAGTCCACTCTCGGCTGCGTGTATTACAAGCGGTTCCCGACCGAGCTGAGTGTCATCCCCGTAGCGTGACAAATGACATACTCTTTGGCTGTGTGCAGTCCGGATCGGAGAATTTCAATGCCTCTAACTCAGTCTGAGAGCTTCAAATGAATTTTTGGTACGCAACAATATTTGCCAAGCTATTTTATTCCCCCCTTTTGTTATTTTCACAGAGGAGAAAAAAAGAAAATCAAACAAAAGACGTTATTACCAAAAACAAATTGAATGCCTCTTTTATTTTTCGTGTACCCAGGGAAATCTGCTGTCTGTTCCATAATTTATTATCCCGCTGCTGTTGCTAAAAACTCCGTTAGATCGCTCGAAAAGAAAACTTCCTTTTGGATATATTTTCGGTTAATTGTATAGCATTTGCTGGTGTTGGGTCTTTTTTTTTGCGCGGATAGCGGCACGCGGGACACGAATCACCAACCCGCCCATTTCTGGACTACCATTTAGCATAATATTTCAACCCTTTCTGTTTTTAATTCTTTTTTGTTTTTTTCTTCTGACTGCTGCAGTTCGTCAAAGACAATGACCACAGGAATAATAAAAGAGAAAGGCGATTTTCCCTAGTGCCGGGCTATTCAATTAAATGAGCGGTTGAGAGGTCACGCAAACATTCCAGCAGTCCTCAGGGTTGAAAACTCTCTGGCACATATCTCGTTGGTTGGCAGACGATATAATTTGGAGACTAGACGTGTCACTTTACGCGGCCAACGATTTGGCAATTTTGTTTTTGTTTTGTCTGTTTTAATCCTTCAACAGTTTCGAGCATTTCAAAGTTACAGGGCGGCGGTGAGCCGAGGCTGCGGTCCCGAGGAGACCACACACTAAAACTATTTTCCAGGGTCCCCGTCTGTCGGGAGAAACCACACCTGGTGTCAATCAACCGGTCGCCAATGATGGGAAACCAACTCGAAAGCAAGCAACAACAAACGGAGAAAAAAAAGAAGAAGACAAATATTTAAAGTTACTGATTCAGCTCACAGTTCGCACCGTCACCTTGAGAAACCCTACGAGCAGAAAGTGAAAATGGCGCGTTATAAACATCTGTCATCCGCCCTTTTAGCGCAAGTTTAGTGAAGCTAAACTGGAAAAAAGAGAAGAAGAAGAAGAAAAAACCCGTTGCTGGAAAAAGAAAATAAGACATGGGTTTGTTTTGTGATGCAAAAGATTATTTACGGGCTCTCTGCCAGAGATGAACGGGCAGCAGCAGCACCTGCCGCTGGTGTCGGCCTCGAGGCTCCTCCTCCCTTGCCCGGCTACCAGCCGACAACCAAAATTTAGCGAATCATGCAGTTTCTTGCCCTTTAATTCTCCACTAATATTTACTCCTGTCAACTCTGTATCATCAGTACAAGCATCTCTATCGGCTTGATTCGCCTTTTTTTCTTTCTTGAAGCAAAGCGGCTACCTGAATGCAACGACCGTGAATAGGCGTAATGACTCGGCAAAGAATTGAATGCGTGAATGGATGCATGGACACCAGCCAACTACTATTTACTTGCATGTAAGAAAGCGCCCAGGATCTGGCTGTGAATAACATCTTGGGACATGATTCGCTCTATTATTGTCCCGCAGTTGAAGGCGTATAGTTGTTATTTTCACCTTATTTATAGGAACAGAATCAAAAGGAAAATGACGACGCTAAGCCAACGCTAGAGACCCCGCGTCGCCCAGGATTTATTATTTGCGTACACAATGATAGTTAAGGGTCATTCACATGTTTCTTCTTCTTCTTCTAATTCTAAAATTCTCTCGCAGTCCGAGATCTCTTTTCTTCACTGAAATGTGATCGTAAAGGTGAATTGTTTTCATTTCCCGAAGGTAACGAACATTCATTCCGTTTCGTCTTAATGGCCTTGCCCTTCTACGCAGCTGGAAAGAATTTATTTGACGACAGTTAAAGACTTTCGAGTTCAAAATAACTGGCCGAAATAAGAGTTCTCTAGACCTACTGCAGGTGCACCGTAAGCTAAATAATCATTCGAGAATGAGGTAGACCGGCTATCCTGAAGGCGAGAAAAGATACCATTACAAGAGGTCACTTTGAATAGTATCATTTCGACATTTTCTTGTATGTGTGTGTATATTACGTTATTAGAACTCTCGGATTTCTCTTTCCCTCTACATTTCCCCCCCAAAACCGTTGTACTAATGAGGGATCTTGCGTAGTGCGCACCCGTATCATTTCACGCCTAAATAAATAAATATTAAGTACTGTACCCCCTTATTCGTCAGACTACCAAATGGGCGGGAGGTAGCTCTGGGGTGTGAGAAAAAGGGGTTTTTTCCCCTTTCCCGAAATCCGTTGCATCCCGGATGACCAGAGAAAATTCAATTTGTAATTACATCAAATATACCTGTCCTACTGTACAAATGTACTTATCCAAGTATGTCTATACAGAGAGAGAGAGGCCATGTTAAAAAATGCGTAACGTTCTCACAGCGCCCTCGCGGGTAAGTGTGTAATATTAAATCGATGTTGAAAGTTGTTTTCGAATAAATAGAGGTCAAAACACAAGTCAAATTACACTTGGGAATGATGATCATCATCATCCGAGTGTCCTATATTTATTTCCCCCCTTCTCGAGCTTAATAATTCATTACATTCTTCAGGTATCGTTTGTCTGTCGTCTCCAACGGAATGATGGCACGCGGAACTTTTCGAGTCGTGCACGTTCTAGCCGCATTGTGTGATTCTACATACACGAAATGAGCGCTCAAAGATAGTAATGCTAAATACGCATGTACCCGTCGTGTATCGGACGACCCGAATACGTTTAACTTCTCGGATGGATAACGACCTATTCACGAGATTCACTAAAGAGCGAGAGCGTCAAAATGGAACGGCGTCCAGAATGTCCGGAATGGGAGCAATAGAATCGCGGTGAAAAGGTTATGGAATATTTGGTTTTTCAGCTCCACAAGTCAACCACCGGATTATTGGCCAACCAAAATTGGCGATGCAGATTGTTACGTACTAAAAAGCAAAAGAACAAATAATTATTTCGTCGTTCAAAATCATTGAATTCACTGATTGGAAATCTAGTCAACAATGCAAAGAGTGAATCAGCACAGTTGATTGTTTTCTTTTGTTTGATTCCAAAATGTTTTTTTTTTTTTTTTTTTTTGGGGGGGGGGGTCTTTGACCATTGTCGTTCGACTACAAGGCTAAATCACGTGATAAAAGACAAATACACAAGAGTCTCAACGTGAACATTGTCTTGTTCATCCAATCAAATTTTTCGCCAAGTAAGTGCCGATCGTATAGAAAAAGTGTCGACATTGCGTTACACCTGAGCAGCAGTCAATCTGTTTGTGGGCGTGAGGGGTGTTGGACCCTGCTTTTATGTTAATGCTCTTCTTTGCACACCTACGCCAAGGCCGCTGCCGTCGCCACCGTGGGAGTGTCCGACTCTCATCGTCTCCGGCTGGTCGTTCAATTTCAACTTTTTTGATCGTGGATGCTGACCCTTAATAGCGTGAGCGTAGACGTGATAATAAAAAGAGATTTGCCCAACATTTTCTTTTTGATCAAGTCAAGAGTCCCGCTGCGCTGAATCGGACAATGAAAATAACAAGAATTGTGTCGGCACAAGAGCCTGTTTTCTTTTTTCTTTCTCCATGACTCACACCAACAAATGCGTGGCCTTGCCCTCAGCTAGCCATGGAACACATGTGTTGGGTATTGTTGATCCTCTCCTGGCAGTTCGGCAGGAGAATTTCTAATTGTTATTTTTCATTTCAAAAAAGAAGAAGAAAGGCATAAGGGAATTCCAACCACAATTGTAGTAAAAAGACCAAACAGAAAATGTAACAAACATTTGTGTTTCTTTTGTCGATCTTAAAGGCGATCGATTCCTGCCCGTCGGTGGAATTCAATTCCATTTCACTCCGGCTGATGCTAATGATGCAGCAAAGTGAGCAAACAAAACACAGAAACAAGGGAGAATTCCAATAGCACGGTCGCTTCACGCGCCAGCGCGCGCTTTTCGTCTTCTCTCATGACGATTTAAAAAAGGCAATTCATCGCAATCGTTGAGCCGTGAAATTCTTTTGAAAAAAAAAGTTAACACGGGTCAAAAGAAATGAAATTTTCAGAACGGGGTAATCATCAGTGCGTAGTCATTGCGTGAGCGGCTGCGAGTAGACGCCGGGATTGCTAGATGGCAGTACGGACCAAACGAACGCGGGACTAGAGGAACGAAAAGACACGGCAGACGGGAGGTAATAACGACGACGCCACACTGCGGTTCGATTGAAAGTTATTTGAAATAAGCTAGTCGTCAATTCAATTTCTATCATTTTATCGTTTTCGGCTGTTGAATTTAGAGGAAAAATAGACTTTGGGAAAGTCGAGTGAAATGTGCGAATAAAACGACTTGGATCGTCCAGGAAAAAATTACAAACGTAAAAGTGGCAGAAATAATATTGCAGAAGAACGAATATAGACAACATTCCATGCTCTGCGATGTGCTTCACTGGTGATTCAATCTCGGAGAATGCGAAAAATGGCGCCATAACACTTTTAATATCAATTTTTTTTCACCCGTACCCAACAGCCAAAGTTGTTTTTAATAGTAACGTTAGTTACGGGCGGATTGCAGCACTTTGAAAGTAAGATGGGAGAAATGAGGAGGATAAAAACCTCCTTTTTCCACATAAATATAACTTTCAACTTTTTAGTGTATCTTGTTTTTATTGGTTAGGTTGTTGTTGCCTACAAGGTACAAGGTTTGTTTGCTTACACGATGGCACTGATCGAAAAGTCAACGATCCGGGCGGTAATTTGGGAATCGGTGTGCTATTTTTTTTCCCCGACTTGAGGCTCCATCAACCCAGCATCTTCGCTCCATTGCTTGCAAAAATGCCACGACTAGATATTAGCCCCCAATGGCAGCCAACGATTTCCCACCGCCAGTGGCCGACTAGCTATAATATCGACCGATTCAATTAAACTTTAATGCATCGCAGAGGTAGAAAACGACCGAACGAAAGTTTGCGTGGCATTGCAGATAAGAGAAAAGCGGAAAATGAAATCAAATTCCGGGTAAAAAAGCGGCTAGACGAGAGAAAATTATCGAAGAAAGAAAGAAAAAAAGTATCCAGGAAGACAAGGAACAATTTTTCCGGCAACATTTGCCTGCATTATACTAGTAAATATACATGACTTGTTATATCGTTGAAATCATCATTTCTGGCTAGTACTTGGTGGGCCCAAGTTTGTTTCTGAGGGCTTTTATATTCAAATGTTTCGTTCACCGACCGAGATGAGTCGATAGGTGGGCGCCTTCACGGCCGATTGAATCAACGGACGCCGCATAACTTGGCCAATAACCAGTTTGTTTGACAAACAAAGAGACGAGTGAAAGAGACCAGGTGAATTAGTCTCGCTTAATCGCCGTACAAAGAGGATAAATGAATAAAACGAGAGGTAATTACCCGTAGAAATAACTGTGCGGCTCGTTCGTCTGTCTTTTCTTCTTCTTTCAATAACGAAGAAACGAACGAAAAATACTGTAAAGAACTTTTATGTAGGCCGTCCAGCTTCCGTATTTGGATTCTCTACGTACACTGGGTCAGTGCGTCAAACTCGAAGAAGAACTACTGCCTCAATGGCTTGTTCCAGTTGGGAAGATGGTGGACCGGCCAGAAAAATATCAGTAAAGAGTTAAAATATTTCTATTTTTTCTTAAAGGACAAGACCATCTTGAGTCGTTGAACGCAACAGATTACAAGGGGAGAGAAGAGATCGTAAAAAAGAAAAAAAAAATTTGTACGAAAAAGGTGAGAAAGCCCAACGATAAAAACGAACCGAAACGAGCGGGAGTTTGGTATTAGTCAGCTGCGTGTGTTTTGCGGGCGGGCTATTGCAGCACATGCTTCAACAGTTCACGCGGTCAGTCGGACCATCTATACCAAAAGCCTTTTTTTTTTTTTTTTTTAGCGACAGGTGTTCAAACTTAGCCGGTCCGATCCGGCTAATGAAGTTGAACCGAGCGCTTATAGGGAATCACAACGGTTTTTTCGATGATGATTCCGTTTCGGCGATCGTCTTTCTTTCGAAATGAACCCCCCGCCAGATAAGAAAAAAAAAGTGTGTTGAAGCTATTGCACGCAAGATACGGTACATTGGTACACAAAATTATTACTAAGAAGAGGAGGACACTCGGGTCGATTCTTCGGACCACGGATTGGACTATTGTTCTTTCTCCCATAGAGTGGGGCCTTTGATGAGAGGGTCAAGGCGAACCATCCGACCCCTAACCTTCTCATTTCTTAATGGAAAAGAGAGGCACTATGTATACGAGATGGACGGATGTCTCAGGCATACATATATATTCATAATAGTAATAATAACGGTGTTGACGGCCAGTCGGCCCGGCGACGATACCTATTAACGCTGTACGCTGTACTCCTTAATACAATCCTGTATGCAGCAAAGCTTTTTTAATTCATTCCCTCCCCTCCTTTATTTTTTTTTCCATCCAGCGCCACACGCGGGGAGGCACGACCCTTGCCGATGGGAAATACCTGTGCGGAGGGGCATAGTCGCCAGTCATCGGTATCCATCATACGGGAGACGCGCAAGAGTTCAAAGCAACAAGAGAGAGGGTTCAACATTGGGCATTTCTTAAAATGAAGGATTCAAACGAGGGGTTTTTGTTTTCTTTTGTCGAATCTGCATCAACGTACGGTATAATCACGCAAGACTCCCTCCCACCTTTGTTTGTTGTATCCGTATTGGAGTTGAGAGCGAGTTGACGTGTCGATAAAAGAGTTTGCACTACACTCGAACGGCCAGTGAACGTGAATCTTCTAGCGGTCATCCAATCAGTCTGTTCTATTACCTGGTAGAGGAGGAAAACGTACGGCGAGCGTGAATACAAGCTGACGGGTTGATTTTAGTGTTGCTAAAAAGTTGTTGCCCTTTTTCTCGGATATCCCTCAAAAGGTCTGAAAGATCCTTTTGGAGAATGGTGTGTGTGTGTGTGCTTTGCAGAGTCATCATCCGGCACGCAAGGCTCACACACAAGTCTCGCTTGGTCATCACTATAAACTTATGGTCGGTTGTCGTTCGCCGCCGATCTAACCGATCACGATCAAGCCTCATTTTCCCTAGCTATATAACGTGAAAGTACGTATACCGGCGTAGACAAGATGGGAGAAATAAAAATACACACATACCTGCCACTAACCTGTACACACCCCTCGGGACTTTTTTCCCAGACGACTACATACAATTTCATTTCTCTTTTTCGGGTATATCTCTCCCTTCTTCTTCTTCTTCTTCTTCCGATCTTTTGTTTCGTGAGTTTTCCGTGTCATGTCACCACAACAAGCGACTCCAACACAGGACGGAGTCAACATGGATCACGTCTAGCCCTTTGTTCCGATACTTTCTTCCATTTCCAGTGAAAAGGAAGAACGTCTTCCGATTCCATTTCTCAATTGTTTCGCTTTTTCACGTCGATTGGGAGCTCACGCTCATTCTCACGTTCGTCTGACAAACTCACGATTGCCCATTTTTTCGTCGCACAAAACGATAGAGCATTACTCACATCGCCCGAAACGAAATCAACCAGAAAATTGCACGACAAAAGTGCAACGGTGTCTATTATAATAACTAACGATTCCGTCTATATGCCGAATGTTTTATGCGTTTTAGTCGACCGGGTGAAACGTGTTGCCAGCGCAGCGGGAGCTGGCACAATGGCGATAATCAAATTGAAGGAAAGAAAAAAAGAAAAAGAAAAAAAAAGACACTGGGCGCACGAGCTGCAAGACGGCACAATCTATAAGGTGACAACGGTGCCGTTTGTGGCGGCCACCACCGTTTACGGTATATCTTTTTCCCCCACAGATTTTCTCATTCTAAAAAAATTCACGACGAGAAATGTGCGCTGTTTATCAAAGCGTAAAAACCTGGGACACGGCCCCAACGCATACAGACAAATAACCGTAGACTCGTTTGCGCCGAGGACCGAGTTTTCATTTCGACGGTCCCCAATGTCCCCCCATCGTAAAAACTTTAGGAGAAAGAAAAAAAAATAACAAATAAAAGAAGCTCGAAGGGAAAGAAAACATACAAGACATCCGAGAAAGTCAATAAATATGTGTAGCTTCTAGGGCGCGGTGGACTGTTTCATTTTTTTTTCCATGACCATCACGCAGACGGCCGGAAGGGATGGAAGATGGATTGCATTGCCCATATCCCGTGACGGGGGCTCCGATCTGCGTGTCTCTCACACGGTCCACTTCAAACAGAGGAAAAATCAGGGGAACAAGTCAAACATGTAATGCTCATCAACCTGGATTCATCAACCAAAGGCACATTTACAAGAAAAAGAAAAAGAGAAACGAGTCAAATCATGGTCCTCATTCTCTCAATCTTCTTTTTGGTTGGCAATCCAGGCGGGGGGAGGGAGGGAGGATATAAAAAGGCCCACCACACATTCAAACACAAATGAAAACAAACGAACTCGGGTAGAGAGTCGGTTGGGGGGGGGGGGGGGATATTTAGACAACAAGCTGCTAGAGCCTCTGCACTGACTATCCTGTTTGGTGGGTTCGTTGCATTGTCCGACGTGCTGGGATTCAACTGGAAAAAGGTGCAGAAAGCGATAAAGAATGATGGAGGGGGCCGTCCTTCTTATCCATCAACTCAATATGGGACCCTGTCAACGCATGACTAGTCTGAAAATGGTTTTCCAACTTTTTTCTTTTTCTTTTTACGTGCCGAAAAACCTGCTATAGATCCGCCGTAACAACACGAGAGGGAAAAGAGTCTCCAACCGGACAATGGCTCAAAAAAGTCCTCAGCCGGACAAACGGCCCGTAAATTAGTTATTGAATGGGACGCAGAGAAAAGAATAGATTTCGCGTATTTCAACCACCAGTAGTCTGCGGCTCCTGAATTAACCACACTCATTCTCTCGGCGATGACGACGAGTGTCGAACGTCAAGAGAGTTTGCCTTCTTCTTTTATTAGGCAAAAGAAATACTACAACTTTGAAGAGTCACGACCTCATTGAAAATAAAATGGACAATCGTATATAAGCAACTCCATCCATTCTCCTTTCAATGTTGATTTCCTTCTTATATTTTCCACCGGCTGGATTCCGACGCCACAGGTGTGTGTGTGTGTCAAAGGCACACATATATACTTTTGAGTTAGTTGGAACCTTTTGTTGTCTTTTTCTAGCGTGCCGGCCGTCGACGAGATATGCAATAAAAAAGCTGTCTCGAAAGAAAAAGAAAAAAGGTGAGATATGGAAACGAAAATCGTCGGTTGGCCTTTCCTGGGCGCCCATTGTCGGCCCAGGTGAGTAGTAGGATATGGTCTGATGACGGGTGTCTAAACCTTTCCTCATCACGTCTACCTATTACCCAATTCCATCCATCATCATCGCGCCTCTATCGTCCGGATTCTTCTTCTCATCCGATATCGACAAGCCTTTTGTTTTTCACCGTCCTTCAGTGGATGGGCTGTCCTCCTAACCCACCCACCCACCCCACACTGGGAGCTTGCTACGTCAACGTAGACAATTACGTCTGTAATGACTGCGGCACAGCCGGCGATATATCCACTCTCGCAGCGGGCAATAAGGGAGTCGTCATAAAAATACTACTACCGAAAACAGCTACAGCGCCGCTACACAGCCGAGCCGTAATGCTCAAACGAAAAAAAAACCGGGGGCCTCGTGTATGACCCTCCCGATTCTTTTTTTGATGAACAATTGGGGTTTCAGAAGACGGGGAAGGGAGGGATGACACGTTGCCCTCAAGCGCGTCCGGCACCTCCAGGAAATAGAGAAAAGCAGACAACGACACAAACAGGAGATATGCGTACTATAGAGCCTACAAAACACCTCAACATGTATACACCGTCAACTGGGCATATACGTTAAGGAAAAAAACAAAGAAATGAGTTGAGGGGAGATGGAGGGTGAGAGTTAAAAGAAAACAAGAACTCTAGTCCGTGTTTCTCACGCCGGTCTGCTCAGAGTGTACGACGTTGTGCCGTACTACAATGGAGGACTCTTAACGCATTTCTGTACGTATTAACGAGCCTTTTGACGTCAATTTGAAACACAAAATGATCCAATCATGAAAATAAAAGAAATGCGCACAGAAGAACGCGCGCTCGACTCCCGCTCGGAGTAAGTCGGTCGTCGGCTCCTAGTGCCCAAGTGAATGAAAACCAAGTGCCATATTAATAATTCTTTCTTCTTTTCCTTCTTTCGTGGGGGGGGATTTCGGTGATTTCGGTGGGTGCCGCTTCCCGCATGACCGCTAATGCTCGTCTAACGACGTTTCCTCCAAACGGAATTTTATTTTTATTGAACTGCGCGTTTCTTTCTTTCATTCGACGAGAGTTGCATAGAATATCGATGGAGGGCCGCCGCCGCCGCCGCCCCCGTGCAGCCCATCTCATCATCACGTTATTCGACAAAACGAAAATGTTCACTGCCTAACTGTAAAACCCGAAAAAAAGGGAAATAAATAATAAAAGAACAAGAAAACAAAGCGAGGACAAGCCTTTTCTATCCTCCCTGCATAGATCCTTTATACATACAGTGGGTACCTAAAGTATCCGTACGGCTGAGAGGAGCAGTACGGAAAACGCGTTTTTCAAAACGCTCCCATAAATTGAATTCTCGTTGGAATGCAATAAAATTTTTTTGTAAGGTTAAGATTAGGGTGGGGTTTCATCTGATTTTTTTTGGGAATTTTTCAACAACGCGATATGTGGTTTTTATCGCGTTGCGAAAGTATCCGTACGGCCGAGAGGCCTAGTAGGGAAATGGGCTTACTTTGGAGGCCTCTTATTCGGTAAATAAGTAACATTAAAGGGTGGGAAAGTTCTTAAAAAAAAAGAGCTGCATTAGCCTTATATGTGATCATAAGATCACATTTTTTAAGTTTCATTTATAGTAATGAAATCAAAAATGAAAACACGAATTATAAGTTTTCCGTTTTCTTCCCCTCGATTCCCCATCACCAGTGTTGCCATATAAAAAGATATTTACCCTTTCTCTTTCTCCCTCTTCCGTCCAAGGGAAGAAAGAGATTTTGGGACATGGCAACACTGGTGATGGGGAATCGAGGGGAAGAAAACGGAAAACTTATAATTCGTGTTTTCATTTTTGATTTCATTACTATAAATGAAACTTAAAAAATGTGATCTTATGATCACATATAGAGCTAATGCAGCTCTTTTTTTTAAGAACTTTCCCACCCTTTAATGTTACTTATTTACCGAATAAGAGGCCTCCAAAGTAAGCCCATTTCCCTACTAGGCCTCTCGGCCGTACGGATACTTTCGCAACGCGATAAAAACCACATATCGCGTTGTTGAAAAATTCCCAAAAAAAATCAGATGAAACCCCACCCTAATCTTAACCTTACAAAAAAATTTTATTGCATTCCAACGAGAATTCAATTTATGGGAGCGTTTTGAAAAACGCGTTTTCCGTACTGCTCCTCTCAGCCGTACGGATACTTTAGGTACCCACTGTATGTAAACCAGGGAATGGGTATACGTGGGTTTAATGGAGGAACGCGTAGTAGCTCCCGTCATTGACCGAAATAGAACCGTCGTACCTAATGGCCCGTCAATCAATAGACAATCGATAAAACAAAGCCAAAAACAATCAAGAATGGCAACTATTTGCTTTTCCTTCCATTTCCCACTAGGAATTTACTACTGAATTGGCAACACTAAAATCCCACTGCATTATACCCACCGCGCTGTACCCACTGTGTACCTGTAGAATGCTACTACTATATAACTACTACATCTGATACGGTGGTTAACGAACCGCAAAGGGCCGGGAAATATTTTTTGATGAAATCAGAGCGGCAACTTTTCTCTCTCTCTCTCTCTCTCTCTCTCTCTCTCTGCCACTCTTTTCACTCCCGAATATCTACTGACGTTGGGGTTTGTGTTTGTTTTCCGATTTGTTGTTTGCGACCCACATTGAATGGCGGGGCAGTCGAGTGCAACCTACTAGCAATGATGAATGATAACCGAGAAATAAAAGAGAGGTGGGTTCAAAATCAGAATACGCCAAAGAGACTGTGACAAGTTCAGCGACGCGCCAATATAACAAATTTTTTTAAAAAAAGGAAAGAAAAACGAACACTATGTGACGTCACGTATACCAACTCATTACACCCACCTACACCCATTTTTGCTGAACATTGTTTTTCGTTCTTTAAAAAAGAAAGAACTCTATAGAAATGAGAAATGTTCTTGAAGTTCTACCAGTTGCCCTGGCAAGGCTACATGGCATGTGAATGACAGGTATAGATAGACGAACAGCGAAGCAGCAGACTGTTGTCGAATTTACCGAGCGTGACGATCGACACAGTGAGAGAAGGGAGCCAAGAAGGAGGGGGTAAAAAAAGCTCGTCTTGATGGATAATCTAACGGAAAATTCTCGAGTTATGTCACAACAAATCCGGGGCGTCTGTAATGACAATTATTTGAGACTTGAGAGCAAACGACCAGGGCCAACAGACCTCAAAAAAGAATTTTAAATATGTCATGCCGGCAAGGACGGCAATATCCTTTTTTCTGGCCAGCGAAATTCATTTATTTCTATTTGAAGGAAATTAACGAAGCGACTGTCCAACCACTCGCTTATCAGATCTTTTTTTTCCAGCCTATTTGACCAGTTCTTTTGATTTCACACTGTTTGATTCGAATCTCGACCTGTCTTAATCAAAAATTATCCTGCTCGTTTTCCCATCATCTTCTCCCGTCACTTGAAGAAGAGATATAGCGGCTCCAAATCGTTGGAAATACCGGCTACTGTAACACTAAACTGGTTTTTTCGGAGCTTTCATCAATCCATCACAACCCGTCACACAAATATGACGCACTGAGAAAATTCAGCAATTCTTTGACTTGGCGCAAAATGCGGAGTAAAATAAATGGGAATCGTACCTGTTTTGGGTCATGGTGAATTGCTGAGCGCGAACGGTCGTTTCCTTTAAATGGTGCGATCAGGCGCGGGTTGATAAACTCGACGAATCGGTAGAGCGGGTCTGGTCAATCAACAAAAACAAACGGGCACTTGACTCTCTTTCTCGGCGATTTGATGACGGGAAGATAAATTAATGGGAGGCGGATGGGGACACCAAATGACAAGTGAAACAAATGGCTAATCCCGGATTTTCTTGGAATCTGATCAAAAATATCTAATGCGAATCTTTTTGTTTTTTTTCTTCTGAACTCTGTTTGCTGATGTAAACCGAGCGAAGAAAGTCAACGAGTACTTTTGGAGTGGGGGGGTTTCGCAAGAGAGGTGGAAACGGGAGGGAAATGAGATAGAGCAGAAGAAGGAGAATACGGGTGTTGTGGGCCGCGCGGCCGGGAGAAGACTGAACGTTCGGTTTCTCCCAGTCGAGGGTTTTTATATCAGTCGGACAGACCGCCTATATTTTTCTCGGTGCTTATTTCTACCGTAGGTATGTTTTTATCTTTTCTTTTTTCTATGTAATCCCTCCTTCGGTTTTCACAGTTGCTATTTCTAGTGGGGGGGAGGGGAGCAAGCGAGAAACACAACAAGAAGAAATATCAACTTATGAAAATGAGAGAGAGACCGGGGCAGGTGAGACGAGCGAGTGGGACCGAGCCGGCCCAGTGGCAGCAGCAAACCTTTTAGCCGGCCACTAGTCACATTCACAGTCTGGCAAGAAATAAATGCTATTTAAGGCTTTGGTGATCTTTACAGCTTCACTGTTGATTGCATCGTTACGTCTCGATGACAAAAAGTTACACACAGAAAAAAAAAAGTACACGGCGACGTTACTTGGGAACGAGGAAATTCAATCTTTTAATGCCCTGAAGGATAGGCAACGACTTGCTGGGGAGTCTTCTTAATTGAATAGCCATACAAACCACTCTGCATTCAAAACGAATCAAAGCGTCACAGCCAAACAAAAAATGGGATGGCAGCAAGGGAAATGTCAATAAACACCACGACACTAAACGATCCGGCTCCTTATTTCGTCACGATAGTTTAAATGAATGTAAATAACACTTAAAGGTACTTTGATCCCCGAAAAAATTTTCGCTGAATAATCTATTACAATGTCAACCATTGAACAGGTCCAGTTTCCCCCCCCCCCCATTAGACCAATCATGTTATTACGTACTACCTAAAATGAATTCGTCAAATAATCAAGTAAATGTACGCGTCCAGATGTTAAGAAATTGTTTTTAAAAAACAATCCAGTTTGGAGTTTTTAAAAAATGAAAGAAGACAATCGAGAATAGTGGAATATCCACGACTCGTTTCCCGAATGGTCACGCGGAGACAATCATCACACACAGCCTTAGCCTCTCTGTTGTGTCTGACCCCCCGTCCTCCACTCCATCCAAGAGTCGTACCGTGGAAATCGCTTGTCACTGGAGGACTCTCTGTTCTTCTACAAGAACGAAAACCAACAATAAAAGCAGCATCGGTTAGAACCGCTATTTTCAGAGAGGAGGTGAAGAGAACGATAATTAATATCACTGTATCTTCCTTGTTATTCGAGTATTTTTCTTTAAAAAAAACGTGAAGTATCATCCAGAAAACTACGGGAAAAAAAGCGTATCAATGACCGTGGTAATTATGCTATTTCCAGCAAATGAATTCAACAAAACTAGAGAGAGACTTCAACAGCATATGAAAATAAACATAAGACGGACGAGAGATGCTATTGTCGCACGTTTCTTTTTCTCTCTCTTTTCTAACGAGCTTGCGTGATTGAACCGAGAAAAGAGATACCGTTGGCTGATGTCATCATTTCGTTTCGTTCGGCACGGCTTCTCAGCAGGTTTGACGTCCGTGAATGATTGACAATAATTTGTAAGGAGGCGGTAATTTCAATTTTCTTAATTTCTACTCTCAAATATGAAATCGAACCACGCACAGCCATTCGTCATATTCTCTTGATTCGGCGAAATGAAAAAAAGAGAAACAATGGCAAGGACGCGACCCGTTACAAATGAATGCCAATCAAGTATCGTGCAAAGTTTTGACAGTAGCCAGAGAACTCGTTTCCATCGAATTTTTTTTTGTAGGTTATTGTTATTCTCACCCAATAATGTTGCTCGACGCGTTCTCAAATTATTCAAGAATTCCCGGAATGAAAAGAAAACCTCGTTATCCTTTTTTCTGCGGCGAGACCGTAAAACAAATAACGCATAAATTGCTGGGATATTTAACTCGACCATTGGCTCAATTCTGTCTTGAGTGTGTGTTGTTTTTCTTTCCCTCTCTCTCATCATTGCGAAAAATTTCAAGCTGATTATGTTCTTAAATAGAAAAGAGATGATTTTCTTCTCCATTATTGGACTCACAAATTTGATGCGTAATGTACGGCGAACGGGCTGGTCATTAGTCAACGCTTTTACACAAGCTGTGACCAATGCGAGACCCGTTACTTTTCAAAAAGGGACTTGGTCCTACCTTAATGTCAGTTACGGCTGGGAGTACCTACGACGACAACAACGACTCTTTATTGTCCACCCCCGGCCAGCACTCAATTTGAAAGCAACAAAAAAGATTTTGAAATTTCTGGAAGCGCTCAATTTTCTGCCTTTTCGTATCAATTTCCCCCGAGTCTTTTCTTCTCT
Source organism: Daphnia pulex (assembly GCF_021134715.1). NCBI lineage: Eukaryota > Metazoa > Arthropoda > Branchiopoda > Diplostraca > Daphniidae > Daphnia > Daphnia pulex. Next base: position 5,181,257 of record NC_060018.1, on the reverse strand, counting down.
TAATTTCAAAAGAGGAAAATAGAAAAATGGGATAGAAAGAGACAACCGCAATGAAGGTAAGAATAAGAAAAAAGAAATGTGTAGGAACGGTCTTGATGGAGCTCATTGATCAGTTCACGGATATCGGGGGTGGCGGGATTATGTAAGCATCAGCCTCGATTTCACGGCGAGTTAAAATCGTTCGACCGGTCCTTTTTACAGCGAATGTTTCTCGTTTTGTCTCATTATCAATTCAAAAACTTGATCAAGCGAATCAATATCGTTCACGGTGGCTAACAACTGTACGTCTCAAAAGTGGGTCACGATGGATTCTCTCGCCTTGTTTCCTATACACATCCAGCTCTCTCTCTCTCTTTTGGGTCTTCGACAAAAACGCGCACACATCATACACGGAAACGGTGGGCCTACATAAGTCCATTAACAACGTATAATGGAAGCAATGAAATAAAGTTTATCGAATTGTCCTTAAAACCAAGTGAAGCCTTTTCACTGCAAGAAAGTTAATGATGTCTGGGGAAATAATAAAGAACTCCTCATCGGAATAAAATATTAGGGCGGTCGATAAACTGAAAAAAATAAAATGAAATAAAATAAAATGGGAAAACAGGAACAAACACCTCAACATATTCGGCAACTTCTTTATTGTCTCCTTTGATGAGGGTTCCTATTTTTTTATTTTATGCTTGGAGAGAAAGTTGCTTCCGTCAATGACATTCCGTCACCGCCTTCCCCCCTTCCTTTTCTCCGGCTCCAACCACCAACGTACCCATCGGGCCAGGAAATGTCTGTTTTTGTTGTAGTTGTTTTTGTTATTGTTACTACTGTCATCGTCGTAATTCTAGCTCAGTTCCAAAGTGACCTTAATACCGGGTGTATATACACTCCAGACATCCCGATGGCATCACGTCGGCTCTGCCAAGGATCATTATTCCCATTCATCACTAACTCATTGTGCATTTTCGCTAACGGATCCAATTCATAGCGAGATATTATGTTGTTTATTTTTTACCACCGCCAGTCTATAAATAAAGAATCGTACCTATATAATTTTTGTTAAACCAAAATAAACTCTCTGTTAAATGTGTTCCTAACTTTTGTGGTTTTACCAAACTTTTCCACTCCGAGAGTATCCACATCCCGTCTCATCTTCTTCCGCATCCCTCAAGGCGACTTTTCTTTAAATCGTTTCTAATTTTTCCCTTAAAATGCATTTCCCAGGACTGTTGGAAGAAGAAGGAAAAGACACCCGACATCTTTCAACACCCTCTTTCCCTACTTCTCCAACCTGCGTGCGTATGGATGATGAGGCCACACACAGGTGGTTAACTGGTTATTACCATTAATCTATTCATCGGATGTCAGGGGGTGTGTGAGAGAGTGTTTATTTTTCTACCCTTCGTACGCCCTTCATGTGATAGGTTCGATTCTTCTTAGCTCAAAACGATTGCACCGTTAGTTCGGCTGGGGAGATCTTTCGTTGCCCCGGCAACCAAGGGAGGACTCAAGCCAAGACGATGATAGGTACTAACAAATGGACGGATTGTTGATATTGATGGCCGGCGTTCGTCAAAGAGGACACGGATAGCACATGGGAAGAAGTAAGGTAACGTCATCGATCAAGTTTCCCAAATGCACTGGGATCCACTAGACACAATGTACCTTTAGGTCGAGTGACCGCAGACGATACGTGAGCCTACCATCTTTCTATAATATATACGATACACATCTATATTCATATTTATGTCTTATGAAATGTGTACTCGATTATGGTCTGATGTGCATTCGGGGGAAACCGTCTGCTGGTGGTGGATCATGAAACCCAGAAAGAATGGAAATGAAAAGAAAGGATGATGATGAAAAAAGACTAAAGAATGGAAGGGGTGTTGTGCAATTAGGTACGTTTCACAATGCGAGCGAGAGGCATGTGAGAATTCTCAAACACCTGAAATGACTCTGATGCACGAACGCACGCTCTCAGCTCAAAAGAAAAAGGGCTGAACCGGCATCACCTCGAAAAATTATTAAAAATATGAGAAATTTGTGCCGAAATTTCTTTTCTTTGGTGAGACATTCAAGATTTTCGAAATAAAAAAAGATGCCTAATAGAGTGGAGAGAGAAAAAAAGGCACTGATTGCCAAAGATGCAGTGAAGCGACATGTTCGTCATTGATTGTCCGTTGGAGAAAAAAGAATGGCCGACAATAACAAACGAGTCGGACACCAAGGATTGGCGCCAAAAACATACGGTTAACTAAAATTCGAGTTAAGAGTCTCAGCATGAAAAATTGGGCACTTACTACTTGATTGCAGGTTGCAGGAAACAGCCCTGGCATCCAATCTGCGTCGAGAAGAAACGCCACGTCCTACGGCTCATGCTGACCAACAGTCGTAACGAATGGCCGACTTCTTTTTTCTTCTTTTTCTTCTTGTACTCGAATATCATGTGAATCACGTATTACAAAAATAGGCGTCCGCTTAACAGACACGAAAGGAATCGTGGAGCCCGAAACCGCACACGAATCACGACTGATAGCCATAAATGTCACATTGTTTTGCAACGTTGCAATGTTCTTTTTTTCTTCTTGTTGCCCATTCGCTTAATCAGATGGCTGTTAAATCACTAAACCGAGACCAAATCAGCTTCCCAAATCATAAAATGTATCCGCTAAGTTAGCTCAGCAATTGACCATTGCGCTGCTTTAGTGAAGAGAAAAACCAATAACAATAAACGTTTTCTCATCAGAGAAACGTGGTACTTTACCATGAAGTTGGAATAATGATTCGGTTTGGTAACTCACTGATACGTGTTCTTCCTGACACAATGCCCGACACTTTTGACTTGATAAGGACATTGAACGGCATTCACCGTCGAGAAAACATTACGTCCTCTTTGACCTTATTCCTTGCCAAATGTAATTATGCAAAGAATGGATAGTCTGCATATAAATTCTTCGAATTTGCATTACTAGTGCATTAACGGAGATTTCCCTCTATTCGCATTCGCTGGAATAGCCTTTTTTTTTATGAAGAACATCATTAAAAACAAAGAATTTCAGAAAGAAAGGTCGTTGATAAAGATTCATCATGACGTTTTAATACCATCGTCTACATGACACAGTTTCGCTTTGGCTACAACTAACATCACGAAGATAAAGTCGGCTGGATTCCATCACCATACAAGAACAAAAGAAGTGATTAAGATAGTCTATTGTTCTCTTATTTTGATTTGATTCTATTTCGCCAGTGTATTCTCTTTTTGAAATAGAATGCATTGAGAGCGGAAGCCGGATCCATTACCCAATAAAAAGAAAAAGAGGTTCCGAGAAAACTACCTGCCGTCCATCCGAGAATCTAGATCACTCTTCGGCGCGGTTGTCAGCGTCTTTGTGTATAGGACCCCTGGGCCGCACTAACGATGGAAGGATTATTATTTTTTGGCGAAGAGGCGGAGGAGATTATAGTGGTGGTGGCAGAGTGCCGGTCTGATGAAGACAAAACCACGGCGACTTTTGGTGCTGAACAGCATGGGCTACTCAAACAATGCCGACTAAGCCGACGGTCCACAATTGTCATCAGTTCAATCAAAATGTGATTCGCTTTGGCCACTTGCTTGCTTTGATTTTAAAAAGGGCTACGAGACTTTGTCGACGTTGGATTATATTTATTAGCGTCTACATGGTTTATGATTCGAGTCATAAATTTTGGACAACAAAAGCAACTAAATGGCAATTTGCCAAAAAAAAAACAACTGGCTGATAGAAACGTCTCCATGGAAGGCAGGAAATATCCTTCCCGCGGCGTTTTTGTAGTTTTGACGATCCATTCAATAAAATATGGTTTCCGAACGCTGGCATTGGAATTCGTGAACCGATAATTGAATAGACCTTGAAATGTTAAATAAATAAAATATGTTTCTCTGGTTTATTCTTGAATTGATTTCTTTTAACCATTTCTTTTAAAGCTTTTTCAAATAAGGAATACTTTGGCACAAGAATCTTTTTTTTTTTCCTGGGTGGGACCAGTTATACACTTTGTCTAATCTTTATAATTATTTTGGCGTGTTTATCACGCACCAATTCACTCGACTTGATTTCTCTTAGCATCACTGAAATATGTTTTTGTTTTGCTTTCTTATCTATTATATATGTGGCGCCTTTTAGGACATTGAGGCAGTGAAACGAGAAATTTTCGTCAGGATGTCAGCAGCGACCACTTCTTGGGAAGAAAAAAAAGGAACAAACTTCGCAACTCACGACGGTCTCTCCAGCGTGAGTCTGGCTAAGGGAGGAAATGGTTAACATGAAGTCGAGTCATCGACTTGATTAATAATTGGGCTAGTGCGTCATGGTAACAGAAGATGATGCAACTAAGAAATACAAATCGAGTTCGAGAAAAGAGAGATGCTGGGAAAAGGGGAAGCACGGCTGTAACCGCAAGGAGGGGTAGGAAAAATATCGGTCAGCGGTAGCGAGTTGTCTCGCGTCTTCAGTAAACGGGTTCAACGGATCTCGAGGAGCGTGACGCTCCTCCCGTACACGCGCCCACCACGGAAAGCTCTTAGTCACAAATAAACCCATTCTATATACCTCCACAACCATTTGTTTTGTGTTCCATCTATCAACGGATTTGCTGCTAGATTGAGCTCAGTGTTCCATTTTTTTTTTAAAGCCTTTATCTCCCAGTTTTATTTGATGATTATCCATATCATTGCTCTTTTCTTTCATTTTATTTAACGGGTTTAAGGGAGAGCACACAGGTAGAACTTCCGGACAAATATTAAGGGAAATATAGGAGATCATAAAAGTTTGACTTTCCAAAAACATTTCATACAGAGGGAATGTAAAGTACAGTTGTGCGTGTGTTAATGACCAAACCCACACCACAAAAAGAGCTAGGCGACTTTCGTTAACCAAGATGGACATGGACTAAATTTACCGATAAGTAGTAGTAGTAGATCAGTAGATCAACAACGCCAAGGTTTTCGGGTCGAGGGCTTATGTTTGTTCTTCCCGTGTAATGATCCTGTCAATAAAGAAAACAGAGAAAAGCATTTAGCCTTTACGCTTCAAACGATGTACTATGTAGTGAAGTAGAAAGCGTGTAGAAAGTCGATTTACCATTTGATGGAGCAGCGCTGAAAGAGGAAAAAGAACCGCTGGATGAAGGACTGCGTTTGCGATCCGCTGTAGAAGAAGCCATACTGGACGGAGAGGTGCGCGGAAGTGCTGTGGAGGCTGAGCTTGGCCGGCTGCTGTTTTGGCTTTCTTGTCGGGTCAACTTGCGCTCAAGACTTTTGACTGTGGCTGAAGAGAGAGAGCGACTTCTCGGTCTCATTCGGATCGGCATTCCAGCAACGATCATTTGCCCAGCTTTTTTCTCACGATCACGGGCTATTACCAGCATCCTTTCGTTCACATCCCATTCGAAAAACATGTCGTGCAAAGCGTGGATTGCTCCATTTAGCTGCTGAAGTAGTCGCCTATGCAATTCGACGTCGCTTGGCAAGATCGTCATGCTACCCTGGTTTAACTCCTTGAGACATGTTGTTGTATCGCTGATGGTTTGGATGATGGATTGCACCCGATCTGTGGTCATGAGGCGGCGAGTTAAATAGCCACGGACTAGGGCAGAGAGGCGTCCAGATTCAAAAAGACTTCTAGCTTGGGCGGAACGATCGAAACTTCGTTTCAAACTACGGCAGACTGGACTCTTGCTTTTGGGGGCTGCTGGTTGCTGTACTGTTTGTGCTTGCATCTGCATCACTAATTGCTCTTCTTGTTCTCTAAATAGCTGCACCAGTCTCTCTTGTTCTTTGGCCTGTTTCTCAAGTAATTCGTTCATGAGTTTCTGCTGTTGCATTATAAAGTCTTCGAGGAAATTTCCATTTTTGTGCACATCTTGGGTTCTGGGTGAATTTCCGTTGTTATCGCAAGTTACAGACATGTGCTCAACTTTAGATTTGTTTGGCTTTTCAGAAGTGTTGATCATTTGTTTTTCATTAGAGTTTCCGTTAACGACATCCTCAGTATCTCTAGGACGCAAATTCAAGTTCACTAAATTGTGGGTTGAATTTTCCTCGCTGATATTTGAACTTTTATCCGAAATGGTTGCAGAATATTTCATTGATGGAACATGGATTACATTCTTGTTTTGTTTCATGGCTTCAACATTGTTGGAATCATTTCCCTGCAATTCGTCAGAATCAGAAAGGTTCAGTTTAGGCACATTCAAAACGGCAAGTTTCTCTTCTTCAGCCGCTTTGTTCTGCATCATTTTTAAAAGTACAGGGCTAGGCGCTTCCAGTGTGTAAGATAAGCGCCGCATTCTTTGAGATTTAATAGGGGTTGAACAGTCTAAGCTCGTAGAAATATCAGTATCGGAGATGGTCAATGCCCGTGGTGTTGAAGTTCCAGATTCTGTTGAGCTAGAATCTGAATCTGAGTTTTGCATGTAAGGTCCTAGATCAGTGCTTACAGCTGATGACTCTGAAATGCTAACATCTTTGCAGTCTTGTTTCATGGACAAAAACTTCTTGTGGAGATTCTCAATTGAAACGTCATCAAGTAGTGGAGTGGATGGTAATGAATATGATGTTACTGGCAGCGGTTTAATTGTTGGCTGAGAAAGAGAACTGTTGATCTTCACTGGTGTTTGCAATAAAGGTTCACTGATGAGACGATACTTTGAGGGTGTCACTTTTGAAACATTCAGCTCATCAAGTGTCACACATTTATCAAGAATTATTTGGACTTGCTCCAAAAGTTGGGCCCGTCGTTTTTCTTTCAATCGGGACTCAATTGCAACAGCTTCATCTCTAATTTTCCGCATTGCTCGTCGTTTATCATCATTCATCTGGACAGAGATAGTTGGAATGGTTAGGTATACAAAGAAAAAATCATGTCACAGAAATCAAAACTTACAAGAGGTGGAAGAATAGGTTTCCCTTCCACTCGAATGCATGAGACGTAGTTTGTATTTGTGTTTGACATTTTGAACAACCAGATTTCATTTCCTACATGTCACGCTTGACAAAAATGGTAACCAACGTTTCCACAGCTTCCAGCTCCCACACAAACTTTGAACATCTGTCAGAAGTCGATCGGTGCGTTCACAAATGACCTACGCATGGAAAGAAAATTTATCGATGAATACGATTTGAATTGAAGATCAATACTATTTCAAATTTTTATTAATATAATTTTAAAATCTAAGAAGGCAAAATTATATATATATTAAGTTATTAAAAATATATAAGAAACTTCGTGTATTTAGTTTTAACGGTTGTCGCTTGGGGTTGTATTTCGAGCCCGTTTTCCACTTTTCCGTCTGCTGCATTCGAGTTTCATATTTAACACGCGCACTTGAGCAAGTTAGCCATTAGCATCCTTTAACATTAGCATTTAACGATGTCTGAATCCGGAAACAAACGCAAAGCCAAAGACAAGGCATATTATATCAAATCTGCAAAGCAGGCTAGGAAATCCTCCAATGAATTAGGGCCTGGACAGAAAGGTTTCCTATGTACTTCAAACAGAGAAAAAGAAAGTGTCAGAGAAGCCTACAATGTAAACACAACAAATAATTTGTTTTATTGTTCATAACTAACTTATCCTTTAAGATTTTGAATGAGTATGCTGATATCATTTATGGTAGTGAAAAACCAAAGGAGGAGCCTGAATTGTCAGAGGTTAAAAAAGAAGAAATTGAAGATGAGTTGTCTAAAGAAATGGAGGAATTAAAAAAGAAGCAAGCTGCACCTGTTTCTGAAAGAAGATTCCAGTGTGTTATGACTAACATTAAAGGATGCATTTTTATTCGCTCAACAGTAAGAATTTTTAGTTCTTTTTATGTAAGTTCAAGCTTAACAGTTCTTTTCTAGGTTGAAAATCCTTCAGCAGTTGTAGATGCAATAATTAATGATATTGAAAAGAAAAAGCAGCAAACTACAAAATTTCTGTTACGTATGCTTCCAATTCAACTGACTTGCAAGGTATTTTACCCAATATTGATGTATGCACTACATTTAATAAATAATTTATGATCATCTTTGAAATGATAGTCTGTGAAGGAAGATATCTTGAAAGCAGCTGAGAATCTCATTGACCAAATGGCTGATTACAAAACATTTTCTCTCCTCATCAAGTAAACATCATTCATGTTTTGACTGTGAAAATTAATCATGAGTAATTCTAATAATTTTTATCCAGGATAAGAAATCACAATATCAAACGAGATGCCCTAATAGAACCAATCGCGGAAATGGTTTCGAAGAAGTTTCCTGAAATTAAAGTTGATCTCGACAACCCGGAAATAAGTATGGTCGTTGAGGTGCTAAGAGCAACATGCTGTTTGGGTGTAGTTACAAATTATTCAGGACGAGCCAAGTACAATCTTGTTGAAATTGCTCAGAAGGCCAAATAAAAATCTTTGACTGCAATTTAATTTTTCTTTTCATTGTAAATTATGATTTAAGTTTTCATACAGATGAGATGCTTTGGCATTTTCAATTTGTTTGTTGTTGCAAATTTTGCCAGGCTCAACATGTACTGTATTATTAGGACTACAATTGTATACTGCTCTCAGTAGAGGATTAGGATTTTTTTCTTGTTTGGAGATCATTTCCTGAGTTAAAAGAAAAATAATTAAAATTTTTTCTACACATAAAAGAAAACATTTCATTACTCTCAGAAGAGGAGGAAACTGGATAAATTCAGGCAATGGTTTTTTCAGTTTTTCTACATCTTCTGCTTTCATTGTCCGGCTGAGGTAAAACTCTTCTTCATCTTTCGGAATCAGTTTGAAGTCATTCTTATAGGCAGTTTTGGACAAATCAAATTCTCCAAAAGACTTTCCTCTAAATACCTTTTCTACAAGTACTCTTCCAAATAAATTTTCCTGGATAAAAAATTATAAAAAATCAAACGAGATTATAACTTGAAGAGACAAGAAGAGATAGTACCTCGTCCATGAGCGGCTCAGCGCGTATAATCTTAACGTACGAAACTTCAGGGTACCTCTCGAATGCACTTCGTACAAGAATTCTGCCTTCTCCAAAGTTTTTTAAATTTCCTACAATTTCCCATAATCTTTTTCCCAAAAAGAAATTCCGTTTTCCAATATAAATGTAAGGCATTTTCTGTGGAAATCCTTAGCCTTATTGACGGACTGACGGCGTGAGGTAACTGTCGTCTGCAACAACACAAGGTTTGACTAAAGAGTAAAAAGCGATTGCGCTTTCCGGAACATACTGACCGATTGGCCGATTCTATCGAACAACTGAAAATTTAAGGCACACGATTCATGTCGTGAGTTACACCATTTAGTGCAACAATCGGAAACAATACGGACTTCAATTTCTTCCACGTATATATATGTATGAGTTTTATGTCTTCATCATAGATGGCCTTGGTCCCATATAAAACTATGAACCAATAGTCCAATACATATTGGTATCTCACTTTTAAAATCACCCCCAATCCCAGGTATCCTCTTGTTATAAACGGACGTCCATAATAAGGATTGCAACCCTTATAAGTTATAACCCCGTTGCCTTGACTAGTTGGTCTCACGATTTGAACTCCTTATAGTCGTATGCCCCTGTGGATCGCCTAAGTTACCGTTCACTTGGTACAATACACCATGCTTGGTAATGCAATGCGCAAGTTCTGACTAGCCAGTCCCTTGCACTCTGAGAGGACAGCGCTGTATTTTCGAATGGTAGGTAGAACAGAAACAGCTTCGTCTCATATATAATCCCGTAAAGTGGTATTTTGTATATTTTACCTAAGATTATTTTGTACAGTGCATAGGCGATCGAGATACGAAACTCATATAAAGCTATTTAAAAAAAGGAAACTTTGACATAAAATTTATCTCTATGTATGAGTGAAGATGGAAGTAATTTCTTCATATTGAAAATTATCCAGGAAATTGGGTGTTCAAAACAAATTATTGATGACGTGAACTACACCATTTACAGCAGCAATATCAGCTTCAATTACGTCGGCATTTGAAATTTTGACTCCAGCTAAGAAGTGAAAATATCTTAGTTCATTAAAAAAAATTGCGCAAACAAGATCCTTTGCGCAAAAATATCCAAAACCACGAAAAATTATAAATTTAGTCAATAACTTACTTTCGTCCACAGTTACCGCAACATCTCCACCGCGTGCAAGATGGAGCTTGCCGCTCGAAAGTCCTCGGCCATATAGCGTGGCAGGAACGACGTGACTAAGCAGAACCTTCTGCAATTCTTTCGGCTTATTAAGTAATGAGTCCAACACACCAGCGGGAAGGGCTTTGAAAGCATCATCGGTTGGTGCGAATAACGTGAAAGGGCCAGCTGCATTCGCGAAATAATCCATTAAAAACCACAGACATGAAATCTTGCAAGGAAAAATGTTACTTGTACCAGTGTCGAGATGATTTTTCAATCCAGCAACGACGAGCGCAGAAATCAATGTCGTGAATTTCCCTTTGCTTTCCAGTACTTTGACGATACTTTTATCATTGTCTGGCACGAGGACCTTGTCGATTACGTAAATGATGCCATTTGAAGCTTCCAAAACTTTCAAACCTAGCGCTCCGTTGATAGTTACCACCTTTCGTTTTGAGATCAAAGCATCAAATTATATTAAACTATTTATGGCAAAGCAACCAGATCAGAGTCGCCCAATTCCTTTCATGGGCTTCAATGCACTTGTTACCATTTTTTTTTTAACGTAATAATAAAATAATAAATGTGTTGAAAAGTTGACTAACCTTTCCTTTTTTGTACAGGTTTAAGCGAAGACTTTCACCGGCCAACGATTTGATGACAAGTTCGTTTTTAATGGAAGCGGGTGCTAAAGCGGACGTCACGACGTGATAAGTCAAAACGCTTCTCAAAAGGTTGACGTCTTGCAACAGGGTGTTAAGAGTGGATGAATCGATAGCACCGAAAGCGTCATTTGTTGGAGCGAAGAGAGTGAATGGTCCTGAGAAGAGATAAGTGAGTGTGTGCAATCATGACGCAATGATTTCTTTCGCTAAATATTTAATTTTAGGCTAGAAGAAGAAGACTTACCTGGTCCGGAAAGTGCATTGGCTAGGCCAGCTTTCGCAACTAAACTGGCCAAGGTGGTCAAACCGTTCTCTTTCAGTATTATGGGAATGTCACGGACTGTCTAAAAACAGAATGCTATTGAATTAATAATCCGGGTACAAACCCGCATTATTACATTTATTAGGTATTATAAGACTCACCGGCGTTGGCTGTTGATTGGTAATGGCAATCGTCTTTTCTGTCGGTTTATTGGCAATAGTTTTTTCTGTTGGATTACTGACAACTACTTTTTCTGTTGGTTTATTAGCAACAGCTTTGTTTGGTTGATTGGCAACCACTTTATTTGGTTGATTGGTAACCGCTTTTACTAATTCATTGGAAACAGCTTTTACTGGTTGATCAAATGGACGAAGGATCACGGAGTCGATTACGTGAATGACTCCATTGGAAGCGAAAAGGTCGGGTTCAATGACTTGAGCGTTATCAATGGTCACCCGATCTGTTATGGATAACAATTAATTGGAATTATAGGCTTACACGTTAATGTGAAAGTTAAAAAAGGTGATAGATAGTAGTAAGCTTACTGAAACCCACGACAGCTTTAACGTTGGCCCCAGAAACGACAGTGATGGCACCAGAAGGAAGTCCCCGACTGAAGACCGTTCCGGCGACAAGGTGAGTTAGTAACACTTTCTTTAATTCTTCTGGGTTTTTGATCAGAGAATCAAGAGCTCCAGCTGGGAGGGATCTGAAAGCGGCGTCAGTTGGAGCGAATAGTGTGAACGGGCCGGCTATTGTGGACGAACAATACAATACGTGCATTCGTTACGCAATCACATTTGAAAGTTTGTAGAACGGAAGGATGAGAATAAAGGTTGCTACGTATACCCGCCCATCTTGCCTTCTCCTTCTTAACTAGTTTACAATGTAAAACTTTAACAAAAGGTACTTAGAAAACTCCCCCGCTAGAAACTTTCAATTTTGGCCACAATATTACAAATCCGCTTATCGCAATAACATTTAATCCTATACTGACCGTTTTGGATTGTCGGAGTTAATCCAGTAATTGCCAAAGCAGTTAGAAGTGTCGAGAAATTCCCTTTCCTTTCTAAAACCTGCATGATGTTACTTTCCGGTTCTGGTATTAGAACTTTATTGATGACATGGATAATCCCATTGCCCGCTTCCAAAGTTTTTATCTTTAGCGCTCCATTAACTGTCACCGTCTGATTCAAACATAAAGAATATGACAAATGATCTTTTCTTTGATGATATCCCAATCAGTAAAAATTGCGATTAATCTAATCTATACTGACCTCTGGTTGGACGGATTTGTAAACGTTGATGCGAAGATTTTCACCCGACGCGGAATGAACAATCACCTCATTATTAAAGGCTGAAGACGGTATGAACGAAGCCACAATGTGATATGCGAGAACTTTTTGATGGAGGTTAACATCTTTCAAAATTGAATTGAGAGTCGTCGGGTCCACACCGTTAAAGGCGTTATTAGTCGGAGCAAAGATTGTGAATGGTCCTACATAAATGCCACGGTATTCAATTTTCTTATATGTTGTATTGTTGAAAGATTTAAACACTTACCCGGTCCAGAAAGAGCCTCTGCTAAACCAGCTTTAACTAGCGAATCCACTAATGATGTTAGACCGTTATTTGTCAAAACAGTTGGGATGCTTCCCTGAAAATTAAACGAAATATTTATCAAGGATCGACTATACTCGCAGTGAAAAATAGATTTACCAGTGAGAACTGCTGCCGTTTACTTCTGGCGTGAGTGATCTGGTGATCACCAGAAAACGCCGAAGAAAAAGCAATCAAGAGAGTGATTAAAGCAGCTCTGAGGTACTTCATCTGGACGAGTGGTTCACACGAGTCTAGTCGATGCGTCTTTCTGATCAGAAAACGTGGAAATTTCGGGTCTTTATATGAGCTCCGGAATAGCCGCAAGCGTGTCACCGTACACGTCTATAGTGAAAGCTACGGTTTTCTTCACCAAAGATGGAAGCGATTATCCTCGTCCACTCGTATTCGTTCCTCCCTACATATTCTGTCTGTTGCCTAGCTAACTAGAGAATCAAGAAATATGTATTTGCATTCTTTCTTTTGTTACGGCGCATCATGCGAGAACCGAAATCACGCACAGCGGAACTACGAGGAATTCTAGCGTACACGCATTGCAATACATTTTTCTTGTGAAGAGATTGTGAAATTAATTTCAAGTGCCGTAAAATAATTTTCAAGGTTTGTTGCGAACTGTCAATTACCTACACCGTCACAGTTTGTTTTTATTGAAAATACTTTCGCTCGTCGATTGCGTTTAACTGTCAAGCATCGGTGGATTCCGATGGAATGGCAATACCGTTTGGTCGCGTTGTTAAGACAAAAGTAACGTGATGGCGGAACTTACTGGCACGAAAAACAGAAAAGCGGAAAATCTAGTTGTGAGCAGTTGTGGGTTGCCGGCTAGTTGATTTCAGTAAAGAACAATGAGTTGAATAGAGAGAGTGAGTGATGAGATTGAGAGTTCTAGAGGCAGAGAAGAGGGGAGTCAATGGCCGTAAACTTTTGCAGACGGCACGGCAGACAGTTCATCCGTCAAGAAAGAAAATAATTCCTTGAAAAGGGATGGCCTATTTAGTCGGTTCACGCTTGATTCCCCTTCACGTCCGCGGGCATTATAAACAGATAACTCTGTCGTGAATCTCTTACTCTAAATGTATGCGGCAAGACCGGCATAAGGCTGCTAGCAATGAAGCTGATACCTTCTTGTCGCTACCCACTACACAGCTCTACAAGGCGGTTGAGATGGCCTCTCCTTCCCACTTTCTCTCTTTGAACTCTGATAACGAAGGTTATGCAGCTTTCTCTGTGGCTGTTATTAATAGTGAAACACAATGAAAATGAAATTAAAACCTATTTTCCCACGCAAATTTGAGCATTAAAATCTTATTGTAAAACCACCGTAAAATTGCAATTACGCATCGAAATTAATGGCTGATTTTCAATCTTTTTTTTTTATTGAGAGGGAATTCATATTGAGATCTCAACCTATAATCATGCAGCAATGTCTCCAGTTGGAATCCCTCACGCAAACAATTCCCTATCGCTCTTCCATCTCTTGAGCTTACTATCACATTACAGTGGTACGATTGAGACATGATCAAAGAAACGAAAGATGAAAGCGAAAAATGGGTAGCTGACAACTTTTCTAATCGAGATAACAAGTCAACAGTACAAAATAATTCATCAAAATATACAAGTAGAATTGTGGTGAAGAGAACCAATGGTCATGGGTGTACACGGATATTATTATGGTGAAGAGGGGTCGGTGGCATCATTTGAAAAGATTTCGGGAAAGGTTTCATTCAACACGATGTCTAGTACCACGTAAGAGATCTGAGTAGTGAATAAAAATATCCGAATATTTCGATTAACTTTAGGAACACATATCAATCTTATTTTTATTTCATTCGACTTACTTGCTTGTTCAGGACGGGAAATTGAAGACACTGAAATATCAAGTCGCATCTATTTTCTATGGCGTGGACCCCGAAAATGTTTTTCATCCACGAAGGGATACTTTTGACGATCGATTTCCATGCTGCCTGTCTATACTCAACCTTGTTACTGCTTTCGGAAGAACTTTGGTTAAGGACGGTTTCTAGAATAAACAGAATGTTAATGCTCAGTCTCTGTTCAGTGCATGCAGGTCATGAAGTGCAGGAATAATTACCATGCAGCAACTTTATAGCCAGTGTAACTTTCGCTGGCTGGATAACACTATAAAACTTAGCCCGGAAGTAGTTCCGGGCATACGCATCAAAGTAGACGCTCAATAGAGAACGAAGACCCACGAGCACACTCCACAATAATTGAGGAACTCGCCATATTTTCAGAGCTAATTGAATAGAGAAATCGAAGCTGAAAGTGACTAGAATATAGTGATTACGGCATGCATTTACCTGCAAATAACACGCAATCGTACGGGCTGCAAATTGTTGGAATACACACTGCACGAGAAGCTGTACCACGACTAGAGAGGCCGTCTTGTGAAAGGAAGGATTTAGCGTTATCTTTAAACACCGGGTGTAGTTCTTTGATAACAGGCAAGGAAACTTCACCAGAAATATCGCGGACTTCAACTTTGCTGTCAATAGGCATAGAAGACAAAAGTTAAAAGGTGTTTACGGAATGGAAGACATTGACTATGTACCTTGGTTTAGGTTTTGGAGCCTCTGTTGATGCTATGAAGGTCTGAAGAAAACTATCTAAATCCTGCCCCTTTTCTTTCCGCAACTTCATAGGAACGTGTCGCACGTTACGCATCATACGACTAAACCCCAAGTCGGGAAGCAAATTGGATCCAATCACTGAACTATCGCCGACGGCTTGGCATGCCGAAAGATCAGATAGAGTAAGGAATGAGAAAATAAGATCACTTCCTTTCAAAGCTGGTTGATGAAGTAAAGTTCGTAAAAAGGTTTCGAATTCCTGTGACAAAATAAATAGAAAATGTGATTAATTCAGAAAACATTGAAAAACATTGAAATTTCCTCTTACAACTCGAACGCTTTCCAAAAAAGCCATGCTTCTGGTCCCAAACATCTTTTTCGGGGGAAGGCGATTGGTGACAAACTCCCCATGAAACTCGGTAAGCTTGCTCTCCAAGTGAAAAAACTCGAGATAGGTTCGAATTACAGTCCAGTGATACTCTTCGGGATCATCCTCCGGTCTTATATCACCTCTTTGGATTTCGACTTCAAAACCCCATATGGCTTTACCAGCTGAATCGACGGCCGATACTACGCGTGGAATGGACGTTTTCCAAGCTGTCAGGTCTCTCCCGGAAACCGGAATCAGATCTGCATAGGCACTACAAATTCGTGAAAATTAAAATAGGAAACTATAATATAAATAAACAGGAAAAAGTCTGCGTAAAATAAGAAATTTACCCTCGATCGTCTGCATCAACATCATCTGCAATAAAATCTGCCTCAGTCAAATCAATTCCTGTATCGTAATTTTCATCTTCTGGTTCCAGTGAAGCTAGTTTAGCATCTGCTGCTAACCAGTTTGGGCGTAACGCAGCTCGTAGCTTCTTACCCCATCCAGTTGACACAGCTTCTTTTTTTCTATAAAACGTATTTTCCTTTAGTGGCTGAAAACATGCTATTTTTCTGATGACGGGTGAAAGTTTCTTTGCATTACAAGACGCAGTGGTGCGTAAATTACAGTCCAAAGTGGAAAAAAACCCAGCAAGTTTAAAAAATTTCACCCATCATTTAATACAGGTTTATGAAATACTTGGTGCTTTTCGAAGAACCTCCTGACTGTTGTGCGTCAGTGACTAGTTGGTAAAACTAAACAAAAATAAAAACTCTAGTTAATGCAAAATTCATCCCGAACAATGATTCTTTTAGGAGTACCTCAGGACTACGGTAAAAACGAGGCAAAATTTTAGTCTCCAAGATGTCCATTACATAGTCGTAGGCCTGAAATAAAGTAGAGCTCGTTCTCAAGCGCACAATTTCGGTGGCGCTTGCATAAACAATTGATTTCATTTGATTCTTCGATTCGTTTTCAAATCCAATGCAGTCTGGCGACGAATGACAGAAATACATTGCAAACATCTTTTGTCCCATAAGCTGTAACCGTTTCATTTGCTCCGGCTTGAGATCAGGGTTCAACAGTTTTTCATTAAACTCATCTGTGTAAAATAAAAATAAAAATAAATAGAGTACAGCTGTAAAATTGAAGTTCTTAAAAATACTCACCAACAGCAAAACAAAATTGTAGATACTTGAGGGTGTTTATTCGTTTTAAAAACTGCATCAGTTGGTACAAGTGCGGCGGTGTTTTCAGAATCGATGAAAGACTAGGGTACAAACACTAAAAACAAGACAATTTTGAAATCAAAGTTTCCTAAATAATATTAATATAATAACCTCATACCAGGTCTTTGGTATTGGGTTGACAATTATTTGTAAAATTGTTCAATATTTGAACACCGGGGTCCGATTCCACGGTTTGACTTCCTAATAACACAGTACTATATTCATCTAAGCACACAATCGTTAATCGGTTGATATTCTCGGGATTCGCTAATGCATCCATGGCATGTTGAAGAACCTGGCAGCTGAGAATATCGCGTACTAAAATAGATAGTAACCTAGAGTAATAATACATTGGTAATGATTTTATGAAGATAATAATTGATTTAGCCCTTTTACTTGCTCGACTTGATTTCATTTGGAAGAAGATCTTTGAGGATTTGCTCTGAGCAGTGTTTCAAATATACTTCTTCTGTTTGTCTACTAGAAATTGCTGGATGAAGATTTTCTCCAAAACACTGTAAGACATATTTCTCAATTTCTATGGAATGACTTCTTTCAAGGCCAGTAGAGAAACATTCCAAATGCCACAAAAATGCTGGAATAATCTTGTTAATTAGCAATTTAGGAAAGTCAATCTAGAAAATAAGTACATTAGAAAATGTGGAATGGAGAAGACAAATATCATTATACTTCATCAAGTAGCTGGTGTAACCTGACAACCATAAATTTAATTATGTGGCGTACTTCATTGACAAATTCGTCCTCTTTAACATCTAATGCTGAGTGCCAGTGTATAACAAATTTTTCCAAAATGCCATCAAGGAACTTGAAAAATGGAAAAAAAATATTACAGTTTTCAATGCAGAACTTAAAAATTGTTTCTTACTCTTTCTAAAGCTTCGTTTACATCACATGAAATAGTGCCACCATCAACTAAAAAGTATGGAGAAGAAGGCTTAGTACGGAATTTGTGTTTCTGCTTGATTTCTGGCAAGTTAGTTCTCTCAGCCCCTAAAAGAAGTTGGTTGAAGTAGACAATGAGTACAGGGAGTTTGAAGGCAACAAGACATGATGAAAGAAAAAGCACTGCAACAGGATACCTGAAAAAAATCGAAAAGTTTTAAGAGTGACAGCGTTTCATGAATAACAATAAGGTCGATTACCCAAAAAAGTATCCATACAGTATACTTGAGGCACCAACGGATATCTTAAACGCTACTAGAAGGTTTTGAGTAGTTAAAGAAAAAATCCAGTTTAACACCTTTGTTCCATTCCACATTTTTTTCCCATCACAGTGAACACACAAGACACATCACGCGATTGTTGTCTAATAGCTGAAACGGTAAGTCCCAAACTCCGTTACCCCCCGAGTCTGACTTGACTTCGTTTTTCGGTTTGTCTGCTAATCATCTGTAGAATACAAATATATTACGTCATATGCCCCAGGGCATAGACACGTATGTCATTTCGAAATAATTGATAATCGTTTTCACAATTTTAACGCAAAATTCTTGTAAAAGAAATTAATTTTTTTATTGCCAAAACTAATACTCTCTTTAGAAAATTTCTTTTATATTAAAATTTGCTGAAGTTAGACAACGCCCACGATTACAGATTCAGAACTTTCGACTGTATTTTGAAATTTTTCATACGAGGGTTTCACTAGTTTCTTGTTTTAATTTGCCTTAATTAAAATTAGAATTAGATAGAATAATAATTGTTTTCATTATCTCTGATTGACGCCAAACTTCTGTCGTTGATTTGAAGTTTTTAACTATGTCAAACGTATTTCTCCCCAGGGTGAACCGACAAGTCAGAAATGAGTCAATTTGTGGATTGAGATTAAATCACGTGATTATTAAGTCTTCTTTTCTATTTACAGAACCGAAATGATGCATTAGTTCAACATAAAAGAAAGCCATGCTTTCTGATTCCAAAAGAAAAAGAGTTTCACCCTCATTCCCCTTGTGAAGTTTGTTTTCCGTCCACTACAAACTTACATCCATGTGCTTATGAAGAGCTTGGTGTAAGGAATTTGGTATGATTATTATTTTATGTATGTTTCAATGGACTCATTATTACTTTGATTTGATTAGCTTGCAGTTGCCCAGCCTAATAGTAAGCTTTCAATCCCATGGCATAACATCCTGCAACAATATTTTAAATCACTTCAAGTACATTGGGGCCAACTTGAAAAACTTGGAAAAATTGATGCTCCTAAGCTTTATGTTGTTATTCACCAAAACAAGTTTGATGTCACAGTTTTAGCATACACTCTTCTAGTAGGGCTTCAGGAAACTAACATTGAGTTTCTGAACCAAAATGATTCAAATTATTTTGGGTTATCAAATCCTGCTGGTGATAAAGAAAAAAATGGAAAATTTTCAAAAGTATTGTTCATTGATGCTGAAAATTCAGGCAAGTTTTATTTATTCATTAAATGTTGATGTTATCCTTACATAAGTTTTTCTTTCTCAGATTTAATGTTGACAACTATTGGAAACTCATTTTGTGGAAGTGATCAACTTGATGTGTTACTGATCCCAACTTCTGTCTGTTATGAGCAGCCAATCAAACACACTTCAAATTCTTCCGAATTACACAGTAATTGGAAACCTAACGTCCGTATCAACTTTGGGCTCCCTCATTCCTTTAAGGTAACTAGAATATTTTATATAAATTAATTGGTTATCACATATTTTTATTACATTCATCTTTTTCCCCTGATTGTTACTCTTCATCAGGACTTTATCAGCAATAATAAAAATAAAGACAACATGATCGTCGACTTAAAACAACATATGCGGCATGGTAGTTCAAATTATTCATCGCCCTCTGCTTCTCCATTGCAATTTTTATTTTGTTTCTTAGAAATTTGGAGGAACACCCCAATTATGAGTGTTCATGTCTTGTCAATGATACTGCAATACCGAATCAAATCAAAAGATTTCGAATTGAAGGATTGTGCTCAATTAATGGATGAGTTTCAAAAAAAATTCCGTCAACACCATGATCTGGCTTTCGTTGGCGACCTCGATGCTATCACACAATATAGTTTAGAGGTCTTTTCTATGAAGGGATTCGTTCCTTTTTCTTCAGTTGCTGTAGAAGTAATGAAACTTGAATCTCTTATGAGTAAGTAAGCTTTCCACCGAAAAGAAAAGAAAGACTTTCGATTGTTTGTAGTCACTTCTAATTCTGAATTTTGCTTTTTAGTGAAAAGTTTGTTTTCCGCGATGGACGTGATGGAATTTGACTTGCATTCTGATACATGCCGAGTCAGTCAGAACCGGTTACTGGAAAACTTCCGCAAAATTGCAAGTCTTTTACGCCATGAAATCGATTTCATTAATCCGCCATGCCTGTCAGCTTCTGCTTCTGAAAAAAAAGTTCTAGATTATTTGATTGACAATCTAGTGCTGTCACAGCAATCAGATGAGCCCAATTCCGGTGAACAGCTAATGGCCAAGAGAATAGCTTACAACCTGGATGTTGAATCTGAAGATGAAGAAGATTGGGCACGCAGGCCTACTATCGATACGTTATTTTACGTCAACATAGCCAATGCCCTTTCCCACAAATGGATTACTACGGTAACTTCTACAGTTTTAGACGTATACTAGTAAGTACACACTAGAAATTTCTTTTCGTTATACTTTTTTTTTGTCTGAAAGTATGTTTATGTACTAATTCTTTTAACACGTGATTTTAGTGTTGCAGCTAAACAGCTTCTCGAACTTCGTAAAATAGATGTTGTGGAAGAAACTGTGTTTCTACAACGGATTTCCGAAGAACTTAAGAGAAAAGGTGAATTCACAAATGATAAATTTTATCGTTTTTTTTTAATCCTCAACAAATTTTTCAATTCATCTTTCAATAATGTTGTTAGGGCATGATTTTGATGCTGCAGCACAGAATGCTATGAAGTTATTCAAAGAAGAAGGCATCATCGAAAGTTACAGCCACTCAGATGTAAAGATCCTTTATTTAAAGGACCCATTCGATGAAACCCGTATTTTGCGCCTTATCCATGAAATTGCACAATTTTGTTAGACCAAAGACGGTTAGCAAGAAAAACTGAGAACTATGATCTCAGTTCACTGTGATGTATCCATTATTACTTTAATATGTTCTATTATTATGGGAACGTGTGCGTTTTTTTTCAACTTCTGTTCAAGTAAAAAGAAAAAAAAAATTTTACCAAATACAAATCTAGAAAAGTCAAATAAAATCCTCAAAATAAATAAAACTTGTGCGAAATAATGATATTATATAGGCTACTGTTTACCCTCATGAAATTTTATTTCCTGCAATTTAATTTGTGTGCAATTTTGCAAGTAAAACAAATTTAGTGCATCTTTTAGTGCCATTAAAAAAACTAACTCGCTCATGGTCTTGTTTTTAAAAAGCCCGCTAGTCCACTTTTAAGAATTTTTGTGAAAACAATTTGCGCGCGAAATCAGTAACAGATCACAGCGCCACTACCGCCAAATTACTCATTTGACTAATGCCTAGTCAGGCAGACGGTCGTCGGTTCCATAGCCCTTGAGCTACTGTTGAATGGACCACGTGCAGCAGGATTTTTTCAGCTTTTCAACTGGAGCAGCAGCAGACCCACAAATGGAACGTGAAAATCGACGAACTCAAACTTCAAGCAGCTTCAAGCATCGCCGATGAATGTAAGTCTCTATTATTTTGTTTTCAATTTGCTATTCGAAACGAAACTTGAGGATGAAAGATTCGTGCTGCTACCTTGATTTCGGTTTTTTGTGGGAGAACAAAAGAGTCGTGACTTACCTTGATTTTGGTTCTTTGTGGAAGATCAATGATATGTGGATATTCATCATGTTTTTTGAGGTTTTGAACCATTTTGTTGTGCAGCTTTTTAGGAAAGAGATTCTTAGATCAGGTCAGGCCTCTAGTTCACATCCTTTTTCGCTTTGAATTTCACACAAGTTTTCCCTTGATTATAGAAATAGTAATCGTGTAAACTAGTTCTGCTGTCCTGTTTATTTTTTTTTATTGAACACTATACAGCAACCAGTGCACATAGCTTGAGTCAATCGATTAAATTTTGAGAAAAAAATCGACTACAATCGCCAAGAAGGTTTCTGTTTTCTATTGAAACACTGCATTTTTTCTCTCTTTAAAGAAAACAGAATCCATCGTTTTGATGACACCATTCTGGCTGAAGGGCATCTGCCTGAATTCCACGTTGAACCAATCGTTCACGATGGTGGTTCATGCGGTGCTCTGCAGCGCGCCAGTTTGTGTCCGGGTCTGTCCACAGTCTTTCAGCCAGAGCTGAACTACGAGGCCATAGTTTCCCTTCGATAGCCGCTCCGTCAACCTATTGCAAAATTTCAATTTTTAATCCACTTTCCACTGAAATGATTGCCCTCGTTATATTACGTACTTGTTCAGACCAGATGGCGGCTTCCCCGCCTAATATTTGTTGGCTATTGAATGTCTCGTTGAAATTGACGATAAGTTTTCGTGGGCTGTTTTCGTAAACTTTTTGCCAACCGATGTAGGGTGAGCACCAATTGTTGGGCCCTTCACCAACCCATTGCCCGTATCCGCAATCAAAGTACCTGTTGAAAAGTTAGACGTTATTGGAATCGTGTGTCATTTTACATTCATGTTCATTGCCTGCGTACCATGCGTCATAATTTGACATGATTAACTTGAAGCCTTGGCGGTAAAGTTGAGCGATACTCTGGTCAGTTCCCGTTGTCCAAATTTGAATGATGTATCTTTCCTTGTCCAGAAATTTGTCGGCATGGCCATCCTCTGTCAGGCCGCTGGTCCACAAAACGATGGGTTGTTTATTGCCGTAAGCTTTGTCTACTTCTTCTAGCGATCGGTTTTGAAAGTGGGTCCAGAGATATAGGAAATCCTCTTTGCTGTAGTCATTTCGCCCACGAGCCCTCAACCAATCGATAATTTCAGTGGTTTCGTTCCAGCAACTGAAATTCACCTCGTCCCCGCCCATGTGGAAAATATCGCTCTGGAATAAATCATTCATATCCTGGTAGATGTTGCTCAATACGGAGTAGATGTTATCGTTGACTGGGTTCAGGATTCCGCAAGGTGGCTCAACGCAGTATGTGGGCCATGGTTCTTTATTGACGCAAAGAGCTAACTGGCCCATTCCAGCAGGTTCGCCCCACTCCCATCCGCTGCCAACGTGAGCTGGTGCGTCAAATTCCGGAACGATCTTGACTCCTCTAACCGTGGCGTAGTGGACCAATTCTTTGATATCTTCAGGGCGGTACACTTTTGAGGGGGAATACGCTCCGTATAGCGCAAGTCTTGGCTCCCGAGTTGATACGAACGGGAAGGAATGCGTATCAGTCAGATGCCAATGGAATACGTTCAGTTTATCGTAGGACATGGCGTCGATAATCTTCTTGATGACTGGAACGGCGACAAAATTACGCGACGTGTCGATGAGAAGACCGCGGTGAACAAAGGCTGGCGAGTCGGATATGTTGGCAGCCGTCAACATAATCATCGATTCCAGACTATCGTCCCAGGCCATAATTTGCGATAAAGTTTCAATGGCGTGACGAGCTCCGAAAAAAGTTGGAGCCGTGATGGTAACGGTTGTAGTGCTGGACGGACTATTTGGTGTAGCCGCAGTTGGGAATTTTGTTGACACGTACAAATTATAAGATTCACTCGTTTCCATCCCGAGTCTTGCCTCACCCGATGTGATAGACACTTGAATATTAATTTGCGGCCGCTGTTGATCTTTTGCTGTTTGGCTACGACGCCGGAATGCCTCCGGAATACTCCTGTTGATGACGTCACGGAATATTGTAATCGCTTCATTCGTCAACGACTTAACCTGTAAAAATAATTTGCATTAATGGAATTGATTCGCATTGAGAGGTGAGGTGGAGTACCTCGGAACTTGGTGCGTTGATTCGATTGGTGCGGATGTCGGTCGGAAGAAAAGACACAAGGGTTTTTGATAGATAGATTCCGTCGCGGGGTTTTGGCCATAGCACTGACTCGTCATTGCAAGTCAATTTACAACCTGCCAATGTTGGGTTGTCCATGTTATCTCCTTCTTGTACAGGCGAATCTTTTGCCACTTTAACACAACCCCTGCCAGTTCGGCACGCCCAAGCCCAGGGGGATGCTTGCCTGCATAAAGAAAGACGTGCACATTTTAGAAAGTAACCTGAATTGTCAACGGCGTGATTTAATATCTACGCAATTTTTTTTTTACTCTGCCATTCGTTTTACATAAAACTTGAATCGTTTGTCAAAGGGTCGAATTGGAAATTTGGAACGGGAACAATGACTTTGTACACGGTAATTTGATTTTCTTACCCGGTTTGGCGTTGTCCACTGGCTATTTGAGCGATGACGCCATTGGCTATGAAAAACAATCCGACGATGAAGAGAAATTTCGTATCCATCTCTCCTATTCAGAGGTCTCAAGAATTGTGCTCGGAAGTGTAACACCAAATGGTAGCGCTCTTGGCTGCAGCGTTGTCGCGCTCCTGAATCCAAAATCGGGAGCAGCGAAACTAAGCAACTCAAACTAGTCTGCTTGAAAGGGAAAATTTATTTTACATGTAGGCAGTTGTGGGTTATTGTATATACAGTTGTGTCTGTTGAACATACCTTTTGGGTCAGGGTTGTCTAATGACGTAGAAACGACTTGTTATTGTAATGGCTAATGACGAACGCTCGTTAACGTGTTCAGCTGCTTACCATGTGACGACTTGTTCTGTTGGCTTCAGCTCGGACTGCTCGATGGAGATTCACTTCTTTGGTGAAACGGTCAAGCCATTTATTGGTTTTCTCTCCTTTGATGTTGTTGGTTTAGCTCTGGCCTTCAAACGAGTTCGTATATCCTGGTTTGATGTTTTTCTTTTTCACATAAAAATGGTTTTTTTTTTAAAACTCCCCCATCGCTTGGCTCATGGGTTTTAACCTTAGGCGCTCTGACCAGTTTTTCTTTTTTTGCATTCCGGTTGTTTGTACATGATCAAGGTAGGGCGAGTTCAGGAATCTTTAGCTTGGCAACCGAAGGGCGTGATATTGTTGAAGGTTATTGTGCAATAACCAGTTCACATTTTCAATCCGGCTTTGATTTCGTCTGAAATCGCGATAAACAAATTTTTATGAAAGGTAGCTTGTAGAAATCCCAAAAGATGGCGCAACGATTGATTACCCGTCATGACACGAAAATGAATTTTCCCAGATTTGAATTGTTAAAATTAAACGGAATCGCTGTGCTTTGAAATTTGAACTGCATCTTTCTCAATGAATGGAAACGGTAGCCTATTTCTATTTGAGGTTTTCAAATGAAGACATTGAGCGATCGTCTAGCCAGCGTCAGCGCTAGGATTTTGTATTCGCCAACGATATCAGGTTGCGTCATCAGCGTCAAAGTGAACTTTCCTGTTATCCTGTTTGACGGGAGGGGAAATTCACCACGTTCCTCCGGCGGTTTTTCCCTACCAAATAGGGGCTGTGACGCTCGCCGAGCTTTGCGCGTTATCTATCATTCAATGTTGCTATTTCAAAACTAAATCGGCGGTCCTGCATATTGCGTAGTGTATAGATCGTAGACCTCACCATCCTAGGGGGGGGGGGAGGTGCTAAAGTTGAGATGATGGAACGAAATCGCTCAAATGTATGGAGAGCAAGATGGTTGTGGTCCACTAACAATTCCAGCGCGCTGTTTACATATCGCATTGCGGAACGTGACTGAGTGGTTTCGTTCTTTCTTTTCCATTTTCCTGACATCCTTATATGGAGGATGATTTCGAAGAAGTCGTGATTATCATTTTCTTTCGTTTTTCATTTTCATTTTCTTCTTTCGTTTTTCATTTTCATTTTCAAGTCTTTAAGAAGGAGATCCTTCTCGTTTAATGCGATATGACGAATGGATTTCAGACTGTTGTAATAGGCTGCAGCGTCTAAGGCGATCAATGGGTCACTTCTCGCTTTGGTTTCATTTTGCTGGTCCCTCTGGCCGCGAGGATCACGCTCTTTGAGAGAAGATAGGATTTTCTACTTTCGTCTAATATGTGCATGTCTCGAAAGAAATAGCTTAATTGGGCGGACACCGTCTTCTGCGCAATCCGTTCGGAAATCCCCACAAGCCATTTTGGATCATGTGTACGTACTTTTATAGAATAAAAGACACTCAACGCAGCGTAACGCAGTTTTAATAAATCGATGATCGCCTTGATGATCGTTTGTGTGTGCAGTCTGTTTCGGCGTGCCTTGCGTGTCTCCAACGTATATACACAGCAGCAGCAGCAGCACAAAAGGGGGACGGAATGCCAATATTTCACACTCGCCTTCACTTTTGCTCCGCGCACGGGACGCCTGGTTCTGCTGGCATCCATCCGGAATGGAGAGAGTTGTGCGGTACCAAGTTTGAGCTCCGAGCTGTTCCCACTCGGAAAGATCGATGGATGTGCGCGATGCGGGGGACGTCGGCTTAATAAACGAGAAACGGATGAACCGCCTTAATTGTTGGATAAAGTTCTATAGGCTACCAGCGATTGCCCTTTTGTTTTGCACGTCAGGCTTTTTGTTTTTAACGCGTTTTTAAGGCTTTCACATGTCAGCTTTTACAGCGGATTGCAGCCAGAATTCGTTTGTTAACGGACCGTGAACATGGATATGTCTTGATCTTCGAGCCAAAGCGGCCAGAAAGTCTTTAGTTCGAGTGATCTTTAGTTAGCTTCTCGTCACTTCATCCTCTTTTCGGGTGTGTTTTGCGGAAACGTTTTACTATTATTCATACGTCCCTAAAGTATCCCATCAAACCATTATTATTATGTTTTTTTAACCAACAGCATTTTTCTTTTCACAATGTCGGAATATTTGCCATGAATAATGGATCGGGCCTTTAAAGGCTCGTTTTGTCGGTCTGTCGGCTCTCTCTTATTTTTTTGTTGTCGAAAATTTTCACCCATACTTTGACGTATGAATAGCACGTTATTGTTATCGCAACGATTCGCCAACCCCGAAATATACACCGTGAAAAAATGAAATGTAAAAAGAAAAGGCGATTCGTGTCGAGTCACCTTAACCCAGGGCGGAAATATAATGGAGCGTGTGCTGCGAGACACGTTTCCATGTTTACCTTTTTTGCAGCAGCAGCAGTGTTAACGTAGCAATAGAATGAGGGGAAAAACGAGTAATAGGGACCATATATACAAGTTGTAGGTGTCAGTCAGTAATCGTAAATCATCCAAACGAAGGCTGGTGGACCGTCTCGCTCACACACAGAGAAGCATAACAAGCCATAAGTCATTAAATCGTTGGGGGTAGGCCTGTAAAAGCGACGGACACGATCCTCACTTATCCGCCGAGGTGTCGGCCATTCTTTATTTCCTTTTCTTCTTCGTTTCTTTGTGGCGATGGAAATCTCTTTTTACGAAGGTGTACATGATTCGTGACGGCCGGAAAGAATGTACTATGATGCTGCTCAAGTTTATTGGCCGTTGCAAGTTTTGAATGGTTATTATACGTCGTGTACGCATGTTTCATGTGTACATACGAAAGTGGAAACTTAGGCAATGTCGCTGTACAAAGTTCTTTTTTTTTCCAAGATTGTGTAATAAAATCTGTTGAGCACGAACGAGCCCGAAAGAGACACAAAAAGGAAAAGACTGTCGACTCTATTTACAGTTGGCGACCATCTAGTTCGATCGTGCTCCATCATGACTGGCTGTCCAAAGTTACGAGCTCGAAAATTTTTAGACGTCGTTGTTCTCTCTCTCTCTCTCTCTTCTCAAAAGCTCTCGTCGCATTCGCCGCGTGCAGTACTTGTTATGTCTTTTTATTTGGCTCCACAGTTATTGATCGTCTGTTGGCTTTTTCCTCTATCTCGAGAAGTATACAAACACACAGCAGAGAAAGCGAGAAAAGAAAAAAAAAAAACAACAACTAATGGACGAAAAAGAGAGTGAAGGGATCGTATATATACTAACGCGTCGTGTGATTAATGCGAGTGTGAGCTCTTTTTTGTTTTTGTTTTTTCTGTTGGCTTGGCACAAACACATCCGCATGTAGATAGTACCGGATAGATCCGGGCGCCAAGTCTTTGCTGAAAGCTTCGAGTCAAAAAGAAAAGAAAGCGATATTATTCTCGTAATTGGTCCCTTTTGATACTCATCATTGTGTTTCTCTTCTCAGTTGGCATGGAGATAATGAATCCGATGATTTGTGTAGTATCTTTTACGTGAGCCATGTAACTTTTATTCCATTTCGATTCTGGGTTTCTTGGGTTCGGGGGGAAGGCATTCGTTTGGTTGTTCCTGTCATTTTGAAAATTAAAATCAAGGAAGAAATGTTTTTAATTGCCTGTCGTCAGAGATAGACTATGCACAGACAAAAGCGTTTTGAATATTATGGGTGGATTCTCCCGTATATATTAGGGAAGAAATTAAAGGAAGACTAAATGCTAACGAAGGGATAAAACAATCAATGAACTCGTTTGGGCGGAGAGCTTTTTCACCCAACTAGTATGGAATGGGTGTGACTACTACGAACCACACCAGCACTACCGCCTTTTAAAAAACAAGCAAAGCTATTGTATACTATTTTTTTATTTTTATTTGCTATTTGTTTTGATCTCCTGGTTGTTTTGCCTGTTTTTATTCCCTCCTCTTTCACGGTTCAAAGTTTTTGGGTATCAAAGCTTTTTCGTCGTCACACGAGTAAATGACATTGAAGATGGTTGACTGAGTCAAACTCGAGACACAAGATAAATAGGACTCAGTGTATAGGAAGGAGCTTTTTTTTCCAAAGAAAAGGTAAATACTTTGGAGAAACGGGAGTTTGTGATTGATCACATTTGAATTTCCCGTCATCGACGACGAGGAAGTTGAAAGACGGGATATTTTATGTCTCGTTCGTCTCACGACTTTTCTTTTCTTTCTTTTCCGACATAACAGAAACACCTAATGAATAGGCATGTAAGCCTTATTGGAAAGTCTGCGAGTCCACGTGATAAGGCACGAAATCAATTCGGTTTATTTTTGAACTCTCTGTAGGCAACTTGAGAGAGAGATGACAAAAGAAAGAGGAAGAAGGAAGAGAGAGAGAGAGAGTAAAGGAATTGCTGATACAATCGATGAACTGAGATTTCAGTGCACATGAATTCTCCATTATAAAATATGTTTGTTACATTATCGTTTGCACGGTGGGAAGAGAGGGCGAAATGACATTTTTGTGTGAGTAGTTACGTGAGTTTCTAATGATGAACAAGTTGGTAGATTCTTGCCTATATGAAAAGGCGGAAGGATGTGAGGGTGGGGTGGGGTCGGGGAGAGATATCTAAGTTGAAACATGGTGGATTGATTTCTTTTAAGGGCACTTGAGAAGGCACTTGGTGGAATTGTTGGCCAGCTGGTCAAAAGTCAGAAGATCGGCCGTTTGGATGCTGTTGCCCTCCAAGAGTTGACGTCCTAGAGTCAGGTTGCCAGCCGGATCGATGTCAACAGACTGGAGTGGCGCCAAAAGCAGTTCCTCGGCGGCCGATCCAACTTGACTGGCCCGTTGATGGAAGAGAATCGCGTCACGGTCCAAGAGTTTGGAGATGGCACACGAAAACACGCCATTGTCGCTGGCCAGCATGGAGAGCTGGTGATCCAAGTTACTCTCGGCTTCACGGATCGCTCGGCCGAGATCGAGGTGTGCTGCAGCGATAGCTTGCGACAGGCTATTTCCAACTTTCTGTAACTGCAGGGTAGTGAAATTTAAAAGGAAAAGGATTTCAATTTTATTGATTTTCTTGACTGGCACAATTTCGGGGTGTGTTTACCTCCACCGAAGAGGGTCCTTGGTTTGCTTTGCCGTTATGTTGGTGTCGATTTTTACCGCGGATCTGATTGGATGCCGGACTCCTTTCCAGAAGGATCTCTTCGATCACGTTGAGCTGATCCTGGATCTGTTTCATTCCTCTCATCAATGCTTCAGGGCTGGAACCCATTACGAGCGAATGGTATTTTTTTTTTTTTTCGTTATTAAATGGGAAAGGATATCGACCGTTTGAACGGTGATGGTCGATTGAACGAGGCGATAAAGAAATATAAAACTAAATACGTACGACTTATCCGGGATGCTGCGAAACACGTCGTCCATTTTGCTGTGGATTTGGGTCATTTCACGCTCGATTCGTCGCTCCGTCTGGCCGAGTCGCGTCTCGAGCAGCGTCATCTTTTCGCCTGTTATTTAACACAGATGGTGATGTGCTGTTTGAGTCATGAGGACATCAATGTTGTAAAAGTAAGAAACTCTAGAGATCCCCCCACTCGGCCCTCGATGGAATTGAATTGCTGTCAAAGTCGAATCATTTACAGTTGGAAACTTTCAACTCATTTTGTGTGTCTAGTTTCTATCCGTTGCTGTCATATCTCGGCCGAATCGGGTCGATGATTTACACAGCGACTCTGGAGGGCGGACTGTTCATGTTGGAACAACAACTCATTCAATCTCCCCGAAATGCTTCTCTTCCTGCCAAGATCTGCAACCTCTTTCCGTCTACCAACTTTGAGGTTATCAAAGTAGAACCTCGACGTCGACTAACAAGTAGTGATCTCTGCCAATTCGATCCTTGTTATGTGAAAGACATGAAGGGGGTACGCATAACACGGGGGGTGGAAGCCAACAAAAAAGAAAAAAAGTATTGGGAAAAAAACAAAAGGGCGGTAGAGTTGGATGGCAAAGGATCGAATTGCACAGGACTACTTTGCTCTTTCTTTCCTAGCTTGTTTCTTTTGTTTCTTTATGCTTGCACAATGCCAGGCCTTTCATTTGTCGACTGTTGTCACAGACGACGAGGTGCGAACCTCGTAGGATATCGTCTCGAGTTTTATTTCATGTGCCAGGAGAAAATTTCGCGCTTGGAAAACTTTACGATTTGAATGGTGTCATGCGCTGCGAAACTTTTAAACAAATTGCTATTTTGCTTCTCGTCTGAAAATGAAAGCATCGTGCAGATGTATAGAGAAGAAACATTCGACTGTCTTTCATCTTTTGTTCGTGTTTTTCCCATTGATTCGAATAAGAACTAAGAAACAAGGAAAATCACGAAACTTACTGATGACACCTAGGCGGCTGTCGAGTCTTCTTTGGGTTTCATCAAGTCTAGTGGATGATAATTCCAGCCGTTGATTGCTCTGGCTCAGTTCACCTAACTGTAAATGGCCAACGAGAAAGAGAAAGACAAAACAAGAAAATAATCATGGAAACGTGAAACCAGTAAGACGTAAATACTGCGCCCAAACAAGTCGGAATGAGTAACTAAACATATATACAAATTGTAGGCCACATAAAAAACATGGTCATCAATTTGTCAGACTGTCAGTTCTGGATATCAAGATATACCAGAACTAACCAACATGATCATCCGTCATCAGTGGCGAGGGGTGAACAACAACAAGGCCTTATATTCGTAATCCCATTAGGTCACAGATACACACTAGGTATATATATATATACGGCGATGGTTTTGTGTGTGTACAAGGAATATTCGATTAGCGATGCTCCATCCATGAATCAACGGGCGCAGTTATATTATCCGTGCAGACTTTCGGTGAAGGTCGAAAAACTAGGTCCCAGAAAGATAATATGGATATGATTGGATGGCTTCCACGGCGGATAACATCTAGTACTACACCCATATTTGCGGAATTATAGTCATTCGATTCTTTTCTTTCTTTTCTGTTTTTGGTCTTGTTGAGGCAGGCAAGATACAGCCGGGCGCATTCGTTGCTTTGGGGTTTTTCTGAAAATTTTCTGTCTCGGATGTTCACGCTTCACGAATCGCGTTTGTTTTTCCGAGGAAAACGAATCGATGAAACGAAATTGAAGCGCAACAATCTACACACATGTTCGTGTGTGGATCCCTTTTTTCGTCTCTCGATTCCAACTTTTTTGGCAAGAGAGACTCTTCCATGTTTGTCGTGATGTTGACGCATTTTACAATCTACTCTTTTCACCGGTCGAACAAGTTTTCCATTCTCTTTGGTATACGCTCAAACAAGAATCGACGGTTGGTTTTTCCCATATTTATTTTAAAAAGAAGATAGATTGAGTGGTCTTCCCTGTCGCATTTCCCTCTTATCTTCCGCTCTGGCCCTCAAGCGAACGCCAATGCGACTGTCCAATAAAAATGTCCGATTGTAAAAACAACACGCAGAATAGTGCAAGTCCACAAAAAGTCTAAGTCTCTCCCATTCTTCGAAAGACATCCATCAAAGTTTATTACCGGTCTGACTTGAAGGAGATAAACGGATTATAGACGAGATATTATTATTGCTGACTCTTGGATTACGTCAACGGACTTCATACAACACTCATGGCAACTCTGCTCAATACATAAAATAGAAGAGGTTTCTTGTTCACTCTCTCTCGATTCCGCCTTTCTATTTCTTTCCGCTCTCGTATATACCAGTCCAGTAAGCCGAAAAGATCGATAAACGATTGGTCATTCACGACGCCGATCGCGGCGGCTGGCCGTCGTGAATTGTGCAATCACCGCTCCATCGACTTGCGCTCATTTTTTTTTCTTCTTCCTCTTCCTTCCGCCCCTTTTTTTTCCCCCGTGTCGATGAGTGTCGGTACTCGTGAACGTGATTTTCGCTCTCATCACGAATCGAAGCAAAAGACGAGGAGTGAAGGCCGGCGGCGACGGCCTGGACGTGAGCGCCATAGCAATGTCTGTTGTAGTTTCATTCATTTGGTAAACACAGAGGCCTGGATAGAGACTGTGCAACATTCTGCATGGACGGGCAGGACCTGCGTCACTTTTAATGGGAAGAGCGGGGCGGGTTTTTTAAAACACACACATCCAATGAAGAGTGCGCCATGTGGATTAACGACGATCGTATTATCAGGGCCGGCGGTGGTGGTAGCAGCAGCGAGACTTGAAATGACGCTTTTAGTTGGGCCATAGAGTGGAAGAAGTTTGGGGCCCCGGCACACAATACGCGAGAACACGGTCCCGGGGAAGTATATAGGCATGTTGTGTCGTCTCGGGATGAGCTGCCCCGCTGGATTATTCATGACGGAGAATGAGCGTGACTTCCAGCTTAAGTCTCTCCTTCTCTCTCCCGCGTTCCTTTTTAGTCCCGACGTCCTTTTTGGCTGGTGAGCTCACACATCCGCAGCTAGGACCAAGTTTCCCCCTCATATAGTTTGCCGCTAATGCTGCTCGTACACAGTCTACACGGACGTTCGTGAGCAGAAAGAAACATATGAATATATTATCTGCAGCGACGGGAATCGACTCGGAGGAGGAGGAGAGGAGGGGGGTGGGGGGTGCGCCGCATCAAGAGCCTGCGTGTTTTATGTGTATGTGTGCAAGGAGAATAAATCGGTCGAGCGAACACGGAAGCATCTATACATTAATAAGACCAGATGTAGTCACGGGGGTCCCTCCCACCTCCGAAATGAAGACGACTTAACGAGATGCAATGGCGAACGTGAGGCGAAATGCTAAAGACCCGTTAATATTTTTTCCTGCTGTTGAATTGTTGTTATCGAGGTGTTGTTTGATTCGAATCGAGTCAACCTGGCGGGTCAAGTTGACCGTTAAAAAAACTGGGCGTCGTGTTATTATTCAGTTTGTTGTTTTTTGGAATGATTCGGTTTTTGGGATTGTTATTGATTTGTTTACTTCTTCTTCTTCAAGTCTCACTCGAGGCTCTTATTTTAGATAGGCTATACTTATTACAAAGTCGACTCTTTTGTCAAAAGCCCCTTTTGTGTCCGAGCTCACGTTCACGCTGGAATAATCCAATCGCGTGTAGGCTTGTCTTTATTGAAGAATTGACGAGACAATTCGTCGGCTCATTGGCGTCCTTGTACACAAATGTAGTCGCTCGCCCAGTCACCCGTCTTCCACCCTCTGGCATCGTGTCGACATAAATAAGACGTTAGCACGAACCAGAACTATTTGGCCGGACGCTCCTTTTCGCCGTGTTATAGAACAACAACAACAACAGCACATATCTCCTTTTTTCGTCGAGTTACTTGGGACACTGCAGAGTCCCACGACAAAGTGCCTTTGATTGGCCATCGCCGTGTCGACTTGCGTGCCGACGATGGTTGGGAAAAATGGATGGTGGGGGAAAGAAAGAAAGAAAGAAAGAAAGAAAGAAAGAAAGAAAGAAAGAAGAAATATACCCAGCGGGATAATCAGCGGGAGACGATTCTTACCGTTTGGACCATCATTTGAAGGTGAGGTTGGTTTTTGGCCACCTCAAAGAGGGCGGCGGCTATCTGGGCGTCTCGCTCGGCTATCACTTCGGTCACGATACGCTTGAGAAACGTGCTATCCTTGTTAAAGTGATGACTCATCGACGATGACGAAGATGATGGCGCCGACGACGTCGTCGACTGTAACCATTTGCTCCTCTTTCGGACTCTTCTCTCGCCCGTCCCTGCAAAACCCAAACCAAAATTATTAATTGGATTTTGACTTTAATAATTTAGTACGTGACGTAATAACATCGGAATTATACGGAGTTGCGCTTGGCGCTGATTGGATATATTTTTTAAATGAGAAAATAAGTTTGTTTTTTGTGGTGGTCTATGTGTGGTGGTGGGGATACTCACCAGAACTGGCCAGACTCTTGATTGTCATCATGGGGCCTTGATGTTGTTGATTGATCGACGAATCGGTTTTGGTCAACGGCCGGGATTTGCTGGCGATGCCCCCTTGCTGATGATGGCTGTGGTTGCTATTACTGACGTGGTGACGGTGCCCGGACGCTGTTTCGATTCCGGCAGCGCACAGCACAAGGATCATCACCAGCAGGCAACCGATCCTGCCCACTTGTCCCGCTTCCGCCTCCATGGCCACGTCGTCGTCGTTTCCTTTCTTCTTTGATTTAATGCCCTTATCGATGGAGTATAAAAAGTCTATAACAGTTGACTCGCTTTTCGCTCGCTAATGTCCTGCCTTCTGGTTGTTGGTTGGCGTTTGCTTCAAGGCGGTCGGTCGGTCGGTTGGTCGGTTCCGCCCGGAGTCGATCGATGAAAACCTTCCGTTTTCCCGAGCTGTTGACACAGGAAAAACAAATGAAACGGGCGTCAACCCTATTAAATCTAAATCGGTATGAAATTTATTTTTATTTTGCCAACCACGACCAAGAAAATGCGGATTTGCAAAGCACAGGAATCGATATGGAACACGTTGAAAATACGGTGCCACCGTGATGGATGGCGAATGGCTTATAATGCGACATATTCCAACTAGCCTAGAATTATTATTATTATTATTATTATGACGGGCAGCTGGAAATGCCGACGATACTTTTCATAGGATCCGGCTGTTTCTTTCTTGGTGTAACACTCGTTCATCACGCCACCTTCTCACCCATCGAAACCAACACCCTCGGTCCACGTTCCGTCTGTTCCACATAACGAAGAGATGATGACGAATGATAGTGAGGCCCTGCGTGTTTTGCTTAATTTTGTTTTGTGTTTTTTTCTTGATTTTTTATTTTATTTTTTATTTATTTCTACGTAATGGCCCTTTCAAATGTGAATTGAAGGAGGGGGGGGAGAGGCAAACACGTACGCACAAAGGAGATGATATACCTCTTTATATTATTATATCCTTTGATGCAATCAACAACTTGACATGAAAGATTGAATGCGTTCTCCGTGCTAAGCTTTTTGAACTGCGCGCTGCTCCCCGTTTCTCCTGTTTGGCTTAAATAGCTGCCGGCGTTTGAAGATGACAAGGAACTTTTGTTCCGCTTTAATTGTTAGGTGGAAGTATAAAACAAACGAACGGGAATAACAAACAAACAAAAAAAAATCATATTTTGATGTGCGTAGTGATAATACATGTACATGGTCCGCCAACGCCCTTGAATTTCGTGAATGAATTACTGGCACACGCGTTTTTTATTTGCGCGGATCGTTTGCTCTACTCAGTCACGTGGAACAATCGGATGAGAGGCTTTTGAGTGGTTTTTGCATCATCTCTTTTCTCTGACTTGTCGTCTCTCGAGAGAGATCTGGCTTGGATAAATAGTCGAGGGAGTCAAAGTAAATCAATACAAAAAAAACTAGTTAAGAGAGAAAAATAGGAAGATAAAGAGGAGTAAATTATAACGAGGCATCGAATCGGATCCCCCCCCCCCCCTCAGGTACGATTCGAGTAAGATAACGAAGCGGGGGCCATTAATGACGTCAACGTCGGGACTTTTCGTCATCTCGTTGGAGATTTGACAAAATGATGGACTGCACGACTACACGCCAAACACCCGAGCAAATGTAGTAGGCCACTACTAGTAATTCCTGTTTCTCTTTTTCTTTTTCCCTCCCCATCTTGAATCGATTTCGACCGACGCAGTTGTCGAATTAAGAAAATTTCCTGTTTGGTTTCCGTCGGACTTGGGACTGGTGGCGCTGTTGTCGACCGTCCCCCTTTTTTTTTATTTAACCAGCACGCGGAGATGAGAGACCCCAAACGTCAGACAAGGTCCATCAGCCCATGATAGATTGATAGATGGATGGTCACGCCCGTCTTCGCGCGATCTCCCTGTCGTTTGTTCGTTCTCTGTCCCTCGCTTCGTTCGTTTTTTTCTTCTTTCCTCCTCGTTATCGTGAATCGGCCCCGGAGAAAACTATCGCGCAAACCCTATGATGCGTCCGTTTGTATCAATCGATGCCATCTGACAGTCTCTTCTTTTGTTAACCCAAACAGCCTTCGCTGTGCACACACAAAAGTCACAACAATGCCGCTGCTGCTGCTGCTGGCCTTAACCGAATAAGAAGACCTAGGAGAAATAGTATTTGGGTTTCTAGTTAAGGCTTGAACGAGCTCAGCTTGGCTACCGAGGATGGATGGTTGAGCCGCGGATCGATGAGTGCGACCATATCCGTATTCATCAGGAGCGAGCCAAAAGGGAAGAAAAGGAGCCCCCCGAAAAGTCTTTTCTTCGGCCGACTGTAGGGTCGACCGAATGGGCGATGGATTCGCCAAAAAATTCTTTGATGCTGGCGCAACCATCCCATCCGCTGCAGATTTCTTGGAAGTGAATTGGCATCCTTTCACCAGCGGGATTTCCTTTTTTTTTTCTATTCACCCCATCGACTCTATGAATGATGAAGTCGAGGGAT
Source organism: Daphnia pulex (assembly GCF_021134715.1). Taxonomy (NCBI): domain Eukaryota; kingdom Metazoa; phylum Arthropoda; class Branchiopoda; order Diplostraca; family Daphniidae; genus Daphnia; species Daphnia pulex. Next base: position 5,144,231 of record NC_060018.1, on the reverse strand, counting down.
TTGGCTGATGTTGTTGTTCTTTCGTGCGGACGAAAAAGGAGGGAAAAAAGGAGCTAGAACGCTGACAGCTTTTCTTTTTATTTTCGGTGAACCGTCCTGAGAGAACGTGAGAGATGTAAATAGCGAAGATAGAGAGAGAGAGAGAGAGAGAAAAAAACATACAGTTAGAGAAAGAAGGATATTACTACTCTATTTTCTAGAGAGAGAGAGAGAGAGGAAAGGGCGGAAAAAGAAGAGGGCGTATCCTCCCGCTGTCTGATCGACAGCAGTCTACACTCAGCAGTTAATAACGTTCGGACTCTTGCGAGTCCAGTATAGTGCTACTGAGAGAACTCCGGTTGTTTGCCTTTTTTTCTTCTTTTTCTTTTCTTTTTTTTTTCTCCCCCTGTTCTTTGACTCATTTCCCGATTTTGAAATGACCGCCAACGTTTGTTTTAAAGGTCTCTACTCTTTAGGACGTTGACTGGAGGCGGTTTTCCAATTACCGATGCAAATAGGATGAACGATAATCTCCTTATTCTCCAAAATTTATTTTTTGGTTAGCCTATTTTGTAGAATTTTTATCTCTCCGCCCTGTTGTGTAATGAAGCTAACTAAAACACACGGGTATTTAAAATTAAACAGAAGAAAAAACGCACATGGTCGTAATAATAATACCTGGGTCTCATCCCGTACTACATTTGCACAACGTTTCAAGAAGAAGAAGAAGAAGAAGGGGGGCTTACCTGAATTAGTTGAAATGTTGACCGGTGTTGTGGCCCGTGTCGTGTCGGATGGAAGCAAATCCCCTGTGCACTTTGAACGGCAGTCGTTGACTAACTGAGCCGAATAAGTTCTCTGCGACCGCAGACCAGGAGAGATGAAGCAAAGACTGAAAGAAAATCAAGAAACAAGAACGCAGAAGAAGAAGAAGAAGCTGCTGGAGGCTGTAATACCACTGGTAGACTTTGCCGCCGAAGCCAAACCAAGGGGGGAAAAGAGAAAAAATAAGGAGAGAATAACCAAAACGAAAAAAAAAGAAAAACTTGAAAGGTGAGAGAAAGAAAGACTAGCAAACACGACAGGGACCAGTCCCGATGGTTCCGCGGGAGGTAGGAGGTTGTGTCTTCAGTGTGTGACTAACCCTCCTCCTCTTGCCATATCTCGATGCGGTGAACAAACGTCTTGTAGGGTGGGATGGATAGAGGACGAAATGTTGTCTAGTACCGTAAAAAGTTTCTTTAGGCTCATCCGGATTGGTTTGGCCGACATTGAGCTCTCTCCGATGTTGCTCGCCAATACTTTTTTGTGTTTTGTTTTTTGAATGATGGGGTCGATGAGAGGCAGCTCAGCTGCCACCCTCCATCTCTTGAACCCATATCAAAGCGACTCTGTTTTCCGTTCCGTATAATCGATCGTTAGTTTTACCCGTCTTGTTTTTCCAGCTCGTACTCTCGCAACAACCGGCCAAGATACACACGAATGAATCATTTTCCCCTGTGCTGCTGGGCGGCAAAAGGCGTAAAGCGTGGAGGAAGACAAACAAACAAACTTGAAACCATACCGCGGATATGTGTGGTATATATATAGGCCTATCCATATCGGAAGGCCAGCAGACACGACACGAAACCCGCAGACAAGTGAGAAATTTGGCCGTATTTACTGTTGCATATTGTATCATTTCTCTCGCCCTGTTTTTGTCGTTATCGCAAAAGGGTGGCCGGCGCGCTGACTGACTGCCGGCCGTCCCCGCCATGCCGACCCGATATCAAACATGCAACCAGGCCGAGGACTGACAACGATGACGTTCATTTCCTGACTCGGTTCCTGTGTCCTTCCAGTTGAAAAAAAAAAATTAAAAATTAAATTTGCTGATGTCCGGAAAGGGGAAACCGGAAATCCGATTAAATTTCGTAGCTGAATGATCACTTTATATTTTTCTCATGGCAAACAGCAGCGTCTACGATAAAAACGTCTCCCGTCAGTTGATCGCGATTGGATCCTTTTTTTTGATCCGACAGCATATGCGACATTGCGACATCCTGACGAGAACAAGGAAACGCCATTACCAGCTGCAGCCTCTCTCTCTCTTATGATTTGCCATCAATTTTTGGACTTGATTGAAAGCCCACTCCCGAATTCTTTATTTTCTATTTTTTTGCATTGGTCCCGATGACAAGATGACATGTCTCGATGATGTTTTTTCGGCTTTTCTCGTCATATTTGTTTTAGCCGTGTTCGCTTCGCCGAGCCTCTCTACTTCTGCTGGCCGATATTGATCGTGACAGCCGATGATTTTGACTCGCGAACGTCGTAGTCTATATGGGCCTGGGACACGAGAGTGTATTTTCTAGCCCCCGGGATGGGGAGGTAAACTTTTCGGTCCCACCCAATTTTCTTTTGGAAGAGGGAGAACATTTTTTTTTGTTTTCATTTTTATTTATGCTTTTGGCTTTTGGTCTTCTCCCTTTCGTTCGTTCGTTCGTTCGTTCGTTCGTTATTCCTCTTAAGTCGTTCTCCATTTTCCTTCCTAATGCGATTTTACGAGCCTTCGGCTGATAGTGTAGAGGTACAAAGCGAAGCCCATGCCAATTTACGATGACAGCTGCCACTATGCCCAAGCCCAGTAAGTCCCCTCTCTTTCTGATAAAGTGAAAAATAAAATAACCTCCCCGCTTGTCTATTAAAGGACCAGGTAAAGGTTAGCTTACGGTATGCACCGAGCGTTTCTTTTTTCTTCCCCCATTGAGAGCTTCTTTTTTTTTTCATTCTAAAGTCGCATATTTCTTGTTTTTCTTCTTCTTAACTTGAAATTTACCTTGTCGTTTGTTACGTTATGAACTGATGTGACAGCTGAAACTGATTTGAGAGTTAGACCGTGCAGCCCAGCTTTTTCAGAGAAGATCTTAAGTCGATATTTTGTTGCCTTGATTTTTTCTTTTGCCCCTTTTCTTTTTTGATTTGAGCGATTTATTGGCTTAAATCGTTTCAATTCAAATTGATTCAGGATTGTGGAGTTTTTCATTCAGCCGCATCTGATCGAGCTCATGTTTACTCAACTCTGAATTATGAATCACCTGAATGAATCAGGTTTCTTTTCACTGTTATAATACTCGGCCAGCTGGTTCCATGCGGGCGGCGGCTACCCGTCCTACAAGTTCTCCCCCGAAAAAGGAATTATCTTTTGATTTTTTTACCTTCCTAACTTCTCTTGTGTATACAAGTTGTCTAGCCTGCATATATACATATAAGAAGAACGAAAACGAAAAAAGAAAAGTAATAACGAAAAGGCAACGATTTTTCATCTGACGTTTTCATTTAAATTTAAGTGACACGTACAGAATTACCATGAGAAATCGCTGTCCATTTGTAGTCCCCACGGCCGTGGCAATTAAGGTTTATTTCATTGGAAGCGCGGGGCAATAAGATGTTTTCTCTCTGCGCTGGTTGGTTGATCACCACCAATCGTATTCTTTTGTCAACTCGGATGCACTTTTCCCCGTCAGATTTGTGTAACCTGTTGGTGGGCAAGTAGAGAGAGCCGATACTTCTGTCCAGCTGCGAGGGACTAGTGACATTCGTCACTAGTGTCACTCGTGGTATGTGTTGCTTCTATACGCATTTTTCCCTTTTTCTTTTTTTTTTTCATTTTCTTTTATGACCTCTCTTTCACCCTCATAGACTCTGTGCGGTCCGTTCGGGGGTTTTGCTTTGAATATCAATCAAACGGTAATAGCAGGAGCCGCGACGAGGGAGCAATAAGACCCACCTCGAAATCGTTTGTTGTCGGCTGGACCGTTCTTGTCAGACGGACTTGGTCTATACTACACTATTCACGGTACTACATACTGCCGGGCGAGCTTGAGTCTGTGTCTGTGTGCCTCACCGCAGGTCTGCTGGGCTCTACATAAGACGGAGAGCCGGTTGTTAAAATGATATGCGCCTTCCACCATAAGTGGATGAATCCCCTAGCTGCTTTGGCTCTTCTGGCCTATTTGTTTGTGCACGCGGTCACAAGACATTTCGTTGTCGATCGGTGAACTCAGATAGGGCCGCTCGCTCCTCCACCCCACCTCTAAAAAAGAAAAGAAAAGAGGAGTCCATTTTCCAAAAAGGAAAAAGAAAAAATGTTGCCTTGTATAATATCCTTAAAAAGATGTAATAGTTTCAGTGCTGTGGGGAGACTGGAATGTTGGAACGTGTTAAGAGCGAGTGTTTGGGATTAGCTCACGAGTGAGTTTGTGTTTATTTGGTTTTGTTTTGACTCTGGGGAGTTATTAACAGTTATTGACATCCTTTCTAAATCAACACGCAGCATTGGAAATCGTTTGGGGGAAAGAAAAATGGGATGGAGGTGGTCGATATACGTGTCGAATGATTATCCCGGATTTTTCTTTTTTCTTTTTTTAAGGATTCATTTTCGGTGTCAATAACGATCGTGTATATTTAGCCATATGTTCACATCAGTCTAAAGCTTTCCAATAAAGTTGGCGTGAGCTGGAACGACCGGGAGATCCTTTCGGCCACGGCATTTTCCAACGGGTCCCGATGACAGAATTTCTCCCTTTTTTATTATTATTATTATTTCTCGCCCATGTTTAATGCGAAGCAATCGCTGTATAGAGAAATGCATACACGTTGGCGTCGATATATCGTCACAGACCGTTATGACGGGGGGCCCTTGAAGGGAAAACATATAACTTGGCAATCGACAATAAAGGTGAAGGGGGACTGACAGCGATTCTTGATCATTATGACTATCTATACATGTCCATCGATTGTTGTTTTGTTTTCCCAATGCCGAAATCTCTTTTTTTCTTTTTTCTTTGGGTTTTTCACAACTATCTAACGGAAGAATCCCTTCATGTGGTGGCCCTCTTATATGAAAGTCCGTCGTCGTCTCGGTGCTGCACACAGTGTGTGTGTGTGTGTGTAACTGTAAAGCTTGTTGGACACGGTTCAAAGAAAGAAAAAGATGATGTATGAGCGGATTGGAGGATTGACGAGGCCAACCTCTTCAATCATCTCAACAGATTGTCGGTCGTTGAATACGAAATCGCTCCTTTTTTTTCTACCTGTGTACTTGCGCAGTGCTCCTATATCTGATTTCATTATTTTCTTTTTTCTTCTTTCTCTTCTTTTCAAAAAGAAAAAAAGAAACGCTCAATCGAGTGACTAGATGAAGAGGTGGGATGGTCTCTGACAGTCTACTGAGGTAGCCCGATGGCGCTAAATTCAAAAAGGAGAAAAAAAAAAATCTTCTTTTTTCTTTTTTCTAGTTTTTGAAAACCTTGTCCATCTTTTTAACGCACGCACATCGCACGCGCGTCTGCTCCGTGCGTGTCTGGAAGAAATTTAATGGGCCTATTTGGCGCACCAGACCCACACCTACTGTATACGTAATAGCGCGGGATATATCATCTTGGTGTGTGTGTGTTGCCGGATTTTTGCCAAATGGAAATCAGGTCGCCGACGTCACGATATATTGCTCAGACTGTTCTCTGCTGCCATCTTCAAAGTAAATAGCTTCGTGTTGATCTAGAGAATGATAACAGTTCTAGACGCGCAATACGCACACAGACTTGAAATTTCCGCTCCAACTTTTCCTGTGCTGGGCAAACCCCTCCCCTCCCTGTGACGTGCATTTGCTTTTCTGTTCTTCTTCTTCTTCTTCTTCTTTCAGACATTCGTTTGCTCGACACTCGACTCGCAGCTCACTGAGCTTCACGACGGATCGGAAGTTGCATTTTCTTATTTTCTTTTTCGTTTGGAAGAAGAAGTCACGTTGGCCCACCCACCCAAAAAAAAAGGAGAGGAATCGAATAGGAAAATCAAAAGTAAAGGGGGTATCGGTGCGGATGCAAAAATCTGATCAACGACTATGGCCGGCATGATGGGATTTGAACGAAATGGAATCATCGACGAACTGTGCCAATGATTCACATTATCCAAACTTTTTTTTTTTAACTTGAGTTTCGCCATTGAGGGGATTGATCCGCTCGCCAAGCGATTTAGAGTTTAGAGATCTGCAGGGGATTACCCGTTTTTTTCTTTTCTTCTTCTTTTTTTGTCATTTCCCCGTCGGATTAAGTCAAGACGTGGCATACCAAAAAGATCCCGGCCGCTCCCGCGTCCACTGTTGTTGGTTGAAATGCATTTTTCAGATTTATATTTTCGGCCCGAATAGATGCCGAGCACATCTTCCAGGAACGGCCTAAGGAAAATTCGACGGATTTCCATCTTCTTCCGTTGTACGGAAACGGGCCAACGCCCCAATGTGTGTGTACACATGCCCTGCTGTACCACTGCACCAATAGCGGGACAGACACAGTTGTTTGATGACGGATATATTTGGGCGGCGTGTCGTGAAATTCTTCTTCGTCTTTTTTTCTTATTTATTTTTTATTATATTCACGCTTCCGCTTTGGCCCTCTTTTGAACAGCAGTTTGACTGTACACAACTTTGAAAGGCGAGCGGAAAAGAATTGCCGGTCCAGCTGGTTCCTTCTTCTCCTCCCCAACTGCTATCGATCGAACCCGAACTAAACAAAAAAAAAGTGGCAATCTCGCCAATGGCGTGACTATTTCCTTTAGTCTTGCCTTTTAACATGATCGTAGACGCACTAGCGTATGAGTGGGCGTGATGTCTAACTCGATTCGGCCGTTCGATTTGACGAGTGGGACGACATTTATGAGTCTACTAAACCGACATTTAGATTATTAGCACAGCACAACAGCAGCAGCAGCCGCCGCCCGCGGACCAAGATCAAGTTCGTGTGTCGGGAGTTAGAGCTCTCGGTACTTTCTCCCGCCCACCCACGACCTCGTCAACTGTACTAGAATGGAAAAAGTATACTTTTTACCTGCATGTCGGGCGGGTTTAGTTTACTTTTCTTTTCCCCCTTCCCGATGGAAAGAAAAGAAAAACAATAGGAATAACTGGAGGGAGAAAGCTTCCGTCGTTTCGTTTATTTTGTCGTTTTCAGAGCTCCCGTTTGTCGATTTAATCGAAGATAAATAGACTGTAGCGCCCACTGTTACGCCAAAGAAATGTCGCGTCCATCGTGTGTTACCCGAGTCCATGGCAACGCGCAAAACGTGGCCTATAGTTTCTCTCCGCCAAAGTGTTATTTGCTTGTTTTTCTTTTCTTTCTTTTTTCATTCGCCAGCAAGGCCGGAAGGCGGTGGAATGGCCAAATACACTTGGAAGAAAAGACGGGCGGAGGAAAGTGCGGCATGTGCACCAATAATAAGTCCGTCCTGCTGCTGCTCTTATCAGGTGCTCGCCTGTTATCCTTTTGTTTTTGCGAGTCGACAGTCGTCCGCGGGTCCCGTGCAGCCGGCCAGAAGAGAAGAGACAAACAGCGGACGCTCAACAACACAGCGGCCGACATACACCGCCCGCACAGATGGTGGGCTGCTGCAATAGTTCTGATACCATTGCCGCGTGTAAATGAGTGTCCCTTTCGACAACAGCTGTGACACACACACACACACACACACACAGACACACAGATCGTAACGACTAGGTTATGCTGCACGGGGCCAAGAGGAGCGTGAATGCCCTTTTTGTCGGTTTTCAAAGTGAACGTTCTTATTATTTGGAGCTTTTCATTGGAATCAAATTCTCGCGCAACTCGGCAGTTCAAACAACAGCCGGCCGAGGCTGTTGTGTTCAACTGAGAAACACACGACGACCTTTTTTTTACCGGCCGGCATTTGTTAGATACACACTCCCGACCGCAAATACCGTCAAATGGTCTTAGTGTCTGTTTGCAAGCCATAGAAATAGATCGCCGATTTTTTTTTTCCTTTCTCGCCACAATAGCGGTCGGGCGGTGTCTTATTTGCTCTCGAAAATGTCTCACTCTAGTCTTTGAAGCCCCTCTTATAGTGTACCACAAACAAGAGGACCACCGTGATCGATACTTCATTTATCTCTCACGATCCGTTGTCCCCTTTTTCTTGGGGTTAGGCTACATGATATTCAGGCAGACACGTATAGAGAGCATCAACATTTGCGACGATCGCAGACAGTTCAGTTAATTGTATCACACAACTTTCTTTTTTTATTATTATTATTATTCCCTCCGCCTCTGCTCAATTGTCGCCGCCCTATTTAATAATGACAGCCCACCTTGGTGAAGGGGAGTCACCCCAGGCTGTCCCGATTGAGAAAAAAAATAAAATAATGAAATGACACGTTCGCTATACCGGGCGCGCACGTTACTGTGACAGACGAGAAAATGAGTCTTAGTCATACAACTTTATGATGGAGTGAGTGTCGACGTGGGAGTCTATCGCCGGGAGCTTTGATAGCGCTGGCCGCTCTCCCTTATATTGTATTGTGTTGGAGCCTCTACTTGCAACTTTGGTGGCACCACTGTTCGTCCGCACTGCATTGCGCATGACCTGAACCCTAGTGGATGTACGACGACACGAGCGGAAGAGCTTGAACGCGCACGCAGACACAATGGCAAACGTACATCAGCGGCTGGAGAACTGTAAAGGTGTGGGACGTCCGATAGAAGGAGCTCAGTTGACGTTCTCTCGCCACCGACCGGACAGCCACAGCCACATCGCCGCCGCTCTTGTCATTCATTGATCCCTCGCTTTAACGCTGCCAGTTCGCTTGTCATCGTCGTCGTCGTTTGCCGCCCTTTCTTCAATTCAAACGCCGCCTGTCTTCTATCTCTCCTTCACGTCGTCAACAACTGCCGCCGTCACAACCCCCCACGACAATTAACGTAGGTGTACACACAACGTAGGTCATTAATGCGGGCAACCCGAAAATAAAACTGTCGGCTCCTTGAGTTTCAAGTCAAATTCTGTAACAGCCATTCATAAATAAGAGTTGGATTTTTTTTTTTAAATTTGTGGTCGAGATGGAATCATTTTGTTGAATTCGTGGCAACGTATTTTCCATAGGCAATTTTTTGGGTTTCTCAGACAGGCGAACGCGGTTTGTTTTGAAAGTTTGAAGGGCAATTGTTTTGGTCTATATTTTGGCATAGAAAACCGATTGGGCTCGGTACTATATGGTGCATTTGCCTGTCTACTTTCCCTACTGTTTTCAACCTAGACACAGTACTATATATAAAATTCACGTTCTCTTCTTTCATGTTTTTGGAGATCGATAAGCACACCTACATATCTCGATCGAAGTCGATGCGACCCCATTTCACTTTGCGCCCTGTTTACCGCCGTGAGCCTCGTTTTATTTAAATTTCAATTTTCACTTTCAATTTTCGCGCTCTGATGAAAAAAACTGACGAAGGGAAATGGGAAAGAAGGGTGTGTCGCGTCATCTGAAAATCACGGCTACGTCATAGTGACGGCAATTACGATTTCCCTTTTTGCTGTTACATCTAAAAAAGAAAAAGAAAAAAATAGAGGTGGCGCTAACTCTTGTTGACGCCGTGAGCCTCATCAGCCCTGATTGACGTTGAATTAAAAGTTAATTGAAGTCAGATCACGACCCGGAAGGCAATTGTGTTTCCAACAGCCTTTCAACGTCGTCTCCTGTCTCCTTACACTATTGACACAATGTTCCAGCTAGGCTTTTGGTGGCTCTGAAAGGACGTGCTGCTGCTGCGGCCTTTCTTTTCTCCATCATCGCTAGTTCCATTAGGAGAGGCAGCGGCCGTGTTTCGCTACCGGAACGATCCGACAAAGCACAGTCACGGCAGCAGCCTCAGCAGCAGCAGAGGAAAAGATGAGACATGTGTCGGGAGAGACGATGTATATAAGCCTGTGTCGTTGATTCGATCACACACACCAAAGATTGAGCGCCGTGAGCGAAAAAGATAAAAGACGATCGAATCAAGAATTGAAGGCGATTGAAGAAACGGCTGGAGCGGCGCTCCTTTTTTCTTTTTTTTTTTCTTTTCTTTTCTTTTCTTTTTTAATTTCCCCAAAGTGGCCATCCAATTTTGACTTGGTCTCAACTTTAGTCTCCCAAAGTGGCCAATTATTTAGAATTTTGTTTTGAAAAGAAAAGGTAGAAGAGAGAGAGGAAGAAAACCAAGTTAGTGTACATTTCCCTTTCTAGTTCTTTATCTTGAGTGCTGCACCTCTTGTACTACGACTACTATCATTCCAGCGGTGTACGAATTATACGTATATAACATGACTCGCCTATATAGTTGAAACTTTTTCGCCCCCCCTCCCCAACCCCAACCTGATAAAACTCTGGGCCCGTGTGTCGTAACTTTTTGAATGTGTCGGTGCGCGCCGGAGAGGTGGCAACAACAATTCCGCACGAGTGCGTCAAGGTGGCGGCAGTAAGAAAACGAAGACAGTCGCGATTGTATCAGCAGCAGGGCTGTGTGTATAGAGAGTATTATTCTATACACACACCACACTGAGAACGGGAGCTGGGAGGAGGCCGGTTGTTACGTAAGTCTAGCGGGAGTGGCGCGCTCTCTCCGCACGAAAATGGCTATGTATACCCTTTTCTGGTCCCGCGAGAATAATGCATCACTTCCGCACACACACAGAGGCCCACAGTGCGTTGCTATTGAGCCCGGCAGAAAGCTGCAGCGTGACATGTGTCTCCACGAGACTCTAGGAGCCGTACTATTCAAATAAACAGTGTCACAGTGATGTGACAGTCAAACCTTATTATCCTGATAGCTCCTAGTACTGCTACGTACCGTACCTTATGGCCAAGGGGTCCAGTCGGCTCCCATCTGCACTTCGTTCCCGGGCGGGACTTATTGATCAATTATGACAATCTCTCTCTCACTCTGCTGGATACCCCATTACTTGCTTGTCATAATTGATCCCGACGATTAATCATCTATCGCCCATGCTTTTCTCTCTCTCTCTAGCTCTCTCCTTGTCTTTGTGTGTACAGAGTAATGCGTGGGTGACTCATTAACGGAGCTCTTGTCATCGGAGTGAAATTGTTTTCGTATACGTACGAGATAATTTGCTTATTATTGCAGTAGCGTTGGAAAAGGCTGTCTTGTTTACACAAGTGGTTTCCTCACCTGCTCGATCGCTATAGTCGACATTTTTCGGAGAAAAAACACGCCGGGTAGAAGGTTTTTCTATTTTTTGACGAGTTTCCGGCATGTGATAATCGGATAGTGATTCAAACGCCTCGGGTGGCGGGTTGAGGCCTATAGACCTATGGCAGAGCGCTGGTGGTGGTGTACATGTAGGGCATCACCACAGCGATGGCGACCGCCGAGTAATGCACCAAGGCAACCGAATACAATTGAATCCTATTCGCATGTCACGGAGCGGAAATGAGTGCACCGCCGCTCTGCAACTGTGAGCTGGACGTTGTCGCTGGGACCTCGATTTCCTCGTGCAAGGTCTCTAAGGCATTCAGCACGCCATCAGCCTCGGCCAGGCCAGGCGCCCAGCAGGTGGTGGTCTTGCTCGTGAATTCTTTTTCTTTTTTTCTAGTTGAGTTCGTTTCGTTTTTCATCGCGTAGACTCTAACTTTAAATGCGCGATTTACGACACGGCACAAAGTTCACCGGGACAAGTCAGACTTGTGCATACACAATGAAGACTTATAGTATATTTCTAAAAGTGTACATCTACTCGTAATGGATCCAATGTAAGGCATCAGGCCCGAAACGACCCGAGGTTAAAAGTTATAGCCTATACAGTGCTGCTGCTCCCTCCCACATCTTTCTCGTCTGTTATGGCTATTTAGAGCCGGAGTGATGGGGCGTGAATCTTTATTTATTTATTTATTTATTTGTTCATCGCAGCCCCGTCTTTTGCTTTGGCTCTTTTCACTCTCATAATGTACAGGCTAAAGAGACCTGTCAGTGCGGTTACGTACTATATTCAAATCGAATGGTCAAGCCCGTCAAACTATGCGGGCGACGAGCGTGCTGGAGATTATAACGACGAAACGGAAGATGAAGATGAGCGGTTGAATGAACACGAGAGGCGAGAGAAAAAAAAGAAAGATGGTACCACACAAACTTCTCTCTTTGCCTCTATGTACACTCTGTGTCCTCTGGCAGATGAATTTATTGATGCAGAGGGGCTGCTGCTGCTGCCAAGTGTGTGCGGGAAAATGGGCGAGGCCGAGCAGCAGTGACGTGAATCATCTTCCTCCTATCCCGCCACACAGAGCATCAACTGGCTGGGCTGCATCTCGTGCTGTGTGGTAGATGGAATCACGCCACTACGGGGAGAAGATCCGACTCTATACAGCCCCGGCTTGTATTCCTTGCTGACTGTATATAGCTCTTATATCATCTATCCCCTTGCTTTCTCCACCAACCGTCGTCCGCCTGCTGCTCCTGCATACATAAAACCCTCCTGGTACAACACAGTCACAGCAGCCGACGGGTTTCCCATTCATCATCGTCCCCGGCCCCCAGTTTTCCCGAGCTATCATAGTAGTCCTCTGCTGGATAACAACACCCTCCACACAGTCACAGTCTTGTTTTCTCAAGCTTTTTCTTTTTTTTTGGCATCGCTCTTTTTCTTCCCGATGTGTATAAGGAATGCCTATACATCCACTTTAATATGTTGATTTGATGAAACGATCCGTGATATTGCCAAGGCAGTTAAATAAAAAATAGAAAACAGAAACATCGACGACCGCCGGCTCACTATCAATTCGGCGTTTCAATATTTGATCACTTGGATGGTCGTGGTAGATTTGGCCTGCCAACCACACCGGATCGTTCGTTCTAGGACAATATACGTATACATGCCTTATCTGCTTCATAGGAATATAAAGATACCCGAATGAATTGGGAGTAGTATCTTTTTTGGATTCGAATCTCTGGATGATATCAGAATATAGTATAGGCTTTTTCTTTTATTTGATAGCCGGGGGAAACTGCTCGATCGCAGAACAGACCTCCCTTGAATAAAGGCTCTTTTGTGTTTTTTTTCATTTTTACTGTCGCCAGTTAATTTCGATTCGCTTTTAATTTCTTTTCTTCTTCTTCCCGCAGAGAGAGAACAACTTTGCGTCCTATAAATTTATTTATCTAATCAGTTGATTTCTATTATTTCCCCCCCCCCTCTCTGCGACTGAGGGCCATTTGATTACGTTGGAGAAATATCAGAAATAAAGTGTTCGGCGGCTGAGCCAAGCCAACAGCGTCTGTTGCATGTTCCACGAGCTCGCGCATCGTGAGCCGTTTGAATGTAGCAGCACGAGCGACATGTTGTAGTAGAGTCTATCCTCCTATAATATAGAGAAACGCTTGCGTGTTCCAGACGGTTTCCATCTACTGACAATATCTGAGCCACAGCCCATAAAGGCCTACATTGAAAAAAAAAGGCTCTTTGGCGTTTGGTTGAGGCCCTACTAACATAACATGTTGATCTGTAATATATTGCCCCAGTTCTTCTCGAAATGGGAATCCTTTTTTCGTTCTTTTCTTTTCTATCGGCCGTCACTGTCCAGCAGTCCCGACAGCCCGTTTACGAAAATAAAGATCCAATGTAAATACTTCCACTGCTCTATAGCCTCCTCTTCGTCGTGGATTACAAGCCGAGAGAGAGAGAGAGAGAGTTGCTTTTTTTGGGTGACGGACTGACGGTTGTGAGTTGAGCCCTTTTTCGGATCGGGGCGGCGAGATTGCTGCCCCAAGTATATAAGGCTCGGTCCTGTGCAATGCCAAAGCACGGAACAAATAAATACAACAATTTATATAGGGCCTGTCGTTCGGACGATCGACTGAACAAAGAACACGCCCATTTTAACAGGCTGGCAGCACGCTAGAATCGCTCCGAAGCTCAACTCAAAAGGCGACTTGTACGCGACGTATATCTGCTCTCTCGCAGAGCGCCAAGATTTGAAAATGGAGAGTATAGACATTGCCACTGTGTACAGCAACTACGCAGTTCTCGGCCACCGTAACAAAACATAAGGACTCGGGGAAGGTAAAAACGAGATGAGCCGAAGGATTATTTGATATTTTTTTTTTTAGCAAAACAACACGGCAGGTTGTCAAGGGAATCGGAACACGAAGCAGTGCGTGCAGAGAACAATGTACCCCCCCCCTTTTATATTCCAACTCATCACACAAGAGCAATAACACAAACAATAATGGCTGCTGGACAATCGGTAAACCACAGTATAATAAGCTCTAAGAATAATCGAAAATCAATATTCTTTTCCGCCACGTGTAATCGTTCCAAGTTGCCAGACATGCACTGATGTGCATCATCCAGTCCAAGTCAAGTTTTCCGGATAGAAATTTGAAATGCGCTAGACGTTGAAGTGCGATTATTGACATCGAATTAACTGTTTTTATTGTAATCATTTTGGCTATAACGCTCACCCGCACTTTTTTCCTGTCGTCATTTCTGATTTGCATTAATGACTTTCGACTTCGAGAGACGGGTCCCTCCCGTTGAAGATCGTTACCATACATAACGGTTGGAAGCTCTTTATTGATTGACGATGCGCGGATTTTGACTTGATCTTTGAGCTTTAAACGAGCGCCAGTTTTTTTTTTCGCATTTTCTTCCAAGGATTGACTGTCAATTCGCCATTTTGATCTAAAATTTCCAGCAGAGTTTGTCACTTTTTGGCACTCGCCAACGACGTCGTTACTCTTCACAGGATTTTGTTCCCCCTTTTTCCGCCCAGTTAGTTTTGAAGTTTCCTAGGGAACGAAGCTGAAATTTTTATATAAGCGTATCCCTTGGTGATAGGTGGTCCAACACAAGCGACAGATTATCTTTGAATGATTTAAAGCGACACGTAGGCCTAAACTGATACTTTTTATCTCTTTCCAAATTGATTCGAGTCAAGAATGAAATTGTTCTCGCCGAATTGATCTCATTGAACTGTGAATATCGTGTATTGCTGACTCTTGATCATTTTCTTTTCTCTTTCGATTGATTACCAACAGTTAAAAATAACGAAGATGAGTTCCAGCGCCCAGAATAACACAGCCGCCCAGCAGCAGCTCAAGAATAACATCCGAATCAACTTGGATCGCTGCAGCAATTTCATGCGACAGTTCCGCGATCCGGAGAGCCGCGAGTTGACCAAATTATCGGCCAACCAGTTCATGGACGTCTGGAGCCACTACGACAAGGACGGTAATACACCAAGAATAACCCACGATATTTGGCTATAATAGACTAATAATACTACCATTCAACAATGGATGTGTATGTATGTTGATGGGAGTTATTTTTATATTGTTCCCCCCTCTTTTATTTCCTCATCGCTAGTTGGACGTCTCTATATGTAGTACTTGTGTGCATGTGTGGAAGGATTTTGAAGGAGAAGAGGGGTGGGATGTGTGTACTATATATTGACTTTACCTAACGGCGGTTTATACGACGGGCAGTCACGGTTTCAACAACTCAACCGGCGCTCACGTGATGTTGTGCTCGCTGTTGTGCTTCATCATTGCGATAAAAACTTGCGGGACGGGGGGAAATAGGGCCAACCAAACCGATCGATTTCTGATAGGAATCGCAGACGGCGGTACCGGGGACCCCACCCAGAAACCATTATCATCTACAACAACAACGACAACAACTCGAAACGAATAGCTATAGGCTGCAGGAGAGCAAGGGACGACATCACATCGAGCCAGTAATGAACCGCCAACCTCGACTATTTCACAGTCAGACAGCAATTGGATTAGGCATGGATCAGCAAGTTACCCCCCTTCAATTACTAAAGAGAGACACACAGTCCATTTAGTTCTGTAAACTTTCCTCTTTGAGATCCTGATTGCGATCCTGTTGTTCCTCCCTTTGCCCTCCCCTCCCCCGCCTCTTTCGTCTTATTCTCTTGTTGAACATCCGCCAACGCTGCCGCACTCGATGGCCATTCCGGGGATTGCTCTATCAATGCTCGACTTGCATAGCGGGAATTTCGACTTGGGGCCGGGCTTTTGATTATCAGTTGACTTTGCTCTGCACTTCCGAATGCGTGACTCCTCCCGACAGGATTTGCCCAATTGCATTACAGGTCCCCCGCCCCCTCCCATCCAAGCTATATAGAGTGCAATCAAGGCTGAGGTGACAGTTGCTGGGCTCTTCCGTTTGGTTTGTTTTTTTTTTCTTTTGCTCTTATGACAATTTTCAATTACACTACGTATCCCCCATCCAGCATTCCAGCCATTAGGGACTGCCCACGTATCCCGCCGGCTCCCCTCCAGAGACTCTGTCGACGACTCAATTGAAAAGAGGGGGTTTTTGCATTTTCAATGAAGATGATGAAGATGCTACACAGTAGTCGGCATGTGTAGCTTTTGTGCGTTATAATGACGATGTTAGATAAATATGTGAGGATGCATACAGTCGCCCAAATCTCGTAGTAGTATATATACATCCATGACGACATGTTTAGTCAATCCATTTCTTTGCGCCTCGAGTTGTGCATCTCTTTTATGATTGATGATTTCTCCGTGCTGGAGCGAGTTGATTTTTTCTCGAAAAAAAACTCGGGTGGCTGACTGTCAATAGTTGTCGTAAGAGTGGGAGAGTGTATGCAAATGACGTCAAGTATGTGATGTGTATATATGTAGCTCCTCGCCATCTCTGGCTATTCTGCTTGTGCACAAAAGAGGCGCCAGTCAAAGAAAATGGGAAACGAAGGGAGAATAAAGTCAACAATGCCAACAAAAGCGACTCGGGGAGAAGCGAGAGCAGGCGGCACACACGAACGAACGAACGAACGAACGAACGCGTCCAAAATGCAGTCAAAAGTTCAATAAAAAGAAATAAAATAAAAGCCGAGAGACGAGAGAGACACCACAGAAGAAGAAAAGTCGAGATGGAAAAGGAAACTGGAGAAAAGAGTACGAAGAAAAGACGGATAATAATATACAGCAGGCGAGAGAAGAAGAAAAAGACTGAATGAAATTTTATTCAAAATGACGAGAGGGCCCTGACTGGGGGATGCAAGCGAAGGGGGGTGGTGCGCTCCCGGCTCTTCTCGAGCGGATGCTGGCGCATTGCAGAGAGTAAAAAGAAAAAAGACAAAATAGAGAGAGAAACGCAGAGACTATTGTTGCCACTGAGCTGTCTTATTTATTTTTTTATTTATTTATGTACGTGTAACTTATTCTCTTTTTTTTGTCTTTTTATTTTTCGGGGTTCTTGTCGTTCTCCTGTCCTTGTTAGACGACCAGGACACGAAGATCTAACACATAAACAAAAAAGAAAAGAAAAAAAGAAAAAACACGGGAGAAAAATAAAGCAGCCTCTCTCTCTTTTTTCATTGGCTGTTTTTCTTTTCTATTGTTCGTCATCCGCTTTTTTCTTTTCTTTTTGCTCTTTATATGATACACACTCGCGCCTCGTAATGGAGCCTGCTGGAGGGAAAAGTATTTGATAGACCGGCCCATATGTGGCTAGACGGTGATCCTTTTACAACAACCAACTATTTTTATATTATACGTTCGACTTTTTGTGTGGGGTGGTGGTGGTTGTTGTTGCAAGTGCAGCCGACCATCCTCGCAATCTTCTGGCGAGGAATAATTTGGGAAACCTCATTCAAGATTCGGATAGAAGCCGTTGACGGCGGGGATATATAGCGAATATACCGGCACGGCCCGTGTACGTGGGACTGGCTATGTGTGCTGTTGGTATATTATCAAAGCCCCTCCGTTTGGAAAAGCAATTTCCCTGGGCCAAGAGGCCGTTTTGATATTGCTTGGCATATTCCGGTTATAAGATGGAGAATACATTCTCTGGCCGGCTATACAGGAAGGCCCATCATTTGTCTCATGTTGTTTATTATTGTTGCTGACGTGGTTGTAAAATATTCATAGATTACCGCGCTACCACGACCGGCTACTATAGCGACACTGGGAAATCACTAAAGGGGGTTCGCCAATAAAATCAGCCCCCAAAAGAGCGGTCGACTCGTCAATCCATTTCCCAGGCTCCGTGCTGCTGAATGTTTAGGCCCACACATAGTTGGTCATTTCCTATATACCGTCGTTCGTCATCCAGCGCTTTCTTTATACCCTCCATCAAGCTTTGTGTCCGTAACGTTTACTGATGCGGATGCTGCTGGGCCCGCCTATCAAATGTCTTACACATATTGCGGCTTACGTGTTTCTCTGGCCATAAAACTCTATGTGTGTTGGTGTGTGCGCCCGGACTCTTTAGATTATTAAGGCTTTCCTTCTTTTCGGCGCTCGTCTTCTTCTCGGTTGTCCCGCCATCGACCCGTCAGGAGCAGCAGCAGCAATGTTTTTGTCTTGATAGCAATCATAATGCCCATTTATAAGTACTATATAGTAGTACGACCGCTGCTGCTGCTGCTGCGAGGGCCTATTAGCGCGCGCGTACAGCCGCTAAAGGGAAAAGCTCAGGGCTTCCCAAATGGGCAAATGGCATCATCCCTTCCGAGTTTTCCAACCAACTCAGCAAAAATTTTCCTTCCCTTTTTCGTCTCTATGTAGCACTTATATAGCCTTTTCTCCCTGCCGCATTTTTTTTGAATAAATGGGCGGTTAAAAAACAAAATTCCCGTCCGGGGGATACACGGAAGAAAGAAAGAAAAAAAAAGAAGAAGAAGATGCAACACGAGAGCGCACTTCCAGCCCGTGATGCAAATAACCTATAACTCATTTTATCTTGTAGCGCGTTTCTTTTTTCTTTTCCTTCCTTTTATTTTTAAATTTACGAGTTACGTGTTTTTCTTTAGTGTTCTTTTTCGTTGTTGTTGCATCATTTTATTCATCCTTCTCCGAAATGGTTGTTGGATGGTTGTAACATGTGAGGTTATTATTACCATTCTAGTTATTTACGGGCTATAGTCTGCCTTGAATCAACACCTCCGAACGCCGTTAATAGAACAACAACACTTGCATTTGCGCTACGTGTTTGGTTCGTTTATGGCGTTGGAATGGAAGGAAGTTGTTATATTCTTTTCGTTTAGAGTATTACGACTTTTTACGGTTTAGACAAATTTGAACAATCTAACATGTTTTTATTTGTTTGCTTCGCTTGACAGCCAACGGCTACATCGAAGGCACTGAATTGGACGGTTTCCTAGCGGAGTTTGTATCTAGCGTCAACATCATGGACGTCGGGCCGGAGGTGAGTGTTTAGCCATATGTTTACATTGGGGAAATGTTTGCCTATGTCAAACGATAGTAGATTTAGTCACTATCAACCTATCATCTTGAGTGACGGGATGGAAATTGATTTGGGAATTACATCGGTATACGATCCCTTTTCGCTTCGATTCAAGGCATAGAAAATGTTTTTTAAAAAATCCCTCCATCTCAAATGTATCGATCAGAAACGAATAATTTATGCGCCGGGAGCTCACATCATTTCCTTTGGACGTGGAATCTAGATGATTCGGTCGTCTCGAATTTGCATAGTGCGACAGCACTGCAGTCATGAACGACGACTTTATCGCCGATAGGACTTGTTATACCGTAAACTATTATCCCTTCAGCTGGCACAAAGAAGAATCAAACTGGGCAATAGAAAATATACGGGAAAACTTGTAAGTTAAGAACTGAAATGCCCAACTTTGATTGTAAATTTGGCCCTAAAGTTTCCGAACATTTGGCGAACTCGCCAAAAGTCGACGTGATACACCGCGCTCCTCCGGCAAGTTGAAAAACTGCTGATGATGACGACAATCTAAAGCGCTCAGGAAACGGGCGGACTGTTTAATACGCGATGCCCTGGCTCGCGGATGTTTATCATTCTAAATAGTATGTACTGGTATACGTGTATAGAAGCTTTGTTTGATTCACGGCTCTCCACCCGCACTTGCACTAAGTAATAATTGACTTGGCTGTCACCCGATGAGTCCTTTCCCTCTCTCTCCCCCCGCTGCGGTATTCCGTCAACGCTGTTCTCTTGCATGATGATTATTAGTCGCGAGCATTCTCAATTTACTGGGAGCGGGAGCGCGCTGGACAGTATTAGGGAGAGACGTTAGCGATGAAGGATCACTTTCTCTTGGCGGAGTCGGCAGGCTCGAAGGAGCCAGCAGCAGTTGCAACATTCCTTGCGAAGTTTTGAGTGAAGAAAACGCAGGAAACTTGGGTCCACACTTGACAGGGGTCCCGCCCTTCATGACTGTAGCTGGAAGGGGAGCGAGAGTAGGAGCGGGCGGATCAATGTCGTGGGTCGTGCGTGTCCATATGTAACAGTGTCATATACGTAGTGGACGGTTTTCAGTATCAAAACTGGTCGTTGACAGCGTCAAAATGCTTGGGATGATGAAACTGCCCAGCACAGAGCCGCCAGCATGCAGAGAGAGACAGAAACAAAGAAATAAAAATAGGAGACATTTTCGGTGGCTTATAGGACAGGCGGAGATGCAATTCGATTGTCCTAGCTGGCCTTTTTTTTTATTGCGCTCGTTTTGATAGCCCGTGAAAATGGACAGAGATATCACCGCCCGCAGAGTGATGTCTGTCGACATCACGGTTCATTGCTGTGCGTATTTGCCCGTTTATTATTATATAGGGGGGAAAAAAGGCCACGCCCAAGAGAGACAACTTCTATTACAACATGGCTCTACTGTCAATACGACCTATTTGTGCACATTTCGTTATTTATTTTGCTCTCTGCCATTTTTATTTACTCTCTCGATTATACCGTGGGCCCTTTGGCTCAAGTTCTCTTTTGCTATTCTTTGCAGTCTTCCCCTCCTTAATCAAATTACGTCACAATATTTATCTTTCCTCTTTTATTTCCTTAACAAAAGGAAAGGAAAACAAAAAAGAATTGTGACATCCCCATCGGGTCCCAAAGTGCAACCTGGACAGGACACATGGTTGTCTGGTTGTCGGAACCGGCCAACTCGTCTATATTCAATGTCGTTCGATCGAGTTTAAGACTGCCGGCCATCGTGACTCTCCAACTTTAGTGCCATGTTCAACGACGGGACTTGAACTATATCTAAACTATTGGCTTTAAGTCTTTAACTCACGTCCAAATGGAAATTCGTTTGGGAGTCAATGTGAAAGGCCTGTCATTGTGTCGCTCCCGTCTCGGCTCACAATGTTTCTTATCGTGCCAAACCGTCCAGCATAATACGAATAACTATCGTTAGCGACGTATTTCACGTACGTCCAACTCTTTGCTGGGCTGTAAACGGACGTCGGTTAAGATTTGGGAGGGACAAGCAAGAACAGCAGCAGTTGACGTTAAAAATAAAACTAAAAATATCCGCGCTATCCACTCTCGTACAACACACGGACAGACGACTCACGAAGCTATAGAAAGGGAAAAAAATAGAAAGAATTGACCGTGTTGTTCAAGTAGGGCCCCATCGATCGCCATCAAGGACACCGCACACGCAATGAGGAATGATTTCGAGTTTGACGGTCGATCAAGTGGCAGCGATGGCAAGTTGTTGTTGTCGTTGTTGTTGCTTTGTTGTTGTTGGCTGATGATATTTTATATGCGATGCGTGTGTGTGCCATTATTCCGTGTAATATGTGTGTATGTGTGTGTGTGTCGCCCGATGTCGATTGTGAGGGATTTACGCCAATGTGGACGATAGACGTCGAGACGAGAGTCCCGCAAACCCGTTGAATGTATAGGATATAGCGCCGGCCACCGCCGTCGTTTATTTGACCTACCGAGCTGCAAACGAGAGACGATGGCAATCGATAAAACGCCGGTGTGCGCACACACAAACAGTTTCTTGGTTGTTGACGGAAGAAAAATATCGTGGCGCGCTATATTTAGCCGTCGTCTAGCGTTTTCTTGCGACTGTGTATTTGTTGTATTTGTTTGTTTTTTCTTTCAGACTGCATTGATTGCCTACATTTGTCTGTTTGTTTGTTTGATTGCAGGTCGTGTCAGACGCCATGCTGGCCGAATTGAAGCAATGCTTCATGGAGGCTTACGACGATAACCAGGACGGGAAAATCGACATTCGCGAGGTATATACAGACCAGCAGCGTTCGTTACGCATACAAGGACTTATTGGTCCAATCATATCCAAAAACAGACGCCCCCGAGGGGCTTTGCTTCGATAGTCCACCTCCTAGAGACGTAGAGACGTAGAAAGAGAGTAGAGAGACTTTACCTGCCTCATTATAAATTGCATTATTATATTGATGCTGCTCTGCTCTCCACTTTGGCTCTTGTCGTTGTTCCAACAATGGCGTTACAATTATTTTAATTTTTGATTGCCCTCGTTTTCTCGGTATGCACTCGATCATGCGGGACCGTGCGCACGCCCAGTTGGCCCAACTACTTCCCATGGAGGAAAACTTTTTGCTACTTTTCCGCTTCGACAATCCACTGGACTCTAGCGTTGAATTCATGAAGGTACGTCAAAATGGAACCGTACATAGACTCTACGACTGCCGACCGTGCCGGCAATCTGCAACTGTGACAACATTGAATTGTTAATTAAACAGCATCTCATCTGTTTGTTTGTTTGTTTTGGACGCACGCACAGATCTGGCGGGAATACGACTCTGACGGCAGCGGATTCATCGAAGCTGACGAATTGAAAGTAGGTCACGTCACGTCGGCGAGATAAAATTGCGTCACTCCTGCAAACGAATCGATTTTATTTGGTGTGGTGGTGCCGTCCAGTTTGCTGGCGGCACCCAATTACTATGGAACCGATTTTAATTGTCATGTCTATTAAATTTTTTTTTACCTCCCCCCCCTACCGTTTTTGTGTGTTACATCACCTAATCCTCTTGCTCGACCAAGAATTTCCTGCGTGACTTGTTAACCGAGGCTCAGCGCGACAAGGAGGTTACCGAGGATAAGTTGATCGAGTACACGGATACCATGGTAAGTGAGGCTCACATTCAGCCACTAATACTCGACTCGAAGGGACGGACAAAACAGACTTGTAACTATTAGTGAAAACGTCGTTGTAGTGCTGCAATCAGACCGGCAATGGCAACAACACTTTAATTCCTATTAATCTCCCTTGATTTTCCTTCCGGGTTTCTAGTTGCAAGTATTCGATGCCAACCGAGACGGAAAGCTGCAGCTCTCTGAAATGTCCAAGTAAGGTTGAAAACACTTTGACTTTTTTTTTAATGAAATTTTTAGATTGAGAATTGTGTGTAACACCACCATTACTTGTTAGACTGCTTCCCGTCCGCGAGAATTTCCTGTGCCGCCAAGTTTTCAAGGTAATGGGGCTGGGCTTTCCTTCCGTCTTGGCGGAGTAGAGGCATTCTATTTAATTATCGGCTGTCGATTCAGATCGATGGCTGCTAACCCACAGTCCATCACCTAATGACACGTATCAATCTTTTTGGTTTCGCTCCTTCTCTCCATGTGCGTAATGGATATCCTGCCATTTTTCCTTGCGTTTCTTCGATGTCTTCGCTTCCGGCGATGCCATCAGGGCCCGACGGTGCTATCCAAGGACGATATCGAACGAGTCTTCGCTCTCTACGACAGAGTAAGTTGCTAGCAAGTTCCCTATAAGCTCCGAGAGTGCTGTCGCATCGCGTTAGCAAACCCTAGTCCCCCCCTCCTCCCAAATGACAATGTTGGTGATGTTGTTTCATCCCCCCCAACGGGCTGCTGCTCCTTCTATCGTTGATCCCCGCGTCTGTAATTGTCTAGTGCGTCTTTCCCTTGCCGAATCTTGGCACTCGGAAGCCCTCTTGATGAGTTTGGGCATCCGTAACAGGCGGACAGGGTCGCTGTCGACAGAGAGTGAGAATAGACATCCAGCGACTGATGGCTCAAACCCTACGTCCATTAAGGAAAGAAAAAAAAAAAGGGAAAACTAATCCTATTTGGACAGAATACTTCTATGCAATTATCTTCGGCTGTCTCATATCAAATCGGATTTCGTATTTATTCTGTATTTATGTATTTTGTTATGCGCAGGACAACAATGGCACGATCGAGAACGAAGAACTTCGCGGATTCCTCAAAGATCTCCTGGAACTTGTAAAAAAGGTATAAAACTTCTGAATAATAATTTCCCCTTGGGCTCCTTTGCACAACCCAGTCCCTTATTAGTTATTATTGCGCAATAGGTTTATTCCGTTCCACTCGAGAACATCGAGAGAGAAAAAAAAGTTGAAACTGTGGATTTAACGAACTTTGTAGAGAGGGTATGGGTGGATGGCGGGTTGAGTAACGGCCGGACCGAGAGTTCACGCACATTCATTACGACGTCCTAATTTCCTTGGAGCAGGAATAAAATGGAGAAAAAGAGAGAGAGAGAGAGAATAGCAAGACTGAGACTGACGCAATCCACATGGGTCCAGTATCTCCTTGCATATCTATAGCCAGTCACTCTGTCTCTCTCACTTCAACTCACCTCCCTCCCAACTGCATCATTAACAGCTCCACATCTACAGAGTTCTCTAGTTCGTTCTCTTACTCTCTCAATAGCTGTTGCCCGACTTGGCAGCTTGAAATATAGCCGGGGAGATCTCACACTATCTACGATCAATAAGAAAAAAGAAAAATGGAAGAATATTAATATACTATTAATCACGCGGTTTTATTTAGTATCATCGCTCTAATGTCATCGCATCCATAGACTTTATTATTATTATTATTAGATTCTCTGACGCCCACGTTTGTTTTGTCGACTGGCCGTTATTTCAGGATTACGATGCCCAAGATCTTCTGGACTTTGAAGAGACCATTCTTCGTGGCTGCGACTTTAACCGCGACGGGAAAATCAGCAAGAAGGAGCTGACCATGATCCTGTTAGCCTTGTCCAAACACAGCCAAGATGACGAAACCAAATCCAAATAGAAACAACAACAACAAAACAACACACACGACGGAAGGGACAGCAAAACACGAAAAGTTCCGAACGTCCAAAACATAATGATGACGATGAAGAAAAAAGAAATGTCTCCCATTCACGAATGCCCGCCGAAGGAGTCAAGTCCGACGACAGGGATTGCACTCTTAAAAATAAAAAAAATAAAATGAAAAGAAAAGAAGAATTGTTTTCTTGCTGGCCAAAAAAGTCAGTTGCTGCATGATGTTTTCCGACTCTATTCTTTCTGGTTGGGCATTTATTTCACGGTAGTAGTATACTGTATCGCTTGCTGATGAGCAAAAACTCGAAACTATTGATTGACGTTTGTTTCTAGTCTGTAATGTTGGGAATTTTGTCATTTTTACCCCTCTTTATACCAAGTTTGATCCATTTTTTTTTAAATACATCGTCATCTCTTATATACCAAATCGTTTCTAGTAGATTCGTGACGGATCGCCCCTCAGTGTCTGCTTTCCTTTCTGTGGCTCTACCATTTTCCTTCCTCTTTCATAAACTTGTTCATGTTATAAACGAGACAAAACGGTCGCTTCCACCGTATAAATATACAAGATCAAAAAGCGAAAACCGGAATTTTCATTCAACTTAATTCCCACTATCGGATGCGTGATAGACATATTTGAATCGTTGTTGTCCATACCATGGTTCCTGAACATGAGAAACTTAGTTTCCTTGTTGGAAAAGATTAAAGTGCAATATCGCATAAAAATACCGTAGAAAGCGAATGCATTTCTTATTCTCAATGGGATTCAATTTCATTCCACAATAAAAAAATTGAACTGCACCGAAAAAAGAAATGAAAAGGAATCGATATAGGAAAGTATATTTGTTCATAGGCGGCGGCAGATACACTGAATGCAGAGCGGAGTCAATGGAAAAATGGAAATAAAACATTGAAATGGCCAAATATGAAACCTTTTAAAAATTTGAGTTCATATGTATCGTACCTCGCACGACACTAAAGTGTTTTTAAGAATATAAATTTGCGTACAACCATTGAGAGTTAGCTAGTAGTGTTTGAAGAAGAATTTTCATGGATGTTAACTAAACATTTTGGGTACTTTAAGAAAGGTTATAAACAGCGCCGCTAGATGTCAGCAACTTGACTGCGCCCACGTTTTGCAATCTTTGTTTAATCGTCTGCTTGTAAAAAAAACTCGTGTGTCGAAAAACTACTGAAGTGTTTGGGAATATTGTCATATTGTATACATTTGTGTCATCAAAGTATATTAACAGAGGTTAACCGAAAATGGGGAAAAAAACAAGTCCCTTAGGGGGGAAAAAAGGGATTCAACTTGGAAGAGCAATCATTAAAGATCGGTTCGGGAAAGGGAGAGGCAAAAACCGAAAAGGAGACCCAACCATGGTATAACAATGCATTTATTGTAAATTGACAAGTTATAAATATAGAAAATTGTTTACACCAGTTGCACACATCAGAGCTGGATGATGGTTATGACTGGGGTCGTTTGAATTTGCAATCTGTCACTGAGCAAAGTCAGCTCGATGAGTTTCTGGCAACTGCAGAGCTAGCTGGAACTGAGTTTGCAGTAAGTCAAGCTTCATTATTTTGTAAAGATTTAAAAAATCTGTCATCTCAATACTATGCACTTTTTTCAGGCTGAAAAACTTAATGTTACCTTTGCTAAAACTCAAGCTACATATGGCTTGTTAAGTGCAGAGGAGAAAAAGAAAGTTAAGCAAGCTCAAGTTCAAAATGCGTCCCATCTCAAAATTCCCCGACGACCACTATGGGACAGGACCACTAGTGGTGAAGAATTGCAGCAACTTGAAAGAGAAGCCTTTCTAGCATGGCGTAAGGGTCTTTCTGAATTGCAGGAAATTGAAGGTGTTACATTAACACCCTATGAAAAAAATCTTGATTTCTGGAGACAACTATGGCGTGTGATCGAACGTAGTGATGTATGTATAAGTACTTCAATCATGTGTTATTAAATGTTTCATGATTTTTTTTTTTTTTTTTTGTGGTAAATAGGTTGTTGTTCAGATTGTCGATGCTCGAAATCCGATGTTGTTTCGTTGCGAGGATCTGGAACGATATGTCGTGGAAACCAGCAAAGAAAAAATGAATCTGATCCTTATTAATAAAGCAGATTTCTTGAGTGAAAAACAGCGTCAACATTGGGCCGAATATTTTGACACTGTAAATTTACCTGTTGCTTTCTTCTCGGCATTAGAGGAGAACCAGAACAACCAATTACGCAAGTTGAAATTGCTGGAAGAGGAGGAAGAGGAGGAAGTAGAAGAAGAAGAAGAGATATTAGAAGAAGAAGAAGTAGAAGAAATTGATACAGATGACAGTGAATATGAAGATGTAGAAGAAAGCGAAGAACAGGAAGAAGAATCCCGTATTGTAAAAAATGAATCAGTAACAGAAATTAAAGTGACCGAGGGCGTAACCGAACCAACTGCTGATCAGACTAAAAAAGATGAAAGTAAACAAGGAAACAAACCAAATTCATCCGAAGATAGTGTTAAAATTAAAAACAGTACCCGACTACTATCAGGAATAGAGCTCATAGAACTTTTCAAAACTATTCATAAAGGAAGAAAAGTTCAAGAGGGTCGTTCAGTTGTTGGACTTGTAGGTTACCCTAATGTCGGTAAAAGTTCTACTATCAATTCTTTACTTACGTATAAGAAGGTGTCTGTTTCTGCTACTCCTGGAAAAACCAAACACTTCCAGGTATAGACTCAAATTATGCATGTGTTGACAACAATTTTCTTAATTATCTGTTTCTTTTGTCTTTATACAGACGTTAAACATAGATGATGACTTGATGTTGTGTGATTGCCCTGGTTTGGTTATGCCTAGTTTTGTTTCAACTAAACACGAAATGATTATTTGGGGCATTTTACCTATCGACCAAATGCGAGACCATGTTGGACCGGTGAACTTGATCGCATCTCTCATTCCACGTTCCATCTTGGAGTCCACTTACGGTATTTTCATTCCGAAACCAAGTGAAGGAGAAGACGCAACACGACCCCCGACTTCGGAAGAATTACTCAATGCCTACGGATGTAACATTTTTCTATGTTCATTGTTTCTTTAGCATTTTCTGACATTTCTTTTACGGAAACAGTTATGAGAGGCTTTATGACGGCGCGAGGCTTACCGGACAATCCTCGTTCGTCACGCCATATATTGAAAGATTTTGTCCAAGGTAAACTACTCTATTGCAACCCACCTCCAGAAATAGATGCGGGTGAATTTCAAGAATATACTAGAGCGGGAAAAAGCAGACCTTTAAAAACGACTGCAGCTCCAACACCTTTTCAATTAAGAGTCACCAAAGTATGAATTTTTATATTTTTTTTTTTTATAAATCAACAATATTTTATTTATTTTTTTGAAATTTGTCAATAGACCAACTACAATAATGCTCAGTCAATTGACCAAGCATTTTTCAGCCAGTCTTTGTCAACTGCACACAGTAAAGGCCGCGCATCTACTCCAGGTGAAACTCATACTAAAGGAGTTGCTGCGAATTCCAATTTTCCAGGGTAAATAATTGTTTTACCTCAGTTAAATTAAAGAAATTATAATAATAATAAGTATGAAATGTCTTTCTTTTTTTTTTAGATCTTGTACCACTTTGAATGAAAGTGATAAACCTTGGAAAAAACATAACAAGAAACATAAACGAGAAAAGCTTCGTAGAGTATACGCTCATTTGGATCAGTGAGCCTGTGTATCAAATACTGGAAATACAATTTGATGGTCATACTTCGTTTTTCTTTATATGGTAATATATGAGATGTGTATCAATAGAACAGAAGACAATGTAGTATTGGTCGTTGACATTTTGCTTCAAAATCTTGCAACATTTCATCAATATCATTATCAAGGTCATCACTGTTGGCCATCTAAATAACCAATTTAAAACACTTTAAAATAGCCATTAAAATAAAAAAAAGTTGCTCAATATTATTACCATGGACACCAATTCACACATGAGAAATGCACCTATTGTTGCCTCTTCATGGTTGTCTTGAATTTCAATGTTTACCACATGAACAGGAGTAGTCTGACTGTCTCTGCCTTCCAAGCCTTTTTTTAAATAAAATAGATGAACTGATTATATCTGAATTCTGAAATAACAACAAATTTCTCATTATTACTTTCAATCACTTGATCATAAACTCGTTCTTCACATGTAAGAATAAGATTAAATTGTTCTGTAGTCGACTGAAACCTCTCTGGGTGGGGTTTAATTCTCCTGTTTCTGTCTAACATATGAAGAAGTCCATTTCTAGTATACCTACAATAAAAATGTGTAATTGTAATGTGGATTCCTTCAAGTTTATTTGCATTTGAAGTTAACTGTACAATTCTCTATCCTTCTGCAAGAGATCTTGATAGATGTCATCATAAGGTGTCCCAAATTCATATACATTGGGTCTGTCAGGGGCTGCACCTGGTAATTTCACTTTGTCTCCAGTTCCAAATGATTGCACTCGATATCCTTTCTTGCTAAGGAAGTAATATAATAAACATTTGTTTAAGGTTATTGCGTGACAGATAACAGAATACTTCAGTTTAGAAAAGAACAACAACGATGCATAGCTTTCCGAAATAGTTAACATACAAAATACCTCAAAAAATTATGTGCTTCCATGCTGCGATTCATGTTACTTGAACAAATAACAGCTAATTTTAATGGCTGCGGCATTTTCTTTTTTATTTATAAATTGTTTAACACGACCGAAATGAATGATTCAATAAAATCAAGCAGACGAAACACCATCAACACTAATTACTCCCGCTAGGTTTCATTCCCAGTAATCTTAAAGTTATAAATGGATGGAATGTATCAGTTGATAGGCTTGAACCAAAAATTTTGTGTTAAAAAACATAGTTTGATTAGATTTAATTTATCAAAAGCTTAACAAATTCCACTTCTAATCAAACAATTATAGTAACATTTAAATCCGCTTGGGTGGGCATTTTTGTTTTTTTTGGTAGCAGACGTCTTTTATTTCCACATGGATCAGTATGAACCGGGTAGAAGTGTAGAACGTTGAATTGTTGAAATACTTTTCAAATATATTGGATGCAAACTTGAAACTTCCTAGCAAATGACTGATTTGTAAGGTCTATATGCAAATGGCACCACAAAATAAGAAAAAGAGTTCTTCAGCTCCCAAAAGGAAAAGGTTAATTAGAAAATATTTATTTTTGATACTTTAGGCAATATCGTTTGTTTTATGATTTGATAGAGATTTCTGTTCAGATCAATCGGATGACGATTTTGAAAAGACCTTAGTGCCCAAAAGATGTAGCAAATCTGTTTTACCGAAACCTGAAGCTAAAATAAGGGAGTCGGCTAAAATAAAAAAACAAACAAAATCAGATATTGCAAGTTGTTCAGTTGGTGATTTGGAAACCGCAATTAATGTAAAACCTCTCTCCAGAAAAAATTTCTTGTCATACATTACAAAAAGACAAACTGGCCAACCAATTTCAAGATGCTTTGAAAAGGTAGTATTACTCTACAATTGATTTATCAAGAATTCAACATATATATATATTTCTCAACAAACTGCTACATCATTTTCAGACCCTGAAGTTTCATGTTATGCAAAGTGTGCAACATTTGAAAGTTTTTAAGACTGCATCTCCTTTTGACCGTAGAATTACTTCCTTAGTATGGCACCCAAAGTCACTCACCACTCTTGCAGTTGGTTCCAAAGGAGGAGATATCATTCTGTGGAATCATCAGCATGAATCTCATGATGTCTTCATACAAGGAGTATTTTTCATAAAACTTAATCAAATAACATAAGATTTTATATTTATATAAAAGTTAGGGGCAGGGGGATCAATACAAGCAATGAAATTTGATTATAATGAAGATAATCACCTCTACACCTGCTCAATTGATGGAACATTCTGTAGGAGGAACTTAAGAAGTAACCAAGTTACTGTTTACTTAAACACCGGAGAAGACTGCTTCAAGTAAAACTTTTTGTTATTTAAGAAACATAATCTGGGGGTTTAGGCTTAGTACCTAATAATACCTAATATTTGTAGTAATTGGTACACCTCTTTTGATGTATCCTTCACTGGGGGACTTCTGCTTGCTGGAGATAATAAAGGATATGTAAATTTGCTTACCAAAGACGGGACTCCTATATGGAAACAACGTTTACATAAATCAAAAGTGCACCACATTGAATTCCACTCTGGGTAAGTTTAAATTGTTGGTCAACAAAACTGAATGAATTTACTTTCTTTTTTATTATTATTACCATTAAGAACGCCTTGGCTATTTGTCACATCGTCCGGCGATAATTTCGTTCGCTTGTGGGATGTGAGAAATATAAAGAATACCGAAAGCGCGCTTGTAGAACTTAAGCATGAAAAGGGAGGCGTAAATTCTGCGTATTTTAGGTACTTTTTTTTATGGAAATGATTTTTGCAAATGGCATTTTATTGAAATTCTATTTATCTTTTCGTAACTACTAGCCCAGCACACGGAACAAGGCTCTTGATTACAGATCAACACAGCGAACTGAAAATTTTTTCTGGCCCACTTTGGAATTTGGAAACAAAAATTCTCCATCCTCACCGACATTTTCAACACATTTCGCCTATTAAAGTTTGATTTTAAAATTTATAATATTTAAAATAATTTATCCTTTATGCTCTTTCGCTATATTGGATCGACAGGCAGATTGGCACCCATTAGAAGACATTATTGTAGTTGGACGATATCCAGACCCCAAGTTCACGGGCTCACAAGGAATGGATACATTTAATCCAGGAAGTGAACCCCGCACTGTGGATTTTTTCGACGCATCTGACGGGGAGCTGATTTGCCAGCTTGAGCCAGTTGGACAGAAAGGGATCATGTGCTTAAATCGGTTTGATCAATTGGGTAACATATTAGCATCTGCACATGGGGCGCATATTCTTTTATGGGCACCAAAATACTCGGAGACAAACATTCCTTCTACTAGTGATATTTGCCAAAGTGTTCAGGCACCAATGCGTCGTCCTCTTACAATGGATAATGATAATGATTTAAAGAAGAAAAAAAGAAACACTTCATCTCGAAAACAAAAATAGTTGAATATTACTAAAAATAAATAGAGAAGAACCTGCAATCTTTGTTGTAGGATACCGCTTCCTTAACTGTTCAAAACTATTTGTTTCTTTGTTTGTGTTACCTAAAATTAAAACTGAAAACAAATCAAAAATAGGAATTACCTGAATAGTTTCTGCGAAGTGCGAATACATCGGTTTCATAAAAATTGGCATTTCGGTTCTCGATCGTAGTTACTCGTTATTAGTAATTTGAGATCAGGAATAATGACATTATTGTAAACATTAGATTTGAGATGTGCACCTTAAAAGAATTTGGATCGATCGATCAAGAAAGAAGATCGACCATTGGTTAAAATGGTAAAATGGGATGGATAGATGGGATGGGGCCTTTATTTTTCTGAATGTTTTACTCAAGCAGTAGGTAGCAATTAACTTTAGTTTAGTGCATTAATGTTGGAATGTTTATTGTAATATTTTCTCTAGATTCAACATGCCAAAGTTAGTTGGAAACCTAACTCAAACTTAGATAACCGTTGCTGCTGCCTTACAGCCACTGGCAGGAAAATTATTCTTTTTTTTTAGAAAAAAAATGGAGTGGTGGAGTTCTATTGTCACGTAGTGGAGTGGACATTAGAACTCCACTACACGACAATAGAACTCCAATAATTTTTAAAATTTGAGTTTTATTGCCGACAGTAGAACTCCACTAGTACCACTACGCGACAATAGAACTCCAATATTTTTAAAATTGGAGTTCTACTGTCGGGCATTGGAGTTCTATTGCCGGGTATTTGTAATCCGCCGCAGTTGTAAATGTGAATCATAGATGGCGATGAAACTTGTATTTTAGTCTGCTAAAAAAGAGTCAAATAAAATGTCTGCAATCGTCAACCTACGTGTTTTCCGTAATTTCAGCAGGTGTCAACTAGACCCATTTCTAATTATCCCACATCATTTCGTCAAAATGAAGAAATTCAAAAAGTGGATGGTAACTTTCATCTTTTTAAAATGGCGCTTAGTATCATTAGATTATGTACACGTGGATGGCATGTGCTGTAACCTGCTTTCTGTTTAAATTTATTAGGAGATGACGAATTCAGTTCGCTGGATCTGAGTCCCAACAAGTCGTTGAATATATGAGATTATACGGACGCAAAGTATACAAGAGAGCAGCAGTTCACGTTCCAACAAAATGCCAACTGATCAGGACTGGCCCTCGGTTTGGCCAGTTGCCAGGTCTTTCCATCCAGCTAGTATCTTGCTGCCCTTGGATCAGGGCTGGGTTGTTCCGGGGGCAACACCACCCGGTAAATTTGCCAATGCAGAGTTGATGAAGATCCCCAACTTTCTTCACTTGACACCACCCACTATTGAGAGACAATGCCAAGCATTGAAAAGTGAGAACCCTGCAGTATAATAGATATTTTAATAAAGCTTTAACCATTATTTGTTTGTAGAGTTCTGTACAGAGTGCTGTAAGAGTTGGATATCAACGAAAAGATTGAAAATCATTTACCCATCACAATCACAACTAGTGATTACCTCAATTCTTTCCCCTCATTGAGTTATGCCCGAGCCTGAATTTTAACACTCCAGGTCTGAAAAGAAGAAAAAAAAACGCATTTGACTTCCTGTTATAAGTAACTCTTTTCTCCCCTCATGTAGAAATTGAGCTCTTTGAAATTGGACAACCATGCCAAGGATAAATTCCTCTTTTTCCTGTACCAGCTGTACGTTTTGTAAGAAACACTTCAGAACTATTCAGGTAAATATGTTCAACGTTCTGTGAGACTACAGACTTAGTTAGTCGGTGACTATCTCTTAACTTATTTGTTGTAGAATTTTCAGTTGTCTATCTTGTAAATGCTTGCTAGCTGTAGGTTCTTTTGCAACTTTTATTCTGAAGGATTGTGTTTGCATAGTTTACTTTAACTTATGTCATTTTTGTTTTTGTAATTTAAGACAAATTGTTTCCTTGATTGTTGATAGTAATTGATTTTTTTTTATAAGTAGGATTATCAGTTTAGTAAAAGTAGGAGCTTCTTTGTTGCTGCCCAACGTACACATGGATTCGATGCAGCCAGCTGAGGGCTTTAACTCTTGTAAATAACGTAAAGTGACATTTATTCGTCTAGATTAATTCATTTCATTTTGGTTATAGGTTTAGTGTTTTATGTTCGCGTAGTTGCTGTCCGATGTGGCACGTTGTTGAAGCCTATGCTGGTGAAAGATCTTCCTACATCAAGTTTAATTGGCCGTTCCTTGGTGCTGATGTTGTGTTACCGAAGTTGCATCATATTTTGTTAAATTGTCATCGTGACTATTGCAGTTTACCGTTTATAAGTTCAGAAGCAACAAAAACAAATATGGGATGTTCATGTCAAACAAATAATTAACATGTTTTGGGGGTTGGGAAAGAAAAGTGGTGTATGTTGGAGGGGGAGGGAGGATATTTCAAGTTTGGATAAAAATTCAGTTAATCTATAACCCTACAAACATATTCCTACCAATTAATCTCCAAACCCCACAAACTTATACCTTCACACCCCACAAACATACACCTACCAACCCTTAAATTTATACCATATCCAAATAAACCAATGTTAAACCCTAACAATGTGATGTCTGTAAAAAATAAAAATTATTATTTTAATTTTATTTATTATCATTTTTTTTTCTGTACAAAAATTTCAATAAACAGAGCGTCCGGTTCAAGACGGTTTACTACTGCACGAGTTTAAACGCAACCCGCCACCACCGCTGCGGCAATGAGACAAAAAGCGATGGTTAAGTTTAGCGGAAATCTACATCGTCTTTGTAACTTGACTGACGGAGATTTTCACAAAAAATAAACCATGGCTATTTGTTTCATTGGGTAGTGGGTTGCTTTGTTTTAACTCGCGCATGCTGTTATAGGAAATGTCTACGGCCCCCAGAGATATGTATCTGGACCGAGAAGAAGAGAGAAGTACGAGGCAAGTTTTTCCGGGGAGATGTAGTCATACTAGGCTTCCGGGTTAGACTCATGACCCTCCAAAAGTTTTCATCGGATCGTGCGCCTTCCAAGTCCCCGTTCGACCAGAGCCCTCCCCTCCTCCTGGTTTCACAGCGGGTGAGTGACCACCGGCGGGCGTTGGTTAGTGGTTAGTTAGGGAAACGGGGCCACAGAAAAGAAGGGAGCCCAGATATGCACTTGCCATTTATCTAACAACTACACAATGTTGCTAGTCTTGAATTGCAGCATTCTCTCGTCAGTTTACAACAGTTGATGTCATCAGTAGCGAAAGAGTTACCCTGTAAAAGCAGAATGAACATTTAATTTGATGACAATAAAATTCAAACAAGGTTGTAGCGACAGAAAGTAATACCTCAAATCAATAGGACCTGTGTATGGAAGTAAACAGGGAGATTGAAGGGTAGCAGCCAACGGGTTAGCAATTAAGGAACCTTGTTTACTGCGTGTAGTCCTTGTCTTTTTCCTTCAAAATATGACTTCTCATCAAATCTGTCATGCCAATGTGTTAGAAACTTGTAAGGAAGAACCTGTAAATAAAATAACAATAAGTCACCTTGTTTATAGTTTGTGTTATCAATGTGATTGACATCTATGATCTAGAAATGATTAAACAGTTAGTAGTCTACACTCAAAATCGGGCATGGCTGGGATTGGTCCGATACAAACAGCAGGCAATTATGATGAATCCTAATAAAAGATGAGAAGAATATATGTTTCAGCAATACTGTATTAATAAAGCTAGTAATGGTTGGTACCTGTTTCATTTTGATGGCACCTTCAGTAGAATACAATGATTTTGAACACATAAATGGTTGACAGCAGTAAGCTGCACGACCCTTTCAACACGTTTTCTCCTGTAAGTTGATGAGATACATTAAGTCACGGAATAGAACACATCACCGACAATTTACAGATGAAATCACTCGAATTTACCTGTAAATACATTGGTAATTTTCGAAGAAAAGATTAACTTTTGACAGCAAACCGCCATAAGCCCAAAACTGAAACAATAAATTAACACGCCATCTATTAGACACGCCTAAAAACTCATTATTAAGGACTGGACTTAAGATGCTCACAAAACTTGAAAATCGCATTTTTATTTGCTACAACCTAGCATTCAATCTTGAGATTAGTACAGAGAACAAAGCTCACTTGCTAGTTTTATGCAAATTTCCCGGAAGTATACCGGAAGTAAGCGATAGCGCCTTAACCATTGAGCTGTCATAAAAATAAACTAAATATTCGTGATCTACGTGAAATTTGGGGTCGATTAGGTGTGATTTAAACGACATCCAAAATTTGGCCAAAATCGAGAATTTTCCTGAACTATAGTTCAGGAAAATTCTCAAAACCGGAAGTACGCGTACGTACAAAAGAAAACATGAACTTTACCACAAATTTGACGAAGATCACGGATATGTGGTTCTTTTGTGCGTCAGATGAATATTTACTAAACTACTGACATAAATGAGAAAACCAGAAGTAGAAAAAAACCACATGATTAAAAATCTAACAACTGAGCTTTGTTGCTGAAAAAGAAACTGACAGCTATCACCCAAAATTTCCTTTTAGTATCAGCGAGAAATTTCTCCAGAGATGTGCAAAGTAAACGTATTTAAACTGAGGAGAAAATTATCAAAGCTAAGCCGTCTAGCGTCAGAAAAAAGAAACGTTTACATGAAAACAATGTCCGCTCTAGCTCTTTGACAGTTGAAAGAAAGAACTAACAAACGAAGGCAAATAACTTTGATACTCACGTTATATTCTCCCCTCCAAATTTACATCTCGTCTTCACCAAAAAGCCACCACCTCAGCATCACACATCACCACAGACGAAAGCACCACTGAGGTATAATTTCTTCTACAAAGTGCTTCTACAGCATGCTTCTACATCTGTTAGTGATTGCAGATTGCTGAGGAACTATCGTAGCTAATACTTTCCACCGGCTGGTTGTAATGCAACAAAGAAGCTCAGACTTTACTAGGTTGTTAATCCTATTAGTTGCCAACTTGCGAAAGAAGATTAAACGAAGAAATTAAAGAAGAGAAAAAGATTAAAAGAACGATTCATATGGCTCAGTTTGCGTTGGCATCAATCCGCCAAGCGGAAACAAGTGATTTTAAGAAATAACAAAATTTCCTTAATTGCTTTAGTTTATTTTTTTTTTTCGATTTTTTAACTTCAATGTATGGTTCTTTTTTAATCAAAGAATTTTTAAAATGTCGCAACAACTTTAGAAAGGGCGGAAAACTGATGGGTATTTAAGGGGAATTGCTCTACCAAAACATTCCTCACAGTGAGACCACTTGAGAGCAGCAAATAATTCGATCATTTTCTCGTCTACTTCACGAGTTGGTTTTTCTTCCAGTTGTTTATAAACCCAACGTAATGCTTTTCCATGGTGTTTTTGCACTAAAGCGGCGTGGATTGAAAATTTAATAACCTAACATAAAAAAATGTCAAATAAATAAAAAATTACGAAATGACAATTGAATGATTGCACTACCTTTAGATCACTCGGATCAACAAATTTTACGACGTCGTTAAATATAGTCTTTATATCTTCAAGAATTGTTGTCGACTCGTCCAAGTTTTCTGCAGTTTGATACATTTCACACAGAGCAAGCCCCTTTTTACACAAAGCTTCTAGCAAGTAGGCTTTATTTTTATCCATTCGGCTGTAAAACAAGAAAATTACAAGCCATACATACTTAATCAATTTTGAAATCAAAATACCTTTTGATTTTAGTTGCGTCCTTTCTTGTGTCGGATTTTAAGCCATAGAATTCCAGGAGCTCTGACACATTCATTTTTTTCAGAGCAAGATCCGCGGTTTCCACAATAGCCTTCAAGTTTCGTTCCTTCTCAGACTCCAGTGCTTGCAACCGTGCAATGTAAATAGGAATATGTTCTGGGAAATCCGTTATTAATTCTTCATACATATCAGCGCTGGTTGTTCCAGAATCACCTGTTATGGGAGGTCAGTAAGTAATAAAACTACCATGTAAAGCTGAAAAAGACAAAAGTTTTCATACCAAGTTTTGTTAGCCAAGTGATTTTGAGATCTCTAAGGGCTTCTACCATTTCTTCTTTTGCATTCTTTCCCTTTTCACTATCCTTTTCGGTTTTATTCCCGTTTGATTTTTTGGGAGGCTCGACGAGAACATAATCGAAGGGGTAGACACCCTAATAAAGAATTTGGGGATTCATAAAGAATTATAGCAGTTAAATTTTACAAGTTGAAGTAGTAGCAAGTTCACTTTAATTTTAAAAAATAATTTCAGGTTTTTTGTAGGTCCTGTCCATTATTCAAAAGCGAAATGATAAAAATACGTACCACTTTCTTCCCTTGTTCGTCTTTAGAGTAAGAAATAGTTCCCGAGAAATACTGGCCGACAGTAACAGTCTTTGGACATCTATAAAATAGCATTAGTTATGAATTCAATGTTTTTTGCATTTGCATTTGACAAAGTAATAATAATACTTGTCTGAGTTGAGAGGCGAAATATAAATTGGTACTGTGGCGCCTTGGCGGATGACTGCGCTTGACAACTTTTTCCCCTGAATTAATGCTTGGTTATGAGTGCCATAAATGTCCATAGTGATTGGAGCGGCCAGTTTTTGGCCAATCAGTACAGTCATGTCCTAATAAAACACAGTATTAATTAAATGTATTCGTCAAAACTTTGTATCTTAGATTCTTGCAAACCTGAATTTTCTCAAGAAGATCTTTCTTCTCGTGACGGACATGCAGCCGCAGTGTGTAATCTCCCTTTTCCAGTTTTGCAGTATACTAAAAAAAAAAAAAAAAAATAAGTTAACGAAATAAAATGTGAAATTTGGAATCTTATCAAAATCATCCGAAAACAATATTTAGGGAAGCTTACGTTGCAAGGATAAGCGTCTCCTGCGCTAATAAACTGCTTGTTGGAATCAAATATCATCCAAAGCTGCGACTCGAACTCAGATTCGTACAATGTGTCGCTAAGTAAGGAACTGAAAAATAGAGAAATAAAATTAATAAGTCAATACATAGTAATAAAGATAAACCCATTATTTGTACCAGTTGGGAATAACTTCCGTTGCTTTAGCGATGTTAAAGTTGTAGTTCAATTGCAGTTCATAAATCTGTCTTCCTGGAAGAATAACATCACGGCATCCCAGAGGAACAATTTTTGATTCCGCTGGCCTATTTTAAATAGATGACAATGCATATTGAGTCTTACAGTTATGTGAAATTTAATACCTTAAAGGCTGAACTTGTTGCTTTAGTGTAGCAACAGGAGCAATTTCCTCGTTAGCCAGATTAGCTTTAAGATCGAGTCTCAAAATTCCTTGGCCTGCGTGCATCGACACAGCATTCCCATTGTTGCATGTAACACCACGGAATGAGACCGAGTACGAGATTTGAACCGTTCCCAGACTGGCCCACCATTTGGTCATGCACAGTTCCATAGTTCGACCTCCCTAAAAATAAATAAAAAACAAATATTCAACGGTATCTGGATTTACGAAAGTCGCAACCATATGGTTCTTACCTTAACTGCAAACACTAAAGGAGCATTAGGATGTTCATGGAGATCAATCAATTTGTAAAATTCCATTCCGGCTTTGCAATTTAGTTCAGGCACGAGCTGAACTGCGTGCACGATAAACCTTGCGTTGTTCGCTTCGGCCTCCAAATTTTCAAGATTAATGGTGAGAACTATTGGAAGTAAATTACGGATTCTTTAATTTCGTTTGTTGTGACAAATATTAGTCTGTTATCTTTTACCAGCCCAAGAGGCACCCTCTGGCACGTTGATGAAACGACGTTGGATGTCACCGGCTGCAAAGTGCTGTTTCTTGTACGATATTTCATTGTGCACTGTTTCGGGTTTGACAACTGTGACTGGCACTTCAAAAACAGCGCCTTTTTCCGGACAACTGGAGTCGTACGCCTTGATACTGAATCATAAAAGAGGTCAGCTGTCAGTAAAGTACTGCATAATATAATCAAGATAATACTTTACCTAGTGTAATAAACTCCAGATGCCAATCCTGTGGGGTCAACCTTGACGGAGAAACCCCTTGCCATGTACATTAAATCAAAATGTTTCGGAATCTGCACCCACGATGCATTGCACGCCAAAGACAGATGAACGTTAAAATTAATTTTGGATTCTGCGTCACGTTCTTCACAGTTGAGGAAAAATGGTTCGACTGTGATGGCAAACTCTTTAGATTTCGATGTGGGCATATCCCTCATGTAAATTCCTTTCATGGAAGGACCAGAATTCGCCACCGTAACGTGAAAGCGAACATCACGCTCCTGTTGGTTATGGTAGGCAACAAGATGATCAAATGCGCGATCTACTTGGATCAAGCCATGGCCCTGAGCAAACACTTCAACCCCATCTAGAAATACCGCAGTTTGTTCTAAAGCTCGTTTGATACTAAATGGAGACGAAGGAATTTCCCTGGCTTTCAATCCAGAAATCAGCAAAGCTAAAAATTCAATTTTCAACGAATATTTAAAATAAGTTTTTTTTTTTTTTTTTTTTAAGTAAAGATTTCGATTACCGACAACTCCAGTGACGTGAGGTGCTGCCATCGAGGTGCCATTCATGAGTTGAGAGCCTCTCAGCATAAAATTAGGAACCGAGGTGATAGCACCACCAGGGGCACATATAGAAATACCCATACTTCCATCCATACACGGACCTTGAGATTGATTCAGTGACATGACACATAATTCGTTTTTTTTTTTTTTTTAAATTGTCCTTGAAGAAAACCTACCTCTCGATGACCACGTATAAGGCATGCCCGGCAACTTTTCTCGTAGGGAATATTCAGCTGCCATCATTTCAGGACTGACATAAGCTCCGACACCTGGATTGCAAAACACGGTGATACAAATCTTACAACAACAAGCACAAAAAACAAGAGCAAACAAACTAACCAATAAGACTTGTAGATGAAATAGCTGGAGGTGTTCCAACTGTTGACAAGGCCGGGCCGTGATTACTTCCCGAAACAACCCATACGATTCCATACTTATTAACAACGTCTGACATAAGCTCTCCTAGTCGACTATAGCAGAGAATTAGAACACGTACTTTACTTTAAATAATGCATTACTAATACCCTGAGTGAGCCCAGTGGGCATGCTCGCCATAGCTCATATTAATGACATCTACTTTATAGTGAGTCTGTTCAATAACTCTAATCATGGCTCGCACTAAAGAAGTTCCAGTTTCCATAGATCCCAAACGATTATCGCCGATCGCAATAGAGACGATTTGGGCACCAGGAGCCAAACCGTTCTTTTCTGGTTCATCGGGAAAGCAAGCGGAAGCAATGGAAGCAACATGAGTTCCGTGGCTAGCTACAGAATAGACAAATAATCGTAATCAAATTATAAAAAAGCACAAACAACAATAAAAAAAATTCAAGAACGTACAGCACATGGAGACGATTTCCAAAATATTGTCCTCTGGATAAATATTGATGGAATAAGATAGCTGATCCTCTTCAGATAGAGTGCCAACATCAAATGTCTCACGATATATACCCATTAGTTTGCATTGAGACAGTTGGCCTTCATATGAAGTGTCCAAACAAGCTCTAGATATTGAAATCATATTTGTTTTAATTTCTGAAATTTGTTGAAAATCCTGCAAGTGTACCTCCAATGTTGGCCATCATAAAAAACAACACAGTCAAAGCATGGACCTAAATTGCTAAATTTCTTTTCTAAAGTATTCAGCATCTCAATCTGCATTTCATAATCTTCTTTGGTTGCCTTCTCTGCCCCTGAAGAATCTGGGTTAGCAGATTCAAAAGCCTGAAATTTTTTGGTTGTCTCTGCAAGTGTTTTTTTGTGCATGGGGTCCCACTTATTTTCTTTGAAATCCTTGAGCATTCTCTCCCTGAGAGCTGTCGGATAAAGTTGGTAAAGGCTTTTGTAACCTGCATAACAAAAGATTTAAATTGAATTGAAAAAAATTTGCAGTGGTAATGTAAAATAATAATACCAATTTTGTATTCCCCACTAGGATTTGTCCAAGTATCTGGAATCTAAGAAAAAAAATTGATTAGATCAAATGATAAACTTCCATTAATAAAAAAAAAAAAAATCTACCTTTAATGATCTCCCACTGAGACCTGTAATGGTGCCATTTTTAACTTCAGCTGGAACCAGAGTTACATCACCAGACCCCGTTCCGTCAAAGCAATCTATGATTTTCCTTTTCCCATCGCTTGTGACCTAACCAGAGAGAATTGTATTTAGGCACAGCACCTCTGTAGAAAAAAGACAATTAAGTTTACTTGTAGGCCAGGTGCTCTAGGATCCACCCCAGAATCGAATATTGCGATGACAGTTCCCTGCCCATCGTAGGAAGGAAACTTGTTTAAGTAGGAAATAGCTGCAGTCTCTTTTTTTGGTAGCAGATCGTCTCGCGGAAACGATGTATCATAGGATGTCATGACTTGTGCTAAATTTCGACGATACTGAGAAAAAAAGGGTGAAACGAAATGAATCCGACGTAGAACAGTCACTCCAAAAGCAATCTGCATTAAGCCACCACAGTGCAGCAGACAAATTTTAATGGTAGTATAGTCATTGGTTGGAGTTGCCAGATTTCAAAATCCAACGTTGTTTAGCATTACATAAGCGAAAAAAAACATAAAAATGACCAAAAATTCAAAAAAGAAAAGCTTTCTTTAACTAATGACTATCATATACGTACTTTAATAATCTTGCATATATTATTTTAATAGGAAAAATAAGGATACACGATTAAATTCACCTCCAAACTGTGCAGTTAATCGTTCTTTGCATCTCACAATTTAAAAGACCCGCATTCTATGCCTTGTACATCTTAATTGTGTCATAGGCTACCGCCCCTATTGTGTATAAACAACCTGTATGTCACCTCTTAATTAACATACGATCCAATACCAAACTATGAATCAATATATAACTCAATTATAAATTTACCTCCCTTCTAATTCTGTAGCTGTAAAGATCGTCTATCATCACCCTACCCTGATATCCTCGACTAGTAGCGTGCTACTCACTGACGACATCGTGTCGTAAGACATACAACTAACCTCCATAATGCGGTCCAACTATGGAATAGTATGCATCACACATTATTCACACGGCAAGTCAGTTACCAACAACACTCTAAGGAAAGAAAAACACGAGAGTAAACATTTTTTCATAAAAGACAGAAACTAGAAATAGAAAAATGGTAGGATATAGCGTCTAAAAAAAACTTACAAGTACAATTCCTGCGGATCGCCTATACTGTTATCATTCACTCGGGAATGCAAAGTTTCTCAACTAAGGTCCAGTGCGTAGTCAACAAAGTACGAGCGTGTACTCGAGTCGGGAAAAATACTTCCGTATAAAATCGATTTTTTCGAGTTCTGTTTTAAGTTCTGTATTGCGTCATAACTTGATAGCGATAGAGTCCTTATCTAGAAATTGAATAAAAAACCCCCAAAAAATATTGCCTTTAAAAGTGTTGCCTCCTGAATCGTGTGTTGTTATTAAACTTGTACTTGTGCTGTGCTTTCCATTTCAGTGATCGACATGTTATTACTCAAACTGACGGTTACATGACACCGGAATTTTGAAACGTTGGCGATAATCAGACAGACATTTTCCTTCTTTTGGAGGGGATTCAGAAACATAAACTCAAATTTCCGAGAACTTTGTGCGAACTTTGCGTGTTCAAAGTCTCGTTTTGTAACTTTTGAGGACTGAGCTATACATTCAAAGTAAGGATCGGATTTAAAAAATAAACACGAAATTGTTTTTAGATGATAATGTCAAGACTGATTGCTCTGTCAGTCTTAAATAAAATGCTGTCATTTGTAATTTTAAACATAAGGACCCAAGGGTGAGAGCCAACATAATCTGATTAGCACGATAGTATATAGGTTTCATAGCCGTCATGGAAACGTGCGCCAGTCTTAAAGTGCGAGTCCAATCGAATGCCCACAGCTTTCTCCGTCTGCAACAACCTTGCGAAATGTTTAACCTGGTTTTAATTGCGGTGGCGATCCTTTTGTTGCCGATCGCCATCAATTTGATGTGGCGGAAACAATCAAAGAGTTACCGTTTGCCTCCAGGACCTAAGCGAAATCCCGTCTTCGGCAATTTGTTGGATTTAATTCACTCTTCTATCGTTTTAAAAGAAGCTCCGTTCCTCAAGTTCTCCAAATGGGCTTTCCAGGTAAAATCATTTACTTTAAAAAAATGTTATTTTGCTTCCAAATTCTAAGACATTAAAAAATTTGAGCTGGCGCTGGTTTTTACGACACACGGTGGATTTTAAAAGTCATTAGGTTGTAGGATCCTGAAGGGCTTGGGACCATTTGTGATTCCCTGCAAATGCCTGGCAACAGCCCACGGTTAAATTTGTCTGTTTTCAGTGTTTTGTTTTTTCGGATCACAGAGTCCAAACCAAAGTTATGAAATAAGCCTAATATCACGTGTAATTACGCGTGTCGTGAGCTAATGTATGCTTCTTCGTGCCACGTTCCTATTAAATATTAACAACGCGCCTTTATGTCCTAGTTAATCTATGTATCAAATCTCGTTTCTATCCTAAACTTAGACTGCAAGGGGCTGGCCACTGCTGGCCGCAGTCCATTTTGTTTTTATTTTATTTTTTATTGGAAGACTTGCAATGTCAAACAGGGGACTGTGGACTGTTTGACGTCATTGTTTAAACAAGTAAGCCATGCGCAATGCACTGAAAGTTATCTTACTTTAAAAAAAATAGGCTCCCATTTTTCAAATATGCCAGGGAAATGGGTTAGATACGATAATTACTGCTGGTGGAAAAAATAATAGAAAGCAGACAA
This sequence comes from Daphnia pulex, assembly GCF_021134715.1. Lineage (NCBI taxonomy): Eukaryota > Metazoa > Arthropoda > Branchiopoda > Diplostraca > Daphniidae > Daphnia > Daphnia pulex. The sequence goes on along the minus strand of NC_060018.1, from coordinate 5,099,602 downwards.
CCTATTGCGACAGGTAGAAAGTTGAAACGACTTAAAAAAACTCAAGCTATAAGATTACGAATCCAACTACTCACACCAGTATCCGTGCGAAACCGATTTGGCATCAACTGGAATTATTCGCATTTGCCAAATTGGCGAATGAAGAAAAAAGGAAAGAAAAGAGTTATGACAGTGAGTGTTACACAAGACTTTCCCAGTCAGTCAGGCTCGTAAAGCTGCCGCAAAAATAGAATGGCGGAGACAAAGAAATAATAAGAGGTAAGGTATAAGATAAGAGAAAGTTGCGTAACTTTGAAAATAATCTCGGCGGTTGTTCCTAGTTTCAAGGTCGGTCATTACTTAATAATATGTTCTAATCTTCAATATCGAAAATTAATTCAAATTTTGCCAATTTCCAACAGTACGGACCGATATGCTATTTGCGATTTTTCCGACAACGGGTCGTCGTGATTTCGGACGCCCGAGTAGCCCAGCAGTTGTGCGTGGGCCAGTCGGACAAATTTAGCACACGACCACCCGGACTATTTTTATCACGGATACTAAAAGGCAGAGGTGATTGATTGATCGATTAAGCAGCACTATATACACATAGCACATATAGCTGGATGAACTGATGGGTCTACAATTCAAATATTACGTCAAAAGGAATCGTGTTCAACGATGGGCTGTCGTGGAAGGAACATCGAAATTTTGTCACTCACGAATTCCGAAAATTCGGGTTCGGCAATCAAGCCATCGAGCAGAGAATTCAAATCGTCGTTGACGAATACCTCCACGAAATCAGCGTATGTCAAAAAAACTTAATTACTAGTTTATCTGAAAATTTTGACCTGAACTTACCGCCGGCTTTTTCAAATTGAATAACAGAGAACGGAAGGCCTAGCTCACGATCCGCATCCGAATATCGCCACGGCCATTTACAACGTCATCTGGACTACAATCAGCGGTGAGAAATTCAATTGGGACGATCCTTTCCTTCGTAAAATCATCGCCAATCTGGAGACTAACCTGCAAGCTGTCGAACTCACGGGACCACACAATTACGTCACCATTCTCAGGTACTCCCCGTGCTGCAATGGTGTCGAGCTATTATTAAAAAGTGTCAATAGAAAAGGTGACCCAACCTTCTTTTTTGGAAACATAAGATATTCCATTCGCTGAGCTGACATTGCAGCGGCTTTTATAATTGCGCAATCGAATTAGATATCTTTTTTGTGTGTGTGTGTCAGCATTTGGCACTTGATTTGGCACAACGCTTTCCGGCTGCTGATTATCGTACTCAAGAGGTTGTCCTATTTCAAGCAGCTCATTTGCAAGTTCAAGAATCAGCGAAAAGAAGCGCCAATTTCCGAAGTTGAAGACTCGATGATGTACGACTATTTGGTTAAGATGCAAGGCTCCAAAACCAGTGGCGAATCGACCGACTTTTCCGGTATGAAATTATTTCTCAGATTAAATCATTAAAAAAAAAAAAATCTCTAAAATTCGTAGAAACGCAACTTTTGTGGCTCGTTTCCGATCTGTTTATCGCTGGTGGAGAGACGACCGTCACCAGTTTGCGCTGGGCTCTGCTTTGCCTGGCCAAATTTCCAAAAGTCCAGGAACGTTTGCGACAAGAAATAGTCGACACCTTTGGGCGGGATTCAACACCGACGTAAAAATTTACTTAATATTATTATTTTTTAAAAAATCTCAACTATTAATGGCGGCTGGACTCTCAGGTATTCGCAGCGGTCGCAGTTGCCTTACATGGAGGCTTTTATCCAAGAAACGCTGCGATTTAACTGCTCCGTGCCCGGGATGTGGCGAAATACCGCTCAAGATGCAACGTACGAGGTGATTCATTTGAATGTCATCATTCTTCATCATCATCTCTCTGACAATGCCAGCGAAAAAAAGAAACAGAAGAATCAACGACTGACGGCTGACGTCCATTCATTTCAATTCACGTTGTTTTATTGTTGTTAGAATTACGAAATACCGAAGGACACGTGGGTCCTACTCCACTTTTGGGCCATGAGTAATAACAAGTCGCTTTGGGAAGACGTGCGGGAATTCAAGCCGGAAAGATTCTTAAATGATGACGGAACATTCAAGAAAAACGAGAATTTCTTGGCCTTCTCGGCAGGTGCGTGCCAGTGTCCGTCTCATTTATTATTCCTGGATGAACTTTTTAAAAAATTTAAAGAAATCGAAAAATTTCAGGTAAGAGACAATGCCCTGGAGAATCTCTGGCTCGGACCGAACTCTTCCTATTCACCCTGGGCATTTTGCAGAAATTCATAGTGACTCTGCCGGACGGCCAGGATGTAGACATTCACAGCGGACAGTTTGGAGTCACTTACACTCCGCCACATCACGATATTCGATTTATTCCCATCGACACAGCTTAAAGATGGTCTAATCTTCTCACTCGCGCGGGATAATTTCCCTTTTTTAAATTAGTTAATGAGGACGAATTAAAGTCAAAACACTCAAACGGTTTTCAGAAAGAAAAACACTGTATGGATTTCTTGTTTCATTTTCTGTTTCTCTGTTCTCTCGACTCTCGAATCAAATGTCAAAACTGTACACACAAATGACAATGGGCATAAAAACAGGTGACGCAACACATTCACACATTCACGCTCACAGACAGACAGACACAGACAGACGACATGCACTTTTGTGTTTTTTCTTATTACTTATTATTATTATAATTATTTTGAGTAAACAGGGGTCGCAATAATTGACGCCTTCGTCGGGTGCGCAGACATTTGACCAACAAAAATTGGTAATTTGCTCTTTGACAGTTTTTCTTTACAACAATAACATCGGAGGAGGAGGAGGGGGGCAGAGTGGCGAAGGCAGAAATTTCATTATTATGTAATAAGACACAGGCGATCAAAAAATCGACAAAAAGACCAAAATAATTTTAAAAAAAGGGAAGAAAAAAAAAATCTTTTTAACAATTGAGCAGGAGTGTAAGAGAAAACCCAGCAAGAGATTTCAAAAAGTGAAGAAAAAAAAATAGTCAAAATAATAATAATTAATAAAAATCAATTCGAAAATAGCACGGTAATACTCTCGGTTGTCACACGGCGATTGGCATGACGATTGGCGGGGGGATTTGTTGGGGAGGAGAGGAAAAGAAAAAAAAACTATTTTCAATTGGGTTTGGTGTCGATTGGTTGCGTGATATTGTCAAAGAAAAACAAACAAAAAATCGAATGGAATCCGGTGGCAGCCTTATTTTCTTTTTGGGAGAGAGGAAGGACAACGATTCGACGAGTCTCATAATTTATATATATCTTATTTATAGATTTTTTTTGTTTTTTTTCGTTTTTTTTTTTTTTTCCTTTTAATTTTTGTTCACAAAAAACACAAAAAGGAAATATATATTGGGTTTGGAGGGATCGTCAACATCAAATTGAAAAATTTCGAATTTTTTTTTTAAAGATCCACCAGAAAAAAAACAAAAAATTCATTGGATGGATTGACGTTCCAGGGTGAGGTATAATCGCTCGATGGATATTTTTTTAAAACACGATCCTTTTTTTTTTTTGTTTTTCCATTACAATTCAGAGTGGTGGGGGGGGGGGGGGGAGAGTGGCAGGCTATTATGCTTCAACTCGCGGGCTCCTGTTTTCAGTCACTAAAAAAATTGTGTGTGGGTTTTCTTTTTCTTCTTCTTTTTGTTCCTTAACCTGAGTTTTTCAACTTCATTGGAGGCAAAATATTAACAACTGGCACCGATGGCTGAAGAATGTTTGAATGAAATTAAAAAAAATGTCAAAAATAAAAAAATTTGAACCACAAATAAGGAGCGGGAAATTTGAAATTTTTAAAAAAAGGTTAAGAGACTCATGATGATGGACGACAAGGTAAGAAAGAAAACAAGAAAGAATTGGCATTATTAAATAGATACAGATCTGCTGAGTCATTTTCTTCGTTTCGATTTTTTGTTTCCTTTCTTTAAAGTTAAAAAAGAAAAATGTACAAAAACACTGGCTGGCCCGTGCGCGTCGATTGGACGAAATGTTGTCCAATTGGTTTCGTTTGTTTGTTTGTTTGTTTGTTTGGTTTTTGTGTTGAACTTTTCTCACTGCTGTACACAACAAAGAAGAAGAGGGAGACGGACAGGTGTTCCTACTGATCTCGCCGCCGCCGGTGTTTGTAGTAGGACGGCTCCATCGAACTGTGCGAGATGGGAGCGTGGACTTCCACCTTGACTTTGGCCGTGGCCGTCACTTTGGTGGTGAAAGTCTGTCGGCCGTGCGTCGTCGTCACCGACATGGGCGGCGGTGTCGATCCACCGCCGCTGCTGCTGCTGCTCGAACTGGAATTGCACTCGCTGCTCGACGAGTTGGAGCAACTGCCGTTGCCGTTGCACGTCGTCGTCTCCACCACCACTTCCGGCTGGACGACAATCTCGTGCGACGACGTCCACGACGGCGGCTCCTCCGTGATGGTCGTCAGCGACAGGTCAGAGCCGCGCAACCGGCGTGGGACGTACGTCACCGACGGATTGTTGTTGTTGTTGTTATTGTTGTTGCCGTTGCTTCCGCTTTCCGACTGGGAGCGGAATCCGGCTCCACTCGAGTGGTGGTCCCGCCTGGAACAGCGTTCCATGCACGGCGACGGCAATGGCGTCGGAGTGGCGATCCGATCTTCTCCGCTGGCCGGAATAACCTTTTATAAAGTAAAAAAAAAAAGACATTTTAGAATTCAATTGGGTCAAATCAATAATAATTAATTAATTAATTAAAGTGACTTACCTCGGCCGGAGGCCCGACGAGGGAGAGTAGGATGGGCAAGAAGAAGAGTCCGTTGACGAGTCCGAGGAGAACCAAGGCGGACAGGACGTAGAAAAAATATTTGACGATGAAATCAAAGTCGGAAAAGGCCAACATGACGATGCTGAGCAGAGTGGAGATGGCGCCGTGGACGACTGGCGCCATCATGAGCTCGAGCGACATCTGAGTCCTCCTGTTCCGTCCGCCGATGCTCGTCACGAAGCCCACCAGGATGTGGATGGTGAAATCGACTCCGACGCCAACGGCCATGATGAGGATGACGGCCGGGGCGGCGCTCAATTTGATGCCGAGCAGGCCCAGGACGCCAAACAGTTCCAGGACCAAGGCGGCCAGGACGAAAACAGCCACCGTGGCGGCCCAGATGCTCATCAGGGAGACGCAGAGGACCAGGAAAATGGCCACCAGCACGCAGGCCAAGGCCAGGAAAAGGAAGAACCTCAGTTTGAGGTACTGCTCCCAGAAGGTGAAGGGAATTCCGGCGGGGAAGTTGGGCAGTCCTCGATCCTCGAACTTTTTGCAGATGCCGCGGACCTGCTCGATCATATCGGTGATGTCCTCGGTGGACCCCAAATTGTTGAGGTAGAACGGCAACTGGGCGTAGATGATGGGCTGCGACTTTGGGATCTTGAGCTCGACGTCGGCCGCGTTGTGGTACCACTGGCGCGGCTGGGGCCTCAACGACGTCTGCGAGGCGCTGTAGGCCAGGGCGTCGTTGGTCACCCAGGCCGTCAGGTAATTGTAGAAGGCCTTGGGGTTGATAATGCCGTCACCGTCGACCAGACGGACGTGACCGACCAGAGACTTGTCGATGGGATTGTCGACGTGGCCCGTCTGCACCAGCAACTTGTAGGCCAGGATGGCGTCGTCCGAGGCGTTGGAGAACCAGCGCTCCTGGTTGATGCAGCCGGCCGACTGGTCGCGGTCAAAGGCCCGCTGGAGTCCGATGAGCCAGTCGCGGAAGAGACTGAGCCAAAATTCCGGCAGTCCGCCGTCGTCGTTCTTGATGATGGTCGAGACCCTGGTGAAGGCGTCGTGGTACTCGTAGAGGAGACGCTGGTTGTTGGGGTACTCGAAGTTGCCCTGGGTGACGGCGTACATGTTGTAGAAGCCGAAATACTTGTCGTGGGCCGCTAGGAACCCGTACTCGGACGTCTGGTGGGGCACAATGTCCGTCAGGTCCAGTCCGTTCTTGACCTTGCTCATGCCCCAGACGCTGGCCGCCAACAGGACGATGAAGGCTACCATGCCCAGCACCTTGACCGGCGTTTTGAGCAGAAGTCGACCGTACGAGTGACGGGCAAATTTGGACAAGGTCCAAGTCTGGCACTCGACAGTCTGGCCGCTGGGTGGAACGTAGTGGAGAAGCGGATCCAAGGCCGGATCCGTTTCGCTATCGCCGGCTTCGACGTTGCCTCCCTGTGGTTGGGCAGTTGTCGATCCACCGACGACGGTGGCCGGGGCTTTCTTGGAAAGCGTCGGAGTCGAGCAGCCGGGAGCCGCTTTGCCGCACCTGTCCATCTTCTTGAGTTCGACTGGAACGGGCGGCTGGGTGGCGGCGGTGGGCTTGGATGACGGACAATCCGTTTCCGACTCGGAGGAGCCGATGGAGACGACGCCGGCCAGACAGCAGAGCAAATCCACTCGATTGGCCACTCGGCGCTTCATATCCAGGCTCATGATGGCCGGGAAGACAAGCAACAAGGTGGCCAGGTTGAAGAGGACCAAAATGCCGGCCTGGAGGGAGAAAGCTCTGAGGGCCGGAATGGGGATGATGGCGGCGGCGAAAAAAGCGCAGGCGTTGCTGACCGACGACAACAAAATGCTGACGCCCGAGCGCTTGAGAATCTGGCCCGTGTGGTCGTCGTGACGTCGGTACTGCTGGTCCCAGCTCTGGGCGTAAGTGTGCGTCAGGAGGAACATGTTGTCGACGCCCAGTCCCAGGGCCAGGAAAGGGACGATTTGGGTGGTGGAAGCGTTGAAGACGATGCCGATGAGGGCGCAAAAGCCCAGGCCGGCGGCCACCGTGATGGCCACCAAAAGGACGCCAGCGATGCCCAATCCCGACTGGGATCGCACCGGGTTGGACCAGTTGATCAGCGACACTCCGGCGTAGACCAACATGAGGATGTAGCCGACGGCCACTCGGACGATGCTCAGCTCAGAGAACTCTGTCATGATGCTGGCCAAGCTGGCCGAAGAGAACGGATGCATCTTGTAGTTTTTGGTCTCGTTGGAAGAGGCGGCATGTCGTAGAACCTCCTGTAAGTTATCAAGGAAAGAAAATTGATAAAAAACGAACATGATATCATGCGCCTATGAGCAAGAGATCAAAGGACGGCCCGCCTTCCAGCAGCAGCAGCAGCAGCAGCAGGTAGGCAGTCTCGAATGACAAGAGGGGGGAAAAAGAAGAAAAACGCACCTGAGTGAACTTTCTCTGCCAGGCGTGTAGAATGTCGGCGGCCTTTTCTTGGCTCCATTCCAAGTTATGGACTCGATAGGTCTGCGACCAATAGTCGAACATATCTTTCTCGCCCATCAGCTGCAGGATCGATTGTAAGGCTTCCGCTCTACAAAAGGAAAATAACAGATGATGATGATGATGCGGGGGAGTTTCGGTTAGGAGGCGGCGACTTACTTGACAATGTGTCCCGTTTTGTTCTTCTTGGTGCCGCCAACAACCAGATCTTCTGGCCAGTGCATGAACTTGGTAGCGAAGCCGTAGCAGCCGCCAGTCAGCTCGGCGCCGATGTCAGGAGTCTGTCAAATTAGACCAAAAATCAAATTTTTGAAAATCGAAATCATTTCGATTGGAATTTCTGTCTGTCTGTCTCGTCGTTTTTTCCCTTCTGGTCTGATAGATCTCAATTAGTCTAGTCTGCCAGGGTCTAAGTCTAGTCTTACCTGTGTCATGTTCTTGTTGGGGGCCGATAAGGGGCACTCGGGGTCCGTCGGGTCCAGGCAGGGCTTCTCCTGATAGGCGCTGGTGATTCCGGCCTGAAACACAAACACAATTGCCAAACCAAAATCAATCAATAATTGTTACAATTAAAAGAAACCGAAAATGTAACAACAATGAACAGTTGGTGCTCTCTCGTCTTACCCGTTTCATAAAGTCATCGAGCGTGTCGAAGGGAAAGTTGAAATTGAAGGACTTCATCGAGTCGAGCAGCCGTTGCGGGTGCAAATTGGTCCACCGAATTCCCGACCCGAGCATCCTGTTGAAATGGATACATCAAAACACATTCCATTAAATCTAATCCACTACCGGTTTTCTTAATAAATTCGACAAAATAAAAAGAATTCCCTTCACTTCAATATATATGTACCGGCTAGCGGTTTCCAGATCAAATAACACACACATCTCTCCCCACCCCCCTTCTTTTTTCCTTCCTTAGCTGAGGGTCACGCCGGGCTTGTCATCCGATCCCAATGCCCAGCTGGAAAATACACACAGAGGACATTCCATAGCATCTTATAGATCTCATGAAAGAATGCCATCATCATTTACTTCTTCTTCTTCTTCTTCATTCTCTTAAGAAACGCAACCAGCTGTTGCCCGTGTGTGTGTGTGATATCAGCCACCGAATGGGGGCAAGAAGGCGGAGAGAAAACGAATAGATCCCCAACAACAACATCTATAAATATCGCCGTCGCAGGAGAGAATGTCAAGACAGCGACTTTGTGATGGCCGAGGAAAAAAAGAAAACGCAGAGAGAGAGAGAAAAAGAAATAAAAATGCGTACAAGAAATTTCAGATAGAAGAGAAAAAGAAGAGAAAAAAAAAGTGTGGTGGGTGGTCCGCCTTTGCAAAGGACACGACAGAGAGAACCACTTTGGAACTTGTCCATTCATGCGTGTCACCCCACTCTGTGTGTGGGTGTGTGTGTTTCGACGATGCCAGTTTTCTTTTCCCAATTTTTTTTTCTCCCGAAAAAGGTAAAAAAATGGAAACAGCTTTGAGAAAATGTACAGAAAAATCCCCCAGTTTGGGCCAATGATGGCCGTTTTGGTCAATGGCTATTGAGCTACTGTTTGCGACTATTTAGTCACCATTGGCGGGTCGCCCGCTATTTTGACTATTTTCTCGCTTTCTAGCGATAATGAGACGAAAAATCAGAAATTTCTTTGCCAGTTTCCGTCAAACAAACAAACGGAAAGAAAGATTTCAAAAAACTGTTGATGATGACTAGGCTGGAAAAAATTAACCGAAAAACTTACGGGACGGTGACGGGGAAATCGGGTCCGAGCAACTTGGAGCCCTCCCAGAAGCAGTCGAGCGGCGTGATGATGGCGCACGGGAAAATGTTTTCAAAAATCTGCAAATTCATCAGTCGAGTATTATTATTATTATTTTGTTTTCTTAAAGCAAAATAAACAAATTTGCATCAGATTACATTAGAAGTAAAAAAAAAAAGGAATTCAGACTTACTTGATCGATGTACTGGATATCGAAACTGGGGAAACTGGGCGAGTAGCACAAATCCTTCAGCCTCCACGTTCTGAGAAGAAGAAAGAAAAAAAAAAGAAAAAATCAATTAATATGAAAATTGCGTACGTGGGTCTTTGTGTGGGGTCGCCATTACAAGAAAAATGATCAAAAGAAAAGAAAAAAAAGGGAAAACACACGAGAGAGCCGATTCATCAAGTGCCTCAATCATGGAAAAGAAAGAAATAAAAATCAAATAAAAATCGAATGGGGGAGACATTTGCCGCGGGTTAGGTAACCGTCCGGGCTGCAAAGTCACTAAAACAAACAATAGAAGAAGAAACGTGGAATGTTAAAAAATCAAAAGGAAGAAGAATCTTCTTCTTCTTCTTCTTCGTACAACTTTTTCAACGAGTTTCTTGATCTCCCACATAGGAAAAAAAAAAAGAGAAAAAGAGAGAGAGAGAGAGCTGCTGGATGAATGGCCCGGCTAAAACTTCACTGGCCCGCCCGCGCTCTTTTGCCGTCATTCCAAGGCCCCCGTTGGCATACTCTTTTCCATATATAGTGGTGAGCACATGAGGCGAGTAAAGCCGAGAACTGCTGGCCCGGCTATATAGCCCCCTTATATATACATGTACACACATATCAGCTGGACGAGATCTTTCGACAACAAAAGAGAGCGGGGGCATGGAATGGACGGACCACCATCAGACAACTTGCCCAGGCAAAAACTGGGCAACTGGGAATTTTTTTGTTTTTAAAGAAGCAAAAAAAGAAGGAAGATGCTTGTCTTGTCTCGGGTGTTTATTCATTCGTTTCATGCTTATTATGCTTGTCCGTTTCGTTCGCCGTCCAGCCCGCCCGACCAGCGTCTGCCGGAAGGCAAACAACAACTCAAAAATAATAAAAGAAAACCAAACAAAACTTTTTCTTTCTTTCTTTTTTGAGAGAATGTCCGATATCGCATATCACCCCAACAGATAGGTGAACTTTGTTAACCGGACCGCCTTCTCCTCCCATTTCTTTGAACAGATTTGAAAAAAAAACACGTGAAATTCAAACAGAGCGACTAATATCTCAAACTTTGTGTGTCTTTTCTGTGTTATAATAATCTCAAATCGGACTCCTGATTGTGTCGCTTCGTGAGTGCTGCCCGTGTGGGGGTGGAACTGCTGGACCGGTTTTCTCGCATTTCTTTCGGAGCGGCTGTTTTTGGTGTAGATTTTGCTGGTGAAAGCGTCCGGGAGGAACAAAAGGAACAAGAAAAAAGCCGTGAGCGAGATCTCTTTATTAAAAGGAGAGTCGCCAGTTTGAAACTAAACAAGAGAGAGAACTCGAGAGAGAGAGAGAGAATAAAAACATCTCCATCCAGTCAAGTCGGACAGATCCAGCTGTTTTGGTATTCAGCAAACACGAGAGCCCATTGCTTTTTGCTTATAGCTCTCTCGGTTGTTGCTGCTGCTGCTGCGGCGGCAGCGACTGGCTGGGTCATTAGGCGCCGGCCCTAAAAAGGGTTCTCTCTCTCTTTTCTCAGTCATTCTGTGTGTGTGGCTGGACTCTTTTTTCAACTCGTGTAGTAGATATATATATATATATATACAGCTGCGCCCTTCTTTCTTTTTTTCTTCTTTCCATCTTTTCCCCTTTCTCTCCCGTTTTCAACGTTTTCACATTAGTCTCTCAAGCTCCTTGGAACACCTGCATCGGGCCGCTCTCTTTTGAAAGGAAGAAAAACAAAAACAAGCCGACTTCTTCTTCTTCTCCCCTCTATCATCTGATCCAAGACTACTTCTTCTTATATAGAGAAGCCTGGAAAAAAGAAAGAAAGAAAGAAAGAAAAGAAGTCCGCCGTGGAATTCCACGGGCGACATTCTCTCAGCTGCTCGAGAGGGGGTCCTTCCGCGTCCGTCGTCCGTTTTTCTTTTATTATTTGTCCAACTTGTTATTATTATTATTACTATTTGCCTCTTGTGCCTGTTCACCGATACTGTTCGAGCTCGTTGATTTCATTCTCACGGCCTTATTCTTCTTCTTTTTGGCTTGGAATTATTTCTTAACAAAAATTTTTGTCTTCCTGGACTTGTCCACACACAAACGGCGTGCGAGTCCCAGTGCCAATATTGAATAACCAGAAGCTTCTTCACATTCCAACTTCTTTTTTTTTTTTTTTTTTTCTTGAGTGAATGAACTTTTTTTTTCTTTGGTGACGACAAACTTTACTGGAGTAACCGTCCAACAACAAAAAACTGGGCGAGAAGGAGAGAAACAAAAAAGAACCGAGCTGTGTGCGTGTCGTCATGTGGAGGGTCTCGACGTCGACCACCCAAACGGTTTTTTCTCTTTTTGACTCTCGACCAAAGAAACAACAACAAAAAAGAAGAAGAGATCCAGACTTGAACGCGGAACCCGCCGGTGTCTTTAAGTTTTTCTTTTTTTTTTCTTTTTTAAAAGAGAATTTTTCTTTTTTTTTCAACTTCTTCATTTTCTTTTTGTGCTCATTTTCATCATCTATTCCCCCAACCCTCCATCTCTGTTTCAGTGTCTTTTTTCTTTTTTGAAAAAGTCGGGGCCCGACTTTATTACAGCGCGGCGGGCCGTCTTCATCGTTTTGGAGGGCAGCCAGATATCTTCATCTTCGTCGGGTTAAATCGATGATGGGGCTCAAATATTCACAAGTCTACACATAGAAATTTTTTCCTTTTTTTCTTTTTCTTCAATAGAAAAAGAAGACGATGGATGGATGGAAGGAAAAAAAGAAAGAAACAACAACAACAAAATACTTCAAAAAGAACCGGTTATTGTGTTTTGTTTGCGAGCCAAAAGTAGACTGGAAACTCATTCAGTCGGCGCCGGAGAGAGGCCACCCAGGCGACGGCCGATGGGGCCCCCAGATTAGAAAAATCAAACAAAAATGAAAAAAAAAAAAAGAAAAAGAGAGAAACTCTCTCTCTTCCAAATTCTTCCACCAAGTGTTGTGTGTGTGTGTGTGTGTATGTACATAAATATATACACACACACACACAGGCGCATTTATGTCTATACACAAAATTAACAACAAAAAAAGGAAGATGGCGGCGCTGGCCAGAAAAAGAAGAAAGAAAGAAACACTTACGTATCGAACATTTCGACGGTGACTTTGGTGGCGGCTTGGACGGCCCGCAGGTGGGCCAGCAGCGCGTCGCGGCTGAGTAAGGAGCCGCCTTGGCCGTTACTCGGCGTCTGGATGAGGATCTGATGGGTCGAGCCGGCTCCTTCGCCCAGCGTCCGTCTCATGTAGGCCAACTCCTTCTCCAAACGGCCACCCTCTGTGCAGGATCAACACATTTTTCAGAGAAAAAGAATAAAATAAAATAACTCCATTAGTTCAAGGGCACACACAAAACCCTCCTCTTTCTTCTTCATCTTCTCCCGACCGACCGACCGACCAACCGACCGATAGAGCCATCAACTCGGCCGCCATTAAGCCCTCGACTCTCTTAACGATATACCTCCACTCTTGAAAAGCCCCTCGAGATAATCACAGGTTAAGAGAGAGACTCGCAGGCATTTCTCCAGCGTATAGACAACAACAACAACATCTCACAATGTTTCAGGAGAAACGCCGACCGAATACGCAATTGCCCACCTCAAAGTTTGTCTTCTTCTTTTTCCCTTGGCTCGGAGTTTTTTTTTTTTCATCGGAATCACGCGGGATTTTCTCTCGCGTCCCACCCAGAATGTTTTCTTTCAGTCCAAAAAGAAGAAGAAGAAAAAATAAAGAAGAATTCAGAGTGTTCAAGTGGTCAAGTTGAACAACCTCTTTTCCCGAACGGCTCTGCGGCGCCGTTTTTAATGAGCTTCCTGTAAATAATGTTTTTTTTTTTTTCTTTTTCTTTTTTTCAAAAAGAGAGGTTGCTCATATTTTAAACACCCGAGTTTGTCTAGCCAATCTAACGTTTACGCTTTTACCGATTGCCAGGCGAAAAGAAAGAAGAAAAAGACGGGGCTGTATTTTCTTTTTTGGCCGAAATCGTATGGGCCATAGCTCTAGGACCGGTTTTTGAATAAATACATAGACATTCTCTCCTTCTATTGCTTCTCTTTGACTCGTCGAGTGAAGACATCACGGCCAACAAGTCAATTAAAACGATACGCTTATAAAACAGCAGCCTTCAGAGTTGGGACTCTCTCTCTCTCGCTATGGGTGGCCGATTGCTGGACCCTTAGGGACCTTTAAGGCTTCTCCAATGCAAATTCCATTCTCGGCTGTCTTGGCTATCCAAAACAACCGACCGACCGAAAATGACCGAAACACCAAAACGGAACGCTCGAGAGACAAAAAGAAGTTTTGTTTCTTTTGGGGAGAAAATCAGATCCAACTGATTTTCCAGAGTGACGTGATGGATTCACAATCCACCAGCCAACACGTACACACACACATATATATCTATCTCTCTTTACTCTATTCCATTTCGATTCTCTCTGCCATCAATGGCCAACCCGACCAAAATAACAAAAAAAAAAAAAAACTTCTTTTTTCTCTTCCCGTTGTGTGTGTGTGTAGAGGGGGCGACGTGCAGTGCATGTGTTGCGTGTCTCACTGGGTGGCCGAACGCGCTCAACCGGCCCCGAAGAGAAAAGGAAAAAAGAATGAAGAAGAATAAAAAAGGAATAGAGAGAGAGTATATAGCATCCGCATGAGTCTTCCCCGCGAGCAAAGTAAACGCAAAGAAGAAAACTCGGATGAAAGCAGAAGAGAGAGAGAGAGAGACTAAGAAACGAACTGAAAAAAAAAACTGTATTTTTCTTACCAGCCAAAGAAGAAGGAAAGAAAAAACGACCGAAAGAGGGTTCTATGTGTGTGTGTGTGTGAGGGAAACTACTACCAGCCGGTCTCTCTTGTCTTGTCGAAGAACCCAGAAGCAGGGCTGACCTTGATGTTTTGGGTAGGAAGAAGAACAAGAAGACGGCATTCCTTTTTAAAAAAACTGATCTAAACGTATTGTGTGTCGACGATATCTCTACTCTCTCTACTGTACTGGGCACTATAAAGTGCCTATTATGCGCACCACCCCCTGATCGCTGGATTTCCAAAATTCAAATGGGGAGACGCAATCGTCGGAAGTGATGGAATAATAGAGAGAAAAAAAGAAGATGGAGGTCAGAAAAGAATAAGGAAAAGAATAGGAGAGAGAGAAAAAATCTTTTCCTATTGTAACGAGTTTGACGGGTCAATTGAGAAAAGGGACGACCGATAGCCTCTCTTCTCGCTCTACAAGAGTAACACACACGCACAAATGAAAAGAAGAAGAAAAGTTTTCAGGTACGCTGGCTGGATACAATGGACCAAAGAAGAAAGGGGGGAAGGAAAAGAAAGAGAAGAAGAAGTAAAAAAAAAAAAAAAAACATTCTTTTCTAGCTCGTAAATTCTCTCTCCACCCCGCTGTCTTTTCTTCCTCTTGTGCCCAACTTTGGGTGTGCTGTACCTTCGTTCCCTTCCGTTGGGTGGTCCAAACAAGAATTTTATAACTTCTCTCTCTCCAATGTTGTTTCTTTTTTTCTTCCTCGGGTGACAATTTGGCCGTACGTCATCATCAGCCAAAAATAAGAGAAGAAGAAAAAACCTGCGTGATCAGGTATGTTCTTCACAAAAGGCCGCCAAAAGAACCTAGCAGCTGTTTTTTAATTTTTACTTTGGAAAATAACTTTTCTTCTTCAAGGGGTGGAAGGGGGGTGTCTGATTTCGGAGAGGGGGGAAACGACAGGACCATATGGAACCCCCCGAACAACAACTACATTTTCCTTTTTTTTTTTTTTTGACAGAAGGATGAAAAATTTCCCATGTGAACATGTGTGCAGGTTTGGCTTGGCAAATAACACGATTCTCTTGTGAGAAGGGGGGGGGGGAAATACCGCGACCTGCAGAGAGTTCATTAAAGATACGGTCCAGGGGAATCAAATCCAGCTGGAGGCTGCCGCCCTAATGAAGACATGTTCTCTCCCCTGGCCATCTAGAATGGATAGAGACCTCGTCTTGCTGTTGATTGTTGGGTAGGTGCTAAACATTCCAGAGGAGAAATAACAAAAAGAAGAAGAAGAAGAGGGGTTCTATAGTAAATAGCGGACCTGGTAATGGCCACCAATCGTGAAAGAGAATCATCCGATGCGGGCGGATTTGGGGCAAAGGGGAACATAAAACACCCTCTCTCTCTCTCAAACAAGGGCCGTCTATTTTCGGGTGTTCCAGCCAAGTTCTTTTTCCGGTCTCTCTCTCTGTGTATGTGTTGGCAATGCCGGAGAAAAAGAAGAAGCGGATGGAGAGCCCAACAACGCATCAATGGATGAGGAGGGGGAGATCCTATTTTGAAGGGATCAAAAGTGTTGTATTACCTTCGACCCAGAGTTTCTCGACGTCCGTTTGAATGCTGGCGGATTTGAGGCCGACGCAGAAGGTGGACAGGACGAGGAGTCCAACGAAAAGGACTTTGCCCGCGTGCCGTTGGACGAATCGGCCCAGGTGGAAGAGATGCCACTGAAGTTTCGTCCTTAACCACAGCGCCGCTTTGTTGCCTGATGCTTTACCCTATTGGAAAAATAAATAAATAAAAGAAAATAGAGACGTCAGAAACGAACAAAAATAAAAATCTATGAGATTCCGGAATGTTTTTATATCCTTCCAGCGCAGCCCCCTTGAATCAGTTGGGCAGCAGCGAATGGTTGTGGAAAGGAGGAAAAACAAGTTAAAAAAGGAGAGGTAAAGGAAAGAGAGTGGCTGATGGGTTTTTGTGTTGGGGCCTACGCCCTTGAGCGATGGCTTGGCCTCAACTGTTTCTCTTTCTCTCTCTTGGTTGGTAGTACACAGTCGGTTGTTGCAGCAGGGGCCCCCGTTGTTGTTGATGTCTTCATTCCGTCGGGCGATGCCAGAGCCCCCTATATACCGACGGTCTATACCATCCACCCGAAAATATACACCTCACCTTGGCATAGCCACCACAGACTTTTTCTCTGTGTTTTTTTCGTACTTACACGCAGCATAAATTATCTTATGCAATTGTTTATTCACAAGAAGAAGAAGAAGATGTTTTATAAAGACGCACCTTTTTGATTTGATGAAGGGCGAGCCGGGCATCTGTCCAGCTCGTCCTGGTCAACAAGTCGGAATCGACGCTGCTGCTGGTGCAGAGTGCCGCGTAAGCGTCTTGAGGTGTCAGTGAAGAAGTTTTCGAGCATCCGCCATTCGATTTCTCCATTGCGGCGTGCGAGTGCATCGTTATGGCCATGACACTACTACAGCGCCGTTCGTGATGATTCGTTTTCGTCTGCAAGCAATTCCTCGTCTCCCGACACGTCGGGCGATTTCAACGGAAACACACTCGGCGGCTGCGGCACTGAACAACAACAACAACAACAACAACTTTGACGATGATGATCACCAGCAGCGGTCGCAACCGACCAGCAGCCTAACATGGCCTCGTTTCATGACGGGCTAAACAACACACAACCATGGGGCGAAATTTCGTGACACACCGAACAAATTTCTAGGGGGAGGAAAATAGAAAAGAAATGGCTGATTCTAACGGCACAACAACACACTGTGGAAGAAATTGTTAGGGGACGAACACCATCCGTCGTCGTCGTCTTTTTGGTTAATCCGTGTTGGTGATAGAAACCAGAAAATGTCGTCGTTCTTTCGAGTTTCTTTTGGTTGGGGACTTGAAAATTCTTGTTTCGTTCACACACTAAATTTCTTCAAATTCACACACACTTTGGAAGAAAAAAATATAGATATTTCACACTCGGTTTGTGTGTGTGTGTTTCAGAGAAAGAGACACACGACTCTTCTTGTAGCTTCCTGCTTGTCGACTGAAAACTCGAGGAGAGATGGCCGCTAGCTTAGTACACGCACGCCCCGCTAGACCTCCTCCCCCCCCCCCCCGCTACCACCACCCAGTGTCCCTCCTTCTTTTTCGAGTTTGGCTGGGGATACCCGCAGGCTAAGGAAATTTTTCGGGTCGCCCGCCCACCGCGTCAACCACCACGTGGCGGATCGACAAACTACAGCGCGCCATTTTCTTCTTTTTCAAGTATATTTTTTTTAAAAAGGAAAATTTCGTTTTGAAATGTTGGAAAAGATGCGATTAATAGTTATAAACGGAGGAATGACTTTTGGTCTAATCGGCTCAGCAATCGTTCAATGTGTAATTGAATATTCGGGACAGAGTTCTCCAAGTGGGGAAATTTGAAACCCAAGACTTTGAAAAATGGCAGCAGCAGCGGATCCGACTCGGATTCCATTCATTGGACCTTCGTTTTTCTATTTCTTTTTTAAAAAGTTCCATCCACCATCTAAAAGAGACAAAACATTTTCCCAGTGAAAGGGGGCGCGAGTGTGTATAGCGTACACACTGTAGTTCGGACTTGTGGGGGTGGTCTTAGCCGTTGCCTGGGCAACACGCAGAACACCAAACCCACGGGCAATACACAAAAGCCCTGGACCCCACACGACGGCCAAGAACCCCAAAAACCTTTTTTTCTTCTTCTTCTTCTTGTATATATACACACACACATGCACAACTTCCTCTTTTTAATTCCAACAACTTTGCTCACGTAGACGAAAAAATTTCTACCACACACACACACACACATCATTTCTTTAGAGAAAAAGTCAAATGTTGGTGGAGATTTATTTCGATCACGACGAACCAACGAACCAACCGTTTTCCAATGTTTTTCGTCTGCACAGCCCAACTTGTGTGCTGCACTGCATCCCTGAGAAAAGAAGTCATTATTTTAATGACTCTATTCTCTTGTCAGTTTCTCGTGCCCGCGTTCTTTTACGGTTATAGTCACACAGGTAAAAAAGAAAGAAAGAAAGAAGAGTTTTTTATTTTAAAAAAGAAAAGATGGTGTGGAAGAAAAGAAAGAAAAAAGAGAGTGGCGCTGTTAGTGTAATCTGGTGGCGGATGTGCCTGGGCAATTACGGCCCAGGCCAAAACTTTAATTGCCAACGAACTTTGACCATGTTTTTTTCTTTTTTTTTACTTGTTGCACACAGCACAACTCTCTTTCTCACTCGAGAGTTATATACACACATACACTGTGTGTCTACTCGAGATTTGTCAACAATCAAACACACAGAACAGAACCGTGTGTGTACAAAAAAGAAAATGTCGGGGAACAAAAAAAAAAAAGAATTGGCAATGGCTGCCATAAGAGAAAGAAGAAAGAAAGAAAAAAGACAACTTCTTTTACTTACGGGAGAGTTCTTTTTTTAAAAGAAGTGCGTCTGTGTGGTTTTGTGAAGTCTCCGAGTCGTTTTCATGTTGGGTGGTCCTCTCTCTCTCTCTCTTTCCATGTACACCATCACTCTTTTCTATTGGGAAAGGTTTTTCTCTCTCTTGTACCAAAAGAAAAAAGCTGTCGGCCATCTTAGATTGTTTTTATTTCATCAAACTCTATAATAAAATTCTCTCCTTTTTTATTTTACTCGAGTATAAAAATCCAATCGATCGCTTGACTGATTGAAGAACACAAAACCCCCTGGAAAATTGTTCGTTCTTCTTTTGTTTTCCAGCGTTGCATTACGCTCTCAATTTTCGTAGAGTAGAAAGAATTGAACTGGAAAAAATGTGAACCCACCACTACACGATTCATGGCTTGTGTTTTATTTTTATTATTATTTCGGAAAGAAGAGTCCCCCCTTGTAAAATAGGAAGAAAAAAAGGAAATAAATAAGATAAGATGGTCGATGGAGATATGGAGTCTGACAGGTTGGTTGAAGAAGAAGAGTTGGGAGAGGGGGGAATCTTTACACAGGTAAATGTTGTATGGCGGGAGGGTTGAAGAAGAAGAAGAAGAAAAAAAAAACCTTTTTCTTCTTCAAGATTCTTTTCTTTTCCCTTGAAACTGTACACACAATAGATCTCATTGCCTCAGATCGCCGCCGCCGCTCGAACGATGCCGACGCCGAGAATAATTTATCGTTTCTCTTTTATTTTCTTACCCCCGGATCTTCTGCTCTTTTCTTACGCACAAATGGGGCCGATCTATAGAGAGAAGAGAGCCATACCTTTAGAGAATCTCTCATTCTTTATATATATACCTTAATAACATCCATTAAGTCAAAAGGGGGCCTCTCGTCTAACTTTTTGGGGTCCCGGGTGAATGTTCCATTGTCCGAGACTATAAGAAGAGATTTTTCTTGAAACCTTAAACTCCCTTTTATTGCGTGTCCGCTTAGACTGGGGTTGAATCCGAGTCATTGTTGCGCCAAAAAAAAAAATAAAATCCTTAACAGGCCACGTAATCTATCGTGACCGACCGTTTATAAGGAAAAAGAGCGCGGCATCGGCCATTTAGTTTTGTCATCCATCAATCGTCTCACCGGTCCCTATACATAACACACGTCGACATTTGCGAAACTCTTTTTTCGTTCTTCGTTTTTTTTTAAATTCTTCTTCTTTCCCGTCTTCAAGTTTCTTTATTGGCCGGCGATCTCTGATCGACCCGAGTTATTTTCTTCTTCTTATCTATCCATGAACCAGTCGGGTTTGTTGTTATTCGTCGACTTGGGTGGTCTCTGACTTCTGTTGCTCCTGGCAGCCAGCAGCAGCGCTCCTTTGGCTCCTCGAGCTTCGTCTACACTATTATTCGAATAGTTTCACCGTCGTCCCAAAAAAGAAAGAAGAAGAAAGAAAGAAAACAAGAAAGAAGATACACTATCAAAAAGTCTCTCCGGCTCCGGAGCATCTGATTCTCTTTGGGGTGTTGGGGGTCTCCTCCCGGACAAGACAAACACACAAACAAAACTCACGGGCGCACCTCTCAGTATCTTCTTTTTTCTTCTTCTTTGGCCGACCCCACACGGCACTTGTTTTCTTCTTCTATCCGTTGGCGAGCAGCTCAATCCGATAAAAGAAACAATCAAGGCGCACACCATCAGACGGAGGAATAACACCGTCAGATGGCGCATTCCTCTCATGCACCATCAAATGCACCAACACACACAGGATGTGTGTGTGTGCCATCAAGGTGTATAGTTGTCGGTTATGTAAGCAGGAAAAAGAATCAAACGAATGTAGTATACACACACAGGCGGTTACAAAGTGATTGCGTAAACCCTATGGCGGATGTGCGCATTTTATTTTTTCGCCCAACTCTTATTCATTTTTTCGGTCGTAAGAAACTAACCAACAAATTCCTGAGCTGGCCGAAAATGGTCCCCATCTTTTATAGAACCAGCTATACTATGCAATGTCTCAATATAAATAACTATATAAGATTTTATGTTGTTTTTCTAACCCCCCCGTTCCAAAAGGCAATAAGAGACGGAAAGGTCGTCTTTTACAGTCCAGGGCCTAGAGACACTGTGTGTGTGCGGATTTTCTTTATTTTTTGATGGGCCCTGCTGGCTGGATGGGTGGCGTTGGACATAAAAAGACGGACCCCCAAAAAAGTTAAGATCTTCTTTTTCGGCCGTTATTAAGGGGGGAAGCGAAAAGGAAAGGAGGAGTTTGGTCTTGTTGTTTCTTCTTCTTCTTCTTCTTCTTTCTCGAGTTGCAGAGTTGACACCTTGATGCGTTGATGAACCTTGTTTTTACTACCATCAGCAGGACCCTCTCCATTTCCCTCTTCCTCTGGGGGTTCTTCTTCTGAGCCACCCTGTGGTGGTGGTGTCCATCACCCTCTATCTGTTTCAGAAAGAAAAAATAAAAAAAAGTTTAGAAAGAAGAGCCTAATTCTTTTGGCCTCTGTCGCCCAAATAACCCCGTCTCTCCCTGCCTGATGGCATCCATGTCTCTATATACACACACATGCACACACACCCGTGGTATATATACACACGCACAACTTGGGTGGTCTTCTCCCTTTCACGCTCATTGATACAATGCACAGACTGGAGGAGAAGAAGAAAAAAAGAACTTTCTTAACTTTGGATGTCCGCCCGTTTGGCGCGACTCTCGGGAGTAAATAAATCATTTCCCATCCAAAAAGAAAAAGGAAAAAAAGTTCTTTTTTCCATTGTAATACGTTCATCTCTTTTGTAGACGACATAATTGCCTTATTCGGGATGAGCCCGACTTTCATCTTCTACAACAACCATCGCGTGGGATATTTTTTGTTCTGAAATTTTCTCCTCCACCCTTCCAGGAAGATGAGCGATAAGCCACACGGAGAACAACAACAACAACAACCATATAGTTCTCTCTGTGTGTGTGTGTCTGTATGTTATATCGTGCGCCATCTCCTCCATTTTGGTCGCCAGTTGGGAACAGAAAAGCGCGGCCTTCTTGGGTGGTCCTCTTCAACTGTGGCTGGATTCAATCAGGGCGCAATATTAACTTCTTCTTCTTCTTCTCCGTTTCCTCCCGCCTTGGCAGCGTGTCGAATGCCACCAGCAGCCAACCAACCAAACGAAAGATATACACACACACACACAGCCAGCAACTCTTGACTGCTGGAGTCATTCGTCTCTTTTTCAAGACCCTTCAGCTGGCCGAGAGAAATCCAGCAGGGGCTGTGTTGTATCCGGGTACGACATGCTGCAATTACATATTTATAAATTTACGCAATATGTGCTGCTGCTGTTGGGTCTGTCTGTTATATTTCAAAACTTTTGAATTGTAGCGGCTGCTAATAGAGAGCGGCGGCTAGAACATTATCAAACAAAAGGCCGTCTAATAATTTTCTTTTGGAAATTCCAGCGCAACTTCATCACACCTTTTTTGAAATTCCCGCCGCTGCTCTGACTATGTTTGGCCTCTTGATAACTGCCGGCCGTGTTTGTGTATAAAACAACTCCAACGGATAATATAATTGGCCAGCCGAAGACCAAAACCAAAAAATTCCTCGACTTCCATCATCATCAACAACCAGTGTTCCAGCTCGTTTTTCTTGGTGGTGGTGTGGATGCGAGCGCGGGGCCCCCCGCATAAAATTGTTTTCTAATCAAATATTTTTTTGCGATGAGAATGTCAAAGAATTGTCGATAAAAACCTGACCAGCAAACATAAAAACAAAGAAGATCGCGTAGAAAATTGTTTGGTAATGAAAGAAGAAAAAACATGTCGTCGTTTCGCCCAACTATAGCGAAAATCACAGACGCCAAGGCATCGTAATTTCTAAGAAACAAACGGTCCTGTTTTTCTTGGTTTTGTTTTTCCTATCGGTTCAACTGCCGAACGGGTCAATTATTCACGAACCGGGTTGACTGGACTGTCCTTTCATTAAAAGAATCATCTCTCCGTCCACTTTGATTCAGAAAATGAGCACACACACTCACAACTCTTGACATCTCGAAACTTTCGTTGCAGTTAAACAAGTTATATCTTCATCCCTCCCTCAACTCTTCTCGCTAAGTAATTGATAGAGTCGTAAATTTCTTTGGCCCTTTTTCGCCTCCCACTAACAGCACCACCACCACCACCACCACCCAGAAGACATTATTACGAGCTGGGGGCCCCCCCTCTCCTTTCTCTTTTTTTCTTTCGAACCGACTGAAATTGAAATATCTCGAATGTCTTGGCGGAACGAACCGATTCCAATTCAAAAAAAGTTTCTTTCTGTTATATTCTGTGTGTGTGTGTCACAGGCCATTGCGCTCCGCTTTGGTTGAGAAGAAAAGCGGCGCTGGATGGAATCATCTTGGACTGCGAGACGAAGAAGAAGAGATTAGAGAATGGCCCAACGACGATGACGAGTGGGCGTCAAAAGATACCGGCACAGCACTTCTTTCTTCTGTGTTATTTTATTTCTCCTCTGCACGTGAGGGCTCGGGAGACCTTCTGGGTGGTCCTCTGTTACTGCTGCGTGCTTGAAGTCTCAGCAGCAGAAGAGAGAGAGAGACCCATTACATGATGATACGAAACCCCGCCACACATTTCATTCGATCCGCCCGCTTCGCCTTTCTCCACAGCAGCAGCGCTAGCTGGGCTCTGCTCTTTTTTGTTGTTTTCCTAGCTAGCTCTTCATTGCTGAACTTTGAGAGAAGATTGTGACGACGACCATTTTGTTATTATAGCCAATCCTTGGAAGAAAATAAAAATAAAAAGGGCTTTCAATATATTTTTTGGGGGTACACCAAGTTGTGTGTGTGTTATTGAGTTTCAGATGGGCGCATTTCTTTTTGCCTAAACTTGGAAATAAGAGAAGAAAAATGGTCATGAAGAGGCTGAGGGAGCGACCAGCATCTTCTTCTCTTCTCCACTTGGCGACGACTTCCGGCTGTTTTATGGCCGCGACCTCCCGCGGCGATGTCAAAGCGCCACAGCCCCATGTCTTGTGCGCTGTATATATTTATTCCAAATCGTAAATACCACCAAAAGCAAATAGATAAATATCTTCAACGAAAAAAGAAAGAAAAAAAATATATTATCAAGTTTCTATCGACTTAAACGTATTCAAATCGACGTTTCATTCAAATGGCGAAATAGAAATGCGTATAGCGCGTACCTACCGACTACATACACTCGGTCGTGGAATGTATAATAACAATCAGTTAAGTGTGACTTTCGTCTACCATCAGTTATTGTGCGTGTTGTTTTCTTCTTTCATTTTTCTTGTTTTTTTTCTTTGAGGGGGTCGGTTGGAAATGTCGTTCCGGACTGATATGTGCGCTAGGAGGACCTTTATATTTATATACACCTAGCCCGTGTGCATATGGCCAGGCGCTATATTGACGGGTATAAATTGTTGGGCTGCCTCTATCTATAACAATCAGCCCCATGGGGCCATAGGTACACTTCTTCTTCGTCTTCTTTACCTTTGGGTCCCAATGGTGTCCCAGGTGTCATTCTTGGCATCGTTCCCTCTATTCCGATTGGCTATTATCACAGTTTTGGGGCTGTCCTGCTGCTTCGTCATATGGGACACAGCAGCAGCAGCACCCACACAAGACCATAAGAGTCCAACAACTTTTTGGGACTACCAGTACGATCGTAAACATTCCACAAAATTCCCGGTAAAGAAATAAGAAAAGAGTTTTTTTTTCTAGACACGTTCGAGTATGTTTAGACGTTTAGACTGCAGAGGGGATTATATTATAAACGCCAGACTCTCCTTATTGGGTGTAGCACTGTAGCTACAGCTGGAACAGAGTAACTGATGGATCCCCATTTTTACCTGAATTTGTGTAATTTTTCCTTTTAAAACTTTAAATGGAATTTTATACATTAGACGTCGGACGGATGGACATGTGAAATTGACTCATATAGAAGAAGAAGAAGCCCTTGTGCTAAACGTCTCTGATGGCTGACATCCGGAGGACAAAATGGTTTCACACAAAAAAGAAACAAAAGAAAAGCGAGACCGTGTGACACATTAGGGGGGCGCCATCAGCTTCCGGAAATTCAAGTCTTTAAACATTTAAACGTTTTCGATTAGATTGTGTTACACCTGCTGCTGCTTTTCTTGAAGGAAACGGGGTGAAATCAGACACTGTGTGTTTTGGCTTCCTCTATTTAGTTGTCCACTCACATACAAAGCGCCGCTTTTTCACCCAGCAGTCGATTGGCGACTCGTATCGGTACCTCTCCAGTCCAGAATGTGAGAATTTTTCAGGAGTCGAAGTGGCTTCCGTCAACTTTTTTTTTTGCCTTTATAAGCTTGCCTTATAATTTCCCCCCTTATACATAGTTATGTTGTACTCTACTCGGTTTTTCCAGGGATTTAACACACATCACAGATTGGACGGTGCTGGGTTCTTTGGTTTCGGCTAGATGGGGAGGAATAGAATGTGTTTAATCTACTTATACAGTTGACGTATCTGGTTACATTGTAGATCCTTACATAGTATAGAGTATACTGACTCTTATTTCTTTGTTCGTCATGAGCGCTTCATAATAGTTTGATACGCATTATAATCAAGAAAAGAATGCAATTCTTTCTCTCTATTTTCTAGTACCATTTTCACACCCGACGCCGGATATAATCAAAAGTCTCTAAGGGAAAATTTAAGATTGGATGGCTTCCAATTTAGATTTTGCACATCATTCAATTTCCTTGCGACCTACATATTTCAAACAGCCACACAAACTTTCATTCACCTAAACCAAAAGAAAAAAAAAGAAATTGAACCTCCCACAGTTGCTTTTCATTTCTAAAAGTATTCACGTATCTGAATCGATTTCGCGGACTGACACACACACAAAATCAAAAGTTGGTTTTTTCCAAAAACTGACAGCATGTCTCTTTGGCGCGCGGAATGATTGTGTGGAATGATTTCTGGTCGACCGAATACGGTCAAAAAAAGACATCTCCTACGACATTGTTGCTGGTGGGAGGAGGAGGAGGCCAAACGAACTCAACGCCCTCCCATCAGAAGCTCACCGCCATCCGCGCACAGCTCAAAGGAAAAGTTCAAGCGACGTGCTCCGCTTTTTTTTTTTTTTAATGTGTGTCTATTATCCTTCGCCGACATGTCACACACAGACTTTGACTGCTCTATTTCGGAATAAGTGTATATAGAAATTGTCTCTCGCCCAGCAATGGAACTCTCATTATCGGGACTATGGCGATCTGTCCTCCATTCTTTTCTAGTCGCGCAGTCAATCGCGCATTCTGGGTCCGTTCAACATTTTTCGGTTGCCCAATCAAGGTCGGAGATAAAGGAGGAGGAGCTGTAGCCCACAGGTGAAATAAATATGCACACTAGTAGTCGGTTGATAAGTGCGTAAGATATATAACAGCAGCCAACTAAACACAGACAGACGGAGCTATAGTAGAGAGATAGTATATATATCCAATTCCCCCCGAAAAAAGAAAAGAACAAAAAAGCTCACAGAGTCAACAGGTATTTTGGCTATATAATGTCATCTAGTTATGCGGACCACCTGTCCTGTTTCAGGTGGTCCGCTTTTTTATTTCTTTTGATTTGGGATTTTTTTCTTTCTTGTTGGACGAACCGGTCACTCTCCCGTCTTGTTTTTTTGTTATACAGGAGGAACCAGTTTGGTTGTTTGTATCATTATACTACACACGCTGCTGGATTCTATCTACACACTCCTATACGGTTTTTAATGACTCGAGAGAGAGAGTCCGTTCTATAATCAAGTTGTCAATGATAAATAAACTTGTCGATGCGAACGGGTGGGGGGGGGGGGGGATATAATGCGAGCTGGTTGCTCTGGATGGGAAAATCAATTGGTTCCAGGCACCTATTTAATAATGGGCGGGCAGCTCATGACGAGACAGAAAGATGGATGGATATTTCCGGTACAACAACATCATTAAAAAAAAATAATAAAAAAGGACAGAAAAGAAAAGAAAAATGGATAAGGAATATACTTTCTTTTTTAATGACATATATCTATCATCTCTATCCTCTTTTCATATGTTGCTAATTCCGTTCCGGACTTCTGGACACATTCATATGCTATTTCAACCCCCTGATGATTCTTAAGGTGGGCGTGTCCGCAACTGACACCGACCTTCTGACATTCTGACATTTGCGAGTTGTGATACCCTCTGGGTTATTTTTTGTGGAAGAGAATCTATGCGAATGTATCAATAGGTGGAAAAATATACAACATTCTCCCCCTTGGACTTTCCTTTTTTTTTCTTTCCACTTGACCTGTGTGTGAATAAGTCCCAATGATTTATCAGGTCTCTCCCACCTATATATCCCCTTGCGGAATATGTGAATGACTGGGCCAGGCCAGGCCAGTCCAGCGCTGTGTATAGAGCAACAACTATTTTTGTGTGTCTGTGTGTGTGTGTTGGCTGTTTTTGTGTATTCCCAAATAGAGCTATACATTTCTCCCTTTGAAATAACCGCCCATCCGCTTTAGCGGCTGCCGGAGTCTATCCTTTTATTACCAAAGCGTTCTGCATTTCTTTTCAAGAGTTATGGATGGAAAGAAGAAGAAAAAAGAACTAAAAGGTTGATGGTCTCACAACGGGAACATTGTCCCGACGGGAACAAAAAAAAAAAAGAAGAATCAGAACATATGCACAACTGAAATATTCTGGTCGGTCCATTTGTCTCGAGTCGACAGCAGAGCGCCCAGCCCGGCCCTTTTGGCTTTTGCCAAATCGGAATGCTGTAGAGCTGATGTATACACTCGCTGCTGTTGAGTCAGAGATTCTTCCGACGAAAAGAAACTTCTTCTTCTTCTTCTGCCCATTCAATGCTGCTTGGTCGCAGCTCACTACGTCGGTTAAATAATCGCGCGGGATAGCCGGGAGTGTGTGACCTAATTTGGTTTTTTTCTTTTTTTTGAAAATCCGATCCAAATTGAAACTTGTGACGCATCTCCCATTCGGAAAAGAAGAAAAAGTTTTCTCTTTTTTTTTCAGAGGAGAGAGAGAGATTTAGCTGGTTTTTAATATAGATTCTCGGTGGTAATCATTCCGTAAGATAAAACGTTTCAGTCCAAGTGGAAGACATTTACCATTTTTCCTTCACAGTCTTTTTTTTTTAAATAAATAACAAAATAATTCACGACATCTACCTGATGGAAAGTAGGAACCATTCAAGCGTCAAATAACAAATTCTATCTCGCTCAAAAGGCTTTTTGTATTTTTACAATTCAACAAACCGAAATAATAACCAAATTTCGTGTAGTTCTATAAGAGAACGTAATAACCCGTTGGGCTTATTTTTCACGGGGTAAATAAGCACCAAACAGCAGATGTCAAATTCATCATCCGATTCCAAACTTTCAGTTTTTTAAAATCCTTTTCACATTGATAATACACGGGACTTGAAATGTGATTTACAGCAGTGCTGGCTTTCAGGTCAAAATGTTAAGAGACAGAATCAAAAGGGATTATGTCCTGCTGCTATTACATCTCTTCAACTAATCACATAAAATACGAGACGGTTATTATCATATAGAGTTACATTTCTTTTCTATAAAGCTATAAACAAATGTTTCCTATTCGTTGCACACACTGTACTATTACACCCTCGTTAATAACGACATTGTATTTTTTATTATTTAAGAGTTATTGGTTAGCGAGCGTGTGGAGCGTGTGGGTTTGGTATCGCTGGAGCAATCCAGCGTGATTTTCAATTCGGACATCATGCTCTTCCAGACGCTGCCCTCGCCTCCGTCCACTTCGTCCAGAGCCAGCTTGCGTGATTTCCATACAAATTCGCCCAGCGCAATCAGCAGGGCCACCGAAGAGCCGAGAATGAGGACGACGAAAATGCCACCCACGTTAGCCAAACCGAGTTCGGCTGCGCTGGCGGCCGTTTTACTTCCATCGTCCTGTTAAGAATTGTACGTCTTATTTTTGTCTGTCTTATACCAAATTTGAAAAATCAAATCAAATTTCCGCTCGACTGACTTTGCAGGCTCCTCCTCCTCTCATCTCTGTCCACCATTTCTTTTTCAAAATGATGAAGCGATTGGTTTCCTGCATTTTCAGAACGGCTTGACTGAGGACAGCTCGAAACGGCGATCCTTTTGGACGGAAATAAAAACAAAATACGAAGTGCGGATAATAATATAATGTGCTGCCATTGTTTTCTATTGCTGGTTGGTCAGACGCATTATTTGAATAAATATAGTGTATACCGGGTCTCATGGCGATTCCGTAACCCTTGGAATCCATGGGGAAACCGATCTGAGTCAGATCACATCGCCTCTCGGTGAAGAATTCAATGGATGTCGATTCCATGAAGAAAGCGTATTGACCGTTGGAACGCTGCACTCTTTCCACTCCTTCCTTTGTGCTTTTGACGAAGACGCTGGGACGTGTCGTTTCCATAAATGTCCACATTCTAAATGGGGAGACCACCACACAAAATAACTTTGAGCCATTTCGGAATGTCTCATAATGATAAGAAGCATATTTGTTGGATTATTATTACCGCTGCTGGGTCGGCAGAGTGGAATACTATACACACGATAACAAAAAATGTTAATTTAAGTTTAGGTAATATTAAGTATCAATTTGAATATATTTATACCCGGAAGAAATCCAAGGTGGATCCAGATCCCACCGATCCGTATTTGATTTTCGTCTGTTTGGCCAAATCTTCGGCGGAAGAAATTGGCGAATCCATACGCTCGACTGTGAGGAAAGCGGCCAAATTGGCCGTGTAAGATGAAATCATGATGAGTGTAAAGAACCACCACAGTCCGGCAACCATACGAGTCGATGTAGCTCTAGAATGTGAGTATACGTTATTACATCATCACTTTGTAATTATAAGAAAGGATATCTGATTACACCTGGGCATGACGTCACTACCCTGCTGCATCAGAGATCCGATAGTGAACCACATGGCATTCAAAATGGTAAAGTTGTTCTCCAAAATGTCCGGCTGCTGTCGACACGGATGTGGGTTGTTCCACTCGTACGGGGTAATTCTACAAGTCAAGAATGTCGAATTTGAAACCACAACATATTGTCTTATAGTAGAGATATCAGTTTTTAATTTTTTCTGTTGAAGGATGATATATACTACCTTGACATGGCATAAATGGATAACGAAACGGCCAGGTAAGCTGTGCACATGTAGATCCATACTTCGACCGAGAGCGGCGAGAGGAAAGAAAACAAGTTGGGGGGCTTCTTCTGTGGCTTCTTATACAAGATGCTAATTCCTGTGGTTATTCATAACAATAAGAAACCTCATAGCAACCGGGTGGCTATATGTATACGCATTTTTGAACGAAACCGTAAACCACGCGTATTGATATACAAATACCAGAACAGTTTACATATAACCATTACACGGCTGCTGCTTACCGGTGTTTAGGAATGGCATGGTGAAATCGACAGCAGCTACCTCGTACAAATATCAGAAATTCTTACAAGTGCATCATCTTTGTAATGTTATAATTATAGCTATATCCTTACATTCTCGGTCGTAATTGATACTTAAATCGGCAATGGCCAGATCAGCTTTCTGTAATGAATCAAAATAATTATAGTATTTACACTTGAATGAAAATCTTATCTATAAATATACTCCGTCGAGGAGTTCTCTAATCATTCCGTTCCATTCGCCGGTGATTTTGTTGAGAGATCCCCAATTGGAATCGTCAACTAATTTGAAGATGTAATTGAACCCCAACATTTGGCTGATTTCGTCGATAATGTCGAACACGAAACCTTCAAACCGGTCGTTTCCGACCAAAATTTGATCCGATTCTTTCATCATAAAGTACGGATTGCTCTGCCCACACCAAATTCATTTCATTACAAAAGCATTAAATTTTTGTTTTTAAATTAAAAACTCACCAAAATGGTGGTGACGACGAGGGTTTTGTTGAAAAGACTTTCTTGGATCAAACTTTGTCCATCCGATCGGAGTCGGAAAAAATCGGGTCCTTCAATCGAGTTCCACGTCCCCACCTCCGTCAGACCATCTGGTTGAAGCTCTGGGGGTGGTTGGGGGGAGCAAGTCAGTCATGTGTGTGTATAGATTCGGTTACTTGGATATATTTATTGCCACACACAAAATGTCTGGCTATACGTCTGGTTTGAACGTCACTTGATTATACCTACGATGCTCAAATGGAAATTGGAGCGTGATCCCTCCGAGTCGAATTTAATAGTTCCCGAAAGTCCCTCTATTTCAGTCTGCCGAAAACATGAACCAATAACAATTTATACTTTCTTTTTTTTCAAGAAAGAGAATTGCGCATCTTTTTTTAAAAGATTTATAGTCTACACCATTATTGATTATAGGCTATACCGTTTTCATGAAGTTGATTAGGTTGTTTCCTTGAGCCCAGGTATCGATTCCGTCACAGCTAAACGATTTGGGCGTCACTTCCTGGCTTCTGCCCATATCGTGTAACGCTTTGGCCAGCAGCTGGACACCGTCGTAGACTAAGGCCGCTTCTAGCTGATGGAATCAAATCAGATCAGACCTTTTATTCGCATGGGTTATTTAAAAATGATCACATTGATAATAATATACCGTCAGGGTTTTCTCGGTGACATTCAGGCTCTTGCCGGCGCTCAACTCCCAATTGTTCCACTTGCCGAGGACGTCGACCGTTTCCCTTCGATGAGGATCGACCATCCGAAGACCCGAGATATTGGCTCCGCCTTGTTTGTATTGATCGTAATCCAAAATGTGCATGTCCTTTTTTTTCCGAATTTAATCGAGTCAATTTTAAATTGCGAGAAATAAGATTTTTCTTTTCTTTTCAACTGAGCTTTTTACCAGCGATGTGATGAAATAAGATTGAGCCAGCGTAGTCATTCCCACTTGCTGCGCTTGCTGAAGGATTTCCGACACTCGACTGAGTTGTGAGCAATCCAAAACAATGTTACGCTCTCCATTCTTTTTCATTTCTTTCAGCAGGGGTCTGGTTTTTTGGTTTATAAAACATAAATAAATACGTGCATTACATCACCCAGCAAGTAAGATATAACATCGCATATTCAATCTCACCGGTAATCGTCCGAGTCGGGTAGTTGTCGGATAATGATTTTGTAACCCGGTGTGATGGACAATTGCAAAAGTTCCTGGAGTCGAATCAATCCGTCTTCGTCTTCGTACAAGACGGTGAAAGTCTTCCACTTCCACCCGTTGATTACATCTGCATAGGCCTGTCGTGAAAGTAACAAATCGGAGATGGTTTCAAACTTTCCAATCACCTCCGCATGGAAAAAAAACGGATATATACGCACTCGACTGACGGATGCTGGATTGGGATACAAGTTGACAGACAGCGGACTGTTGCTATTCCTTCCGGCGTAATTATTCCGGTCGCCGTTCTTCATGACGTCCATGGCAGTCAATCGTTTAGGATCCCAATGGGTCTGAATGTGCGGGATTTTCATCGTTTGACACATGGACTGAACGTGATCAGCTGACGCTTCCGACTGTGGACCAATAATAGCAGCCACTCCAAAGCGAATCATTTGACAAACTGAATGGGATTTATTGTATGTTGCTAAATAAGTAATAAAAGACAGTCATGTACTACATTTGAATTTCAACCTTTTTTTGATGCAATGAATGAATCATTCGGTGGTAAGAATTCGACGTTGCCGGAACCAAGTGGAACGCGGGATAACCGTGAGCGGGGCAGAATTTGTCGATTAGCTTGGACCATTTTCATGGCATATCGATAAGCCATATCCAGTGAGGGATCAGACGTGGTGTCAAATAACCCACCTTATTATTTTGAGGGGAAATTCAATTATGATACGGTTTACTTTTTTTTCAAAATGAAATCGTGAATGCAGTCTAACTTACCCAGGTAGATAACGTCCGGAAGAGCGTCGACTGGTTCCACTTGAATCATTGAAATCCATGTTATGGCGAACACGATTGAAGCTAAGAGTTTGAACATTTTGGCTCGTCACAAATTGTGGGTTTGTTGAACAAACACATCCGTGGGAAAACACAATGGCTTCGGCGACGCTGATTGTCGTGAGTCAACAGTTGCACGATGGAGGTAGGACTTGCATTGAACGCAACGACCTCTCAGAAATGAGATTGTGACGGGAGCGGAGAAAACAAGGTTGAGAGACTCACAGTCATACAAAATGGAAAACCAGGATGTCTCTACTTCTACCCCCTCGACCCTTCTAAAAATAAATTGCTACCACTAACGCGCAGAGCCAGGGGTCTGGCGACGCCAGCAACGGATAAATTATTCACGCTGCCATAGTTTAAAAATCATCAGTCAAGCAACCAAAAATACATGCAAATTCCTAGCCCTCGACACAAAAGAAATGGCATTAAAGAGAATCACAAAGTTGATGGAACGATCGAGTTGACTATCAAAGCTTTTAAAGAAAACAGAATTTTTTTGGACGGCGCTGCCAGTAGTGGTCTCGAATTACACCGACCCGCAGAGAGAGAGCCCAGACTTCTGTGTATTTTGTATAATGAGACGCTCTTGTAGCGGCACGGGTTTTATAAATATCTCCGTGAAAAAGAAAAAAAAAAGGAAATTTGCTTTTCCTGGTGCTCAACTTTTGCATCCTAACGTGATTGAGACGTACGATTAAAAATCCAAATGTTTAGCGACCGTTTCGCAGAAATTTAACGTTCTGGTGGACTATGGACTTTGTTTATTAGCCCTTGGAGGGTTCGAACTGTCATGGTTATGAACCATATCGCCATAAGATTACAACTCTTGGATCTTTTATAAAGAATAAAAAGTGATGTTTGTTTGGAAAATTTTCAGCAGTTCAAACAACTGTTTGTAAACAAAATGATACCCTGATACCCCATTTCTAATGAAAAGCTAATGGAAATATGCTGCTTATAATGTAGTTTCGGCCTTTTCTCGAGAAAATTATTTATTAGCCTTTAAACTGTGATGTGTAATTTAATGTAATCAAATATTAAAATCGTCGAAAAAAGAACGTCGATTCAGCGCATACTAATATAAGATGATATGTAACTGAACTGAAATACTGATGTAATCTTCCGCAAATAATGCGGACTCCGCTGCTTTCGCTTAGCAGTCATCACATTTCACATCTCAGTAAAAGTGAAATTTTGATTAAAACCACATTTTCCCTTTAAATAAGCATCACGTGAGGTTATTTTAATAAAATTACCAATTATTCAGCAGCATATTTTTAAAAATCCTCTTTTTTAATCCTCTTTTTTACATTTTGGTCGATTTCTTCACTGAGCACAGATGCCACCTGACGCAACTAATCGACAACACTTGAAAGTTATAAAACTTTACCGCTAGGTAGAGAAGTGTCGCATAGAAATTTTACATTTACAATATATGACAGCACGTGTTCAGTCTGTGAATTGCATGGTGCAGCTCTGTGAATTTCAATTAAAAAAACATAACCAATTCCTACCAATTTCGAACATCAGTGTGAGTTATCATGCCGAAAGTTAAAACAGAAAAAAAGTCTGGAAGGAAGGAGGTTTCCAGTAAAGAAGGTTCGTTTCTACTCTTCAAAACACAACAATTTCCATGTAAACATAACTATTTCCCTCTTAGTTCAAGGCCTTCGTTTCAATACCAGTCTTGGTCAACATATTTTGAAGAACCCCAAAATTGTAGAGAGTATGGTTGAAAAGGCTGCCCTGCGCTCCACTGATACAGTTCTGGAAATTGGTCCTGGTACTGGTAACATGACAGTGAAACTTCTTGAAAGATCAAAGCGGGTATAAATTGTGCCTATTGTGTGACTTTTTTCAAACTTATTGAATTCTTTTTCTATGCATGCAGGTAGTGGCCTGTGAAGTTGACCCTCGGATGGTGGCTGAATTACAAAAGCGTGTTCTTGGGACACACCTTCAACCCAAACTCCATATTATGGTTGGAGATGTTCTCAAAACAGAGTTACCTTTCTTTGATGTTTGTGTTGCCAATTTGCCCTACCAAATTTCCTCCCCATTTGTTTTCAAATTGTTGTTGCACAGACCTATGTTTCGCTGTGCATTACTCATGTTTCAGAGGGAGTTTGCTGAACGTTTGATTGCCAAACCAGGTGATAAACTTTATTGCAGGTTGTCAGTCAATACACAGTTACTTGCCAAAGTAGATCATGTTCTAAAGGTGAGATAATTTAACTGGTAAAATCACAAAACACATTTAATAATTTCCTTTGCATTCTTTCAGGTTGGAAAAAATAACTTTCGGCCACCTCCAAAAGTTGAATCGAGCGTCGTAAGAATAGAGCCGAAGAATCCAGCGCCTCCTATAAATTTCCGGGAATGGGACGGTCTAGTAAGAATTGGCTTCTTGAGGAAGAATCAGACTATGAGTGCCTTATTTAAGCACACGTCCGTTGTCACAGTACTCGAAAAAAATTATCGGACACACGCATCTTTGCACAATATTGTATGCATTTTTATTTCCCCTTTCGTGAAAAGGTGAATGATCTTGACATGCGATTTTTTGTGCCAAAAGGTTATCCCGGAAAATTTCAGCCTGAAGGACAAAACCCAGGCAATTCTCGTGGAAAGTAAATTCGACCAGAAGCGTGCAAGAACCATGGACATGGATGACTTTATAGCGTAAGGCATTATTGCGTAGCTTTAATTTATATGACGGGGCTTCATTTCATCCTCTTTTCGCATTTATTTTGCAGATTACTTCACGCCTTCAACAAGGAAGGAATTCATTTTGCCTAGTGTTAGATAATCCAAGCGAATGTTGACAACTGTTCAAGGTAATACAATTGACACTTTCACCAAGCCATCTAATGGGTCCTTCGTTTCGCTACGACTTTTCTCGTTCCATACAATAAAATTTTAGTCACGTCAGGAGGAATGAGTGATTCAAGATGGGTCTTTGATGGGTAATGGGTGGGTCGCAAAAAAACAAACAGCAGTTTTCGCTTCCGGCCACGCGAAATGCAATCAGTGAGCGCTTCGTGGCGCAGTTCCACTCTAGCTATATTTTTATCGCTGCACATGCCACTCTAAGTGCTATCAGTCACCAAGGTTCAACATTTGAAAACGAAACTGAAAAATACCGTTTCACTTTTATGACGGATTACAGTAACTGCAGAGTTTCCCATCCATTTGCTGAGGCGTAGGCTTTCGACAATTGACCTAGATTACGAGTCCGTTAAAGACCTAGTGTAGAGAAATCTTTTAAGTGAAACAAGACCTGAAAAAAAAAAAACAGTGATAAAATCCTGATTACAAAATATTGAGTCTCGTTCGATGTTTCTGGCTTCGTGAATAATAGATTCATGCCGGACATCCGGAGTCATTCTTGTTTATGTTTTGAATGGTTTAAGTGCGTATTTTTTCTTTTGTCAATTGGAAAGATGGCGGTAGTAAATGCAATATAGAAACGGCATTTTTCCCATATTGTCCAATTTTTTAGTTGCTGTCGACAATGTGACGTATTGGTCCTAGGAATCTACGGCAAGCAGATAAGCGTTGAAGAGTTACGGTGCACCGTTACTTCTTCAACGCTCTGCTTGTGATCTACAAGTCCGCTCCGCTGAGGCCTTTTATTCAAAAGGAAGTGGAATGTTCCGAAAATTACAGGGTGTAGTCTCTCCTTTTCGGATTTGTGAAAGACCCATAGTTCCAGCTGGAACGTATTTGTGATTGATTCGTATGGGTTCTCTGAACTCGGTTGTAGTTTGTTTACCTATCGTGTGATTCTTTGTAATTCACCTTTTAGACAGTAACACGATCGAAACAAACTAAAATTAACTTCTTTTTATCCGCGAACTTTAGCACAGTGTGTACATGCTACTTTTCCATGCTGCATTTCAAATTATCCAAGTGTGTCTAATGAATTCGATGGTGACTGGTACAGTTCGAGGCCATTCGAATTGGATTCCGGCATAGAATTAAGACAAAGACAGCACGGCCTGAATTTATTTCAGTGTCTTTCCTCTTCAAAGTGTAGCCGCGCGGGGGAGCACGTCAAAGATTCATTAAGCGTCGAATACAGACCCGTGCAACCAAGCGGTGAGTGCGAGTCAACCCTACGGAGATAGAGAGAGAGAACCAAGGCCACGCCCGACTGCCTCTCCGAGTTCCCAAGTCAAAGTTTCTTTACCAATCGTCTAGTTGCGGCGTACGCACGGCGCTTCTTCAGTAACTTATTTACCTTTGATGCACTCGTGTCTGTTCCCGTCTCCGCTCCCGGATCAACATGTCCTTATCAATCATACAGGCAGGATTGGTCCTTTTCGCCGTGATGGAGGTACGTTCTCTTTCCCGTCTATCTTTAAAGGGCTTAGATTTTGACAGAATTGCTTTTATTTTCTTGATTAGATTGGATCTGCAGGAGGCGATTACTTCAACTCACTTTCAGATTTTCGAGGTACATTGGAATTCAATTCGGGACTCAACTTTCCCAGTCATCGCGAACCTCAGAAACGGAGACCCGTTCTTTTGTTTACGTATTTATGGCAGTGTCGGGAGAGGAAGTGGTGATCGTGCGGGCGACGACGTCTCGGATAGGACCGCGAAGTGTTCAATCCTCCCGACAGCACCAGTTGAAATTCCGGGCTTTTAATCAATCTTACGATGTGACCTTACAACCCGGTGGGCTGGTCTCTCCCAACTTTACGGTCATCCTCCGTGATGGAAACACCACGCAGACCATCCGCACGCCGTCGCTCGCCAGGTGCTTTTACCGCGGACAACACGCAGCCTTTGATCTCTGTCGAGGCATGGTGAGAATTATTCTTTTCCACCAACTCATATTATTTAACGTCGTTCTCTACTCGTCAGCGTCAATTATTCTGTAATTAGAGGGGAATTATTACCTTGTCGCCCAACGAGTTTTTGAGTCTGGAGCCGCTGCGGGTCCACAAGCGATCGATGGAGTCGCAAAATCACCACTTGGTCCGTCGTATGTCCTGGAACCCCCAAGCCCAACCACCACTCGTTCTGAAGAATAGAAAACGTGTTGAAAGAAACATCAATATTCAGAGCGAATCGGGTGTTACAATCGAAACTGCCGTCTTCGTTGACGCCTTTCTCTACAGCCACATGGCACGGACAAATTTTCCGGACGATACCGAACAAGAGATGACACACTTCGTGCTTGCCATGATTAATGCGGTAATTTCTAGAGTTTATTACTATCATCCGGAGTCCTTGAGCGCCGTGCATCGCATGGGACATGCAACATTGCGCAAGCTAAATTTAGAAGGGTTATTCACCACACGGTGTGATTTTGCACCCTTTCAGGTACAACTACTTTACCAGGACGATTCGTTAGGCCGTGAGATCGATTTTCAGGTGCAGCGGTTAGAAATGTGGACTCGTCAGCCACTTGATCTCCTGCCAATTTTAGCCGTTTCATCATCCGGGACGACTACCGCAATGCCTGGCAAGCAGGGAATCCACGATATTGACCGATATCTCAACCGATTTTGGTCTGCATTTTTTTTTTCTCTCTTCGTTATACTCGATTGCTAATAACCCATAAATTTTAAAACCAACAGCCATTGGCAAAATCGCGAAAATCCTAGTGACGACCACGATCCTGACCACTGGGACCACGCACTATTGCTAACCGGCCTCGATCTCTTTGCACTCGGCCGTGATGGATTCACCACTCACCAGATTGTTGGTAAGATTATTGAAAATCAATTGAATTGAAAGTGATGTAATAAAATTATTAAAATTTTATTGAAGGTTTGGCGCCCATCGGCGGGATGTGTACGGCAACGAGCAGTTGTACTGTCAACGAAGGGCGACATTTTGAATCAGTTTACGTTGTGGCTCACGAAATAGGACACAGGTAACGTAGTCTTAGATACATGTAAAAAATCTCGAGTTAACCACATTGTCAAAAATTAAGTCTTGGAATGAAACACGATGGACGAGAGGCTGGTAATGACTGCGACTCGGGCAGCTTCTTAATGTCACCCACTCTTGGTAGCGGCAAAACGCAGTGGTCACCCTGTAGCAAACAATATTTAGACGCCTTTCTCAAGTATTTTCAAACTGCTAGCTTTTTGGCATGTTTCATTTACCTGTTGCTTTTTACAGCACGATGCAAGCAGGTTGCTTGCGGGATCGCAGTTGGACTCCACAGAGATTGGATCATAACGCATCCACCTCGCTGCCTGGCGAGCGTTTTACAGCTGATCAACAATGTTTGTCTTCATTAATGACAGTTCTTTTTACTTTGTCGGGAATAATTAGTGTAATCATATTGTATCTAGGTATGTTGAGGCACGGCCGAGAAAGTCGAAGAAGCCCTCAGAGACCGTTGCACGAAATTTGTCGTGATTTGCGTTGTACGAGTGTTCCAACGAGGTTGGCCCGTCAAATTGGCAGCAGATTAGTTTCATATGCAGCACATCCAGCTTTGGAAGGAACGACATGCGGTGAAGGCAAGGTACGTTTGTTGGCTATATTTCTGAATTTGATGCTATAATTGAAAAATGTATTATTATTAGTGGTGTCGAAGAAGTCGATGCACATCTCGAGTCCGACTACAGAACTATGACGTTGATCAAAATACGTACAACAACGGCGAAAATCCATTGTGGTCCGTCGTTACACCGTGTGCTTCGGGATGTCTGTACGGGATCAATTCTTTGAGTAGTGGGAGTATGGCTATTTCCACGCAAGTTCAGAATTGTAAACACCAGTGAGTTCTTGTTTAATGTAAAACATTGAATTATAAAAAAATTAACGGTTCGTTTTTTCTTGCTAGTTTACCGTGCAACAACGTGCGATATCAAACTTGTGATGGATCACAAGTACTCAAGCATTTCCGTATTTGCCAAAATCACGTAATAATTCACATTTTCTATTTAGCTCTGTTACAACGTCACTCGCACAACAATTCAGCATTACTCTGATCATGTTTGCCATCAAGCTGCGCAACAAAATTCTTCCATTCTTCCTAAAGGAATCCAGCAACTCAGTGTAGATGGTAAGATATTTCCTAATCATTAACAAAAAGTTTAATATTAATTTTAATCGAGGAATGAATCCACCACCACCCCCCACAGCATACCGATCGTGTCAAGTGTGGTGTTATTTGAGATCGGGTGGACTGACGTCTGCTGCAGGCTGGATATACCCTGATGGTACCCGATGCCAAACTGGATCTACCTCTAACCAGTACGGTCGAAACACAAACGACAAAAAGATGGCAACTCTTTGCCTTTCTGGGAGATGCGAGGTGAACTAAAGTAGAATTTGCTACCGATGCCGGTTTTATATGTAACGTTTTTTTATAAACAGGAATTCACGTGTGATAGCAATTCGGTCCATCAACTACACGCGGACGTTTGTCGATCTGAAGAGCCAGCTGAATCCAACATTATTTACGACTATTCATTTCCTCAAGAAAAAGCGATGGCGTTCAAATACAGCGACAAATCTTATTATCCAGCCCGTATGGGCTTCTCACAAAATTTAAAACTTTTTGCCCCGACTCCAGTGTATACACCGTCACCTATTTTTACATATCCCCCTGCTGAACCGGCCAAGTTCGTGATGTCAGACGATCTTTTCTCAGTGTCTCAATCCGTTATAAGCAGGAGTGGCTGGGGCCCCTGGAAGCCAATTAGTTCGTGTCGTTCAGGGTGTCTAACGTCGTCAAAAGGTTTACGATTAGTTCAAAGAGATTGCGAAAGTGGGACCTGTAATTCGGGTTCTAGTAGTAGCGTTCAACTTTGCATACCAAACGAACAGGTAATACTTTTTATGTAACCAACAGATTTATTTTTATATTTAACCTTGGTTCGAATTTGTCTAGGAATGCCAACAATATCAGCCCGTGACAACATTTGCGAACCAGGTGTGTCGACAGCAACATTGGTCGGACCTTCATCATGGAATTCAGTCGATTGGTTCGTTATCATTTCCCCTTTTCAACGTTTGGTTGTTTTGAAAATTGCTTTCTAAAAAAATAGAACTTACCGAAGACGCGTGCGTCGTGCATTGCCGTGATCCACGGTCTGGTGCGCTTACAGCAGCTATCGGCGAGACGGGTTGGTTTCCCTCGGGAACGTTGTGTGATCTTCTGAAACCGGCATATTGTCTGAGCGGAAAATGTGTTGTAAGTGCTTTCTGAGAAATTTTTTCATACTCACGATAACTGTTTTACAAAACATGATTCTTAAAACAATATAGGAGTTTAATGAAGAAGGAGTACCAAAGAAAATTTGAACTGGATCAAAACACATTCACGAATACTACAACGCAATTTTTCAACAAAATTATTAAGTGTTTTGTTTGAGTTTTTATTTTGTAAAGCATTTCTGTTTTTTGAATGTGAATGAATACGAACAGTAAAACGCAGAACATTTTTGTATAAATTTGGTAATCTGTTTAAATTTTTCCTAATTTCTTATCATAGCTATAAGCTACTAAAAGGCATGTCCCCTATTTTACGAGCAATGTAAAAATGTTGCACGTTGGTATTTACCTGCATAGAGCATAGTATGTATAAACTCCTATAAATGCAGAGAGAATCAATCTGACTTTGCGCTATCATTCTTCACTTCGTCAGCCAACTCATATTTTAATGTTACGGTCAGGTGCGCTGCAGTCTGACGTTGCGCTATCTTGGGTAGTTGGGTGTAGTAATGGGCCTCTTGGAAGTAAGGTAGTAAAGAACTTCCAGTAAAGGAGTTCTATTTAAGGACATTTAAAATACTTAAAATTCAATGGAGTTCTACTTTCGGGTATGAAAATATTTTAAAAATCGTTGGAGTTCTATAGTCGGACATGAAAATAATAAAAAAATTATTGGAGTTCTATTGTCGCGTACTGTCAGGCACTGGAGTTCTATTGTCGGGTATTTTTAATAATATTTAAAAAAGGAGTTCTTATTTCTTTGGAGTTCTATTGTCGCATACAAAGAAATTCTTAAAAATTATTTAAAATATTGGGGTTCTAATGTCGGTGGAGTTCTTCTGTCTTTGGAGTTCTACTGTCAGCAACCCCAATAGGATAGCGCAACGTTAGACTACAGCGCCTAGCGGCCTGACGTAAGTTCAGCAAAGTGATAAAGAGAGGCTCAGTGGTAGAATTAGATTAAGATTAGAGATTCAGGTATGAGATAGCGGCATAGCGCAACGTTAAACGCTCCAGGAATATGTTATGTAGGAATAGA
Organism: Daphnia pulex; assembly: GCF_021134715.1. Classification (NCBI taxonomy): domain Eukaryota; kingdom Metazoa; phylum Arthropoda; class Branchiopoda; order Diplostraca; family Daphniidae; genus Daphnia; species Daphnia pulex. The sequence continues at coordinate 5,057,936 of NC_060018.1, read as the reverse complement.
TAGCGCAACGTCAGACGTCAGCCTGACGTTGCAATAGCGACGACCATAAATGTGCGCTGTTCAAATTCTACAAGTAGCTAAAGAAAAAAGAACTGAATTGCTTTAAGTTACATGGCAGATACAGAACTGCAGCCCAGCTGCCCAGATAACCAGATAACTTACCCCGATAACCAGTGTGGTGAAAACATTTGTGTTGGAGTGTCAGAAGTGCTCAATAGATGACATTCGTGTCGCTCGTTTTTCATGTGATGGCGGATTGTTGTCTTGTTGAGTGGTTGTCACAAGTTTTCCTATTTTTCCATGAAAATTACCGATGAATTCATAAGTAAATTCAAGTTTATTTCTGTGCAACTTTTTGTTTGTGATGTGATTTATTTCGTATGTGTGTTAGAATTGTTAGATATCCTTTCAGATTTCTTATTATAAAGTGTAGGAAGGAACGCGAAAGGCAACTAGCCTCAAAGTAGCCTACCAATGCTTCATCCTGTTAATACAGGTTAACATCCATAATAGCTTACTCACAATTCTTAGAATGCCTCTACATTCTTAATTAGTATTCATCATAATTATCTGGAGTTTCTATTGATGTTGGTAGGTCACTTACCCCAGCGTGGACACTTGTTGTTTTTTCCGAATAAGTTTTCTACAAATAATTCATTGACAGACAAGTATTATTCTTCCTTCAAAAATTTTGAACTCTATTTGATGCCATCAAAATGTTATTTTCTTTCATAGAGAAAGCTTGGATTACTAGGCTTAGGCTATCATTATTAGCTTAGATTTTGAGGGAGGGATGGGTTTGCCATCTTATCTGCTTTAGAAAATCTCCACAATTGCTAAAAATCCAAAACGAAAAGCTCCTTTTCAGACCTCCGCTGGCGTTATTGTTTTTTCGGATCAATTAATTAATTAAGAACAATGAAAACTGCCGCATACAACAAAGTGTAATATGTTTTTTCTTTCCTTGTTATCTAGGCGTGGTCCTCTCTGATGTGGTTGTGAATGGATCGGGTTATTTTCCAGTTTATTTCAATTTCTTCCTTGCGAAGACTCTACCCGTCATCTATTGAAAAATAACGAATCTGCACATAAATAACGGTAAATTACTTCTTCGATTTCTTTTGTTTTTATCCTGACAGCTACCTCATTTCCTTCGCGCTTTATTCTAGTTAATTCAATAAATATTAAAAAATACGAAACAATAATTTTTACAGCGTTCAAGCAGACACATTTTTACGTTAACGTTTGATTTTCCTTTTTTAAAATGTCAAATTTTTCAATTGAATAACATAACATCGCCAGTAGCGAGAAGTGAAGTTAGGAAATTTTGGTAGCTTGTAAAGTTAGTTCATTTTTCATCGCATTCCTTCTCTTTCAAATTCTATTACTTGAAATCTATATACGAGTTAAACGATTTGTAACACAGTTTTGTATATGAATGGTGAAGCGGAGACCGAGATCGTTAAACAACAATTTTTTACTGATCATTGGAAACTTTATATGGAGAAGTTTCGTTAAGTCAAGCAAATATCTTGACAGTTTTCACCTATCTACTGCGAAAATTTGGGCAAAAAACGACATTAAGCGAATCTTGTGTAATTGAAGTTTAAAATTAGTGGGCCTTAAGCCCTTAACGCCTTAAAATTTAAAATTAATGGGCCTGAACTACTTAAAAAACGACATTCAGGTCCTATTTTTTTGGCCTGAATGAATGACGGACATTGTGCAGAAAATTCGAATGGCAGTTTTTTAACGTGAATGTTTTTTTTTGTCCCTAGATGGCGCATTGCCAACAAGTTTCAGCCATTGAAATCGTTGCAGACAGCATGTTGCACGTCATTTTGTTCTGGACTGGAGTCTGGAGGAAGTGAGTTTTCACTGAACACCGTGGAATTCTCTAAATTGTAAGTTATGTGACATTTTTTGCATAGATATTTAAGCTTTGATGGATAAAGTCTTTGTATTCCCTTAGTATTGATCATTGATCATTTGCCGACAAGCAACAAGGCAACATGTGATTATTCTGATCTTGCCATGAACGGAAGAGAACACTTGGTGCAAGATCATAATTTGATGGTAATATGATTTGATAAATTAATGTGCTACCTGGCCTCCCTTGTTTTCTGTTGCCATTTCCCCTTCACTCCTAATAATCCAGTTGTTAGTTATGCTTCCACTGTGATAACCAGGATGGGAGGGTTTTAGTCCAATCAGGGAATTTTTGCTGTTCAAAATTGGCACTCCTTTCAATTTGTTTCCCATCCGTTAAAGTCTGTGATGGATTCAAATTTATGACACTGTTCAAGAGAGTAGTTTCTGCAAGTCACATAACATATTAAAATGAAACGAGAAAATTTAGTTTGGTTTTTTAAAATTTTTATTTACTGTCTTTATTGTTATGCTAAAAATGTTTTAGCTTCACCACACACTTTAAATTCCTGTTAGTTTTATAAAACATTGTAGATAATGTTGTAGAAGTCCTTCATAAGTAATGGAAATGTTATTGTGTTATTGTTATTGTGATCTAATGAGAATATTTATTTTTATTTCAGGTTAACTTATGAAGAGAAGGTGAGGAGAAAATAATGATCTTATTCCTCCAACAACTATGGCAGATTTGTTCCCGGTATCTTCCCCTTATCTTATTAATTTACTGCATTCCTAATTATCTCTTAATTATCTTTTCAGGTTTACCCTCGCCGCTGTTCGATAGACTTTATCAATTGGTGGGAAATGACGAGTGGTTGGCCGCGCTGAATTTCAAGATCTATAAATTTTATATAAGTTTATAAATTACAAGTGCATATCTGGGCTCCCTTCTTCAGTGGCCCCGTTTCCCTAAATAACCACTAACCAACGCCCGCCGGTGGTCACTCACTCGCTGCGACAACCAGGAGGAAGGGAGATGTTTGGTCAAACAGGGACTTGCAAGGCGCATGATTCGATGAAATCTGTTGGAGGGTCATGAGTCTAAGCCGGAAGCCTACTATGATGCATTGCTCTCTTAAAAACTGTTCCTCGGCCCTCTTCGCTCTTTTTCCGGTTTCTCTTAACCATGGGCGGGCAATCTCCCTGGTCGAGTCAGTCGGGCAGTGTCTCCCCCTGCTTGACTGGCAGCAGTTTGAACCGGACGGTCTGTTAAAATAAGAATTTAAATCTAGAACAACGCCTCCTTTGAGCGGCCCGGACAATCCTGAAACCTTTAGGGTTGCCATTCAATCGAGGCTTAAACGAGAGTACGTAATTACACGTTAGTCAAATTGCTAAAGCTACTAATTCAATTGTTTGTATTACCCAGATGACGCGGAGGTGTTGTCCATTGAAGGGTTTTGGTGACAAGGAGTCAATGAACGAAACGCTAAACCAAATGAAAAAAAGAAAATATTAAAAAAGGTAATGCTATATACGACATGAAGCTTTTGCTTTCGCAGAAAATAATGTGAATTTTTCAGCAGCCAACGATCCTTTACATATCCGAGCCGAATCCTTTCCGTCTACATTCCGTGTGAAGAGCAAAACCCAAATTTCATCACATTTTACTGCTTAGCAACGAAAACAAAGCGAGTGTCAAAACATTGTTTTACTTGCGCAGACTTTACTGTGGCAGAAACGCGTTGGTTATGTAACAGGTTGAAATTTTTTTTCCCTTTTGTTCATGCAGCATCAAACGACACGCGATAGGTTCTGGCGGTAATCAACTATTCAAGATGGTAGACCTGTCAATGTAAAAGACAGGGTAAGGGTAGCTCCTGTAAATGTTATTCATTTATGTTAAATAGCTGCTAGCAGGATCTCATTGTTGATTTGCGGTTACAAAATCCATAGCTCTGAGTTCAGGTATTGTCAATCAATCATTTGATTTGCGTTTTAGATACCCCTAAATCAGTTATGGAAATACGATTCCCCCCGCTTCTCCTGGATGGTTACATAGGATCATTTAAGTTCATTTTTGAGTTATGCGTTGTAAACGTAGCGGACGAACTCTGACAGTCTATCGAACTTTAGCAATTGCGTCTAATTTCTTATTTTATTGATTTTATTCAACCGTTTTATGAGAAGCTTTGATTTGTACTTTTTTATATTAATAATTTACCTTTTTTTATCGTTTTTTTTTTTTTTTAGATTTTCTTCTCCGACCGCAGGTGCAAGGATTATGTGTTTGAAACTTAGAAAAGTTTGCAGTAGAATATTTAAAAAAACCGACTGTCCTTCAAACGGTTCGAAATGGAAGATTTATTCATTCACCGAAGAAACGAGTCAAATGACTCAAATGTCAAATGTGGTATTTTTAAAGTGACTAAAATTTAAGCCATTATCATTTATGATTTGATATTTATTTTGATATTGGTTTTTGTAGACCCATCCCCAGCAACGTCAACCTGCAGAAAGAAAAAAGGCCGGTTTCTATGACCTTGACGCTCGAAGGTCACGGAGATCATTACGTAAAACGTGTCATGCAGTGGTAGAGGTTGGGTGAGAAACGAGAATGACACGTGTTGCTTCATTATCAAAAAGGTACAATAGCCGCAAGTGTAAGCTATTTGGTATTCATTTTGATATTGGTTATTGCAGACCCATCCCCGGCAAAGTCACCTGCAGAAAAAAAGGCCAGTTTGCATTTCAATCGAAGGTCATGGATATCATTACGTAAAAGGTGTCAGGCATTGGTGTAGAGGTTGGGTGAGAACGGGACGTTTTGCTTCATTATCAAAAAGGTAAAATAGCCATTAGGCTTAAGAGGAGGGGTGAGAAAAAATTGTATAAAAGGCGAGAGAAAAGTTGACAGGGATCAGTCGAGTGAGCATCTCCGACACGGTAACAACTCCATATTTCGTCGTAATATCAGTTCGCAATCATGGGTAAATGTTCATTTTTATTTCGAGTCGTAAATCTATTCTATCTTGTTATTAGTTGTTGATACGACTAGTTACCTTCGAAAAATAATTTCCTATTGTTTATTGCATAGTTAATTATGGCATTGTGTTGCTGTTGGGTGTTGTATCGTTGATGTCGACCACGAGAGAAAATCTTTCAAAAGGAAAGAGAAAAGGCAACAGAAGTCCATCGAGTGAGCATCTCCGACCCGGCAACAACTGCATTCTTCGTCGTATTACCAGGTCGCAATCACGGGTAAAAAATCTGTATTTCTACATGGAATTTTGTATCAATTTCCATTTTTTCTATTTGATAATATGTCCGTTAATGTTGAATATTTAATATTGTGTAGTTAACTATGCCGTCATGCTGCTATTGGTTGTTGTATCGTCGATGTCTGGGTCGACCACTGGTGTACCGACGTCTCCTGGATAAGGCGGATACCAAACCGCAACGCCACCACCTTATTACTCAACAACATACGCAACGACCAGATACTACACCGAGGTTGCACTGTTGGGTTTACAGTTAAATCACCAAGGATCGAGATTATTACACCACAACTTGTGCTGCTCCTCGAGCTACACTACCAAAGCGCTAGAGTACTACACCGAGGCACCTACTGAGACTACGCAACTACGTATGCTGCCCCAACCTACGACACCGAGGCTCCAGCTTATTACATTACCAAAGCTGTCGAATTCTACATTGGATCGCCCAAGTACGACAGAAATCACCAACACGGCAGCCCCGAAGTTTCGAATAAACTTCGTTTCAAACAGTGTAACGGCAAAGAGTGAAGGTGAGTTCTCTATTATTGTAATTTTGTGCAACATGTACTAATGACTTGTTTTCCTTCCTTGTCTGTCTTTCGAACAAGACAAATTCGACTGCAATCGCGTCGAATTCAATAGCAAAGATAACACATTCGTACGTGTACACCGCGCCGTTAAACTTGACATTGTCGGTCGGCAAGCCGCACTTGACGATGGCCGTACCATCACCTACGACAAGTGCTTTATTGTCACAGGTAAACAGTTTATGCCAAACGAAATTTGTCTTTAAAAGTCTCAATGATTACACCTTTTGAATGTTGAATAACTTTGATAATCTTCCTGCTCGATAGTGTCTTAAGAGCCTATTTAAACTGCTAACAATTTATTTCTGTGAATTAGTTCTACGAATTCTCTAAAAATGGCCTTTATTTTCTTGTTAGGTGTTAAACGAAAATCTTTTCCAATCCCTGAGCGGTGCCCTTAAAGATGCCCACGAGCACGTAGCGCTGTTCCGCAACATCGATGGCGGTAACATAGGTCGAGTTCTCCGTTCTCCCAAATATTTGAGCCAATCGACAACCGAGAAGGGGAAAGTGGAAAGTGTTAATGTGTTGCCCAAAGCCAATGTTGAGGGTGCAATTTTGGAAGATTACAAGTTCGCATTGACCTTAAACAATGGTCAAAAGGTAAACAGTTATTTCTGTACATGTTTTGGCGATGTTAATTAAAATCTAAAAATTTTTTCACCAGATTTAAACTGACCATGTCGTCGTTGCATGTCGGTTGGGACGCAAACACGTCTGTTGCTTTTGGTTTGGAAATAGAGGAGATTTTGGTGGTTATCGAGTCAATACCGAGCTTGAAGCACGATCGAATGTTTGGTTGGTAAGAATCCTTGAACATTTTATTTCATATTAATTGTACTATTGTGATTACAACTTGACCAACATTGACTGCTCTGATGTTGTTGTTAGATAGTATATGAAGTTCTTGTTAAATGAGATTCTAATTATTGGGTTTGGACTTTATTTTTCATTAGGTTGGAGATGTTACGTTCTTTTGTGATATCAAATTGGGTCGCTGTTGTGTGGAACATTATCACCATGCTGTTGTATTAGGGCGATTGGCTGGAGAGAACAATACTGGCAAAGTATCATGGATGAAAAACTGCAGTGCACTGTTACCAAGTGCATTCTTCGTCGTATTATCAGTACGCAATCGGGTAAATATTCTGTTTCACGGAGTTTGTATAAATTATTTGTTTTTTATCTGTTTGTGTAACATATTGAATATTAATGTTCAAATTATTTACCGCATAGTTGATTGTGATGTCGTGATGTTACCGTTTGCCGTATCGTTGAAGGCTGGGTCGATCACTGGTGTACCGATGTCTCCTGGGTATAGCGGATACCTAAGCACCACGCCGCCGCCTTACTACACAACGACAACATTCGCAAGAACCGGTTACTACACCGAGGCACACAATTACTACACCACCAAGGCTCCAGAGTATTACACCGCAGCTGATGCTGCCCCGAGTTACATCATCAAACGTACTACACCGAGGCTCCAACTTATTACACCACCAAAGCGGCTGAATACTACACCGAGCCGCCCAAGTACTACACCAACAAGGCTCCAGAGTATTACACCACAACTTGTGCTTGCTTCCCCGAGCCGCTACACCGAATCCCCGAAGTATTACTCTGCCCTAAGCTACACAACTACGACTGAGGCGACCAAGTACTACGCAGCCCCAACTTCTACACAGCGGCTGCTCCTTCGTACTACGTTGAATTGGAATACTACACCTAGGCTTCAGTTTACTACACCACAACCTACGCTACACCTAGATACTACACCGAGGCCCCTATGTAACTACCAAGGCACCTGAGTATTATAACACTACTTACGCTGCTCCGACCAACTACACCGAAGCTCCGAAGTATTACTCAATCCGAGTTACAACACCACTAAGGCACCTGAATATTACACCACACCTTCCGCTTCTCCAACTTACTACAGGGACGTTCCTAAATATTATAACTATGTTCAGATTTGTCGGTCATATCTTAATAGTTACTAGTCACTGGGAATTGTTGATCTTTAATAGGGAAATCAATTTTTTTAAAACCTGGGTGATCATTGTGTACGACTTCTCTTGCCACCTAAAAGCCCTAAGACGTTGCGACGATTTCTTATTTTTTTGGATCTTTCCTATTTCGCATGTTGGAGGTGACCTATTGCTCTAGTCGCTCTGTATTCCGACATATTCTAGTGTTTGGACAAACTTCATTTACAGGGCAAGTAACGAAAGAGACATGTGGTGTTTACTAAAAATTTTTAATGTTACTAGCTCTGTTTTTAACATTAGTTGGTGTAACAAATGAGTTGCAGATAGTGTATGGTTTATCACATAAGTTTATTTGAAGGGTCTGGAGTTGATCAGTCTATTGCCAATAACTTATGTAAAACTTCAAAGTTGTAAAAAATATACAAATTTGAACTAAACATTATTTTATTATAAATTATAAGACACAGCAAACAAAAACATTAAAAGGAATTGCTTTATTGTCCCACCTCCACCCACAATTCCACCACATTTTACAATCACATACATACATACACTTAAGTTAACCCGTTGGCTGCCACGCCATACAACCCGTAGGTTGCTCTCTACTTACTCTACGCGCCACGTCTGAAGGATCCGTGACCAAAGTGGGACTTGCCATTGCTGACAAGTCCGGGCTGACACGGTGACAGGAGAATCCATCACCGCATCGACAAGGGGGAACTTGGTGCATTGCCAAACAGGCGCCTTTCGGCGCGGCCCATGCTAAGGAGCGGGGAGAACAAAGGCGTGGCAGACAACGGGTTAACTAACACAAACATATTACCAACAACAAATGATGATCCGCGCTGACACTTTGGAGATACCGGCGACGTTATGGTGTCCATCTTCTCGAAATTTCCTCTGCATTACCTGAATAAAGAGAAATTCAATTCTTAATTACTGACAGGCCAATAAAAGTTACATAATACAGAAAGAAACAATAATCAGGTTTTTTAGCTCAAAGATTTAAATATGCAATTTTTTAAAGTTTAAATCAAGCTTGCAATGTTGAGAACTGTTAACAGAACAAAGCTCACTTGCTAGTCTTTTAAAAAAAATTCCGGAAGTATACCGGAAGTAACCACAGCGCCTCAACCATTGAGCTGTCGTCAAAATAAACCACATATTCGTGATCCCCATGAAATTTGGGGTCGATTAGGTGGGATTTAAACGAAATCCAAAATTTGGCCAAAATCGAGAATTTTCCTGAACTATAAGTTCAGGAAAATTTTCGAAACCGGAAGTACGAATACGTAAAAAATAAAACATGAACTTTACCACAAATTCGACGAGGATCACGAATATGTGGTTCTTTCGTACGTCAGATGAATATTTACTAAACTACAGACTGAAATGAGTAAACCGGAAGTAGAAATAAAAAATCAAATATCGAAAACCTAACAAGTGAGCTTTGTTGGGGGAATAGTTATCGTTAGTTATCACTAAATTCTTCAACAAAATAACTGCCAATAAATGTTTAAAAAGATGTGCAAAGTAATGAAACTGACTGTTTTGACAGCTGCACATTTTCAAAAAGCCATCTAGCGTTAGAAATAAGAAACGTCCAAGTAAAACTTTGCGCGCAAAAAGGGCCTGATTTTGGAATTATTACACAGACACAGAGTTTAACGCAACTAGACTATTGGTAGATAACCTAAGAAAATAAGTCAATTGTCCGGTACCTGCCCATAATCCCGAGGTAAGTAACTGCAGGTGTGTAACAGCAAAGGGTAGCGACCACGGAAGTGTTCCAACTCGTCGGTGAAGTAAGACAAGTTGTAGCAGCAAAAGCAGTGAAGCTAGATGAGTGTACGTCGGGAAGATGAGGATGGAGAAGATTGTTGTTGGAAGTCTCTCTTCCGTCATGGACAAAGGTACGCATTGGCTTAAGGATCTATTACGTACTCTGTAAAAAAAAATGTATTGCATTAATGAAAATATAACAGTTAATAAAACATTTCAATCTTTACCTTAAGTAACAAGCTCACTGAAAGTTTCATGATAAAAAACCGTAAAAATGGAAATCACAGCAACCAACAGCCTTACTCCTCAGGTTTAGGTAAATTTCCTGATGCTAAAGAAAGTGTCTTATGAAGTCTTATGAAGTCATTATGAAGTATTGCAGTAGCGTGGTGATAGGTTATATTGATGCTTACCTTTATCATATGGGTGAATGGTGATGAATTTAGTAAGGCATTTTGATGTGGTGTGGTTGGTAGCAGTAATGGGGAAATACCTCGTCTCCGCACATTTGTATTCCACGATATTTGAGCTTCACATATGAGTTTTAGGTTTTTGACAACATGATGGGTCTATTGGAGGGAAAGTGACTGAGCGCTAAGTCAACTTTTTGGAATGACTGACAGTATGCATCTAAAATTTGAAGAAAAAAGTTGGTACAGTATAAAAATAAGGAAATCAGGTCAAGATAAACCTACATATGATACAAAGTTCAATTTGGTATATGAAATCACAGGAATATAATCACAGGAAGTATTCATCAGCTACAATTTGTTTCGCACTTTTCGGGTCGCCATAATTCGTCATCGTCATCGTCATCGTCATCGTCTTTTAGGAACTAAACTGCGGAATGTGTTGTGGAAATCATGAATCGGCCACCAGAGGGAGCCGCTTGACTTCTACTTGGCATTTCGAACAACCACTACAGTTTTTTGTGGTTCGAACATGGTAGTACAAATATCTTTTAATGTCTAGCTCTAGCGTAATGCTAATGCAATTGGTGTAATGCATTAAATACTTAAAACTAAAACGAGGTGCGAATGCAAAATTAATTTAGAAAATGAACACAACATTAAAGAAAACACGGGGAAATGCTTATTGATGGTGGGTTGAAATTCACCATGCACAATCATGATTCGTTTTCTCGGCGTTTTCTCATGACGGGAAAACCAAACTTATTGGTGGCTTTTCCACTGCCACCTGCCGCAGCAAAATATTTCTATCACATATACATGAATCGCTAAGTTCCATGATATTATCAGTGTAATGATGTGATCCGTTCAAGTTACGTGGTACTTTGTTAAAATATTTTCACGTCACCTCTGGAAAATTATCTGCCTTTAATTTGATAGGAAAATACCTTGAACGACTTTATATATTTATGTATAAAATTATATACAAAAATATATATAATTATATGCGATATTATATAACCGCATATAATTATATATATTTTTATACATCCGATATTATATAATCGCATATAATTATATATATTTTTATATTTAATTTTTGCCCTTACTGTCATTCATGTGTACGGTGTACCTTCTCTTATAATTGTATACATTATATATAAGTGTATATAGTATATACTATATATACACTCATTTAGCTATGTAATATAACATGTTCTGACGGACATGATTTCGTCTTATGTGTTGACCATATTTTATTTGCGAAATTCTAATTCTAATTAGAATTTCAGAGGTTCTGATTGAAGCGTTGTTTTATTACTTGTTATAGGATGTCTAGTTATCTACGACATTACGCCGATTAATTTTTTCGGAAATAACGTCTATTTTTTACATTAGTTTTATGTTTTCTATGCGTGAATGTTTTAGAGAATACAGGAAAATTTGTTAATTTTTTTGCATTACAATTTCTATTTAATTTATTATTCCCTATTTTTAAAATAAAACAAGAATTAAAATCTAGATAAACTTGCACAACTTTAGCCTATGACGATTTGTAATCTAGTGGTGCCCCCTGGTGGCATCCACAGCGGATCCCGCATTTTAGCCCCCTATGGGCAGACGATGACGATGACGATGACGATGACGAATTATGGCGACCCGCACTTTTCCCCTCGTTTTACGTTGTAGAAACAACAAGGGCAACACTAGCGACATCTGGTAATGAGTTTTGAAATTTGAATCCTAACTTGGTTAATATTATTAAAAATACCCGACCGACAATAGAACCCCAATATTTTATTAAAAATACCTGACAATTGAACTCCAGTGCTTGACAGTAGAACTCCACACGCGACAATAGAACTCCGATAATTTGAGCTGCGACTGTGCAACCAACTTAGGATTCAAAACTCATTACCAGATGTCGCCAATATCGCCTTTGTTGTTGTTACATCGTGAAACGAGGCGAAAAGGCGAAACAAAATTGTAGCTAATATGTACTTATATTCCTGTGATTTAAATTACCAAATTGAATTTCGTAATATATGTAGGTTTATCTTGACCTAGTTTCCTTGTTTTTATACTGTACCAACTTATTTCTTCAAATTCTAGATGCATAGGCCTACTGTCAGTCATTCCAACAAGTTGACTTAGCGCTCAGTCAATTTCCATCCATTAGGCCCATCATGCTGTCAAAGGCCTAAAACTCATGTTTGAAGATGAAGACCACATGTAGTGGAATACAAATCTGCCGAGATAAGGTATTTCCCAATGACTGCTACCAGACCATTACAATTCATATTTTCATGAAACATAGGTATTCTTGTTCATGAACCATAGGATCTTTTCTGAATCTTTCAATTTTGGTGGCTTACCCTGCCAGGCTGCCACAGCATGTTTGTTGTTATGTATGTTTTTACTTCTGTTTTAGAAGACAACCCAGCTAAGAGATAGGTACAGTTATATTTCTCTTAGGTAAATGTGTGTAAATTTGTAACTAATGTAGAGAATTTCCTTGTCCCATTCCCACTTACAGTTTCAGAGACATGAAGCGTGTGAAGTGAATAACCTGCCATGTGTATGACCATGTACCAGATCTGCTTGATGAAAGTCAAATGCTTTATTAAGTTTATCACCCATATGATAAGGTAAACATCAATACCACCTACCACGCTACTGCAATACTTCATGACACTTTCTTTAGCATCAGGAAATTTTTCTCAACATGTGGAGTAATGCTGTTGGTTGCTGTGAATTCCATTATTACGGTTTTTCATCATATACATTTCGGTGTGCTTCTTAGAAAAGGTAAAGATTGATATGCTTTATTCATTTTTATATTTTCATTTATGCAAAACATTTGTTTTTACAGAGCACGCAGTTTCTGTATGGAATCGACGAATCGTGTGGTCCTGGCACGGAGATTCTTGTGCCAATGCTGACCTTTGTCCATGACGGAAGAAGGACTTCCAACAACAATCTTCTCCATCCTCATCTTCCCGACGTACACTCATCTAGCTTCACTGCTTTTGCTGCTACAACTTGTCTTACTTCACCGACGAGTTGGAACACTTCCGTGGTCGCTACCCTTTGCTGTTACACACCTGCAGTTACTTACCTCGGGATTATGGGCAGGTACCGGACAATTGACTTATTTTCTTAGGTTATCTACCAATAGTCTAGTTGCGTTAAACTCTGTGTCTGTGTAATAATTCCAAAATCAGGCCCTTTTTGCGCGCAAAGTTTTACTTGGACGTTTCTTATTTCTAACGCTAGATGGCTTTTTGAAAATGTGCAGCTGTCAAAACAGTCAGTTTCATTACTTTGCACATCTTTTTAAACATTTATTGGCAGTTATTTTGTTGAAGAATTTAGTGATAACTAACGATAACTATTCCCCCAACAAAGCTCACTTGTTAGGTTTTCGATATTTGATTTTTTATTTCTACTTCCGGTTTACTCATTTCAGTCTGTAGTTTAGTAAATATTCATCTGACGTACGAAAGAACCACATATTCGTGATCCTCGTCGAATTTGTGGTAAAGTTCATGTTTTATTTTTTACGTATTCGTACTTCCGGTTTCGAAAATTTTCCTGAACTATAGTTCAGGAAAATTCTCGATTTTGGCCAAATTTTGGATTTCGTTTAAATCCCACCTAATCGAGCCCAAATTTCATGGGGATCACGAATATGTGGTTTATTTTGACGACAGCTCAATGGTTGAGGCGCTGTGGTTACTTCCGGTATACTTCCGGAATTTTTTTAAAAAGACTGCTATGAGCTTTGTTCTGTTAACAGTTCTCAACATTGCAAGCTTGATTTAAACTTTAAAAAATTGCATATTTAAATCTTTGAGCTAAAAAACCTGATTATTGTTTCTTTCTGTATTATGTAACTTTTATTGGCCTGTCAGTAATTAAGAATTGAATTTCTCTTTATTCAGGTAATGCAGAGGAAATTTCGAGAAGATGGACACCATAACGTCGCCGGTATCTCCAAAGTGTCAGCGCGGATCATCATTTGTTGTTGGTAATATGTTTGTGTTAGTTAACCCGTTGTCTGCCACGCCTTTGTTCTCCCCGCTCCTTAGCATGGGCCGCGCCGAAAGGCGCCTGTTTGGCAATGCACCAAGTTCCCCCTTGTCGATGCGGTGATGGATTCTCCTGTCACCGTGTCAGCCCGGACTTGTCAGCAATGGCAAGTCCCACTTTGGTCACGGATCCTTCAGACGTGGCGCGTAGAGTAAGTAGAGAGCAACCTACGGGTTGTATGGCGTGGCAGCCAACGGGTTAACTTAAGTGTATGTATGTATGTGATTGTAAAATGTGGTGGAATTGTGGGTGGAGGTGGGACAATAAAGCAATTCCTTTTAATGTTTTTGTTTGCTGTGTCTTATAATTTATAATAAAATAATGTTTAGTTCAAATTTGTATATTTTTTACAACTTTGAAGTTTTACATAAGTTATTGGCAATAGACTGATCAACTCCAGACCCTTCAAATAAACTTATGTGATAAACCATACACTATCTGCAACTCATTTGTTACACCAACTAATGTTAAAAACAGAGCTAGTAACATTAAAAATTTTTAGTAAACACCACATGTCTCTTTCGTTACTTGCCCTGTAAATGAAGTTTGTCCAAACACTAGAATATGTCGGAATACAGAGCGACTAGAGCAATAGGTCACCTCCAACATGCGAAATAGGAAAGATAGGTGGCAAGAGAAGTCGTACACAATGATCACCCAGGTTTTAAAAAAATTGATTTCCCTATTAAAGATCAACAATTCCCAGTGACTAGTAACTATTAAGATATGACCGACAAATCTGAACATAGTTATAATATTTAGGAACGTCCCTGTAGTAAGTTGGAGAAGCGGAAGGTGTGGTGTAATATTCAGGTGCCTTAGTGGTGTTGTAACTCGGATTGAGTAATACTTCGGAGCTTCGGTGTAGTTGGTCGGAGCAGCGTAAGTAGTGTTATAATACTCAGGTGCCTTGGTAGTTACATAGGGGCCTCGGTGTAGTATCTAGGTGTAGCGTAGGTTGTGGTGTAGTAAACTGAAGCCTAGGTGTAGTATTCCAATTCAACGTAGTACGAAGGAGCAGCCGCTGTGTAGAAGTTGGGGCTGCGTAGTACTTGGTCGCCTCAGTCGTAGTTGTGTAGCTTAGGGCAGAGTAATACTTCGGGGATTCGGTGTAGCGGCTCGGGGAAGCAAGCACAAGTTGTGGTGTAATACTCTGGAGCCTTGTTGGTGTAGTACTTGGGCGGCTCGGTGTAGTATTCAGCCGCTTTGGTGGTGTAATAAGTTGGAGCCTCGGTGTAGTACGTTTGATGATGTAACTCGGGGCAGCATCAGCTGCGGTGTAATACTCTGGAGCCTTGGTGGTGTAGTAATTGTGTGCCTCGGTGTAGTAACCGGTTCTTGCGAATGTTGTCGTTGTGTAGTAAGGCGGCGGCGTGGTGCTTAGGTATCCGCTATACCCAGGAGACATCGGTACACCAGTGATCGACCCAGCCTTCAACGATACGGCAAACGGTAACATCACGACATCACAATCAACTATGCGGTAAATAATTTGAACATTAATATTCAATATGTTACACAAACAGATAAAAAACAAATAATTTATACAAACTCCGTGAAACAGAATATTTACCCGATTGCGTACTGATAATACGACGAAGAATGCACTTGGTAACAGTGCACTGCAGTTTTTCATCCATGATACTTTGCCAGTATTGTTCTCTCCAGCCAATCGCCCTAATACAACAGCATGGTGATAATGTTCCACACAACAGCGACCCAATTTGATATCACAAAAGAACGTAACATCTCCAACCTAATGAAAAATAAAGTCCAAACCCAATAATTAGAATCTCATTTAACAAGAACTTCATATACTATCTAACAACAACATCAGAGCAGTCAATGTTGGTCAAGTTGTAATCACAATAGTACAATTAATATGAAAAAAAATGTTCAAGGATTCTTACCAACCAAACATTCGATCGTGCTTCAAGCTCGGTATTGACTCGATAACCACCAAAATCTCCTCTATTTCCAAACCAAAAGCAACAGACGTGTTTGCGTCCCAACCGACATGCAACGACGACATGGTCAGTTTAAATCTGGTGAAAAAATTTTTAGATTTTAATTAACATCGCCAAAACATGTACAGAAATAACTGTTTACCTTTTGACCATTGTTTAAGGTCAATGCGAACTTGTAATCTTCCAAAATTGCACCCTCAACATTGGCTTTGGGCAACACATTAACACTTTCCACTTTCCCCTTCTCGGTTGTCGATTGGCTCAAATATTTGGGAGAACGGAGAACTCGACCTATGTTACCGCCATCGATGTTGCGGAACAGCGCTACGTGCTCGTGGGCATCTTTAAGGGCACCGCTCAGGGATTGGAAAAGATTTTCGTTTAACACCTAACAAGAAAATAAAGGCCATTTTTAGAGAATTCGTAGAACTAATTCACAGAAATAAATTGTTAGCAGTTTAAATAGGCTCTTAAGACACTATCGAGCAGGAAGATTATCAAAGTTATTCAACATTCAAAAGGTGTAATCATTGAGACTTTTAAAGACAAATTTCGTTTGGCATAAACTGTTTACCTGTGACAATAAAGCACTTGTCGTAGGTGATGGTACGGCCATCGTCAAGTGCGGCTTGCCGACCGACAATGTCAAGTTTAACGGCGCGGTGTACACGTACGAATGTGTTATCTTTGCTATTGAATTCGACGCGATTGCAGTCGAATTTGTCTTGTTCGAAAGACAGACAAGGAAGGAAAACAAGTCATTAGTACATGTTGCACAAAATTACAATAATAGAGAACTCACCTTCACTCTTTGCCGTTACACTGTTTGAAACGAAGTTTATTCGAAACTTCGGGGCTGCCGTGTTGGTGATTTCTGTCGTACTTGGGCGATCCAATGTAGAATTCGACAGCTTTGGTAATGTAATAAGCTGGAGCCTCGGTGTCGTAGGTTGGGGCAGCATACGTAGTTGCGTAGTCTCAGTAGGTGCCTCGGTGTAGTACTCTAGCGCTTTGGTAGTGTAGCTCGAGGAGCAGCACAAGTTGTGGTGTAATAATCTCGATCCTTGGTGATTTAACTGTAAACCCAACAGTGCAACCTCGGTGTAGTATCTGGTCGTTGCGTATGTTGTTGAGTAATAAGGTGGTGGCGTTGCGGTTTGGTATCCGCCTTATCCAGGAGACGTCGGTACACCAGTGGTCGACCCAGACATCGACGATACAACAACCAATAGCAGCATGACGGCATAGTTAACTACACAATATTAAATATTCAACATTAACGGACATATTATCAAATAGAAAAAATGGAAATTGATACAAAATTCCATGTAGAAATACAGATTTTTTACCCGTGATTGCGACCTGGTAATACGACGAAGAATGCAGTTGTTGCCGGGTCGGAGATGCTCACTCGATGGACTTCTGTTGCCTTTTCTCTTTCCTTTTGAAAGATTTTCTCTCGTGGTCGACATCAACGATACAACACCCAACAGCAACACAATGCCATAATTAACTATGCAATAAACAATAGGAAATTATTTTTCGAAGGTAACTAGTCGTATCAACAACTAATAACAAGATAGAATAGATTTACGACTCGAAATAAAAATGAACATTTACCCATGATTGCGAACTGATATTACGACGAAATATGGAGTTGTTACCGTGTCGGAGATGCTCACTCGACTGATCCCTGTCAACTTTTCTCTCGCCTTTTATACAATTTTTTCTCACCCCTCCTCTTAAGCCTAATGGCTATTTTACCTTTTTGATAATGAAGCAAAACGTCCCGTTCTCACCCAACCTCTACACCAATGCCTGACACCTTTTACGTAATGATATCCATGACCTTCGATTGAAATGCAAACTGGCCTTTTTTTCTGCAGGTGACTTTGCCGGGGATGGGTCTGCAATAACCAATATCAAAATGAATACCAAATAGCTTACACTTGCGGCTATTGTACCTTTTTGATAATGAAGCAACACGTGTCATTCTCGTTTCTCACCCAACCTCTACCACTGCATGACACGTTTTACGTAATGATCTCCGTGACCTTCGAGCGTCAAGGTCATAGAAACCGGCCTTTTTTCTTTCTGCAGGTTGACGTTGCTGGGGATGGGTCTACAAAAACCAATATCAAAATAAATATCAAATCATAAATGATAATGGCTTAAATTTTAGTCACTTTAAAAATACCACATTTGACATTTGAGTCATTTGACTCGTTTCTTCGGTGAATGAATAAATCTTCCATTTCGAACCGTTTGAAGGACAGTCGGTTTTTTTAAATATTCTACTGCAAACTTTTCTAAGTTTCAAACACATAATCCTTGCACCTGCGGTCGGAGAAGAAAATCTAAAAAAAAAAAAAAACGATAAAAAAAGGTAAATTATTAATATAAAAAAGTACAAATCAAAGCTTCTCATAAAACGGTTGAATAAAATCAATAAAATAAGAAATTAGACGCAATTGCTAAAGTTCGATAGACTGTCAGAGTTCGTCCGCTACGTTTACAACGCATAACTCAAAAATGAACTTAAATGATCCTATGTAACCATCCAGGAGAAGCGGGGGGAATCGTATTTCCATAACTGATTTAGGGGTATCTAAAACGCAAATCAAATGATTGATTGACAATACCTGAACTCAGAGCTATGGATTTTGTAACCGCAAATCAACAATGAGATCCTGCTAGCAGCTATTTAACATAAATGAATAACATTTACAGGAGCTACCCTTACCCTGTCTTTTACATTGATAGGTCTACCATCTTGAATAGTTGATTACCGCCAGAACCTATCGCGTGTCGTTTGATGCTGCATGAACAAAAGGGAAAAAAAATTTCAACCTGTTACATAACCAACGCGTTTCTGCCACAGTAAAGTCTGCGCAAGTAAAACAATGTTTTGACACTCGCTTTGTTTTCGTTGCTAAGCAGTAAAATGTGATGAAATTTGGGTTTTGCTCTTCACACGGAATGTAGACGGAAAGGATTCGGCTCGGATATGTAAAGGATCGTTGGCTGCTGAAAAATTCACATTATTTTCTGCGAAAGCAAAAGCTTCATGTCGTATATAGCATTACCTTTTTTAATATTTTCTTTTTTTCATTTGGTTTAGCGTTTCGTTCATTGACTCCTTGTCACCAAAACCCTTCAATGGACAACACCTCCGCGTCATCTGGGTAATACAAACAATTGAATTAGTAGCTTTAGCAATTTGACTAACGTGTAATTACGTACTCTCGTTTAAGCCTCGATTGAATGGCAACCCTAAAGGTTTCAGGATTGTCCGGGCCGCTCAAAGGAGGCGTTGTTCTAGATTTAAATTCTTATTTTAACAGACCGTCCGGTTCAAACTGCTGCCAGTCAAGCAGGGGGAGACACTGCCCGACTGACTCGACCAGGGAGATTGCCCGCCCATGGTTAAGAGAAACCGGAAAAAGAGCGAAGAGGGCCGAGGAACAGTTTTTAAGAGAGCAATGCATCATAGTAGGCTTCCGGCTTAGACTCATGACCCTCCAACAGATTTCATCGAATCATGCGCCTTGCAAGTCCCCGTTCGACCAAACATCTCCCTTCCTCCTGGTTGTCGCAGCGAGTGAGTGACCACCGGCGGGCGTTGGTTAGTGGTTATTTAGGGAAACGGGGCCACTGAAGAAGGGAGCCCAGATATGCACTTGTAATTTTTCTACATCTACATAATTTATTGACGAGTCTTGAATTTCAGTAACCTCTCCTCAGTTTCACCGGTGTTTCAAGGCAACGGCAGCAAGTGATTAAACTGAAAAAAGAATAGAGATTTTAATTAAAAGTCAATAACTGAACGAAAAATCAAGCATTACCTCAACGCCTGTACAGGTAACAAGAGACGACATATCGACATAATGCAGCCGATAAAACAAGACCGACAGCCAACAGGCAACATTGACTATTTAAATAACCCGACTCTTCAACACGGCATTTACTGCACAGACACAAACATATACAAATGACACATTTAAGTGTGATGTTGAACTGCAAGTCTGCACAAACTCCATTTCAGAGCATCTCTCAACTAGAAAGGGACAGCAAAACCACTGTACACCAAACAGTAACGCCATAAACAGCTCAAACATCAAACTGACGATGAACTCCTACAAAGCAATAGAACATTAATGAACCAATAACATTTTGAAATGTGAAAAAAGATACCAATAATAAAATTTACAAAGCAAAACAACAAAATGCAAGTGATTTTAACTTTGGCTTACAACTGTAAAATAAATGGATCAAACACTTAGTAGTTAAGGCAGTGATTTACTTCAAATGTACACAAAACTAGAGAAAAAGAAATCAAGAAGATGACCAAACACCCAAAAGTTTTTAAGAAATTAGGGAATTTCTGATTTGTTAGATAAAAAAAATATACAACTCTTTACAAAAAATTTCCACAAAAGCTATCTTATTTGGAAGCACAAAATAAGCAAGAATTTGTGTGCTACATTAATCAAAAGAAAAATTATGATTCAGAGCACGCTGATCAAACAGGTGACTATCTTATCACAAAAACTCTGAAGCAAGAATCATCACTATGTCACTAATTTTTCACATCCTATCAGAGATCAACTTATGATTTGAATACAAAATTTTAAAATAAACACGAGACTTCCCAAGTTACAAAAAATTATCTCAATCAAATCACCTTTGCAAAAAGTGTTCTTGCTGTTGTTACACTTCAAAGGTAACACTTCCACACTTCAGAATAACACCAGCACCATAGTCTATGGTCGATAGACTGCATGCAGCAACAGCTTAACTTAGCTTGATCACCCCTTTCACCAGCTGGCTGCAACAAAACCATTTGCATGACGGCAATGAAGACTTATTAGCTGTGTTCTCAAATTCTCTAACCAATAAGCAGAGATCTGCTACCTACTGAACATAAATGTATAAAATATATTGCATTATTGTATAGAAATTGATTTACAAATTTACTTGAATTGTCTGTGGTCATGGGATAAGACGGTTACAGGTAACAATAGACAACATTTCGGCAAGAGGCATCTTCGTGACACGGCACCGATCAACTCGTGGAGAAAGGCAAGACCTTCGCCATGCTATCAGAAAAATGAAGTAGTAAATTTTACTTTCTTAAAAGTCTAAACTCTTCACGATTCACTTACTTGCACATAGCTTTTAGTTCAAGTCGATTCTGCTTGGTGGGATAAAAGTCACGGCGTGAAAAAAGACTAGTTTCACTTTGCTTTACGTAAATGACAGTGTGAATTTAACGTGCTCAGATGCCTGTAACAATCAGACACCTTACTTATCAGCGTTTGTTTAACAAATGAAGATTAAAGGTGAAGTGCATTTAGCGCCCCCTTACGGACTCTGTGTCTCTGTCCATCTAGCGGTAGGAAAAAGACATAAATTCATTTTCATTTTGTTCGATTGGGGTAAGTTCGCTATCGCTAGTCTTTTTATTGCATAGCCTATACAATGAGGTTATGTTTTATTGGAACTTCCCAACAGAAACTCAAGCAAGTAATCAATTAATCATGTATCACAGGTAATCACAGCTGCCGTTGCCTACTACGCGAGGACGCGGCCATCTATTAAATTGCTTAAAATAGACCTCAAAATTTTACTTCAAAGTTGTTTTCTGCCCTGCGTTTTTTACATTAAAATTCTGATTTTCAAGACAGATTTAATTCAATTACGTGGACTTCTGAAGATAACTCAATCCTATACGATACAATTTTTTTTAAATCTTGGCTTGGGAGGTTGTGAGTGAACGATAAAATTTTATTGTTCCGGATTTCGTGCTTAAAAAGTAGAAAATCGCAACTCAAGAACATCCCGGAACTTGGTCTTAATAGCCGAATTATTTTCTACCGATTACAAACCGTGAATTAGTCAACTTTTCTATTTAATCAACGAAACTATTCATTGTATTTTTTATTGAACTGCAATAGTCTATAGTTTCATTTTGAGGTCTTTTGTGTATTAACTTTTTCGTTTTTGTAACGTTGTCTTGTATTGACCGAACATCAAAGATAAAATTTGAATAGTTTTATGACACTTGTACGTTTTAGCGTTAATGGTGTGGCTAACGAATTCTGAATCCAGAAAATGTTGTGTACCCGCGTCCACCATTGTTCGTTTCGTGTAAATTCCCTAAAGAAAACAACAGATCGGGTAACTTTAGAAAATAATCTTTTACCAACAAATCTTTAGTGGATTGCGCATATGAAGTATACGCTTACCTTCTTGCAAGACGAGGTAGACTCTGTCGCCTTGATTGAGTGCCAAAATAGCAGTGTTGGATCCGCTTTGATATCCATTAGTATCGCCCCAAGCCGACACGACCTCTAGATTATTTTTTACCAAAGACAGCCTGACAAAATTAATTCTCGTTATTGTTCATTCAAAATTGAGATTTAAATGGTTGACAAAAACTTACTTGAATTGTCTGGTTTGCGTTGATAGGCCATGATACGTAAAGTAATAAAGCCCGGGGTAGTAACAAACAAATTCGCTACGATCTGGGTACCAACCGTAGCCAATATCTGTCAAGGTGTAGTCGAATCGAACTTGCGTAACTCCGACTCGCGTAAAATCTGAAGCTCGAGCAGCACTGAAAGCGACAGAGTCAGCAGCTACTGACCCTGGAGGAAGTTGAGATCCGCCAGGTAAAACACCTCCGCCGGGGAAAACACCGCCGTTGTTGTTAGGGAATCCTCCAATTCCTGGTTGATTAAAAGTTCCAGGCGTCTGCCCAAATCCACCAACTTGCCCTTGTTGGCCGAACCCTCCAACTGGCTGTCCAGGTGAAAATTGTTGAAATCCATTGTCTTGCTGATTGAAATTGTTGCCACCTCCAAATGCGTTTTTGAAAATAGGATTTCCAAAAATCGTTTCTTGACCCAACAGGGTGCCCTGACTGCTCCCGGTGTTGGACTGTTTGCCCAAAGTGTCGGTCACTGATCGTGTGCCAGTCGAGTTTTTGGCTGCGCTTGGCGGTGAAAGGAGACCAGGATCAACGGCTTCCACATCTCTGATTTTATCCACTTTGATTGACGGTCTGATGGTGGGAGCTGAGGCTCTTCTAGCGACTGTGGCACTATTCGGTTTTATTTGCTGGTCGGCCTGACACGTCAGTGCAACCAACGCAAGGACAAATAAACTGTAGCTGCAAAAAGAATGTATTACCATTAATAATGATATTAAGAAGAGAAAATAAATGTCAAGGGGACTTACTGAAACATGTTCGCTGACATCGAAAATACCTGGAGGACTGTGAGTTTACAATAGACGTGCTTGCGCTTTTATACTATATGGTGGTGGATGACTGAAAGCTCCCCGTATCTTTGTACTTTCTCTATGGTACACAACCGAAAATTCTTTCTCCTGTTGATGGACCTGCTCTGTTGACTCGAAACGAAAGTGTAAGTCTATAGGGTGGTGGTGACAGTAAGAGGAAATGAGGTGGAAAACCCAACGTCCGGGATATAAAAATAAAGAAATTTTGGGCAATTTCGATGATTTCTTGCTGCATTCCACGGAAACGGTCAAACGCAAGTACACATTCAAATCAGGAGAGGACATTGAGAAGTTGCATGTGATTTGTCCTCTCAATTCCCACGGACTCGGATACGTCGGATTCGTGCTTCGGCAGCTGGGCGGATGTTTTCCACTGTGGAATAAAGAGTTGAAGAAGATTAGCTTCACTTTCTATTATGAAAAGACGTTTGGAAGGGGCGGATGGCCTGATACCAAACGTTTTGTTTGCTGAGGCACGAAACACGCTAAAACTCTCAGTCCGGCGGTCGGCCATTCGACCGGAAACGGCGCCCGACGACCCGTCCGTCCTTGCGTCATCTAATAGAAGAAGAAAGTATTTTCCCCGACTCGATTCACGACAGGTTTCGTGTTTGAATAACTCTAAAAAAATAATAATTCATTCAAAGCGTCGTATTTTTATACTGGTCAAAAAAAGGAGTCACAGCCAACAAACACACTATGGGGAGATAAAAAAGAAATAGAAATTATTTTGTTTGTTAAATTGGGTGCATCAAATGTGACTCTCGTTGAGGGAACACATATCAATCATGCCGTTTGTCTCCATGAGACGGCGCCGACGGAAGGCCTCGTAATGGATGGCGGATGTTAATTCAATCAAATCTTGCATGCGATTCCTGTCAAATAAAGAAACGATACGTGAAATTGGGGAATTTCCAAACATTTTTCTTTTCTTCTATTGTTACAAGGAGATTATTTCTACCTGATGAGAAGATTTCGCAAATGGTGAAATTCACAATGACTCGGGTCTTCCACCTGAACAAGACCCCAGCCATTTTGGCGTCCTAGTACCATTCGACCACTGACATTATGAATTTGTTCACTACCAACAACGGCGAACGGAACCATTTTCTGAAATGATCCAATGAGGAAAAAATTACAAAGTCAAGAAAAGAAATGCGGTTGATTAACCTACTCTGTACGACTCATTGACTCCGTAATCATCTGGATGGTCGTATTTGGCCAAAGGATAAACGCCGATCCTATGACGAGCCAAATCTTGTTGAATGTTCTTTTTAAACTCTTGCCTCTCCTGTTTGATGCGGGTTAGAAAAACAAGACGTCAATCGTAAATAAAACGGTACCGACAGACCACTTAATGAATAATATTACGTCCAGAGTTAGGGTATCCGCTTTGGCAATGACTGGAATTATGTTGACCACATTGTGTAGCCTCTGAAGCACTTCTAAGTCCAACGGGCGTAATCTGCATGTTTATTTAAAGAGGAAAAAGAAAAAAGAGGCGCATTGCATATACATACAATCCATCAACTGACGTATACGCGCAAGCTTAAAACCGTTATAATATACCCGTGCCCGGTAGGTGGTATGAAGTATAGACAGCAATGCACTCTGGTGTCGTGAATCCAGCGTGTTCTCTCGGCACCTTGCTCCTCGATCAAGTACTTTTCGTACTGTTCGTTGATGTATTCCAAAGCCGGCTCCCAACTGAATAAAATATTCAACCAATGCTATAGGAATGTTCATCTTATTCTTTTTATCATTCTTAAAAAGAAAAAAGGGAATTTTTCGCTGTACCAATTCGTGTTGTCGATGCGATCGCCGTAGCCGGGTGTGTCGGTCACGGTCAAATCCAGCCGAATTCCGTTCTCGTGGATGGCTGCAAAATGAGACAACAAGAGGTGGATTACGTACAATGCATCAAAATGAAGAGGAAAAAGGAATGTGAATGCTCAAACCTGTTTGAGTCGTACGTATTTCAGCCGTTTTGGCAGGTTCTGATCCCGAGACACTGCACGTACGAGGAAGTACGGAAGAACGGAATAAAGTGTTGATGAGAGTCGACTTGCCTAGCCCACTGCGGCCTTTGATTCAAAAGGAGAATTTCATATAAAAGGAGGTCAGAATTTAGACGTAGCCTTTAGAAGAGAAAGGAGATGGATGGTGCTTCGTGACTTACCCACAACCATAATGTTGAGCGTGAATCCTCTACGGAGGGCTAGTCTTCTGACTTGTTCTTGGAGTTGATCTAGACCTATGACGTAATCTGACGATTGTATTTTGGACGGCTGCACTGCTGCCGGCGGCTGGCGGAGTGTCGGCCGAATCTGAGCAATGCTGGTGACTGGATTCGGTGCTGCGGGAGATTCATCCGATTCCGATTCGGACGACGAAGATTTCTCGTCGATAATTTCTTCTTTCGTCACTTTCTTGTTGTCATCCGCATGATCTGCCGGATGTGGTTTCACCAGGCCGTTGCTGCCTGTAACTGAACCGAAGGAATGGTTGATGTTGTCCGTGTTTTCCGGCGCTGCTGCTGCTGCTGGCGGCGTCTTGGCAATGTGAGATAGGATTTTGGGCAGCGATTTTTGATGAGCTGGAACAGGGCCGCTAACGGGAGAATTCGTTGTTTCTGGCCTGCCAAATTGCCTCGTCAATTCGTGGACTGCAAAGCGAGTGTTGCTCCTTCCGCCTTCGGCTGACATGATTCCCGATTTCTCGTCGTCGATTGTAGACGCACTCCTTTTTCTTTTGTTTAATAAGGCTGGCGGGCCGGTATCGAAAGTGACGGCCAATCGAAAAGAATAAACAAAAAGAGAACATAAAAATTTGAGAATATAATAAGACGTACTTTGGAAACGGTAGTTGCTATTATTATACCCCCACCGGAATAATCATAATCATTAAAGTTAATTTTTTGATTGCACAACGCCGCCATCACGATTGAAAAGGAAATAGCCTTATAGGGACGTTTCCGGTACACGGCTCACCAACCAAACAAAACAGAAAAAAGAGAAAAAATAAAAAAATCCCGATAATGATTTCCCCTGTGTGACTGCATGTGGATAACATTGGACCCTCCCTTTTGCGGTTCCCATTTCGTATTATTCCAATAAACGGGTTGTCGGCGCAACACGAACCCCTTTTCCTGCCGAGTGAAACTTTGTAACGTCCGATTATGTGTGTGTGTGTGTGTGCGCAACGTTCAACCGATTCCACAACTTATCTGATCATTCGGTTATCTCTCGAACACACACACTCGGTCACTGACAAATTATTTATTGGCGATTTCACTATAGTCGACGAGGCGCAACGAATCGACAACTTAACCAACAACCAAAAGAAACAATTAAATATACAAGTAAACACGTATAGAAATAGGAACCGTGAAGCCATGTGTCACCTTGTC
This sequence comes from Daphnia pulex, assembly GCF_021134715.1. Classification (NCBI taxonomy): domain Eukaryota; kingdom Metazoa; phylum Arthropoda; class Branchiopoda; order Diplostraca; family Daphniidae; genus Daphnia; species Daphnia pulex. The sequence continues at coordinate 5,031,246 of NC_060018.1, read as the reverse complement.
GGTTGCTATTCACGACGACGACGACAGAAACTTGACGGATAAAAAATGTTGTTGTTACAATCACTCGACGAAAATTGACCGCACACTTTATTAGAAAGGGAGAGAAACCGAACACAGAAATTTCACATGCTGCCAGACCGAACGGTGGCAGAACACAACTCTGGGCCGAGCTACTTCTGTTGTGTACCCAGCACACACACACCAGTGGTGTGTGTGTGTGTGTGTGTGGGAGTGGGTGTCTGCTCTAGTGTGTGTATACGCAGTCGTTCGTGAGTCGATCGGATATATTTTCACGGGTATATGTGCGTGTGCATGCGTCGTGTTTCGACAATCCAAACACGAACCAATCTGTCAGTGTGAATAACTATTATTTCACTATCAAAATATGCACCCAACTCAGAAAACTGTATTGGAGAAGCGATGGAGAGATGAGCTGGCAACCTTGTTTTTCCAATCTCACGGTTCACTAAATTAATTTATTTTCTTTTGTCCTGTTGGTATAACTTTTGGACGAAGTTTGACACTCGTCGATTGTGTAACTTGATCAACCAATCATTAAGGGGGATCGGCTGGCGTCGAGACAAATAAGGAAACGACACACACATATATTTCTGGCTGGCTTGTTTCCACTACAACGACATTAACAGAGAATAGACGACGAGGGGCTGTGCTGCTGAGCTGAGCTACCGATCGTCTCGATAAAAGATGATGGAGGCTCACTGATGTTCTTCATTCGGGGAGGCTATATTTGTTTATAATAATGGGGTCGAGAGAACGTCCAGAGTCTGAAGCATCGCCATCTGACGATCGGTCGCCTTTTCAATTGATATTTTTTAACGATTTAAACAAGAGTTATGTCTGGATGCGGGCAGCAGCACAGGCTACTGGTTATTTTAACGACTGCTGGCGTGCGTGTATATAAGAGAGAAAAAATCCCGCTCTCTTTTTCTCATTTCAAAGCCGAGTAAGCAGCAAAACCATTTCGAATGCTCTGAGAAAAATAATATGTGTACTAGACTACAAGACTTGGTGGTGGTTCTTCACGGTCGTGTGCTCAAACCCCAAAGCCACCGGATTGGTGTTTCTCCACATCTCTCACGTTTCGCTATAAGGAAAAACAAGTTGAGTCTGAGGGACTTTGACGGAAAATCAATTGGAGTGTGTATATCCCCCCCCGCCTCACCATCATATCTATACGAACCAAAACCACACAAGACGAAGATGACAGCAGCTTCGAAATCGAGTGAGTCTATACCCAAGGACAATGAACTCGTCCACAAAACCGGATATTACAATCAAGACGAGTTGCTGACGGACGAGTTGAGCTCTTACAATGACGATAATATTCCCAACACTTGGAATGTGGCAACAACCACACACACACACGCCGCTCTTTTACATGACGAAACGTCAAACACAACTCTCGATATCCAAAACAATCATAAACACACAGAGAAACTGTGTCGTCTGCTCCAACATTTTGGGGAATGTCGGTGTGTTTTTTCTTTTTCGTGGAAGGGGGGGCGAGGTGGAGCATTGACAGATGGATAGTTGTCTAGTTGCTTAAAATAAGTTCTTACCTTCTATTCAGTTGCTGTTGAAATACGGTTCCATCCTCGTCACAGCTCAGTCGTTGGGCAATTTAGACGCAACACAAATACAGAAAAAGAAACGATAATGAAAGAGCGAGCTCAGACTCTCTTGTGTTTGCGACCGTTTCACCACCACCCCCGCACGTTCACTAGTCTTAGTAGGACTGGACTGTGTTTTGTATCTTCTTGTTTGTCACTGATAAAAGAAAAATAAAAGAGGAAACCAACCGAGGAGGATGGAAGAAAAGGGGGGAACTAAATAACGTCGCGGGAGGGTCGAGTCTTAACTGCAGTTATTTGAAAAGGAACTAAAAGGAAAGAGAGGGGAGTCAGACGGACCAGAGTGTGTCAAACACCCCTCCTCTGTCTCACTGAAGATTTTTCTTTAAAAAAAAGTCTGCAGAGTTTTTTCTATTTTCTCTTTTTTGGCCTTCGAAAATGTTACGCTCTCAGCGCCATCTGTGAACAATCACCAATTTTTTGATTTTCTGCCGTATCGAGGCCATGACAAATTTCCAGTCGATTCAAGTCGAAATTGATGGGGCGATAAAATAGCTAGAAGAAACGGTAGAGTGTCAAAAAAGGCGAGTACATTCCGTTACAGTTTTCCTGGTTGAACCTCAAATCTCTCACACGTAATACTGCTGCTGCTGTGCGCGCGCATCTCGTATATATTTCGAAATGGTAACGGAAGATCGGGTTATATTGGAGATTCCCATAGCGACCGGGCGGAAATGGAAGCGACCGCAATCGAAAACAGCGTGACACAACACATCCCCCAAAAATTCACCAACAAATAAAAATGATGATAATGAAAAAACAAAATAATAATATTTTCGTGTGGAGTGTGCCAAGATTGTACCATTGGCCAATGAGAAACTATCAAGTCTCATTCTCTATATTTGTTTTTCATATTTTCTTTCTTTGCATCATCAACGAGAGCTATACATCGGCGCGCGTGGGCGATCACTACCAACAATTTTTCAAAATGGAGAGAACGAGTAATGATAAAAAAAAATTTTGTTGTTGTTTTATAACAATAAACAGCGGGAGGGAACGGGGAAGATGCATCTTGATCCAACTGCGACGCCAAAAGGTGCGGAAGGGAGCTGGTGGAATTCTGTAGATATGCGGCTAGGTATTGAATTAATCTTATTAATGTTTTCTACATGCGGGTATGAAAGAATAATAGAATAAAGAGAATACAAGAGAGAAGGATAGAGAAAAGAGAGTTAGTTAGTGGTGGAAATACTACATTTCCCTTGACAGCATATGTTAATTCCTTTTTTTGTTTTGTTTTGGTTTTTACACATCTCGATCGACATCGATCGTTGCTTTTCCCATAAGGCTCGAGCGTCAATAAGACCTACGTTCCATCATCATTTGTCTTGTGTGTACAGCATATAGCCATAATTCTCATCAGATTATACACTGGCCAACAACCGTATGGGAATCTCTCGGTAAGACGGCCAAGAGCGGATTTTGGAGGGGGTGTCAATTACATGGTAATCTTTTTTTTCTTTTCTTCAAATATTAGAGGGACAAACAGAAGTTCTCTCTTTTGCTATATATCGATTTCTTCCCGATCCAAAATAATAATAAAATAATCGAAAACTTTTTCTTCTTTTTTGGGTTGTTTAATAAAATTGCTGGTGTGTATCATTTCAATAGTCTTCCGGCTTCGTGATCTCTACTATACACTACTACTTTAAGTACTGTTTCCAATCTGACAAAACAAACTATTGTGCTTTTCAAGTCCCTCCCGTGATTTTTACCTAAATCGAACAAATGATTTCGAGCCGCATCATCGTGTCACCTAGACGACCATTCACACCCACCAACAAAATTCCAAGAAATTGAAAAAAATCCTCCCCGTTTTATAAAGAATGTGTACAAAAGAGAGGGAGACAAAATAAAAGAATGGACAGCGCAACACAAGACAAATAAAATTTAAGGAAAAATAGGTAATGTAAGATAAAAGAAGGGAACCCCCCACCTCTCCCTCCCCTTAAAAAAATTCAAGATGAAGAGATTAGAAACTAAAAAGTAAACTATGCAGCGAGATAAAAAACAGGCGGAGGATTTTGCCAATCAAAATTCGATGAGGGGAAATTGCAGCAGATGTGGTTAAAAGAAACGCAGAGTTGTATTGTCGCAAATATTGCCTACGTTGATAATAAATTCCCCGTCCCTATTTAAAACAAATCTACTGATAAGGGGAAATACGAATGGATATAAGGGGAGGGGATAAAAGGGAGGGAAAAAGGTGTGTTAAAAATTACATATCTATATTCATAAGATGCTGTTTATATGTACTGATTGCGCGAAAGGAGGGGGGGGGGGGGTGGCGCTAGATGTGTGAGTTTGATTGAGAAACATTCTCTTGTTATTAGTCAAGAATAATCGATTCCTTCGCGCAGACGACGCCGCATTCCCATTTTCGTTTGTGTTGGTTTTGAAAATATTTTTCTTGTAAAATTGCCGTCACGGGGTATTTTTTCTTTTTCCAATGGCCGTTACAGGTGAAGGGGGGTAGTAGAGGGAGGGTGTTGGGTTCAGAAGGGGGAAAAACTAAACGATATTGGCAAGAATTCACCTAGCCGCCAGACTACCTATTCGGACGGCCACCGCGGCCACCAACGCAGCACCTCGACCACTTCCATCCTCCGACAACATCAAATCGAACTGCAATTATTCAAAAATAAAGAAACAATTATTAAAACAGGAATTATGTTGTTTTTAAAAATAAAATGAAAAATGAAAAACAACAAGTCTCTGCTGTCTATCGCTAGAGAGCGTCACTGACAAGGAAAGAAAATGATTTGTTTTGTTTTTAAAAAACAAAAAATTGACAGGTTTTTCCTTGTTTTCGTCTCTTGTTTTATCGAAGAGTTCATCAACTCGGAAGATTGTTTTTTCTCTTCATTTCCAAGTTGATGATGGGGAAAAATTGATAGTGACTTTGTTATTGTGAGCCTGCGGAGGAGAGACTGACTCACCGTTAGTCCGGGATTGATGAGCTGTCGGATCTTTTCAACCATCAGATCATGGAAGTGAGGGTGGAAGCGATAAAGGGAGCCATCAACGGCCACCGTCACGTGCTTTTGACCCATCTTGTTGAGAAGACAAGCCACGGCTGCAGCGGCGATGTGGGCCGCCCGTCGAGAAACGGCCTCGCAAATGTAGCGCACGTTGGCGCAATCTTCGTCCGAGGCATCTTCGTAGCCCAACTCTTCCAGCACCTGACGACAGCACGTGTATTCACCCTTCTTGTCACTGAAGTAAAAAACAAAACAAATTAATTTGTAAGTCATAACAATAAATCAAAGTGTCCAAACCAACGCACCTCTCGATTTCAGAGACGTATTTCGTAAAGAACTGGCCCGGTTCGAATAACACTTCTGGGCCCATGCCATCAAAGAGAAGTCCTTCTCGTGTCAACTGGGCTAAAACGAGACGAGTCACTTCACCCATGTACATTCCCGAGATCATTTTCTCAAATCTGGAACAGAAAAATAGAAAGACGAGAGAGAACTTGGTCAAGTATCAGGGGCGACGGACGAATTGAATGTGAGCGTGAGTAGCGTACAATTGCCGTCCAGGGTTGAGTGAATGCTGGTCAATGGTCCGATCGTATTCGGTCCGGATGAATTCGAGCGTTCCGTTGTCGCCGAATGCGCCCAGCTCCGTGTTGATGACGACCTGGTTAGGTTCTTCGTAATCGCCGTCCCACAGTTGTACGTTCTCTAATCGCTCCACGTAGCACGCATTGATTCCAGTTCCGAGAATGAGACCGATCCGGCATGCCTGGTTCTTCCAGGCGCAAGCCATCAAAGTCCCGGTCGTGTCATTCAGGACGGCCATCACGTCGATCTTGATATCACCCCGACGAGCGATTGCCTCCTACCAGATTACGTATTTCATTAGCTCATTCATTGGATACAAGTCAATTGATTTTTTCTTTCTTCAATCAAACGAACCTGGAGAAGTCTGACAACATCTTCGCCTTCGACGCCTGAACACTTGAATCCTTTAGTCCAGGTGGCCAATCGGGCCTTGGTTAAACCTTCCTGGCTGCAAGGGAAACTGAAAGTGAAACCCAGGGGCAATGGCGACACGTCCACCATATGCTCGTGCATAAAAGTGGCTAAACATTCAGCGATGTGGTCGAATAACTGCACAGATGAAAAGAAATCAACATCGTCAATTATTTAAGGAATTTGAACTTTGATTTGATGTACCCCGGTTCCAGGACCAAGCATGACACTCTGGGGAACGGCAAAGATTTTCGACTCCTGCATTGACATAAAAGAAACCATTTAACGTGACGTAATCAATCGAAATTATTGACGGAATGTGAACGAACCATGTGAAAGATGTGAGGACCCAAATCGATGAGCAGAACACGAAAGTTGGTTCCGCCTAAATCCAGCGCCAGAAATTTTCCACATTCTACCGGATTGAAACGGTATTAAATTCAAAGTTGAATCAATTACGCAACGCATTGGAGTCAGTATCACGCACGGACACTGACTTGGTTTGTAGCGGCACTACTCAAGGTTAACGGGTCAGTGGCTGCATGCTGCTGCTGCCCAAGACATTACAAACTACAAGCCATGTACGGTGTGATTATTTTAGCCTTGACTTTGAATGAATTTTCGAATTGATTTCCTATTTTCACGAAAATTTAAGGGGTCTCGGAAAATGTTGCTACGCAATTTGGCAAGGTCATAAACTAGTAGACGGTGAACACGTTTCAGCCTCATGCCGAAATGGAACAAAGCCATCTCCTAAAAAATGTTGCAGACATTGACGCTATGCATACATGTAGAGATTTATTATAATGGCAAGTTGGAGAGACGCCAACTACCTTTTTTATTTTATCTTTTGTCTGATATTGCGCAACGCTTAGCGAATACCAACCGAACAAAATCCTAGACGATTAATATTTCATTTGAATTACCTTCGCCGTTGGGCAGTTCCCTGACGTAGGTGGGAAAACATTTGACGGTTGCCTCTTTATTGGTGTCCTTATTGAGTCCTCGGTTGATCTCGACCAGCAATCGTTGACACACGTCGCGTAGTTGTTCGTCCGACAAGATAAGTTCCGCGCATCGCTCTTCGATCTGTTCAATAATAAAAAAAAAGAGAAGAATGAAAAATTAAAAAAGAAACGTTTCATTTTAGCTTAGCAACTCGGCTATTTAGTGGAGTACTCGACGACTGGTTTGCTCTTTGGACTGGAAGATACGATATGACGCAATCTAATCAAAGAGATAATTCTTTCGCTAGGGAATAAATCGATCCACGTGTAGGATCAGCTTACGAACATGAGAGACCTTTGAATTTTCGACGATGGACGCCAAGATGTAAAACAAGTCATAAACTGTCAGATTGGTGGGTTCTCTCTTTTCATCACTAGCGGGAAGTCTCGACTTTGATTTCCATATGTTCGTGCTGCACACAGCCATAAGCTTTCGTATCGATGACCACCATATCCGCCCGATCTCCGTTACGCCATTTTGCCATTAGGAATCGATTTGAACTTTTTGGGATTTTTTAAACAATTTAAAAAAAAGGGTTATTAGGTGCGAACACTTACGCGTCGGGGAACGAGTCGCTGTTTGGCCCGGCTAATGCGGGCCAGCCAGCGCATCAACATGGAACGCCAGATCCTGCACTTGCCCGTCATTTCGTCCGTCAATCAAACAAAAAATCACGTGGGATCAAGTTCGCAAACTTCCACACCAAAGTGGAAGCGATTTGGGATGATGTTCGGTTGATTTCAAAGGAGACCTGGAGCACGACAGACGGCCTGACGATGACTGGTAAGTTGGCAGTTGAGATCGACGAGTTTTTAAAACGTGAAATGACACGGTTTCGTTGAGACGCATATACTATATGCTCTTCTTTCTTTCAATCCCCTTTTTACAACCAGCACGTAGGATCAGTTGACAGTTGTCCGATGATTGGCCAACCACCGTGAATCGGGCGGATTGAATTTCCCACTTTTTTATTTTATTTTATTGCTGAAGCGGTGGCAAAGTGAAGTTCTCCCTTACAGGAGTGCGCAGTCCGGCCGTATCCAAAACCGACACCTTCCAACAACTCGATCCCACTGGATGTAGGCTAATTCTAATTGTTTTTCTGGTGAAACAATAGACAAATTAAACTGTATTTTTCTTTCGAGATATGGTGGTTTGGGGAAGTTGGTGGGCTGACGTGACGTGAAGCAAAAATAAGAAGGGGCGAATCAAAGTGGCGGGGCGCGGTTTCCTGCTGACCGGGCAATATCTCCAGTGAAACTCGGCCGAGTCGTACGAAATCTGATTCTGCGCTACTCACTGGAAAAAAATTTTTCCGACTAGATACTTTATTTCACGGGGGGATGGACGAATGCCTGTCGTATTTCGATCGAGATGGTGGCAGGTCTGGCCAGGATGTTGGACGCTCTCGTTTATATATCCCGACACGTGTGCAAATGAAAATGTGCTGCCGACTGGAACCACTGGGCTGGACGTTCCGCAGAAACGACAACCTTGTCCTGCATCTTTTTTTCCCTTCCCCTGCACTGGGCATTGCCATTTCACACACACACATCCATCATCCTAAGGTGATTGCAAAGACATTTTTTCAATTAAAAAGTTTCCAGGAAACATTTCGCGAAAAGTGTAATAATGATCCTTATCCCGGATATTACAGCCCCAGGAGGAGCCAGTACTGCGCCACACTGACGAATCGACTTTTGTTTTTTCTTGTTCCAGGCCCTTCTACACACTGACAAGTTCCGCACTAGTGGAAAAAAAAGTAGCATCCGTAAATAAGGACAAAAAAAGGCCCACAAATAGGGATCGATCTTGTAACAGCCAAGGTTGCAGTGGCCAGGGAAATGCAGTAGGTAGCGCAAAAAAAAAAAAGAAAAATACCCGTTATAGATGGCTGGATCGATGGCTAAAGAACAGGCGAAGGGCAAAGCGTTGCGCCGGCTGGGAAACGGAAAATCAATAATCCAGTAAAGGTCATTGGCGGACGCCGCGCGCGCAAAAGGGCGTCATGTTCTTTTTCACGTAGACCTTCGCGAATAAAAGCAAACCAAAAATCCCAACGGTTTTCACGTCAACTTCATCTATACTTGTGTGATGATAACCTTGCGTCAGCGCCAGCCTTCGAAAACAAAAAATCCTACTTACCGCCAAATGCAATCTAACCATGTTTAGAGTATTATATGGTGGCTCCTGGATAGGTTTCAATTTGGCAACCGAGATACGAGGGGGAATTTATGATTACCCATTTTTTCCGTGGCGTAATATTCGTTAATCGAATGAAAGCTCTTTTCACGATTGCCATAGTGAATTAAGGTGTGTTTGGCGGCTGCCGGCCGTCAGCCTGGCTAGGTTTCAGTGCGCCCGTTACATGAAATCGAGTTGACGGATTGTGAAATAGATCGATAAGAGCGGTACTAGTGCCGTCATGGCGTCAATACGACGCCGAGTGACGATATGAAGTATTTGATTAATGATTCAGACACGGAAAATTGTTTTCCCATTTTCACTTGCAATGGAAAACCACAAAATTGTACAACTTTTCTGACAAAATTGGGAACACCCCATTGCGGTTGGTTGCCGAACGGGAGGCTCGTCTGACATACTGGGCGGAGTTTTGGTCAAAATTGCATCATCCATTTCTTCGCCAGCGTCCCTGACGAGTATTGACGTTCTCTTTCTCTTTATTTCTACGTCACAGACACACACACACACACTCAAGTCACACTCACACACACCAATACACAAACACGGAGTGTGTGTCAAAAAAATATTGAGGGCGCTCTAATCCATATCGTCCTAGAATACTGATGATCTCCAAGGTTTTCCCACAACTTGGCAGCCTGGCTATTTTCTAGGTAACTCCTGATTGACACAGACACTACGATGACATTTAACTAGAATTATACCTCGCTTCTGTTTGATCTGGGGTTCTCTAATTCCAATTCGGGAAGGTAGAATGAGACGGACATGGGGTCGGCTCGAATTTCCGGACGGTTGGAAGAGGTGTACTGGGGGGATTGAATGGATTTCACGGGAACTTTTTCGGCGTAACTGGGAATCGGCTAACGTCACATTGACAACTGACTATATAAAGGACATTCGATGTCGTTGTTCAGGCCATGAACCTGCCTTGCGCCGACGTCGTCGACGCAGCTCTTGGCGTCAAGAATCTGGATGAGCTCCGCCTTTGCTATCTTCGACCGGCACTCGCGTCTTTTGGGTTCGGTAAGGATCAAAATAGACGCACAAGAGAGGCAAAATGAACGAAAACAAATGCTCCCAATATTGGGGGGGTCATCGAAGCCGCTTTTGAAGGGAAAAATAACAATTCATTTGCTATAGAAACAGTGAATTGATGGCCCAGATGCTATCGGCCAGTGCGCGCGCATCCATCGAAAAACCAGTCCGCTTTTACTGGGAGGGGGTGGGCCAAAAAGGGCATTGCTTAAAATGGAACTCGACTGACGACGGTTGTTTGAATGAGAGCCTCATTATCTTTTCTTGCCACGTTCGCCACGATGATGGTACATCGTCGTCGTATATAATTATCTAGTAATCATCGCCCCATAATTTAAAGGTAACTCGAGGGTGAAATAGGGGATGTAAATAAAGCGTTTTGACGCCATCTTACGTCCAGACAGCCAACTAAACTGACCTTAATTTTCTTCACTCCCCTTTTTGATTCAGTCCACACAGACACATTCTTGTTTCGTTTTTTTTTCACGGAATCATCCCACAATTAATTCACCTCAGGCAGGGTCACATTATAGGATTCTTAAGAACTAGCCACACACGGATGAAAAGAAAAAGATTGTCCATATTCTTGACATTCATACTCGTGACGCGCTTATTAATTCGTATTAATTAATAAAACAAACTTGTAAACCTACACTTTTTTTCTCTGGCAAGAAAAAAGCACCTGCCGGGCCAGGCGATGTGTGTTTAGAATGGCAAGCGAAAAAACAAACACTGAGATGACGCAAATGCCGTTAATATCCAATGGGCAACTTCAATATTGAATTAAGAACGTAGTTAACTAATAAGCCAAATGAATTGAAAGTCGACTTACGGCTGGGGAGTGAGGTAGATCGAAGATATCCATGGAAGTAATGTTGTGTTGCTGCTTTGAGGTGACGACCGACGTTGAAATTGTGTTGCGATGAAATGGGTTTTGTTAAAAACAATTATAGTTCAAATTTCTCCTCTCTCTCTCTCGCTCAACTGTCAACAAAATCAGGGCTGATTGGCGTTTTCTTTTCGTAAACGATTTGTTCCAAATCCCCACTGATTCCGAGAGGCAACGAGAGAGAGTTTCAAGGCCCCTGGCTCGTCTCGGAGAAGATACACGAGACTAACTAACACGCAATCAGAGCCCACTCGTAGCGGCAAGCCGGAGAGAGAGAGAGTGACTGCGAAGAGAACCGGTTCGACGTATGCAGCCACTGTAAAAGCATACAAGCTAAAAAACACAAACTGTAGCTGCTAGCAGACGGCTACCTCAAAGCGAGACTAGAGGCGCCATCTAAACCCCGACAAATAAGGTCAGCTATTGGCAGACATCCCAACCAACATCTAAATAATATGCAAATGGGAATAACTTGGAAACAGACCGATCAAATGACGGAAGCACAAAACGACTAGTGTTGTACGCTGCGTGTAGTCAACTGGAATGAAAACCTTGCGAGCAGTGTAGGTTGTGTCCTTCGTAATACGGAAACTAATCCACGATAATATGTTGATACCGATTTTTATGGTGATAACTTTGATTGCGTCTTCACATAAATCTGATTCATGCATGGGAATTTTTGCATTGTCATGATGCAACATCATTTACCGATATTGGGAAATAAATTGTATCATTGCAATAGTTTCAGAAATTACAAGTGGAGGAATTTGGTCAGTTACGTAAATGTCAAAATTTTTATTTATCTTATAGCAATGTCGCCCCATATAAATTCTAAACGTGATAAAGACAGGCTCACCTTACATCGTGACGTCACAAGCTCCTCCTTAAAGGGTAGAACAGGGACATTGCGATTACAGTCCCGAACACGCGCATAGCGCGGGCACATTTTGGTTCATTTAAATTTAGATTGTCCGTTTTCACCTTGGACCCGCGGGGATGTGCTGAACAAGTTTAGTTTTTTCTTCTGGGTTCCATTCTTTTCTTCTTATATGTAATACACAAAAAAAAAAAATGATATTTTTTTTAACTTTTCCTATGTGTTTCTTGGTATTTTGCCTTTTCATCAATTATGGTAACAGTAACACAGACCTTTTCTTAACGTCCCAGAGGCATTTTCCATGACAACTTTAATGATTGCGACTAAATATATCTTAAACCAGGTCGTTCTGGGATCGCTAATATTAAAAATTCAACTGATGCGTTATTATTAGACAAAGTAGAAGATTGCAATCCAGAAACTTGGAACGGGAAAAAATTTTTTGCACCAAAAATGTTGTCTAGTGATGTTCAAATCTCTGCCACCTAGTGATAGTTTTTGAAATGATTAGGATAACGACATTTCATCTGGGCCGCGGGTAAATAGAGCATTATGGGCGGTACCACCGGCAGGATGATGATGCAATGAGCGTGAATTGAACTCGTGCTCAACAGCAAAACTTTTGCAAAAAGCAAAAGCGCAAACATCTGAAACGTTGATTTTTAAATAGATACGACAACCTATTTTTGGATTTATTTATCAACAGCCAAGATCCAAGAGCGAAACGGATTGAAATATTTGCTATCGATATGTTTCGGAAAAATCGATTTTAAACGAGATCCGTGAAGGTGACCGTCGGGTATTTCTGGAAAACAGACCATACAGACAATTTAAACAAAATCAGATCAGATTGAACGCCAAAAGTAAAATAGGCTACTTATGTTTTCCCCCAGGAAGATATTTATAAAAGCAAAGAGGTGCAAGAACACCAGAGAATTTCTTTCGCTTCCCCATTACATTCCGTTGAAGACGAGACAGTTGATACTTTACACTTGAGAAACGGATTACACTACTTAAAGTGTTATACACTCCACACTAATGACATGTCATTCAATGGATCTCGTTAGGACAGTTATAAGCTTACAATAAGTGGAATATGGATTCCGGAAACTCATTATTAGCGATAGAAACTGGATTATTCATGCCATTGTATTAACAATCGCATACTTAATCCGATACTCAAATTAATTCTTGAAATTCGCCATTAGCTCATTACCTTTCGTCCTGTTCTACAATTTTGCACTCAACAGGTATATAAAGTCATCAGAACATTTCAGTTTCATGAGTTCATTCTCCGAGTTTGTCTCAGCAAGAACATTACATTTCTTCTGAATAAGCCTTTCTCCAAGATGAAATCATACACGTAATTTAATAGTGAACAGTTTTTTTATTAAGTTTCAAATTATACTAATTTTCCTATTATTTCTTTCCTGTTGTAGTTTTACTATTTTGCTTGCAGTGATTTACTCTGTTGCTGCTGATTTCCACTTACCTGGAGATGAAGGATTTGTACCGCCGGCTTCACCAGCGGATGCAGCTGCTCTTTTACCAGCGGACACAGCAGCTCTTTTACCAGCTGACACAGCAGCTCTTTTACCAGCGGTTTCAGATCTCTCGGCAGCCTTGCCGCCGCTTGCAAAAGAATTCGGCGTAGAGCCTGCAGTCTCCGACTCAAATAACCGCGAATTTGAAAGGCACAAATATACGTTTGCGCAAATCAACCGGTTGTGTGCATTGTTGAGGGACTGCAATCCAGGTTAGCATTTTCACTTTTCTTTTTAAAAAGACCGAAATTGGGTTAATTTACTATGTCTGGTCAATCTATAAATAACTTATACTTTATTTTGTGTTCCACAGTTCAGTACGGAAGTGCGCCATCGAACTACTACTCAGTTCCGACAACTAATAATTATCCTGCACCTCCTGCACCAATGCCAGTCATGGGCTATGCTGCCCCTACTACACCGATGCTAGCCATGAGCTATGCTGCACCCCCTGCACTTCCTACCCCTCCTGCACCGATGTCACTCATGGGCTATGCTGCAACTCCTGCACTTCCTGCATCAATGTCAGCCATGGGCTATGCTGCCCCTACTACACCGATGCCAGCCATGAGCTATGCTACACCCACTACACCGATGCCAACCATGGGCTATGCTGCCCCTACTACACCGGTGCCAACCATGGGCTACGCTGCACCTTCTGCACTTCCTGCTCCAGCTGCACTCCTTGCACCGATGTCACCCATGGGCTATGCTACACCCACTACACTGATGCCACCCATGGGCTATGCTGCACTTCCTGCTGGACTTCCTACCCCTCTTGCACCAATGCCAGCCATGAGCTATGCTACCCCAACTACACCGGTACCTCCCATGGGCTATGCTCCACCTGCTGCACTTCCTACCCCTCCTGCACCAATGTCACTCATGGGCTATGCTACACCCACTACACCGAGGCCACCCATGAGCTATGCTACACCCACGACACCGATGCCAACCATTGGCTATGCTGCCCCTACTACACCGGTGCCATCCATGGGCTATGCTCCACCTGCTGCACTTCCTACCCCTCCTGCACCAATGTCAGCCATGGGCTATGCTACACCCACTACACCGATGCCAACCATGGGCTATGCTGTACCTACTACACCGGTGCCATCCATGGGCTATGCTCCACCTGCTGCACTTCCTACCCCTCCTGCACCGATGCCTGCCATGGGCTATGCTGCAGCTCCTGCTCTTTCTTCCCCTCCAGCATCGATGCCAGCCATGGGCTCTGCAACTCCTATGGTTTATTCCGTTCCAACAACAGTGGGAAACTCAGCTTCCGCCCAAACGAGCTACAATGTCCCTGCGCAAATGTCTTATTCAGCTACAACAATCCGTCCCGTAGTGCTAGGTAATTACTACGTTCCTGCTCCATCTGCCACCGTAACACCTCCAAATTACGCCGCAACAGCTCCGATGACAACTACGGTGCGTCCTCTGATGCAAACTTATGGTGCACCACAGCCTGTGACAATGGCACCTTATCCAGTCACTACAATGCGCCCTCCCACACCGATCAGTTACGCCGCACCATCACCTTCTACGAATCCTTCTCGTCCATACCCGATCAGAGTCTCTTCAGGCTATTGATCAAAATAAATTATTAACTTATCATAATGTAAACTGGTGGTTAAATAAACGAATTTAACATTTACTCTATTGCATACGCTGATTCTCGTTTAGTCGCTAGGCTTTTCAAAACGCAAATACCTTGATGAAATTTTACTTGTGTTGAGATAAGAACCGTGGAATAAAATTTCAAATTAATTATAATGCTATCAAAAGCGAAAATTTAAATTTGATTAGGGATTACCAAGTTTTCAATCCACCAAGCCTCTGTCTATTCTTGCAAACTCCTGTGAAAACTAATAGCGCGAATAACTTGAATGCAGGTTCATACGTATGCGCATATTACTAAGAAGTTCGCTCATCAGTAGCACTTTAGAATGTTCTTCAAGAAAAGCAACCTAATAAGGTGCTCCGTTAAACTTCCTTAGTCCCCCTAATTTTCTAAAAAAATTAAACAAATTACGGTACATAATTAAGATTAGACAATTTTTAATTTATTTTTCTTACCAATTCGTTTTCAATAATTCCTTGAAATAATTTTCCTGTACTGGCCAACGCAAATGATTAAGGATGTCCGATTTGCGGAACCAATTAAAGACCAAACAGTGTGTGCAATAAACGTAATATGAAGAACACGTTATTTTCAAACATTTCTCCCAGTTAGTTTACGGTAACCTAAATCATTATATCAACCAAGGAATATTACACTTATTTTTCCCTACACATGATTGCATCTTTTAAAATCAATAGCACAGCAAACATAATGTTTATATGAGGACTACAAGTCTACAACTAAAAATACATAATAAACAGCATACAAAGTGTAGGTATGTCTGGTCATTCTTTCGTCCTGATAAAAATTTGTTTTGGAAAATTAACGAAACGACTTTCATTGAAAACTCTCATCAGTCGAAATTCTTGATTATGTATGGTCACATCGGCTTTTTTGGTCGTCATTGACTTGATCTGTGAACCAGAAAATGCACTTACACATATTATCGAAATATTTTCTTATCGTTCATACCGGTAGGTCATTCATGATATGAACAGTCCACTACAAACTCTTTGTGTTTTTTGACGTTTTTGGCATTACGCAATTCTTGAGTACTAATAGAATCGCAGCTCTTTCGATGGCATTCCACCAGTACCCAATGGAATTCCAAAATACGATAGCATGTTGGTGCAATGAGAATGTAGGATTGCGAGTAGCTATATAAATGGGTGTTTCGACTTCATAACATCAAACATTAAGTTACATCTCAACAAGAACACAGTCAAGCAAGAAGATGAAACCGCATCCGTAATTTTGACTCTTAAGCATTTGTGTGCCTGAAAACATTTACAATTTCTAAATATGTTCTTTTAACGCGTGTTTCTTATAGGTTTCTCATATTCCTAGTAGCTGTCTATTCGATTACTGCCGAAATTAAAAATCCCGCAATTAAAGAAATCGTACCGTCATTCCTGCAAAAAATTTCCAAACAGTTAAAGGTAGACTTTTCAAACTCCGGTCTTAACAAAGTTCAGCAAAAAAGTTTGGAACGAGTAACAAGGCCTCCACGAAAATTAAACAGTTTGAAAGTCATTATGAGACATTGCAATCCATTTTTTTCTGCAACTACTACCCCACATCCTACGGCACCAATGAGTAACTCCGCTCCAGCACCGGTTACTGTGACGCCGCCAAGTTACGCTACTTCCATCTTCGAATCAACAACTTATGCCGATTCTGTACATTAAACTTTTTCGGTTAACACGCCACGAACCTCCCCATTAGTAGTTATTCCCTTTCATAGCCTTGTCCACAGATCAAATTCTCTATTTTCAATCTAGGAAAAATAGCTTCAACGTGAACGACACGATAAAAAAATTCAAGTTACATGTAAATTAAAACACGTCATCTTTAATCTATTTCAATTATGCTCTCTTTCAATAAAATCACCAGCACCCGCACACAACTTATTCGATCAAAAATACACGGAGTTCAGATCTTTCATCATCATTAACACGTCAAATATTTTAAGAATTTCCTACCTTTCAAAATTGTTTCGTCATTATAAAAGATCAAGATGTACACTTAACGGAACGAAGGTCGGAATTTCAGGGAAAGCTCATCACTGTGCTGAACCTGTTGCTTGCTGAGCTTGGATGAATTCTGGGTAATCGATAAAACCATCTTTATTCTTGTCATCTTGTTCCAGGATTGGGTCAATCATTGCTAAAAGTTCGGCGTCAGTAAAAATCTTGTGATCAGGTAATGGCACACCGGCTTTGGGGTCGTGATTGGCTTGGTCTGTAAGATATTAAATAGTCCTTAAACATCTAAAATTTAAAGAATTTTGCTTTAGTTTTTACCATGCCAGTGGATAAGGGATTTAACCAATTCACATCCATCTAGTTTGTTATTGTTGTCTGCGTCATGCATCTTGAAGTAGTGGAATTGTAATTCTTGTTCGGACATTCTGCTAGTGTCCACTGGCATACCAACATGCTCACCAATATGACTGTAAATTTAGAAACGAGAAATAAATTTTAATTGGCTTTTGATACAGCATATTTGTTACACTTACTCTCTTTCATTTGCCATGTGCTGGGAATTAAAAACTTGTTGTCCCTGTTGAGGATGACCATGACCTGCAGCTACTGGTGGAGGATGGCCATGTCCAGCTGGTACTTGATGTTGAACGATTGGCTGTTGCTGGGTACCCATTGGTTGTTGCATACCCATTTGCTGCTGCTGCTGCTGCATTGCTAACTGTTGTTGCTGTTGCTGTAGCAGTAACTGTTGCTGCTGCTGCATAGCCAGCTGCTGTTGTTGCTGTTGTTGCAGTTGTTGCTGTTGCAGGGCCATTTGTTGTGCCTGTTGCTGAGACATTTGCTGCCCACCTGGCTGATATACCTGTGGATTGACTCCTGGTGGATGCTGTTGTCCATTTATCAGGTGCACTGAGCAGGCCAATATAAAAACGGCGACCCGACACCTATACATCTCAGTACACCTAAGTAGTAAATAAATTTCAATAAATTTAGAACAAATAGCAATTGATTGCATTAATAAGACTGTCATACCTGATTTACTAATTTGAGCAAAGATAAAAATGTGCAACAGGTATGGAACGTTTCTACCAGGTCCCAGGTATGCTTTTGATTCAAAACGTCAAATTTAAGAGTGACGTGTAGCAGAAAGGCCACTACTTCGCAATGAGCAGTGGTAACAATTCTACTTTTTTTTAAATCAATTCATAGCGCACCTTGATTTTATGCCATCTACCGGCCAATAATTGCAATACAGCATTTTTTTTTAAGCCAACTAAAATAGTGATGAGGAAATGTGGAGAAAATAATTTGATGAGCACTGAGCCTATTTCGTGGAAAAGGAAAATTTTAGATGCATTAACAAGTATAGGTGTAAATTGTAATGGTTAATATTTGGTAATGGATATTCCGTCTATCCCTCCGCTGCATTTGTGTCTGATTGTGCTAATTGATTTTTATTCTTGTTCTTGTTCTAGAAAAATTAGAAACCGAAATGAATGAATCTGATGCAACTCATAGCAAAGATTACAGAGTCAGGATAATATTTAAAAATCTTTATTGATTTTACAAAGACAAACCATGACTTGACAGTTGTATCATCGTATTTCATGCTGCGTTAGATTTAGATGACTTTGCTGATGCATGCGCCTCTTATCTAATCAGATAATAACAGTATATTAAGTGAGAAAACGTTGGCTTCCATTCTCAAATCCTTCAGAGCTGTACCTTTGTCTCTACACTCCTGTGCCTGAGCCTAATTATCAACAACATGAATATTAAAATCCCGACCGTTCCTTTAAATAATGGCTACGAAATGCCCATCATGGGTTTCGGAACGTACAGTGTAAGTCTTTTTTTTATTTTTCTACGATTATCCTCAGCTATCACCTAAGATCAATTTTCCATATTCCGACATTATTATTCCGCCCGTATTATAGGCCACGCCGGAAGAGTTTACCCGTATGATAAGCGATGCCATTAACGCTGGCTACAGGTACATAAAACCGCATAAAACAAAGATAATTGTACATCTCTAAGGTTAAGTGTAATACTCATTAAATATAGACACATTGATGGCGCAATGTTTTATGGAAACGAAGTAGATGTTGGCAATGGCATTCGCCAGAAAATTGAAGAGAAGGTTGTTACGAGAGAAGAGCTCTTCCTCGTCAGTAAAGTAAGAATTTAATATTCATTAGCTATTAAAAGATGAATACGTGATCCGTTGCCCAATCACTATGTGCCAGAAAAATCTAGTTTTACATTGGCTACTTATATCTAAATCCAATTAAAGGAGAAAAAAAAAACTTTGTCGATGTTGTAGTTATGGCCGACTTTCATGAGCCCCCATTTGGTGGAGCCCACGCTGCGACAAACTTTGAAAGACCTTCAGACGGATTATTTGGACCTGTATTTAATTCACTGGCCTACAGCATTCGAGGTTCGTATTATAAAGCAACTCATATATATTAGATACATTGACGACGGATAAAGTTGACAAGGTTGATATGAAATGCATTGAGAGTCAAACGTTTTTCCTTTTTTTTTACAGGAAAATATGGGTCTAATACCCAAGGACAAGGACGGAAATGTGATATTTAAGAACGTTGATTTCGTCAATACCTGGAAAGCTATGGAAAACTGTGTCAGTCAAGGATTGGTGCGCTCCATTGGCATTTCTAATTTCAACAGCCAACAAATCAATCGATTGATGAAACACTGCACAATCAAGCCCGTCACCAATCAAGTATATTATAAATGTTCACGTTCTTACACATGTAGAATTTCGGTATAGCCTGTATTGACACTATATAACAAATGCCTGTACCGTTGGTCGAAATTCAGATTGAAGTTCACGCTTACTTGAACCAAAAGAAGTTGATTGAACTTTGCCGGCAGCACGATATGATTGTCACGTCTTACGGCCCGCTGGGTCGTCCGGGATTTCAAAAAGACGCCTCCGAACCCGTTCTCATTCTGGATCCCAAAGTTATTGAACTGAGTGAAAAGTACGGAAGAACCCCAGCGCAGATAGTTCTCCGCTACTTGGTATGTTGGGCTATACTGTACTATATACTTGAATCAATTTCCTTTGAAATATTAATTAGAAATCAGCCAGCAACAAAGAGACTGAATATTCAATTTTCTTATTGTGCGATATCTTTCCGCTAAACTCTAGACCATGCAAAACATCCCGGTGATACCCAAATCATCGACCAAAGCGCGCATAGAAGAAAACCTGGCTTCGCTCGAGTTCGACTTGACGCCGCCAGACATGGCGGCCCTGGATAGTCTCGACTGCGGCTATCGCAACAACAAATGGGAATGGGCCATCAACCATCCAGAATATCCCTTCAGTTTACCTTATTAGAATCTATTTAATACAGGCACTGATGTCTACACTAATAGCTATTACCTTTTGTGCAATATAAAGAACGGAATAATGAGGCGAGCGCAACTTTGGCTATTGAATTCATCATAATATTAAGTCTGATCAAGTTTTGGTAGCAGTCGGGTACTTTCTGTTTGTTATAGCTTCATGTGATGATGGATTACCATATTCATCAGCGACGCGTTAGCATCTAGTAAATGGCGCCAGACATCTTGCGTCAGGGTGCTGCTGAGTGGTTATCCCGCAGCGGGGCGATATTGATGCAACTTCAAGCCCTTTCACGAAACGAATTATACGCAGTCTATCCGCTTTCCACAGTTCCAGCGCAGCACAGTACACACATTCACATTTCATCAACTAGTGCATCTATAAAGAAAGAACGGACCAACTTCCCTTGCAGCTATTTGGGATGAAAACAGCGGAGCGCTGCAGCAGCAGCAGCAGCAGCCATGGCACTTATAATATTCATCCGCCCACGTCGTCGTCTCTTGCGCTTTTACCTGCGGCGCAAAACTTGTATGGCGCCGCAGAGCCATAATGAAAATTCATTCATAGACAACTATATACTACTAAGCACACGCTTTTGCGAGAGCGCTAGTTAGCCAGCTATACTGCTATAGTCGCGCTGTATTATTCGGAACTCTCCATTATATGGCACAGTGTGCCTGGCCGACAGACTTGTACCATAGTTATGCAGCAGACACCGCGGAGTGCCGGCGCAAGTGGGCAGAACGCGCATCGTGAATCGAATGCAAGACACGATGCTTCGGGAGACTATAAGAACACGTCCATTATTTACCCGGCAACGAAACAATGTCAGAGTCTGCTGCCAAGCACGTATAGTATATACCCACGCACCAGCTTGATTATCCTGGCTGCTGCAGTCTCTCTGTGTATACACAGTTGGCGTATCCTAGCTGATGTGTATAGCCGTCAACAAAAGGGGATTATAATCAGTCGCTCTTCCCATTGCTGCCCAAAGTTAACTCTGAGTTTAAGGTTGCGCGGCTTTATATAACGTCGGCGGGACATGACCGCCATCATAACTGGTTAACTATATAAAGGCTAGACGATATAGATGAACGCAGGCACAGCACGTGACTGGAGAATGACTATTTATTGTTCGGATCTGCTGATGTAACGCGAGAAAATGGGTGAGAACAAAAGAGCCCGGTCCATTAGGCCACGAATAAACGGGCTGCAGTCATATATACAGTTTGGCAAACCGTGTTGCCTTAGCAACCAGCACCTCAGAAAAAGAAATAGACTACATTGTATAAATAGGTGTGTATATGGAATAAAATTCTTTTATCTCTTTTTCTTGTATTTGTCTATTCACATCTCGTAGTGGTTCGATCGTTCGCCTTCGAATCGATTGTTGGACGTACGTATATGTAATCGACGGGAAATGGACAGTCCAAATCTGGCCGTCAGCCACGTTTGCCATTGTGATTCGTTCTCGACCAGGCAGCCAAAAAGTTCTCCCGTTTAAATTTGATTTGGAAACACACACGCAAAAACTACACGCAAAAGAAGAAGAAAAATGTCTGTTCCTTTGAACAACGGATACGAAATGCCGTTGATCGGCTTCGGAACAGCGAATGTAGGCTATAGGTCGTCGTGTCGTCTCTCTACTAATTTAAAAATTGTTGTTTTCTACTTGGCTTCACACCTACTGTATACATTCATTCCTTCCTTTTTCTCTTATCTTGTATTGGCCGGCGGTGCTGTGTTGTTCACATGACGACGACACTCTTTTTTTTTTCTCCCGATCGATGGCGTTTTTCCACTCGACAAATAAAAGGCTTACAATGATGAAATCATCCGGGCCGTTGGAGACGCAATCGAGGCCGGCTATCGTCATTTCGACGGAGCTTCATTTTACGCCAACGAAGTCGAGGTGGGCCGAGCCGTTCGGCAGAAAATCGACGACGCAATCATCGATAGAAAAGACCTCTTTATTGTTAGCAAGGTAAATAGAGAGAAACATATGTAGGTCATGGGTGTACGTATTTATACGTGTCGAAACCGAGAATTGGGTTGACCTACTTTTACTCAGAAATGAATTGGAAATGAATTGAACCAATATGACTCGACGGCGACAATATTCTAAATTATGTCTGCAGTTGTGGTGTACGTTCATGAGTCCCGGATTGGTTGAGCCAGCCTTACGCAAGACCCTGAAAGATCTGCAACTGGACTATCTGGATCTTTACGTGATGCACTGGCCCATGGCATTTGAGGTTTGATCTTGAGTTGAATGTATATCTGATTATACTACTTAAAATACGTTGAACTATACCGTTATATGAAATCTTATATACATACAGGAAAACTCGGACATGATACCGAATATTCCACTAGACGAAAACGGCCTTGTGAAATGCAAAGACGTCGACTACGTCGATACCTGGAAAGCCATGGAAGCCTGCGTTCGCCAAGGTCTAGTGCGCTCAATCGGCGTCTCCAATTTCAACAGTCAGCAGCTCAAAAGATTATTGGAACACTGTACCATCA
The DNA here is from genome assembly GCF_021134715.1 of Daphnia pulex. Lineage (NCBI taxonomy): Eukaryota > Metazoa > Arthropoda > Branchiopoda > Diplostraca > Daphniidae > Daphnia > Daphnia pulex. The sequence goes on along the minus strand of NC_060018.1, from coordinate 5,008,542 downwards.
AGCCAGTCACGAATCAGGTTGCTGTTTATAATTTAATAACGCGGAGCTGGTAGCTATAACGAAGCGCATTAAATGATTAACCACACACACGGACGATATTCGATATATACCTTTTTTTCCCAGGTGGAAGCCCATGTCTATCTTAACCAGAAATCAATGATTGAACTCTGTCGACAGTACGGGATCGTCGTAACGGCTTACGGTCCGCTCGGGCGTCCTGGTCTCAGCCAAGATCCCGTCAACGATCCCACCTTGTTAGACGACCCCCAAATTAAAGAAATAGCCGCAAAGTACGGACGAACGGTCGCCCAGATTTTGCTTCGCTACCTGGTATGAGTATAATTTAAGGCTTCTCTTCTCTTCTCTTCGAAAAAAACCTTAAAAGTCTTTTGACTAATGTCCTCATTGACTCCAGACTATGCGAGGATTGCCAGTCATACCAAAGTCGTCCAACCGAGCCCGAATCCTCGAAAATTTGTCGTCGGTCGATTTCGACCTTGCCACCGAGGACGTGGCCTTCATCGATAGCCTCAATCGCGATCATCGCTACCTGAAAAATGAGTGGGCCAGCCACCATGTCCATTATCCGTTCCATATTCCTTACTAATTGATGTTTTGTGGGACGGATGATTGGATATACATCTCGTGCGCAGTTGATTTCAATTTTTGTTAGTTGATTTGGCCCATTGGTTTTATTTCGTTAATATTTCTGAATGTAGTGTTGATTACAATCGATCGAGCCGCTTTAACCAAATAAACGTCAACAACAGCACGTTTTCCAATTTGGCTTTGACGGTGGGACGTCTCTTTATGTGTCCGTCGGTAACGAGAAGTGATGAGCCAGTTCTTAATAGGCCAGCAGGAGCTTCAATGATCCGCTTTTGACTGAGGGCAGGTGGGGAGGGGGGGGGGGCTTGTTGCGTCAACCTTAACGAGATTGGATACGCCAATCGATAAGTGACAGCCGTAGGCACCCTATTCTCATCTGCAGATCTGAATAACTGCAAACGTCGGAATAATTTCGTGAATTAGGAATAGCACGTATTGCGTTGCTGCCCCCCCCCCTAGGCGTCTGGATTATATCCTGGCAGAGTTACATAGTATAGAGACAGCAATCTGAAACAAACGACTGAATGCGAAATACGTATAGAACTTGGAGCGGCAAATTGGATGATGGTTACACAACGCACTGCCCCGTTGTTTATATATACCAAGTGCATCATCACTATATACTATAGTTGAAGTGGGCGCCATTGAACACGGTGACCGAATATGGTACGAAGAGCAATGCAATGTCACGATGATTATTATTATACCAAGTCGCCTCTTGCTGGTCAAAAATGGGGATTCGAGAGAACAACGCCAGCTGGCCATGCATTCAGCAGCAGCGATGTTATTATGGACAATCGGCCATGTCTCGGAAGCCATCAGCAACCTTCGCGTGGGATCCCAAATGACGCCCACGTCGTTGCTGGTCGCGGTAATTCACAATAGGTATATAGCAGCAGCAGCAGCGCTGCTGGCATGTATAATACCTGTGCTACAAAAATAATACGCAGCTGCTGCTGCCTGCTGGCGCTTCGAATCTATTTTATATGCTCTTTTTCTTTCTTTCGTTTTCCTATTATCGATCCGTTGGTGGATGTTCTTGTTATCTTTTTATGTCCGAGTATTCAATGAGGCGTTGTTAGTCGTGTCCCGGCAGTTGCTGTCGATTCCTGTAGCTATACTATATACCCTACTGAAATTTTGAAATCATTCTTTACATGCTGCATTTTACAGTCCCTAGCTGCAGCTCTTGACTTACATATTCAGTTTGTATTTTTCAATAAAGTTTATCAAAGTGAAATATTTCACGATGAAGATGAGACGAGCGACGGTGAATCGGCCGGTTCCGTTATCATCCCGGCATCAGAAAATCTGCCAAAAAGATCAGATTCAACGAGCGTCGTCCGGTTTGTATCAATGCGACGCGAACCAATTGGACATCGCCGATTCTTCGGAAGAAGATGAAGGGCTCCAGCATCAGTTTAAAATTGGTAATCTATAGATAGTCGTGCTGCTATAGAGTTCAAAAGCCGGCTTATATATAGACGTGAATAGATATAATACGGCGTGTATTATTATCGGATTTGCAAATGGTCATTTCTCAACTTTATTCAAAAGGCATTCCCGGCTCTAGGACAATTTTCGGGAAAAAGAATCATCCGCTACGCCGAATCTTCTGGATCTGCTTGACGATTGTCTGCTGCTTTCTGGCTTTCTACCAAGTCAGTGTGATGGCTGTTTTATTTTCTCTTTGGTCGATTTCTTCTTTGGCTTTATTTTTTTGTGGAGACTTTTTTCCCGACATCTCTGTGGATTGCTGTCTAATCTTCGTTCATTCACACCCATTTCTTTTGGGCTCTGGCTAATGTTATGTGATCAAAACTTTGCAAATACGTCAGGTGAAAGGGTGTATCATCAAATACGAGTCGGAGAACGTCATCGAGGAGGTGCAGATTATTAACAACGAAACGCTCATTTTCCCTTCCGTTACAATGTGCAACAGATGGAATCAAACCTTCAAGTATATTATTATTATTTTTTTAAATCAGGAAAACAAAAACAGGTTTCCATTTTGTTTTGGGTTCAATTAGTCCTTCGGCCATGGAGGCAATGCGACTTTGGAACGACCAAATTCAAATGCCGTCCGACCTTTTGTCTCTCGTGAATGTAACGGCCACGTGGAACGGGATTGGACGCGGTGATTTCAAAGAAATGGAGGTATATAACATCAGTATTAGTGATCGAATTATTATGACCCATAATACCTACTGTAAACAACTATAGCACAATGCGTTTTCATCCAGAAAACATTGTTATCTTTTGCTACCTACTACTTGTGATGTACAGATGAAAGTATTGTTCGCAACAATTCCTGGAAAATGAAGCTTTATAGTTTCTTCCATATAGTTTCCGTTTTCCCGCTCTTACGAAAAGAGAATGTTGCAAGAAAAACGGAAAGTTACGCAAATGCAACTTTTTCCACAAAAAAGATTGTTGCCATGGTCCCGGCGATGAGATCGATCGCGACGACTTTCGTATTATGAAATTTAACCTGAAACTGCATTGCAGGATTGCTTTTATTTTCAATTTCCAACAGCAGAGCATTTCCCCTGGAATAGTTTTGTTTAGACATTTTCTCTCCGACAAAAAACAACGTCTGCGTCGTCATTATTTTTCGTCCTATATTTTCTGTAGTTGGTGTGCTGGTTCGGACGCAACAAATCCTGCGAGGCCAGCGGCTACTGGGAAATCCTGCACACGGTTGTAGGCACGTGCTATTCCTTCCGTGTCCGGCAGCCCGTGAGAGAGACGGGCCTCTTTAACGGACTCTACATCAAAATCGAGGCTAAATCGCCGTTTGACAATTGGTTCTACTACATCCACCCACACAACGTCACTCCGGCGCTCAACATTCACGAAATCCGGAACGCCAGCAACGATTTCCTCGGAATGGGAAAGTTCAACACTGACGTTAAAATCAATTACCATCAAGTCAGTAGGCAACTAGGCATACTATATATGCAGAGTTACGCAACTGTATACAGTTCAACCCCATATAATGCATGCGGAGCAGCACAGGGATTCATTCACTTTTAATTATTAATGGTGACGGATGCGCATAGGCCCAGTCGTTGAATGTGAGAAGGGATCCGTGCGTGGAGGAGGCCGAGTACACGACCGAACTCTGCGAACTGGAGTGCTTCAGTGAGCAACTAGTCCGACACGCTGGCTGCCGACTGCCTTTCATGAAATTGAGCAATACATCTCCCAACAGAAACAGGTCCATTTGCAACACCACCCAAACTTATCGTGCGGCTGGCGAAGAACTCAAGCGGATGCTTCTCTCCAGTGATGGAACAACTTGGGTATATAAAATAAGAAAATAAAAGAAGACCCTCTTTATCAATTCTGAAATGAAAAATGACAGTTAATTATAATAGAGCCGATGATTTGATAAGATTATAATAACGTCATCCGACAATTATTGTAATGTTGGCCGATCTACATCTAAACAGAACCGAACCGGATGTAATTGCATCATGTCGTGTTTCAGAACTTATTACCAAACAGATAAGGAGAAGGTGATGGCCGACGCCAAACCGGGTCTTTTTCGGTTTCGGGTCTTCTTTCAGGTTCGTTCCATCATCATCTTTACACGTACATGTTCGCCTTTTATTTTCCGTTGAGCACTCGCAGCAGATGGATTATTGGATCATTTCTGTTTTATTTTATTTTTCCCTACATGTAACAAGACTGTACAGCGCTAATGACATACACAGTATATATACACGTGTTGTACAGCACAAGTGATCCATCGTCATGGCAGAAGGTATCATGAGCGAGCAAATACTCGTTATTAAGATCCGTCTGTTGATAATAAATGGATCGCCGAGTAATACTTTTGGCGCTTCCATGTTATTCTGCCCTGGCGGCCTAAATATAACAAATGGCCTTCCATCGCCTTGTATACCCAGACAACCTTTTTATTGACAAGAAGTTGCTGATCTCCTTTTGTTTTGTTTTTTTCCATTGGCAGACTCGAACGTACGAGGCTAGAACGCAGAAATTGGAATACGGACTCATCCACCTTTTCTGCGCCATTGGTACGTGGAGCAATTAAGGTCGTTTGCTATAGCCTACGTCATCGCACAGCATGAACGCCGTGTAATGCATTTATATATATAGGCTATTTTTGTGTTGCACATGAAAGCTATTGTTCAAAATGTTGATGCTTCTGTCTAGTTGCGTGTGTTTGACACATTTCCCAGGACAGACAAAATGGCTTCTATGTATACTCACTATTACTTTTTCAAACAAAACCCCAAAATTTGTACAGGCAATTCAATTGGTCTGCTGCTTGGAATGAGTGTCCTAACACTTTGCGAAGCTCTGGAATGGGGAGCTTTTAGGCTCTTCCACTGGTTCAAATCATCGACGGTCGTTTTATTGGCTGGCCAACAGCGACGGATTCATCCTCGTCCCAGCAGCCTGATAGCAGTCAACTAATAGACGAATGCGATTCATTCTTCTTTTATGTATGCTTGTATTCGGTATTATTAGTCATTCATCAGTTTCGTTTACATGCTGATTATGTATCAGTTTATTAAGAAAAATGCCCAGGCAAGTAACAGGTTGATGAATCGAGAAATAAAATATTAAGAGATCAAGAGATAAGAGAAAGAGAGAGAAGGGACAATCATGTATGGGTGGGTCTTTAATAGTTTTTGTCCCGATCTGGTAGTGGGTGTATCTGCTGTGGAGACGAAAGACATCATTTAGAATAGAATATATATAATGAATAATATAATATCTATATGTAGAATGGATTGAGAGAAATATAATATGTATAATATCATCAAGTCGTTTTCTGTCTTTTCCCGCGTTCAAGAGCAACTCACTGCCGCCGCCGTGCTGATATAACCGCACGTCCGAGGAAGCGCGCGGTCTTGGCAAAGTTCAAAATAAATAATGGAAATTGAACAGAAACATAATATGTAGGACCAAAGAATGGACACACACAGAAATAAGAGAGAGATCGATCATATCGAAACGGGCAAAGTAATAATAATCAGATTGATAGGAATGAAATCCACAAAAAAGAGTGTTGCACTCTTCCGTATAGTTATAGGCCCTAGGACATCTAATAGACGGACAACGAGAGAATTAAGAGAGACAGAGAGAGAAAGATAGACGGAATGCTGAAGAAGGTGGTATATAATGCTCGCCCGTTGCCATCACCATCGTCCACCACCGGAGATAATGGATTACACATGTATACACAAGGAATGTTTCAGCTTCGAAAGAGATCAAAACGGAAAACAAGATGAGGTGGGACAGCGATAATTGATACAACCAACAAATCGAGAGATAAATATATATAACTTTTTTGAATTGTCACACACTGTCAATAGAATCTATCATTTCCCTTTTTTTCCCCATATTAGTCATATTGTACTTGTTCGTGTAATAGTCATTTAATATATTATATTTATGTATATATGTATAAGAAGATATCGGGGGGGGGGATATTGGTTCACATATGAGGAAACGTCAGTGATATATATCTTGTGTTGCACTAAACACAATCGAACGTGTGAGTCTTGTATGTGTGTGGGTGGACTGCGGGACACGATTGACCCATGGGCAATTTCATTCAAAGAAAAACGACGTGTGGGGCCTGTTTTTTATTTCTTTCTGTCTTATTCGACCTGGTGCAGGGCGGACGTGCGTGTCACGTTGACGGCCAGGCCTCTGTGTGTGCCTCTATAGGAAATGCGTAGGCGATGCTGTGGAGTGTGTGGGTGTTGTGTGTGTGTGTGGGTGTCGGGAAATAAGAAGGGGGAGCGTGTGTGTGTGTGTGTGTAGACCGAGGAGAGGAAGACGTGATTCGCGGTCGTCAGTGGAGTGAAAAGGGGAAAAGAAAAGGCATTCCCTTCTTGTTCCTTTTCCATGATCCAACTGACGGGCTCTTCTCTTTTCTTTTTTTGTTTTTGTTTTTCCTGACTGAAAGAACGGAGCTCATTCAACCGAGCTGCCTGTGTTCCAATATCACCGAGTTTGTCTTGTTGATTTGTCCGACAGATAGAGATCGCGATCCTCTAACTCAATTTAAGCTCTGATCTTATCTAACGAATGGATCTGCTTGTTGAGCAGCGAATCAGGAGAAGGCGCCACAAAACGTTTGGCTCGGTTGTTGTTTTCATCGTCCCAATCACGCTCGATATCGTCACCGGGAGATTTCTGTGGAAAAAAAGAAATAAAATGTTAGAATAAACGGCAGGTTCAATACTACTCATTTTCTCCGCTTTTTTCTTTTTTTCTTGATTCTTTTGCCAGTCTCTGCTCAGTCGGATGGAATAAAGGATTGTTTTTGATTACCTGGAGGCGATTGCGCATGTTCATGAGCCGCTGGATCGTGTGATAGATGTTGCCGTCCTCCTCTTGGACGTCCTTTTTGGCTGCCGATGGAGTGGGAGTTTTCGTCGTTGTGGTGGTACTCGACATCTGCTGCTGAGGCTGCGGTTGTCTTTGTGGAGTGGGCGGTCTCAACAAGGGCTCTTCTTTCTGCCCTTGTTGACTCTGGGGAGCCAAAGTAGCCGATGACGTCGTCGTTGTCGTCGCCGTCGTCACGGGAGCCTCCGTTCTGGGCGTCGACTTGACCGCCGACTGGGCGCCCGCCGATGGGGCGCTTTTCTTTTGGATTTCCCGCAGGGCTATCGGTCGACGCTGTTGCTTCTGCTGGTTCAGAAGCAGATGCAACTGTCTGGCAGCTTCTTCGTCGTTGTCCACGTCGTAATTGTTGTTGCTGTTGTTGCTGTTGTCCGACTCGCTCTCAGCGTCTTCCGACTCGCCGTTATTCCAATAGTCGCCGTATTGGCTGTCCACTTCGGCCTCGCTCTCGGCATCGCTCGGCTGCTGCTGGAAGTACCGCTGGACGTACTTTTCAAAGTTGACGACGTCCTGGTGGCTGATTGGCTGGTCGTAATAGTCGGATGCCATGGCCGTGAGACCGTCGTCAAAGTTGACGCTGTCGTCGTCCATGGACGAGTCGTAGAAAGAGGCCAGCGACGATCGTTTGATCGAGTTGAAAGGCCCTCGTCCTCGCATCAGCAGAGCGTTGTTGTAAAGTTCGTTGTTGTACAACTCGTCGGTCGGACTGGCCACCATCGGGTAGCTGTTTGGCAGAGGCTCGCTCAGGTAGCGATGCGGAACTCCGTAGACGAGCGGCTGGTGCGACTGAGGCAGTTGCTGGGCTTGCGGCTGGTAGGACGGCGTCAAATCGTCCATGGCGTTGGGGTGGCGGTCGGCCAGGTAACCGTAAGTTTCCGTTCCGTCGTCCCAGGGACTGAGAGGGTTGCCAGCGGCTCTCCAGGCCGGTTGCTGATGTTGTTGGGCGAAGGCTTTGGGTTGTTGTTGTTGAGTCTGGCGGTTACGCCCAGACGAAAACATCATGTTGGGGATGAAAGCCGCTCGGCAAGCGACGACGGCCAACATCAACATCATCAGGTGGGTTGACAAATGCATCTGTTACACCCAATTATAATCCATCACATTCCATTCGCAATAATAATAAAATCCCTAATTGTATAGTGACAGGCAATTCAAACAATTGTGAGTAGCAGTACTGACCTTTAGCGCGTGGGCGTGAGTGAGTGTATAGACTGGTGGGGGTATAGTTCTGTTGCGTCAACCAAGATCGCACAGGGCGAACGAACGTCCGTCGAGGATTAAAATATCGAGTGTGCTGTGATGAGACACGGAAACGAGACTGAGATGTGAATCGGGTTGGCGCTGCGGGGTCGGTTTTATAGACGCCGTCGTGACGTCAAACGCGGAGAGCGACGTGCATAGAACGGCGCTAGCGCTACTGCACCGAATCTGGGAGGGGTTACAGCACGGGCGAATAAACGGGGCGGGTGCAGACAAGTTGGGGCTTCTTATTTTTTTTCTCTAGCCGGTTTCATAGGAGAGCTGCTGCTGGCTCTGGCTGTATGTGTGTAGCACAAACAACCTGCTGCCCACCCACGCAACTCAATGAAATAAGAGACGAGAGAGAGAGAGAGGGAGCAAGCGCGATCCTCCCTCTTTGGCTGTTTCCCAGTCTCTTTGACTATTATTATACACGGGCCCAATGTCTACCGGTTAGAGTAGACGATACACATGAATGTGCTTTTCTTTCTCAGGCTTTTATTTTTTTTATACTGCTGCTGAGTTGGCGCTTCGTTTTGATCCTGTCATGGATGCCAACTGCCGCATTCTTTATCTGTAGGCTACATTAAACATTGTCCGCCTCCTCTTCTTTTTTTTCCTTCTCCTGGAAAGTTTTTATTGACTGGCCTCTGTTGTCGAGGGGTCTCATGTCCAATTGGCGTTTCCATTCACGTGCCTCCTGTCAAAAAGTTGGGTTCGGCATTAGCAGTCGGATCGCGCTGGCGACAGCATTCAGTTTGACATTTCAGACCGATGAACAGTCAATAAGTTTTAGGCTCTTGGAAAGATTCGATCCTGTTTCCTATTACACAAACGGCCGAAATTAGAAGAAATTGGGCACGAAGAATTCGATTATCTCGGCGTACGCTTCCGGCCGAGTGTGTGGGAAAGTCAAAATATTTCATTTCTCTCTCTTTCTTATGTCCTATATGTGTAGTTCTATTATTACTGCACGTCGTTTCTATCCGAGTAGATGTAGACACGGTAAATACAGATAGATAGAGGTTCCCTTGCTTTTAAATCTATCCTAATACATAGACGTGCACACTGTATTATAGTACTACACGACTGCTGTGCAGGGAGAGCAGATATAAATAGAGAATGGGTTTTTCGGTGATGTATTGATCGCCGGCTGTGCGCGCACGGCCTTTTTTTTATTTTCGCCCCCCCATTTTCTAGATCTCTTTTTTTTCCCTCGACTGGGTTTCCGTCTACATGCTCACACGAATTCTCGTTTTGCGAATCACGGAAGGGAAGAAAGACACAGACAGTATAGACACACACACAGAGAGAAAAGAAAAAAAAAAAGAGGAATAAAAATAATGTCAACGTATATTTATTCAGTTATGCCCCGCGCCATTCAGAATCACGAAAAGTAAATGTATAGATACAAAGGATGATACAAAACCGCATAATCCGTTGGGTGACGCAAGCTCGTATTCGATTCATGAATGTGATTCCACATAATATCTAAGAAGCAATAATCAGACCAATAAGTCGGAGACGTTTGTTTTAATTGACAATTCGAAATGAGCCATCCAGCATAGTGAGGGTATTTGTGCAACTTTTGACTTCGTTATTCCCCTGTTTAGATCTGATGTGATATTCTTCTCGTTACAGTGATGGCAGAGATTATAACTTCATCATTCTCTTTCGGTTGGCGGGCCACCGGAGGGCAATTCTTCCTCATCCTGCTGGCCATTCATACAATATTATATGAACATTATTTGATGGATCCATGTGCCTGTGGATATGTGGGGGGGGGGGGGGGTTCGGAAGGATCTAGATGCATAGTATAGTCGGTCGAGCTGAAATAATATTGATTTTACTTTGATATAAGATTGCGTGTCGGTGGTGGATATAACGTTTCGAAATATTGACGTTTCTTTGGTGACGCAATCATTTGTTATTGGCCGGATTGGACTAAATGAAACCGTAGATATGTAGTTAAGCGCGTATTTCAATCAAACATGATGATATATACTTTGAAGGGAAAATATTCAAAATGCTTTTCCCTAGTTTACCTCATTATGCATCGGGAGCTAGTCCCCATTGAGAGACGTAATAGGTTGGGAGATGGAGACGCCGGCGAAATCATCATACGCCTTTTCAAAATACGGTTTCCAGCAGGAACGAGAACATAACTAATATATTGTAATGGGCTACTATATAGGGTAGGGGGGGGGGGGGAAATTCCCGCTGTCGTGTCACTCGCAGCGACCGGCAAAGTATAACCCCAAAAACAACTCGTAAAAACATATGCCTATTTTTTATACTACACCCTTACCTTCGTGGTAATATATCCACCATTTGAGAGTCTCGTCTCTCTCGCAAAATTCTAAAATTTTCTTTTCTTTAAAGAGAGGAATGGTTCGTAAACGACGTAACGCAATTGATGGTAATTTAGATAACCCTCCCCCTCATCACGAAAAGTACACCCCCCTTCTCAAATCAGGTAATTTTTCCGAACCCCTCCCTTATATTTTTGAATCAATTTCTTTTTTTGATAACCCTCCCTCTCTCTTGAAAATATTTTTTTGTGACGTCCAATTTCCTAGACCCAACCTCCTACACGAAAGTAGACGGAAATAGACGAAAATAGACTAGACAATTTGTCAGAGTTTGTAATTCCATTATCTCGATTGGAAAGAAAAAGAAAATTGATCCGAATCGAAAAGCCGCTTTCGTGCTACTTACAGCTATATACAACAACAACACACGTATCAGATACAATAGAGAGGAGGCCTTGATGTGCTGCCATCAGTGTTGGGATATTCCGCTACTTACAAACACCACTCAGCAGCCAGAAGAATTAAAGCGGCTTTATTCTCTTGCGCACTTGTAATATACACGTATCAATGTGTAAGGTAGGTATAATAGCTGATATGGCCTATTGCGTTTTATCTGCAGCCAACGTATATATAAAAAAAAAACATCACCACTCGTGAAATGAAATTGTAACGCGGTACAGCAACAACGTGTTGGTTTCGTGTGTGGGCGTGATGCAATATCCCGCCGCCAACGCGTCAATGATCTGCTCTGCCCTTTTGGCAACACACACACTGGTTTCGCTATTACAACAACAAAAGAAAGCCAAGCCAGACGGTTATACACACACATAGCGGACGGACAATAAAAATAAAAACGAAAAAAGAAATGATTTCACAGCGTGTGGGATGTTTGGGCCAGCGGCGATCGATTGATGCGTTAGAAAATGTAATCTTGTTACGTTTCATTCTTTCATTGCGGAACGTTATATTATATACTGCAATGGATGAAACTCGCAAAAATGTTTGGAAAGAATGTTCGCTAAAAAAATCTACCCACGCACTTGGAAACGACGTTGACCTTTTTCAATTCTACAAATGGCCAACCCACGGGAAGTGATTAGCGACTAGAGTGTAGGTGCGTTTAATTGCGTACGCACGGTTTAGAGATAAGAGGGCGGAATAGGAAAAGAGTCTCATCCGGGGAAATCCATTACGAATGAATGGAAAATAGTGGGGGCCATTAGTATACATATCCAAAGGGGGGATGATGGCAGCTTTTAGAGCTAGCACAATGAATACATGGCAGAGCAAATAGAGATTCAGCAGGGAAAAAAAGTTGAATGTATAAATCTGAATGATATGCACATAATCTTATCATCTCAACGTCCATCAATACAAGGATGGAAATCATTTATTGATCGAACGCGTCTCCGGGATTATTAAAATAGATCGGAGAATAAGCCCCGAAATTAAAGTTGACACACGGAGAGAAGATCTGGTGGCCATTGTTGTCACATGGGTCGGAGGCAGCAGCAGCCACGTGAGAGCCCCAACAATTGATGGGCTCTATATATCTCACGTCATCGGGGGTTCGCTCATGAAGAAATATCACGCCTGCAAGTAGAGCAGAGCAGCAGAAACGGCAATAAATATCAAAGACGACAGTCAGTTTAAATACACAGAGGAAGACACCCACACGCTCAGCGGCTAAAAGTCTATCAATCAGTCGGTTTGCGGCTTCAGCGGGAAATCTTTCGGGCTCTTTAGATTTGCATCTCTATATTCAAAAAGAGCAAGTTATATGCTCTGTTTTTGTAATAAAATATTGTCACGGGAGGCTGCATCCTTTTATCCGTAGAGCGTGTAATTGTTTCTAAGAAACTGGGTTTTATACTCTAGAAGGTTTCCAACCCACACAGATCTTAACAGCGTTACCTGTACAACAACTCTTCTTTTGTTCAACTTATATAACCACACTCGTGGCCGGTACAACTTCCTCTTTCAGGGTTGCTGGATCACGAGGACGTCCATGTGAAGATGTAGTCGTGTATTAAGCCACACTACTTTTACGGAATAAAAACAGGAAATAATCCCGAATTAGTTTACCTGGAAACCAAAATTCTTTGGAAAACATCGGCAGAAACAGTACTGATTGTATATTCATAAAATTGTTGATGAAACGGTGCGCCAGCGCCACCAGCTTGTTTAATGAGACGCTAGTTTCCATGAATAATTAAAAATCGGTTGTGAAAGCTTGGAATTCTAACACGAACAATATTCATTTCATGACTTGTGAATATGGAAATTTATTCCCTCCAAGCGGTTTGGATTTAGGGGGAGGGGGTCGATTTTTAATTTCTATCGATATCTTAAAAATGAAAAAATCTTAGAAGATTAGTGTCGTCTGCTCTCATTTTGTTTAACAGTTTCGAAAAAGACAAAGCCGAAAGGACGAAAAGAAAATGGAACGATCACTTTTTGTAAACGTAAATGTGGCTGCACGAAAAATAGGACAAGAACTAAGATTACAAAAATGTGGTCGGCGTGAGAACTCTGGTGTCGCGGTTCTCCATGCTCTCCACTCCATGCTGTTTGCCTGTTTGGCAGGTAAAACTAAGAATTCAAATGCAATGATGGGATGGGAGCCTGAATAGAAGAATTAAGCCTGTTCCAAATATTTGAAATTTTAGTTCTGACAAGTATTTATTATGCAAGCCCCCTGCCTGGCAATTTGTTTGCACTGTAACTTCTCCTTTGTGCAGATTTGAGGCCAGAGCCAGCCATCGTAACAACAAGTTATGTAAGTTTTGTTGTGCTGGTATTTTACCTAACGCCATCAATAATCTCACCATCATCAATAGAATAATTATGTGTGTTACTTTTACTCCTGAGAACTGCTAGATATCGGAATGATGCATGACTTGCAAAAATGCAGTGCATTACATGAAATCCTACATCAATTCTCCATTTATTATCAACTAGGCTTTACCCACTATGCACATTCTTATTTTCAACTTTTCTTTACTTGTTATTTTTTTTCTGCAAATTTTTCTCGTAACTCATTTTTCCTTTTTTATTTAGATAAACAGCATCCAGTTTGATTGGAAAAACTCTGTCCTATTGTACACCCATGTGAGTGTGCTGTGTGCTGTGTGGGTGTATTCACGAGAACACCCTTTTTCGTCATTCAACGTTTCTGCACATATGGAGCACTTGTGGATGACTGGCTGTACTTCCCAGGCTTAAAGGTAGGAAAAACTCATCTCTATCCTTTCTTTTTGCTTCTCCGTTTGTGTTTACTGCAGTCAGGGTTTATTATTTTTTTTTTTTAAATAACCAATAGAAGTGGTTGCTCATTTGTAGAAGGACTTTAGATCAGGCTTGTTTTTTGTACTTCACAACTTTGTGGATAAACAATCAAATTAGAAAATTTGTTATCTTTAAACACTTAAAGCAAAGTGCAAAGTCTAGAGAAAATGTTCTGACCAAGAGGGACTTGCTGTCCCCTCGCCGACATACGATTCTTCTTCCTCAAAACCAAAATAGGAGAAATGGTTCTGTTTATTTCGCAATTTTTCGGGCTTTAGTCGTGTTGAATCGTTATTGCCGTTTCTCCAACAGCTGCGGCTCGGTGTCTTCGGGGGATGACGCAATTCGCAGTTATATCCCCAGCTCGGCGGATGTTGACGTGTGACGTCCGTCGTTATATACGACCCGACGTTGTCTTTCGTTCTTCCATTTCCTTTCGCCGTCTTCCAATTGAGTTGGGTTTCTACGTGCTCATCAAATATATAGACGCGTTTGCCTATGGTGAACAAAAAAGGCTTCTTGATTTTCAATTACGGCTTTTCCTTTATTCACGAAACTTTACTTTCTATTCGTCTAAAATGGCACTAACATGCAAATTCACTTCGTATTTTGACTCGAGACAAAAGTTAAGCCGTTTACGTCTTAATCATTCCCCGGATACTGGGAGTTATACTGTTTACACTGACGTCGACTCGAGGTCAATGGGTACATATTCTTGATCAGATTATAAATCCATTTCCCTATGTCTACATAAAGAATCGGTGATTACTCCAGAGAGAAAGATATAGAAGCGTATATATGCCCATTTCGGTCTAATCTTTTCATCTTGTCTAAAAGATTCTTAGTCCTCCCAAGTCCCATCAGACGACCCCCGAAGTTCATTTATTGTGCCGTTCATCTTTCTTCTTGTGCTGTCACTGCGGCAATCGCCCTCCTTGCATCATATCCCGCGCATACTTTTTTCGCCCGTCGGGTCAGCCCATTCGCAATTCCCAGCTCGCATAGCTAGTCAGACGCCGCAGCAAAATGAGCAGCAATTCATTAATCCTCCCCCCTTCGTGTGATGTTTGCTGTGTCGCTTGTGTATATCCCCCCGCTGGACTGTATTTATGACAGCTTTTCTAACTAGACGGGCCCAGCTTTAGGCAGCTTTCGCTGTTTATACCTGGGTGGTGTGGCAGCGGAGATATTAAACGATATGTATCGTGATGTAAAAAGTGAAAGCAAAAAAAAAAAATATGTAAGAAGTAGTAGTACACGGTAGCGGATGTAAAACTTAATTGCCTTAACTGGGTTTATATGTAGAGCAATTTGAAGGATGGCGGAAAAGAAGGGCGCCAAGGTCGACGTCTAATCAAATTTTGATGGGCGTCTTGTGGCTGTAAAAAAAAGTAAACAGCCGCGCTCCTTAAACAGATCATGGCATTCTGAAGTGTAGATGAAGGAAAATTGCGCCCAACCAGAAAATAAGGAAACGAGCAGCACGGCCTTGGAAGATAGCTAAACGATATGTCTCTTTATTATTTTTGCAGTAAGTAACTGAAACCTGAATAAAACACGTAGCTGCTATTAAATAAACCAAAAGTAATAGCTGAAAGAAAAACGCTGCATTTTCCAGATAGATCTAACTAGGAATATCTTCGACTAGGAATATCTAGAAAATAGGCCAGTGTTAAAATGTTTGTTTTTTTGTGAAACCCAATAATTCAGGAAGCTCCGGGCCCCGTTTGCGCGTTGAGTTCGGCGAGCCGTCAATTCAATCAAGTCCTCTTTTCAATCACTTAATACGACGACGGGTGCGTGTATATATATATAAAGCCCTATACGTACGACTATTAAAGAAAAGGGAGGCGAGGGAAAAGCAGGCTAAATAAATGACGATGGAAGATGGTGCGGAATAATAACAACGATAGAAGGAGAGAGAGTCTCTGTTTGACGGCGTATATTTAGCCCTAGTCTATAGAGCTCTAATGCACCGTAGATAAATACATGCAAATTCAGGGCAGATAGTATAAATAGCCGGAAGTTAGATTTCAAACAAATTAGATAGACCCATTTTGGTGACGGAAAAAGAACGCATAAAAGGTTATTTTCGACCAAAGAGCTGTTTCAATGACGACACGTATTTTTCGTTAGGTTCTTTTGTAGTTGGACTCGACACATGGAAATTCTGGTTCCTCTCGTTTAAATATAGAGCAATTATTATTCAAAAAAAAATGAGCTAAAAATAGTTTGTCTGAAAAAGAAAAGCAAAGTTTTTGTTGGGGGAAACTCTTGTCGACGAATAAAACATCAAAGACGCTCAACAATGCAGGTGTTTCCATTCCCCTTGTTATTTATTATGAAGAATATACTATATACGTGGATACGAGAGAGACTCACTATCGTTTGCCGGCCCCGGTAGCAACAGGCGATTCGAAGTGTGTGTGTATATTTATACCCACACGAAAATGTAGCCTTATAATAATAACCATGGCAACAAGAAACAGCCACAAAAAGGAGCCACCCAACCACCCCCAAACAGACGAGTGTCGTTGTTTGCTAGTTACAGGTATTCCACCCTCGTCTACCATATTCATACGCAACTTGAAACGGTGTAGTACACAACTCGACGGTATTACGTAGCATAGCTACATCGGCCATCCCGAATTGCGTGTGAACGTTTTTCCCAGGATTACTTCTGCTATCCATTACCTAATAATACATTCTATTAAATTTGACTTGCTTTCGGTGCTCCTCTTTGGACACGAGAAAAAATAAAAGTAAAAAGTACAACCGAGTCTCTATAGCTATTGCGCGTTACATTGAAGTGGATTTTGTTATCTAAAAGCTTTCTTCTATATGAGAGGTTATTGATCCTTTCCTTGATGTTGCTTATAGCTGTTAGAGAGACTCTCTGCTGCTGTCGTTATTTCTTTTTTTTTCTTTTCTTTTTTTTCGTCGCTACTGCGCAGCTATCATTTCCGATCCGGCACAGACGTATCCGCGCGCCGAGTCGTTCCGTATTACCGCGGCCGAGCGCTATACCTAATAAAAGCCGAAAATTTCTACACGTGTAATATTCGGGGTTTTTTGCAGTTGCTCCGGCAACGCAGCAGTTAATGCGATTTATGGCCGACTTGGCAAGCGTCGTCATTGCGCTAGACTTTTGTTGCCAAACTTCATGGCCTTTTCGTATTATGTTTACTTCTATATCTCGAAATTGAATTGGCTAAACTATAAGTATAAGGTCGGCTTAACGGAAGTTTCTTTGTATAGTTACTTTATTGCTACACTATTATTATCATAACGACGTTAGCCAATAAGACCATCGTTTCAAGTGCAAGGCCCTTGTGCTTGTTCACCACCTCTTGTTCTCAAATTGGGAAATTGGAGTGCCCACGGCTGACTGTCTAAGAGTTTGATAGACCCACTGTAACTTCCAACCATCAGAGCTGCTGTCAACTTTTAAAAAACTGACTGATTGAGACTCAAATTGGTTTCAATTCCCAGCAGGAGCAAAGAAAAAGAATATTTACATTTGCCTGGAAATTGATACCAGAGAGACACCGGTAGAAATGGCAATTGGTTTTGACGGGGTGATTTGGGGGGCATCATTTTTGTTTCATTTTAGATCGACCCAAACGTGTATCTGTAATAACGGGAGCGTTGCCATCTGTTCCACGCAAAGGTTGCCATCGCGATAGTCTAATTAGCTACTGGCAAATGTGATAGCCCAACGAACAGGTGATGATGACGCACGTTTTTTTCCCCTTTCCTATCAAGTGACGTACGTACGTATAATCGAAGATGATACGAAATAAGTTGCCGGAATAAGTCGACATTTTTTTTCCAGCCATGATCCCAATTCTTTAATAACGTCCGGGCCGGTGGAATAGGCGCAGAAGTTAACCTAGATATGTACGTACGTATCCACTCGGAAGATTGCCCAAGCAGTGTCGTATAATCTCGTCGTATGAATCTAGGACTAGCGTTTAATCTAATCACACATGTCGGTGATCCGTGAAAGCAATTGGGGGCTTCACTGCGGATGTCAATTCCGGCCGAGGGGCGAAAGAAAAACAAAACAAAAGGAAACAACCTATTTATAGATCAAATGTTGCACGTTCTTGACACAACTCGGAGATATACAGGATCTGCATTATGTGTATACGGAATAGAACGTTAGTTTCCCCTGAGAGTAGAGCCCTTGTTGCTGGCAAGGCCCCGCTGATCCCTCGGTCTCGTGTTGCACAGCAGCCGCACGGTCACGTTGCAACGGCAATTGTGATGACTCTGCGTGGGCTGGATGGTTAATATCTTGGGAGCCTGCGGATGATGAGAGAGCAAAGCTAAAACCTCGCATTTACTTTTTCGTATACAGTTCGGTTGTATATACTGCGTTGCCGATAGTCTCGGTCGGCTGGCTGCTGCATAATAAATGGCAGACGCGTGAGAGCGCCACGGGATCTAGACTCGCTCAAACTTGTGTATTCCAATCATAAATACATATCAAGAGCAAGCAGCTGAAAAGAGCCCCTTTTTTCCCTATGTACTAGACTAACTACAAAACTTGAGCAGAAAGATGAAAAGCTGCGTGGCTCTCGTGTGTTTATTCAACTATGGACGGTTTCATCATCGCCGCAGTCAAATCTTAAAAAGAGTTACAAATTTTCACGTGAATGATGATCGCTCTCTGCCGTCATCGGGAGCGATCAATAAAATCTTAATTGGTTTATTTCTCCAATAAAAAAGAAGAAGAAAAAAAAGGAATGGCGTCATGAAATGTTGACTTTTGTGAATCGAACTGATGGAAGGATTTGCACGGGAGACGAGACGATTTGTTGGTGAACAATGGGACGACAGTTGCCTCGTGAGTTGGCAGATGCTGGCGTGGGAACATCGTTTCATTCATGCTCTCGGTGCTGTCGCCTCCGTCCGCAGTACATAGAGGAACGAGCCGCCGACAGTCGCGCATAGTGAACAGGGCTGGAAGAAAGAAAAACAAGATCCCGAGATTGACGTCATTGCACTCTGGAGAGCGGCGCTCAATACCGCCGTCGCCCGGAATATTCCGTGTACGTATACACAACCTTATAAGGCCGTGCAACATAACGCCACCCTCTGCTGATAGGGTGGAAATGCGCCACCACCCCGTCGGCCCAACTCGGCGACTACGCTGCGCGTCTTGTTGTTGTTTGCAGCTCATCGGCCGTCTCATTCATAAAAGAGAACTGCTGGATAGCTTCCAAATATTATTCCCCGACTCTGACCGGCTAACTTATTCAGAAACTCTGGGCGCATTTTCCATCTTTATTGATGGCGACGATTATTTGCTGTGTGTGTCATGTCCTTGAGGGTAGACGGAATTCTTTTTGACGGACGGCCGAATCGATACACGCACACGTCACCGGTGGGTACTGATGACATGGGACAGATTTCTATTTATGGGTACTGATTGTCTCCCGCTTCGATCCGTGGCTTCAGCACGAAAACTTTTTTTTATTTTTATTGACATTTGCTTCGAATAATTGCTCGGGAGGGGAATCGACACACACACACACTACGGCTCTGTTAATGAGTGTGGTGACATTCGAGTCCGCTACTTTTAATTAACACGGCCCTGATGGAGTTTAGACACGGCCGTAGGAGAAAAAAAAAAGAGAAACCCCGACAGCCAAAGAGGCTCACTGCACAAGTTGAAAGAGTAATTAAAGGTCTCCCAGGGAGAAAACCCCGAACTGTTGCAATCTGTGAGCAGAATGGCGTCGTTCATAAAAATTCGATGGGCCTCGGAGTCTATTGTGAAGGAGAATTCCACGAAAAACTTGCTCCTCGCCATTAATAAGCCAAGCCGAAAGGCGAAGTATATCTCTCTCAAATCCCCTGAATATGCAAGCAACTCCCGCACGAGATTTGATGCTGATGGCCATAAATTTCTAGCTCAGGCCAAGTCTAGACTGTTAGATTTTTTGTTTTCTTTTTTGTTTTGGTCCCGGCAAAGTTTTCGGCGATGGAATAATAAAAAAAAGAGAGAGACACACAAGTCGTTTGGAATTGTCATATTATATCTGAGACTGTGCTTGATGTGCGTTATGGCTTACACCCCACGGATTTGGCCATCATTTTCCCTCCGCTCTCTGGCTCTAAGCGCAGAGGCTTCGATAAGACGAGAGAGATAAGGATAGACGTCAGAGACGACCAACGATCGCGGGAAAGAAAAATATAAACCAGCGGGGGGGCATTGACGTCATACCAACCCGAGTGTATATTCTCCCTCGGCGGCGCGTCGAGGACCTCCACACGATCGATATAGGCCTCACTGCGAAGGAGATAAAGAAAAACTCTACATGGAATATTCGTGTTCGGAAGAGAGAGTCTTTTTCATTCACAAATCGACGAACCAATCCGCTTTCTTGTTCGTTCAAATTTTTTTTTCTTTCTTTTATTCCTTTTTCCACTGGGCGTCCATGTTCTAGTTGGGTCCTGTTTCGATGTCTATGCGCTTCGACGAGCACATGATGTGTACGTACAGAGTCATGTACGCTATTAAATTGGGCGAATAGAGCAGCAGTCAGCAGCAGTATGCACTTTTGGCGGTTGAACCACTTGGTTGTTTGATCCTTTTTGTACCAATCTACTCGTTTCGAGTGACCCGACGACGTATAGCGCCGAGCGTTTATAGTGGCATTCAACCTTCTCTTTGACAGCGACAATGCCCGGCGCGACACCTTCGCTCTTTCATCGCTCGTTTTTCGTTTTTAAATATTATTATTTGTGCGAATTTCTATACATCACGGCGGTTCCCCCTTCACCTTTTATCGTTGGCATAGAAAGAAGAAAAAACCTTTTTACAACGACGACAACTCTTTGCCCAGCAAATCGCATCAATTTGGAACGACGACAGACGGACTAGAATTCGACGACGGTAGACGCCCTTCTTAGCCAATAGAGTCTTTTCTTCGCTCCTCCGCTGGAAGCGTTCCGGTGATTTTGGGCGAGCGGAGAAAGACAATTGAATTCGACGAATTTCAATTTGGTAAGCAAATCTGCTGTTATGGCAACTTGCAAGTCAAGTAGATTTCCATTGAAAAAAAAAAAATTGTTTTTTCAATTCAAAACGGACGAAAGTTTTATCCCGCGCGGGCGGTTGTTGTCGGGAGAAAAGAGAGACGGGCGACGCTTGCGCGGGAAACAAAAGCGCCACGACGTCAAAGAGGGCGGGACGGAAGAGAAGAACCCGTCGGGAAAAAAATCGATGGGCGCGGAAGGGTGGCGGCCATGTTGAATCCGCCAGAGAGCCCCGTCTTTGTGCCGTGCAAGTCGTCCAACCCGTAGAACGAGAACCAGCACGGCCGTTTCGTGAATCGACCAAAGACTCATCACTTCTCTGTGTACGGTTGACTTTCTTTTTTCGGCAGCTCATTTCACTCAGTCCATATTCATTCCATTTCTAATTAAGGTTAATTCATTCAACGAACGGCGGCCAGACATTTATACAATGCTGATTACTACCATTACCCGCAGGTAAGCAAATCATTTTGGACATTTTGGTTTGTAACATCAATATGTGTGGCTATGTGTGGGTGTGTGTGTGGCCATGTTTGTTTGACTCAACCGATTTCACAAGGTGGTCATTTTTGGGTCTGTAAATCTGTTTGATAATTGCTCAGAATGTCGGATAATGTCGATTGATTTGATTTCATTTGTGATTTTATTTTGATCCGTGTTTAGACGATCAGCAACAGGTCGGATGGTTTCTCTGCTATTCCTGAGCTGCGTCGTCGCCCTGGCCACGGCTTTCCGCTCTCACCAGGTATAGAAATTAATACGCACATCATCAATGGCTGACAGGTTCGAAAATCACCGACAGATTTGACGGGCGATTAGTCACCACCACGTATATACCCAAATCTCTGGCCAATCTTATAACCTTCGTTCAATTCCCGTTGCTATGGTATCCACCCCTAATCTATGTAACAGTAACACATTCACTCGGCTATTCTATGGCTGTTAAACGAATTGTTGATGTGGTATTAGTCAACTGGATTGAAAATAATCCCAAAAGGATTTTGTTATTATCAATTTGTTATTATTATATAACGACGCAATACTCGGATGTTGCTATAGGATACCATGCTCTCGGATGTCTACCTACGCGGAATCATGAATCACCTGGGCGACAAGATGTTGGCTGATGCTCCCGAAGGCTACCTCGATTATCCTTTGCCGAGGTTATTTTCAAATTCAATTGCAATGATTGTTCTCTATACTATGTATATAATTCTCAACAACCACCGACTTTTTTGTTTGTTTGATATGATTCTATATTCGTTTGGGGGTTGTTTGTCCGTATCCCAACAGCTACGAAGACATGATGATGGGCCCATCGGTAACCAGCGAAACGGAAAGTGAAATGAAGGAATACGAAGAAGCCCCCGAAAGTCTGAACGAACCTCGCGAACGTCTCGGACTGGGCCTGTCACTGCGCGACCAGGAGTATCTCAAACACAGTTCGCTCTTCTCTCGTCAACAGGAAGATGATCAACCTCCATCAGGTATATCCGATTCATTATTTTTCTCAATTATATATCCCCCCAAGTTCTGCATTAGACGGGGGGAAAATGAAAAAAAGTTTCTACCTGCCGGAATAATTACCAAGTGAAAGGCAAACTAAAACTAAAAAATTGGAAATTGTCAGAAATCGAATTTTGCCATCTCGTTAATTTCATGTTCCACTTTCTTGGCCTTTGATAAAAAAAGTGAATGGGAGCTCGGGCCAAACTTTTGGGCGTCGTCAATGCCGCCTCTAATGAACTTCGGAATCACGTGTCCCTTACCCCTCCAAAATAGATCACATGTTTTAGACGAGAGAAGAATATTTTCCTTCTTTCTTGTTCCATCAATTTCCATGTCGTGATTGTATCAATAACGAAAGGCATTTACTTTTGCTGCGCAGGAACGCCCACGGGTTCTGTCAAAGTCTCGACGCCGTCCAGCTCCTCCGGCAAGACCGAGAATGTTCTTCCGGCCTACTGCAATCCGCCTAATCCATGCCCCATTGGATACACTGGTAACAACTCGGTTATTAAGTCGCTGTATTAATTAGCTTAAATGATATGAATTACATTGTTTGGTAGCCGAGGACGGATGCCTGGAGGAATTCGAGAACACGGCCGCCTTCAGTCGCGAATATCAGGCGGCACAGGATTGCATGTGCGACACCGAACATATGGCAAGTTGGGATTATTACTACATTGCCAGCAGTTTTATTACATTGGTTAATTGATGTCTTCTTTATTTCTTATGTAGTTTGATTGTCCCGCTTCGTCGCTGAACCATAAAAACGACAAGAACCGCGCCACGGCCAACATGGTCGACACGGCCATCCGCAAAATCATGTCCGATTTCCAGGTAGACCAAAGATTCTATGTAATTACGATGGCGTCATCTTGGAAAACACGTTTTTTATTCGGTTATTAAGGGGGAACACAAGTCACTGGTGTCCAAGAAATTCTTTGCAGACAAGGTGAGTTGTCGTAAATCAAATTCATTAAATTAGTTTCCTATTTATTCTTTGATTTTGATTTGTTATTGCTACATTTCGGTTTTTTATTTTCATCTCGTCAATTATGTTTCTTTGTTCCGTTTGGATTCTCGATTGCCGTCGGAAAATTTAAAAGTATTATGACGAATTGACGGGTTTGAAAAAACGCGCTCACGAAGCCGTCGAAATGGCCGGTGCCGATAATCAATCAACCGTAAGTGAATTCGTCCCTTTCTGTTATTAGAACATTGATTTGTATCTTCAATTTTATTTCACGATTACAAATTAAAAAGGAGGAATTTGTACCAAATAATTGTTTTTAGATATTTTACAAAATAGTAAAGGCCAAATGTTTTTATTTTATTTATCCTCCCTAGAGCGAAAATCCTTACCTGCAGGGAGACAAGTTGCCAATTGCAGCCAAGAAAGGCAACCGGGTCGTTGCCTAAACGCCAAGAATCCAGCAAATGTCATCCGGCGGATCATTTTTTTTTTAAACGCAACATCTTTCTTCTTGAACCTGAAAGAAAAAACACACGGTCTCGTTAATACATTCGCATTTGTTTTTATGTTCCATTCTTTGATTTGCCGCCCAGATAAAATTTCCAATTTGTTTTTATCGCAGTTTCTCGTTAAACGCATCACAAATCATCTGGTCGACAAATTCTAAAATCTCTTTTGAATTCTTTCTTGAAGGGCTTTATTACCAGCTAATTGTTACTGAACTACTAACTAATAACTACATAACACCCTCCCACCCCCTCAAATGTATTGATATTGACTGTTTGTTGTCATTTCCCTTATTATTCTATATAACTATATATCATTATTACCCTGCCCAAAACCATCAAACAAAACTTAACTGTTACGATTCATATCGCGCAAATATGGTTACTGCTTGCCAGACGACACAAATGGGGAAGGATTTATTGGTCTCGAAAAGAAACTAGAAAAAAGGAAATCAAATACACGCGGATTATATCGAAAGATGTTGTCCTGCTTGTTGTTTACTGACTAATTTGAACATTGTTGTCCTGCGAGCCCTTTCACGGATGGAAGAACGGGAATTGAATTTTCTCTTTTTATTTTTATTTTGTTTTAGGCAGCCTCTAACCAATTACAGGAGGATGCATCCGAAATAATTGGCAAATCGAATGAAACAGCAACAACAACAACAGCAGACGAAAACTAAGGGAAATTAATTGGATTTGCCATAAAAGTCAATTATATCGGCGATTGACTTGCAGTCTCACGAAAACAAAGTTACGTCCGCGTTCTCTTTTAAGAGCAGAGATACTACAGCCGGATCTGCCGGCGGCCGGTTTCGCATCGACACACGTACGCACATTCTTATGCTATTTTCTTGTTGTTGTTTTCAAACTAAATTTATTCTTATATAGGAAAAAAAAAAAACTACGAGCAGGAGGAGGACTATACGGTCTGACGCATCAGCGCGACCGGCGCCTGTCGCCCGTCACTTTTTTTTTCTCTTTCTTTTCTTTCGGGCTTGTTCAGCATATGCATTTAGCATATCCACCATACTATTTATCCATGGTAAAAAGAAAAAGAAAAAAATTATTATAATAAAGAAAAAAAAAATGTTTTTTTTTCTTTCTTTCTTTTTCCTTTTAATGCATGTACACACAGAGAGAGCAACATGTACATATCGTATATATACCGCCCAACACAAGTACCTAACGAATTCACCTGGGGGATATACGCGACGACGTCTTTCTTCTTCTTCTTCTTCTTCTTCTTCTCACACACGGTTGACTGCCTCCTCTTTTTTCTTTTTATTTTTCTTTCCTGCCCACCACCACCACCCCACTCTAGGAGCAGCCCTCCCGGTCTAGACAGTGAGGGCTCCTATACGTTGGCGACTCTTTGTATAGATGTGTGTTTTGTGGACTGTGAAGACGAGAGAGAGAGAGAGCACGCGGTAGCCGAAGAAGAAGAAGTAGTAGTAGATGTATAGCAGCCACAAAGTGTGTAGACGTGTTATTGTACCATGCTGTGTATATATACGCTCGTGGATCATCCCAGTGGCAAGTTCAGTTGAACCAAAACCGCCAAACCAGTGTCATGTTGGCCACACTTACTCGGCGACTCTTTTGAAACCCAAATTCACACGATCGTCGACTTATCGTATCGCAAGACACACGCACACACAACTCGGTTTCATCATCTCCGAACCAGTTTCTAGATTTGAAATCTTTTCAAATTATTCAACAAAAGTGGTGGCCATGCTTCGAATTGGTGTTCTACTCGTGTCCGTCTTCCTGCTCGTCGGATGTTTGTTCGATCCGGCGTCGGGACAGGAGCTCAGACAGCACCGGCATCACCACGGGGGTCGATCGCGGACGTCGACGGCCGCTCCGCCGGCCATCACGGACGAGGAGAAGCTGAACGCGACGGAAACGGCGAAAAACCTGTTGCAGACGAGCCCCAAAGACGCTCTGATCGTGACGAAACGGCGCTTTTTGCGCAAGGATTGGTGCCAGTCGCAGCCGCTCATCCAGCGGATCGGCCAGGATCAATGTCTCAGCGCCACGGTCCTCAATCGCTTCTGCTACGGCCAGTGCAATTCGTTTTTCATCCCCAAGAATCAGCTGAAGGAGGACGACGGAACGGATCGGCAAGTGGCCAGGGGAGAAGGAGACGAGGCGGCCGGTGCCGTCCTCGGCGGAGCAGGTATCGCCGCAACCGCCAAAGCCTTCCGGTCTTGCGCCGTCTGCCAGCCAAAGAGGACCAGTTGGGTCACTGTCACTCTCAAATGTCCCTCGCTGGTGCCCAACATCCGCCGGAGACGAGTCCTCATCATCAACCAGTGCCGATGCATGCAGCCGGAATCCTCTTCTTGAATTTGTCCATTTCATTCCGGAATTATTGTCTCTTTGCTGCCAAATTTTTTATATTTGTAAATTATACTATTTACCCGCGCCTATAATTCAAACATCGAAAACCCACACGGGATTTATTAAAAGCCCGCCAACCGTCCGCCGTCGTTTCATTCCGCTTTTATCCCCCCCCCCCCGTTTATTTGTTGTTGATGAGAAATCGAATTGAATAATTTTTATTTCGTGTTCCTCAAAATTGTATTGTAAATTACATAATGAATAATCCTGTACGTATTATACGAGATATTAATAGAAGCAATGATGTACATTTTTCGAGAGAGAGAGAGAAGAGTTTGCCCTTTATTGTGTTGGGCCAGTCGACAGTTGACAGGACGCACGGGCACACAGACACGGAGATGAGCGCTGAAAGGGAATTGTGCGTGTCTCATGAGGAGTCGACTGCGCTGCTTGCATTGGCGCCATGTCGCTGCTAGTTGTAACAACTTGTCTATAGACACAATGATAACAATGGAGCCGTCTTTTTTCTTCTTCTTCTTCTTCTTCTTCGACTTGTTTGGTCGTCTTGTCTAGCGGCTCCTGCCATCCTCAGCGTTCACTCTTCTTCACCTTGCAAGGGCCTTATTAGTTGACGAAATAAATCTACCGCTGCTATAACTCTTTTTTCCTTTTTCCTTTCCTTGCCTACCTTGAAACCAAAAAATGATGAAAGAGACGGGCGCAAACGTCATAATGACTCTTCTGGAAATTGCTGGTTTCTTATTACAATTCCGTCGAAAAATATTTTAGAAGAAAGAAAAAGGACGACGACGACACCAACAGCCGGTCTGGTGCCAGTCGCGGAAACGACCAGCAACCGACACATAAAAGAAGAAGAAGAAGAAGACCAAACCCAAAAGTCTCTACTGGGCGATGAGAGAAGAGCGCAGTGGCGCCGTTTCCACCTTTTTGGTCGTCGTCGTCGGTCGGCTCGTCGCGGCGCGACATGTATAACCGGCAGCCAAAACCGAAAGCAGACTCCCAAAACAAAAAGGAAAAAAACAAACACACAATCTGGTTGCTTTGTCCTTTTTTTATTTTTCCTCCCCTTAAAAAATAAATTTCATTCTTTTCTCTAAGTTCAGAAATGCCCCCCCCCCCCCAACATTGAACATTTCAAACATGTTCGCCAGCAGTTTTTCTGTCGCAGTTTCAGTATAATAGTGTACGTGCGCAACTCATCAGTCATCACTCGTCTGCGGTTACTTTCGACGTGTCACGCTGGCGTCGCCCGGGTTGCGTCATCTATAACAAGCGACGATCAATAGGATACCGGCACTTTGACCAACTCGGCGATTTGCCGAAATTTGTCTGTCGTTATTCTTTCGAAGGGGGGAAGAAAGAAGAAACCAAAAATAAAAAAAAGGTTGTCCACCCACCGCCGCCGTCACTTTCCGCCGACCACTTCACCTTTTTTTTTATTTTCCTGCTGTCTCTTATCGGCTGATTTCGGGTTGTTTGTCAATGGAGGCGATTCAAAACTGATTATCAGCGCGCCAAATAAACGAAAGGGAAAGAACTAAGAACAAGACTCAATATATAGTCAAAAGAAAAAAATGGTTTCATCCGTAGCTACCTTTTGAAAAATAAAAAGGACAGTAAGAAAACAAACAAAAACACGCTGGGAGTGCGTGTAATTTGTTTGCTTTTTATCTATACATGGCGCCTGTGTACTGTTTTCCTCTCTCTCTCTCTCTCTTATACTTATATTTATTTATTTGGTTCTTCTTTTTTTACGGTATTCCACTTAAGTGGAGCGCGCGCACTATTGCTCTCTCTCGTCGTCCCTTTTTCTTGCCATGTCTGCCCGGGTCGGTCGGGGGCCTATCCGCCGCTTTCTGTCGCATAGTACTCATTTTGGGTGCTCTTCTCTCTCTCTCTCTCTCTCTACTCCATAATTGGCTGTATGTCTATAAATGTCTAATGGATAGAGAAGGAGGCGTGAGTCAAGGAGTGGGCGCGCAAACAGGTTGTGTGTGTTGGCTGTAGGAGCCATAGCCGCTTTTTGAGAGATTTCTCCCATATTTTATTCCATCGCGTGTGTCGCTCCTTTTTTCTTCTTTTTTCCCCCCTTCCAGACTGCCCTATTGTTCGGCCGCAATTTGTCCTTTTTTTCTCTCCAGTTTTTTTCTTTTTTCCAACTCAACTCACTTGGGAAAATTAATTTGTTTATCTATTCATTTCCTGGGCCGCTCCCTCCCCGCCACCAAAAAAAGAAGAAGAAGTCTCGGCAAGCCCCGAAACTCGACTAATCCATTTTCCATGCCAATTTGGTGACGACCCCCCGCTGGTGAAGATATATATATACAAATGGATGTTTAGTTTAACAACCAGTTCAGCTTAAAAGAAAAACAAAATGGTTCGGTTCATAAATTGTCTCAAGTGAGAGAGCAAACAAACACAAAGAACTCCCGTGTAGACAAATAATGAGATCTCTCGGTTGTATTGTTTTATTTCCTTATTTTTCCAACCGTCGTCAGGTATATATATGAAGAAGAACATCTTTCATTTTCTTTCTTTTGTGTCGTCGTTTATTCTAAATATACTCAAACATTTCCTTCTGGTGTCAAAGGA
The DNA here is from genome assembly GCF_021134715.1 of Daphnia pulex. Taxonomy (NCBI): domain Eukaryota; kingdom Metazoa; phylum Arthropoda; class Branchiopoda; order Diplostraca; family Daphniidae; genus Daphnia; species Daphnia pulex. The sequence goes on along the minus strand of NC_060018.1, from coordinate 4,979,710 downwards.
AAAGATATGTGTCGTTCCTCCTCCTGGGGATATGCAGTACAGGATATGTTCACTCCATATTCTGCCGAATCAACGGCCGGCCGAGAAAAAAGAAAAAAAACTTGAATAAGAACATCTATATACTATACGCCCCAGCCATCTGTCATCATCTTCAGACGGTGATGGGCGACTCTACTTGGATTTCTTTGGGGTTATCTCCGGCGCGCGCCGTAGTACAGCACAGCAGCAGACCCCCCCATTTCACCCACCCAACTGAATAGCTTAAGTGCTGTGTCGCTGTTATTGTTATGGTTGATGGAAGGAAATGCAAGGGGGAAAAGAAAAATAATACAATCCAAAAATGAACCGAACAAAAGTAAAAAAAAAAGAAAAAAAAAATGAAAATCATGATAACGGGTTTGGCTATAGAGCAGAAAACCTTTTTACTATAAGTTGTTGTTGACATCGATTCGATCTTCATGCCCGGCATCATCATCGTCCAACAACTTATAGAGTGTGTGTGCTGTATAGTAGCAGCTATATGCACACACATGACTGAGCATTCTGTGTGTGTGTGTGTGTGTATTCGCAGCTTTTTGATTTGTTGAGTGGTTTCGAGACGTCGGGCCGGGCCATACGGCGTTAGAGACGCCAGGTCAAATGCGTACAAGAGACTTTACGGCGGACGACGAGGGAAGGAGCCGTCGAGCCGGATGGCGCAATGTCGCCAGGCCCGCACCGAATCAAATACGGCCACGGCAAAGTGAAGTGGATGTGGGCCGGCCCCTATATGTAGCATATAGTATACGTCTGCATGTATACATATGGACAGAGAATGGAGCTTCTGATGTGTATATAGTTGAAACCACGGCAATCGGTACCTGTTGATTGTGCCGTGTATATTTGTCGGCTGTTGTCATGACGACAGAGGAGGAAGATGAAAGGACGGACCTACCCGAGAGCTTCCTATTTCATTTTATTTTTTTTATTTTTGAAAGCTAATTGCTGCAGCGAGAAGAGGCTCAGGCTGAAACCGTTTTGGAGTGGCGCTGTGGTGTGTGTGTGGTGGGAATAAGGCAAGCAAACACAGACGCACGCACCCAAAAACGCTTGTCGCTTGTCTCATCGGATTGGCATCACATGGCGACATTTCCATTTGTTTCTCTCCCAATCACAGCAGCAGCACTCTGAGCCAGCACTTTATATATTTATGTCGCATTCAACAGAAAAGAGCCACTTATGTATTGTTTGAATTTTGTTTTCCCCCCTTTTCTGTTTGGTTCGTTTCCCGTCAGGAAAAACTTTCCAACGATTTCCCATAGAAAATCATCTTGTACAATATCTGTGTGTAGATCACCTAACAGCTTATAATAATAGCGCTCGTTTTAACGCAAAACTTATACTTAGCATTAGCTCTAGTGTAATCAGAGTAAGTAACTACGTACTTCTTTTATGGTAGCTAAAACAGTTACAAAGAAATCCGATTCACGAGCGTTTCCCTCTGGAATCGATCTGCTTTAAATTTTTTAAAATCTGTTTTTAATATAAAAAATGTACATTTTAAAAGAATTTACGATATCCTGATTCCTTTTTAGCGCAGACATACAGATAAAGTGTGCAGTTAAATTGAATTAACGACGGAATCCGGATGCTGGGGATTTCCATTTTTGGGGGAGATGTAACGTCGTAACGTTGATATTTTAATGGGATTTTAATTTCTCGTGTGCTATGGAAAATGGAATCCCTATCAGGGAACTGTTTACGACATCGTGAGCAGCCGTGAGATACCGTTTAAATTAAACGCACTGCCTTCGAGCAGCTGCGAGCGCGACATCTGGTTCCCACAACAAGTTGCAAGAAGAGGCTTCTGCATATTCAAAAGAACGGTTGGCGTATTATATTGTCAGTACAGCGTCGTCTGCAAGATTCTCTTTGCAGTCATGGCGGTCTCGAGGAAAACACGTGGGAAAAGCATAAATGCTCCCAGGAATAAAATCGAAAATGCTGTCAATAAGATGACACCCGAGATTTATTTCGCCCGGAAGTTGGCTTCTAACGAGAAGAAAATTCGTGACAGATCGCTGAAGAAATTGAGGCGATGGATTGCAGCACGATCAGCAGTCCCTGACGGTATTTCCACTTGGTGTCTGTTTGCTTTTCTAAATGTATTCTAAATTCTGGTAATGTGATTACCCGAATTAATTTAGCATTTTCTGAGGATGAACTTATGAAATTGTGGAAGGGACTCTTTTACTGCATGTGGATGTCCGACAAACCCTTGATCCAGGAAGATCTCGCTGAAACCATTTCTGAGCTTGTGCATTCTATTATTGATCGTAAGACAGGCTTGAAATTCATTACAGTTGCACTTAAAACTATGGCCAACCATTGGTCTGGCATTGACACTTGGAGGATGGATAAGTTTTTAATGGTGAGTTTTTTTTATTCCCGTTTTTGTTATTCATGTGTTTTTCTGATAATTTTTGTTTTTTAGTTTGTCAGGAGAATTGTTCGCCATAGTCTAGAGTACCTCGGCAATGGAGAGTGGAAAGAGGAAGAAGTAGATGCTTTCTCACAAATGATATCAGATGTCGTCATGAATGCAAATGAAAGTACAGCAGAACTGAAAGTTCCACTAGGTTTACAGTTGCATTTAGTAAATTTGTTTCCAGAAGAGTTAGCCAAGGTAATGTCTAAGAACACTCTGTACGGCCCATGTCAAAAATCAATTTTTTTTTTTTACTCTGTAGGCTGGTGGTGAAGAACTAAAGGCTTCAACCATCTCAAAAATGATTGAACCATTTGCTAAATGTCTTGCCAAAAGCAATGACTATAGATTGAAAAAAGATATCCATCAGTTTATTTTCACCTACTTGATCAAACAAAGTGATGAAGCATTAGAATATGAGGAACAAGGCCTTGACAAACAAGCCATCATCTCTATGAGTGATGCCAAAGCCAACAGGAAAAAGGCTATGAAGAAAGCAAAAAGAAATCAAGTGGTTGTCCAAGAAAAAGAAGAGGAAGAGGTTGAGGAAGAAAAAGAGGAGGAGGAGGTTGAGGAAGAAAAAGAAGATAACGATGAAAATGTCGAGGAAAACAATGAAGGTGGTGAAACTGAAGACGAAGAAGAAGAGGTTCTTGGGGATGACGACATGGAGATGGAAGAATCAAATTTGGATTGGGGAGCGAAGGATCCCAGAGCCGGGGGCGTCGACGCTATTATTCCTCAGATCAAACCAGATTACAATCAAATAGCAGACATGCTTTTCCAAATGGCATCAGAAAAATCGGTTCGCAGCAAAAATCGGAAAGCCATTTATGATATTGTTAAAAAGTATGTGATTCTTCATACTGGCCATGTTTAAAAACAAAACATAATTTTGATTTTCGTTCCCTTTGTTCAGGTTTCGTGACTTGGCAACCGGAATTTATCCCTTGGCGGTCAATTTCCCTACCGTTGGGCCAGGTCTGACCCCTAGGTCTATGAAGTCAGCTGCCAAGCAGTTCATTAAAGATGAACTGGCAATGACTGCACAGAGAGAGGCTGATAAGCTGGAGATGAAGAAATCGTCTAAAGCAAGTAGAAAGCTCCGTGCAACCGAAACGGACATCTCTGACGAATTATTGGAGGATGTTTTCGAAGGAGAAGACGATGGTGCAGTAGTTGGTGAAGAAGGCAGCGATTTCGCTGATCTTGATGATGAGGATGACGAGGATAGTGACGACAACTTGGACGATTCTGACGGCGAGGAAGACATTTCTGACGAGGACGATGAAGTGTCAGATGAAGACGACGACATCTCAGAAGAAGACGACGAAGATGAAGAAAACATGTCAGATGATGAAGATGCCACGCTGGACGAAGAAGAGGAGGAAGAGGAGAAAGTAGTTGTTGCTCCCAGACCGATTGCAAAGGTACATAATTTCAGCTCACAGTTTTCTTCAGTAAACGATATGATAAATTTTGTCATCAGGTTGTTCCAAGAGTGAAAAAACCAGCGACTTTCGAAGTTGAAAACAATTGGGAAGAAGAAGAAGACACACCTGCCCCTGCTTCTATGCAACAGCTAAAACAGAAACTTAAGGCCGGTAAAAGACCCAAAAATTCTGGCTGGAGCGAGTCCCTAATTAAAGGGGAAACAGAGATCGTGATTCCCAATAAGAAATTTAAAGGATCTGTCAAATTACAGCCTGCTCAAACACCAGCAGCAGCTACTCCTGAAGTAACTTAAGCTTTTACTTTTCAAGATACTGTTAGCCTTACCTTTCTCTTCTCCTTTGCAGAATCCTAAATTGAATACATCCAACAACAGCGGGAACCGACGAGTGAATTTCGTGCTCAACAAAAATACAGCCCAAGGTAAATCTCACCGTGCATGTTCTAGAAAGTGAAATTGATAAAAAAACAAACACTGTACTGCGATAATACAATCCGGAATTGAACTGTACACTCCAATCTAAAACTTGGTACACGTTACACGTAATTCTGGTAAATTAATGCACACAGTGGTCTCCGAATGAATCCTTTTCTTGCTGTTCGCAAAGCTTAGTATTTTTTTTACGTTTGGTTTCCTTCTCGTCCTAAAGAACCGAAAGACTACCAAGAGTCTCTACGAAAGAGCCCAGGAGTTCCACACGATCCTGATCGTCAACCCAGTGGTGGTGGCGTGTTAAAACGAAACGATTCTGCTCGTACAAAAGCGGCCTCTGCGTCCTCTCCTGTTGCTCGTAAACCCCAGCGCGGTGGCCGTGCTGGAAGACCGTTGTCTAGATTTTGATAAGTTTTTTTTTTTTTTTTCACAAAACTTCACACAGTTGACTCACTTCGAAGCCTTGGCATCATAACTCCCCTGTCACCGTTGGACTCTCATAGCTGGAAGTCTATTCCAAATAAACTTGACAAATGACAATGCAGTTGACGGTAAATTGTATTATTTTACCATTGCAATCCAAAACTGCCGGATAAGTTATCCATTTGATTGGCTATTGCTGTAAGTGGAATTTGAATAAAAGGTGTTCGATACGCTTATCAGAACGGTACATGGATTGTTAAACGTTCTTTATTGGTAATCAGTTAGATGCCAGTTCTTACTAAGATTAGATTCGTGTTCTTGCTAATAAATTTGTAAATTTAGATAGCGGATGACTCGTTAAAAGGTGTTGCCATCCAGCGATTGGTTCAAGTACTACATTTTGCGAATTTCATTTGAAACCTTTCTTAGTTTTTTTTTTTTTGTTGTTGTTGTTCCATTTTTAGGCCCACGGAAGAGAATCGACCTAAAATTGATTTACTAGACGGAGACACGAAGTGTGAAAAAGAAAAGGTATGATATATTGATCAGAAAGGCACAATTTAGTTGTACAAACTAACAAATTGTTAGTGAGTAGTGTATCTAGTAGGGAACCGAGCATTGTGGCTCTCAAAGGATAATGCGCTTTTGACATGCAATTGTAAGTTGTTTTTAAATGGGCAGTTGGGGTTATTCTTAGTTTTATTCAGAAAAGTGGCTAGTCGGGGTGATTCTTAGTTTCAAATACTAGTTCTAATTAGTTCAAGTCTAATTTCAAATATTAAAAACATGAAGCGCTGGATCCTGAAAACTCCTAATAGACATTCGATTGATTTTTGGTCGATGGAGTCTTCTAAATTCTTTCCATGTAAACGCCTTCGCATGGCCATTCGGTCTCATCCGGAAGTCGCTTCAAGTCGACCGATGAGACTGTATTGGTTTCCACGTTCTCCGAAATTGTCGTGATGCTTTCCGCTCGCGATCTCTTTCTCTCTTTACCTGTTGAACTGTTTCGTCAATAAGCTGTTATTTACTTATTTATATTTTATGTATATAGTTTTAAGCGTGATTTTCTTTCTTTCTAATAATAATGTTTTTTCACTCACTAGAGCCCAGTCAACGTTTGCGAGAATCTGTGCTTCAGCGATGTCCTGTCTAGATTTTTGGGAGTGTGCATACCAGGAGCACCGCGGAGATTCTCGTCTTCCATTGGTGGGCACCTGTCGCTAGTTAAGATGTTCGTCCCTAGATTGATGACCTCGGAATGCCTGTTAAGAAGGTAACTTAAATCAAAGTCTTCGTCGTCTTCACCGTAGGGATTGATCATATGCTCAGCGACCTTGATGAATTAAAAACAAACAGGAAAGATCTCAAGTTTCGGTGGTTGGTTCGTTAGGTAGTTCAGTCACGTACTTTTAGAAGTCCCATGTAGAAAAGAATCTGTAGCACAGTCCATAATGGAAAGTAAACGTCGATTGAAATATCCGTGCTCCCGTTGTCTGTGTACTGGCGGCCAAAAATACAGGCTATGACAAATGAGTACGTAGACAAGGTGACCACCTTTTTTAAAAAAATACGCCGACCAAGGTTTTAATAAGGAAGAAAGACAATCCCTTTTTTTAGTTCAACTTGTGCATTACGAATACCTGAGTGTAAACTAATGGAATCGAGACCCAGTCGTAGCTCCACAAAATGCCGCATTTGGATCGGAATTCCAACAGTTCCTAAAATTAGACAACAAAATTAATGGGTTCAGTGACGTCGTGCTGATGATGAATAGTGCAACAAGAGTTTACTTTCATGATAAGCTGAGCTCCGTACGAATCGATAATACGACCTCGAGCTTGAGCTTCCCGAAGTCTATGAGAAAACCAGAGTCCTGGTAGCCAATACAAATTCACATCGGCTTCGACTGCCTTGAAAGTTTCCATTTCTGCGTAGGTCATGAAACCTGCATGACATGAATTGATATTGCCAATTCTGATTCAAAGCAAGGATCTTATTCTATGAACACCTGCATTGACAACATCCTCCAAAGATTTCAGACGAGTTCTAACCGACTCCGAAATAGAGCGGAAAACGAGAACGGCCATAAGATTGCAGTTTTGCATTAGGGTTTTTCGCAGCAGTTTGGATTCTTTGTCACAGCCCGGAATATACATGGCGATCGTCAACATTAATCTGGAAAACAAAAACATAGCAGTTTAATACCCAAACCTTATAGGTTTTGTAATTACAAACCTGTCTGGCCATGGTAATGCCATGCATTGTTGCCACCAACGGGTCGCTATCGGTCACTCGACGGACATTTGAATAAAAAGGGAAAATAGGGACACGTTTTTAGACAAGTGAAACATTTTAAAAAAATGCAATAGTTCTCTCGTTCTTTTTTCCTCTTTTTTGATTGGTTGAAAATACCTATGATGGTGACGTAAAAACCCAGGATAAACGAAAGGGGAATCATATTCAGGTATCTGTCACAATACCTGACCACCTGTTCAAATAGACTGCACATGCCAGTGGGGAAAAAAAATTCAGTGTAAGGTTGACATGCGTACAGTACTTTATGAAGAAAGAAACCTTTTCTGTTCACTGTTGAGTGCCTGCAACGTAAACGTTCCAACGTGAAAATTATTAAACGCTTTTTAAATATTGGCAGTGCTGAAATACCTGACGGTAAATTACGCTGACAATACCAAAGGGAACAAGGAAGCAGATTAGTTCCTTGTAACACAATTTGTACAAAGAGCCGCGCCATCTCCACAAAAGGGAAATAAAACTGCCGGACAAATCTAATCCTGGTTTCTTCTTGAGATTCATGTGTAGGAAATTGAGTTTCTCGATTAAAAAAAAAAGGCTATCAACTCAATGACAAGGCGACGGTAAATGCCAATGTCCGTCGATCCGCACTGCCCCAAACTGACTAAAAGGAAATGTGCCTACTGTCAACGAAAAAACTTTTAGCGGCAAGTGCAATGCCGTTGACAAGTCACACGACAAAGTACAAACAAAAGATGCGACTGTATTAGCAGGTGGGTAGAGACTGCTACTAATGCAGTCGCTGGTTCACGACTAGACCTTGTCACGGGATACACCACATCCCTGGTGACCTATTTGTATTCATTTATTACACATGTAAACATTTGCAAATAACGGGTCATTTCACATCCACTAACGGATTTAATTTTAGCAGTCGCGGCCGTTGTATACTATTACGGGTTATATGTGAAGGGTAGTAAAAAAATTTTGGGTTTTTTTTTAATGTAATATTATGATCCGTGTATTCAGTAAAGAAAACATTCAAAAAAGAAACACGATCAACACTTTCTCTTTGGAATAATGACCACCACTGAATCGAAATTTGCACGTTCAGTGTTTTTATGTGGCAGGGGCTGCCGGTGCAGGATTGTAAACTGTAATAACACCCATCACCAAGAGAATATTCACTGGAATGCCAATAATTCCACAAATCAGAAGGATCGAGTCAAAACCCAAGTGAGCGCTACCTATATTCAACAAATTACAAGTGCTGTTTAATTGAAATTTTTTAAAAATCCATCATAAAACAAAAATTTACTGTAGTAAGAGCAAGGAGGAATAGGATATGTCGCGCCTATAGTGCAGTTCTGTTGCGGAGTATTAGCTGGTATAGTAAAGTTACCCGTGCATGGATTACCACTGTAACGTTTCATTTCATCAATTGAAGCAGCGAAGATGCACATGATGGAAAAGCTGACAAAGAAGGCAAAGATGGACAGCACGAAACTGCACCCTAAAAGACTTTAATAACAAGTAAGACAAAATTTCTGACATTATATTAGTTGAACGAATTTCAAGCCAGTGAATTAAGAATTCCTCACGTACAATGGTGCTTCACCTGTTGAAGATTTATACGCAGCTAATGCTGTTAAGATCAGGATTATTCCACCCCAAAAACCAATTCCAATTTGTTCGTAAACATCGTGCGGGCTCGAGGCCAAGGCAGCAATCTGTTTAAAAAATGAAATTCCGGTTTAAAAACGAACCAGACACATTAATGTAACATAAGATAAAACCAACCTGAAAAATGAAACAAATAATTCCCAGTGCAAGATTGGTAATTGAGTGAAATTTCATGTTAAGCAAAGAGGCCGGAATCACTGTTGACATGATGAATGATTTAAAACAAATATAAACTGCAAATGAAATTCAACAGGGACTAATCCACAGTTCGCCGGTCGATTGAATTTTCTTTATGGAATGAACGCTCGCCAGTGTTGTTCCTTGCCCCTCAGCATAATCTTTTTAACCTAGCGTTGTTCGTTATCTTTGAAAAGAAATGGCGTTCTTATGAGTAACTATGGCGCATTTCTTATACATATATTATCCCGTCGGGGTTTTGCTTATCTCTTTGGTAAATCGATTGCGCATGCTGTTATCAGCAGTTCGTTTGAGTTGTCCCCGGGTCCCTTACCTTATGTATATTGTATACATGTATACACAGTACCTTAAATTTCAAAACTTGGTAATACGGTCATTTCTAATTCTAACGCATTCTTTCTCTTCCTTTAAGTGCTCTTGGTCAAAGAAATTAACGTCACAATTGTGGGAATACATTATGATGCATCAATACGTTACAACATATTTTATTACGCTACTTTAGTGCAATACTTTATTACTAATTTCAGGGATGGGGGTTCTAACGCTTTTTCTCTCTCTATGTTCTCTTCCGACCCCTTCCCTGTGTATCTTTCTTTGTTCCAGTTTTCCTGACTCTTCCTTTCCTTATTGCTTAGAAATATTTTCCAGAAACATCCGCCATTATGGAAGGGTATGCACACCTGGTAGTAGTCTGTCTCGTGGTCTATGGGAAGGTGAATTTCTTCATCAGGTTTAATTTATTGTTGAGCTCAATATTCTGTTAAATTTTTCAAATCTGACTGTGTGTGTTTGTAATGGACGGAGTGTGTAAAAGGTTCGTGTGGACGGAGTGCCAAGCAACCACCCTCGATTCTCACGGACGTCTGGAACTGCGCGGTAAGTCGTGATTCATTTAATCTTTCAATTAGCCCATACCTACTGTTAGCTTTAATATTTGCCTTTAAAACAACAGTCTCGAAATAGAATCAGTTTAAGTATCCATAGTTTCCTGTTTGCCAAGAAACGTGCCTTTAGAATGCGAAAATATTCTCCTTCTCAACCCAAAACTTTTCTGATCGTGCTGTTCCGAAAGATAACAAACGCTGGTATAATGAATTCGAATAAGTGTTTATTGAATATTATAAACGAATTGCGAATTTACCTTCCAATAATTGCCACCGAGACGTTTCTGTAGTTTAACCTGTCAGAACTCAGAACGCATCAGTACCAACCTGACTTAAAAAAAAAATTGTATTATTGGGTCAGAGTAGGGATGTGCAGATATAATTTACAATGTTGTAGGTATTAGACATTTAGACTCGTAAGCGCTAAATGTATTCGAATGAAAACTTAGTTCGTATTGTCAACTAGAGTAGAACGGTCACTCTACTCTCGATCCTCTTCAATGTGAAGATGCTGATTGCTAACAGAACGTTCGCAAGAATTCCAGTCACTCCGCAAAACAGTAAGATGTAGTCGAACGCCAAGTGAGGACTACCTACCAAACAGTTAATTCGTAACGCAAGTTATAAAGAAATTTTTAGACAAAACGTAAAACTTACTGTAGTAAGAACACGGAGGTATGGGCAATTCGGTTTCACCCATGTAATGACCCTTTGGTACAATAAAATTACCCGTGCATGGGTTATTGTAACGTTTCATTTCATCAATGGAAGCGGCGAAGACGCACATAGCAAAAAAGCTAGCTAGCAAGGCGAAGATAGATAATATAAAACTGCATCCTAAAAGACTTTTGTGGATAATACATAAGAAAGTAAGGGAAAGGTTAACTTTGCAACTAATAATAATTAATATCACTATAGCCTACAAAGAAGACTCTCTTTCGGCCGCTCTGATTGAAGTTACTCCCGTAACGACCAGAATTATCCCACCCCAAAAACCAATTCCAATTCGTTCGTAAACATCAGACGGACTTGAGGCCAGTGACGCAATCTACATATTTTGAAGTTCTCAATACCAGTTAAATTTCGCAGATTGCAGTATTTACAAATTTAACCAAACGTAAAAGAATACCTGAAAGATGAAATATAGGGTGCCTATTCCGACGTCAGACCTTGCGTGAATTTTCGTATTAAGCAAAAAATTTGGGATCACCATGGCGAACGAATATTGCGAAACTGAAAAATTAGTCCATGACAGGAAACGTCAACAATTTCATCGCCACACGTTTTCTTCTTCTTCGTATGATAATGACTAATCGCACCAAAATCAATTGCTTTGCTTGTAGAAATTCGTTATGTGTTTTGTCTTGAGTCACTGTCGTATTGCCTAGTTTTATCTCTTGAGCAAGGAAGTGTAATCATTGCAGCTAGCAACTTTTTGTTATCTTAGAATGGGATAACATGTGTCGCCTTTAGGATATAAGGTTGCTCACTCTAATCACGTTATCGGATCGTTTGAATTTTCCCACCCTATTTCCATATGGGCTGGTGTAGTACGTTATGCTGGTGCATCGTTATGTTTGCTTAAAATCCATTATGTATTATAAAAAAAAAAATACAGAACGGAAATAGTCCACACGTGTTGAACACCAATCGAATGACATGTAATCAAATTTTTATTATTAAGACTTAATTAGATTAAACACAAATAATACCAGAATAGCATTAACAGGGATGGCAAATAAACCGCATAACATCAGTACAACGTCGAATCCGATTTCTTTCCAGCCTTTGTGAGTTTTAAAAAATGTTTAGCAACCATTCACGAGCTTAATTTTTAATAACTTACAGTGATACTCGATGTTTGCCGACGTCACAACAAGAGGGCACACTTTGTTAAGATCACTTAGTGCGGCGACGTTTAGACTAAACAGTATAATTCCGCAGATAAAGGAAAGACAAGGTCCAGCGCCTAGAATTCTATGATTGGAACGGACCAAAATCAAACTGTTTCCTCAATTTGAGCAAGGAGCATAATCTTTTCGTTCACTTACAATTTATGGACTTTACCATCCATTGTCCATGCTACCCCAGCAGTCGCAATGAAAACAATTCCAGCCCAAATTCCCGTTCCCACTAAATCATAGTCGGTTGCCAAAAGGTAGGTCGAAAGAAAGGCAATCTATAAAAAGTAAGAGTGCAATCACATTATCACGGATAAATTTATATTTCAAATAGCCAACCTGGAAACAGAAGCTTGCTACGCCCAAAAATAAATCCAATGAAACGAGGAATACAGGCTCAAACAAAAGAAACAAACACTTGTACGCCATGACTGAAACCACAAAATGAAAGACTATGTGGATGACGAACGACAGAGACTGCGGTGTTCATATCGCAAAGAGATAACAGCCTTACTGACACGTCCGAAAAATCATTCGTTGGTATCTAGCGCGCGCTACAGAAGGTAGATTACACCATGTACTTATCATTTATTTAAAAAAATAACGTTTATGCTGTTAGCGGCAAACACTTTTTTTTTAATGACTGGTGTATTGACTTCGATAAAAATTGTTTTTCATTTCAAGGGAAGAAAAAGCGAATAAAGGGGCCAAATAAAACAAATTAATATCATTAGTTTTACGTTGCTTTTCGAGTTTTCTTTTTGAAATCAGGGGGTTTGTTTATGCTTATAGGAAAATCGAGTGGAAACAATGAACAGAGTTGGCAAATGGTTTCTTGGAAACATTAATAGGACAGTCCGCGATAAGGCATGGTGGCAGGATTATTACGCTTGGCCACAATAGAACCGACCCGTAGAGTGAAATTTTGAACTGGTCTTTTTATTTTATTTTTGTTTTTACAAAACAGGTAACTTAACGGGTCATTTGAGAGCTTTGTTTATCTTTTCGCTGGCTGTAATTCGAAATACTGCGTGCCATGCGTGCTTATTGCGACGAATGGGATTTTAGATACACTTGGACTGAAAGACAGAAATTGAGAAAAACACAAACAGGAATTCAGAGGACGATGCCATACGATCAGCAGCGAAAGAACAAAGTGCATTATGACCAAAAATAGACGCTAGCGAACGTGATGTGAACATGAAACTGACAAAAGATACCCTTGCGCTTTTGAATGAAGGTCGCCAGGAAATTGAAAAGTTAATACCCAACACCCAGCACGTCTTTGTAATAGTAGAAGTTGCAAATGTTCGATGCGGAAAATACTCGAGGTCGAGCTAGGAACACTCCGCTGACGGAATCTAATACGTCAATCTCTAATTTTATCCCTGATATTACTATGGCTCGTTGAAAATGATTTAGTTACAAACATAAAATTGCATAATACAGCTGACGTAGAATAGCTCGTCAGCGTGTTGAGGAACATAACATAAGAATGGTATTTTTTTTTCTAGATCAGAACTTACGATTCACGGCCATCTTCTGTCGAATGATCGATGAAAATATCCGTACTTGTCAAAGATATAATAGATTGCCGATTACAAAGTGATTTTTCTTTCGAACGATCCTTCTCTCTTCGTTGAACTGCCTTCAACGTTTTCCCGATCAGCCAGTAAGTTTTTAACGATTCGGAAGAATCAGTTCTATCATTGCGCTCCTCCGTTATGTAGCCCCCAATTTGCTGCAGGGCTTGATAGCTGGCTTCGCTGATCTGGATGCGCAATTCAGAGCTAGTGGATTCCATTCGTGAGGCTACCGATACCGTGTCGCCAAAGATAGAATAGGTAGGCATCGTAGAACTGCCCACTACTCCCGTCACTACCTGACCTAAATTTGAACAGCGTATAACACGTGAGAAACATTAAAGCAACGATTTACATTTATTTAAAAAAAATAGAACCCTGAAGCGATTGAGAGTTTCCCAATTGGTACCCACTCCATGGTCTACGTGACAGTTTTGCTAAATGAATACCTGTGTGAACGCCAATGCGCACAACTAGCGGCTTGCCTCGGTGTTCGATTCCAGAGTTCTTCATTTTCTCTACCACCTCTAGGGCCATGGAGGCAATCTCCCCGGCGGAATTTTTCCCATGTGAAGAGTGTATCCCTGAAACCTGTGAAGGAAACGCCTTTAACACAACCATCCACCACTGATTGGCAAGTTTTTCTCTGTTTACCACAATATAGGCATCGCCGATAGTTCCAATCTTGCAAACATCGTAGCCTCTGGCTATGGAATCGAACATAGTGTAAACGTCGTCCAAGAGAATCATGGTCTGTGTGTAAGAAAAGGAGGCTTTAGAAAGCAACATACATCCTCCTAATGTATTGACTCACTCCAAGAGGTGTAGTTTCCGATGCAATGGCGGTGAATCCAACCAAATCAGCTTCAAAAACAGTCACGTTTTCCCATAACTCTGATTCGACGGGAAGTCCATTTGCCAAACAGTTAGCTACAGATCTATGCGAAAAAAATGGGTATTAGTAAACAGCAAAGTATTTTTTTTTACACAATTTTACTTGGGAATTATGCGATGTAGAACTTCGTCGATTTTCTGGATTTCATCTTTTAAGGCACGCTTCTTTTCTTCGATACAAGCGTTGTCGGACAACACATTTTTCGTATGATTTAAGTCCAGACTGAAAATTTGTTTTTACTCCTTTAATATAACATTGCGCTGATAACTGTACTTGTACATCCCTACCTAGTCTCTTCCAGTTTTGAAAAATAACTAAATATCGAGGAAAAATCGGGGCGCTCATTTGGATCTTCAGTCCAGCAGTCAATCATACAGGGAATCATGTAGGCCAGATTCGAGTCTAATGTCTGTTACACAAGATAATGCATCATGAAAACGTTTCTTATTGCTGTGGTGTTGATCAAATTTAATACTTCCATGGGAGGTCGAATAGGGATTTGGCATCCTCTAAGGGTCCGCTTTAATTTATTAACGATTCCTGGGAATTAAAAAAATCCGATCAAAATGCGAATACGACACTTGGAAAGTTATATTGGGAGTTACTTATCGGATCACCAAGGTCATAGCAGATAGCGAAGGGACCTTGGCGGCAGACCATTTCGTGCAGAATTATGGCGAAGGAATAGACGTCACCTTCGGGTGTACCGATTAGTGAAGGGCCGTTTCGTAAAATTTCGGGAGCTGTCCAAAGCAAACCTGAAATCCCAAACTTGAAATATTAGGCGAATGGAAATCTTTTTTAACGATCAAATTTTACATACTGAAGTAATAATCTCTCTCGTTCTTGATCGGGTCTTTTGCTGCATTGCGTAATTCTTGTAAACCAAAGTCCCCTATTTTAAGAGTCCAGTTTGAATCGAGTAGGCAATTTGATGACTTTAAGTTTCCGTGACAGCGTAATTTGGTGCTGTGAATGTAGAGCATTCCTCTAACCAAATCAGTGGCCAGTGAAGCAACCATTTTACAGCTGAAATCGTGATTTGAGCTTGATAGTACGTCCTAAAATTAACTTTTGTCAGAGCTAGTGTAATGTGTTAATTAAGCAAGCGTACCATGAGACTGTTTCGTGGCTGAAATTCAGTGATGAGACAAATCCGAGCAGGCTCAATAATGGCGCATATAAATGGATTCACATTATCGTGTTGAAACGTTCGTATCTGTAAGAAATTCAAGCATCACCCAGTGGATTATTTTTGAGAAGTATAGAAGAAACTGACTCACCTGGCGGATTTCTCCTATTGTTTTACAATTAAATGCTGGCCATGAAGATTTTAATTTCAAAGATTTATACCACACTTTCATGCGCCAGTCGTCGACGACTTTGTTGGGGTGGTTATTGTAATTCATAACACGCATCTACATGAACACGCGCCAAACATTGTTTAGTATTCACTTGGATACTGAAATTTAACTTTTACCTGTTTCGCATCTAACAGATGGGCGCAAAGTTCTGCATCGGTCGATGCTGCTATTTTAATAGTGAGAATGTCCATTTTTGCAGCTAATTTTCTTGTTTGGTATGTAAATGTGTATGCCATTGCAACCAAGGTTAGAAGATGGACAACAACCATCAAAATATTAATGTTGTCGTTGAGCAATTCAGCGTCGTAGGTAACTTTAGCGTAATTATTTTCCGAAAGACGATTGTGAATTGTCTGATTGAATTCTACAGTCGGACTCGGAACGAACACCTAAATGCAAAATTGTTATGCACCTCAATTATTATGTATTACAATTTTCGAATAGCTTACAGTTCCACGAAAGTAGCCGAAAGGAATCATCACATTCCTCTGGACGTCTGCCGATGAATTGGTTTTCGATGAGAATAAATCTAGGGAGCCAACGGCAATGTAGCTATCTTCAGTGTCTCCATTGGCATCAAACGAAATAAATCCTCCTCGAGCACCTGTATGACATGGTTGACACGTATCACCGAGTGTTTTTTTTAAAGACAGTTGAGTGAAATTACTAGAGAAATTTTGAATTTCCATTATGGTACTATAGAGAAGTGATCCGTTCAAAGCCGCTTTTCTCCTATCCATTCCGTTTGAACCGATTTTTTGCGTGTGAAATGTTAAAGCTTGCATTAAAACCATGATTGCGTCGTAGGCATAAGCAGCATAAATGGAAGAAGGTAGCGATACTTTCTGAAAATGAACTGCTATGTAATGAAGGGTATATGCGCAAATCAAAAGATGTTGAGTACCTCTTCTGTTTGGTTGCTGGAAAACCAACGGAGACGTCGTGTGAAAGTGTTTAGATGCTCATTTGCAATATTACGTACAACCATCAAAATTCCAGGAGTAGTTTTAGTTCTAAAATCATCTCTGGAAGGCGAACGTTTTGAGGACGGCGGTCCATCCGGTAGCCAGGAATTTTCAATCAAATTGCTATAAGAATGAAATTTCCTTGATTCAGTCAGAATGCTGTTAGTATCCCAGTTCCCAGATTCACTTTCCATTTCTTTCTGTGTTTCACGTGGGGCTAAAAAAAAAAAGAAAAATTTCTAATAAAGTTTGATTACTAAAATTATCTGACATGTTACATTGCAGAAAACTGGTGGCCCAAAAAGTACTAAACGCCTCTGCATCGCAAGAGATCACGAGATACTGGTTGGCTTGCCACAATTCCCGATCTTCAATGGCTTGAATAAAAATCCGCAGGGACATCGTCTCTCCCAGGAATACGTAAACTGTAAAAGCAGAAAAAGAAAAAGGTATTAATTTAATTTCACATCTTCTATAAAATTGTTGCAAACGAACCCCTGGTCGTGGATTTAATTTTTTCGAATATGTCATGAGGCCAGGCCACGTAGCAACAAGGTTGTCGAAGAGCGCAACACAACCTGTTATCGTCAAAATGAATTTTGTGATGGACAGTTATGTTGTATCCAGAAATTCCCTCTTTATTTCCTATTCTTCTTTCGAAAGAGTCCGCTATCGCATGCCATTTCGACGTGTTTTGAACTACCAAGGAAATGCTATTCCAGTCGTAGTGTTGCAACAGCATTAGCATGGACTCGACCATCTATAAATAAATGTTACCCAATAAATTCGGGTTTTGTAACCGACGTATATTGATTATACCTGTGAATCAGGGGGACGGGTGCGTAGGAATGCTGGGAAGAGTTCTTTGTTGGACAGTTTTTCGTCTCCACAGACCTGAGTCGTTATAGAAAAGGTAAATTTCCTCCCATATACATTTAAATTCTTCACATTAACTTACATTGGATATGGCGATTCTATTGTGCGACTTCAATGCTGATGTGACGTAGCTGCAGATGTCATTATGTCCAAATACTGTTACCGCTCCTGACTTCAACAACTCTTCTAGCGCAACTGTAACAGATTGGTTAACTTTAACTTGCTTGAATGTAATCGCCAGTTGGAGGGTTTTCGATAACTGTTGATTGGCGTCATTTACGGCCATTTGTAGAGCGCTATAAATGTCTTGCTCTGTTCGAAACGCAAGGTGATCTTGAGGAGAAGACAGAAATCCGATTGGAAGATTTATGCCGGACACTTTAACCGGAACCAGGCAAAGAAGGAACACAATCAAGAAAACTAGTTGGACGAGAAGAAATTGACGAGCTTTCCATGGCGAGAACAGGTCTGGTTTCTTCGCCATACTTTACAGTTACCGCGGACTCGATTTTTTTAAATTATTCAGCTTCACCTATTTTCACAAATTACGATTTACTGCGACATCCACAGAAAATTGTTATTTAATATTACCACGAGACCGCTTGTCAAAAGATCAAGATTATTCCGACATTTCCGAGAAATTGTGCATCGGACCTTATGGACGTGTTTAGCTGTCAAATAAACAGACATATGAATGACAAATTAATAGCAGCGGTGCATCATTGAAAAATTGGCGGCGAATATGAAAATTCTAAATTTGTTTTATCTAAGGGACCCTGCCGAAGACTTATTATTTTCCCCCAATAAATAAATTATAGGTGAGATTTGATTTTCACCACTTTGAGAGGAAATAAATTAGTGCAATGAAAATCAAACAAACTTAAATATAAATAAATATAACTTAATTTTTCAATCCTACCTTAAAATAAAATGTGGAAGTGTTGTGTCGTTAACGTCAATTTAAACTCACTGAGTCTTTGTGTGGGTATCCCGTATCCTCGTTTCAAAATCAGGCATTTGGATACTTTCCAAGAAGTTGCCAATATACGGAGAAACACGAACTCAGCTCTCATCGCATCTAACAGTGATGAATGAATGACGTTTCGTCCAAGATCCAAGATGCACTAGCTGGAGGGCGGCCACGTGCTCATTTAACAAAACCTTAGTGCAGACTGATTTGTGATTTGGAAGGGGTAGGAAAGGAAACCATAGGGGCAGAATAAGTCATAGGTTGTCGTCTATGACTCTGATGTATCAGAAACTTTTACAGCGTCGTGCAACCTATTAATCTTTCTACGTCCATTAGGGTATATCTCTTTTTTTAATTCGTGTATAACGTGGTGGTTTATACAGTTTAAGAAATAAAAGGTATGTGATTCTTTCATGGTTTATAGAAGAATGATTTCTGTGGTAGCAGTCCGTGGCAATTCTTTTTTCACTACGTGTTAAAATTTTTGCCGTTAAAGCAATAAACAATTAAACATAAACCCATTAAACTGAGCCGAATAGCCAGAGGGCGTGGGCGAGTAAGGGGATGGGGACGACGGAAAACTATTTTTCATTTCAATAATCTGGCAACGGGCGCTCGATATTTTCAAACGGCCCAGGCCCATCATTTCAGAACAGTTGACAAGCCGTTGCGTTTGTTGCAAGTCTAAAAAAGCTCTTATTTCAATTCCAGTTTTAAATGCTTGGTGATGATTTGACAAGTCGTCATTTTGTTAGGTTTATTTATATACGATTTTAATTGATTCTTTGTTTCATGTAAGAATTTGCGTGCAATCTTGAATTAGAATGAGTGACAAAGCGATTCCGGTTCGAGTGGTATGTCTCATTTTGTATTATAATGATCTTATTTGTCTCTTAATAAACTTTGTGTGATTCTTTTTACACATGTAGGCAGTAAGAATTCGGCCATTAGTACCAAAGGAGATTACAGAAGGATCTCAACATTTTATCAGTAAAGTTTCAAATCAACCACAAGTGACTGTCAAAGGTTCAAGTGAAGCTTTCACCTACGATTACGTCTTTGGCCCAGACGAAAGTCAAAGCCAAGTGTACGACACTGCTGTCACTAAAATTGTGGGAAAAATTTTCAAAGGTTATAATGTAACAATCCTTGCTTATGGCCAAACTGGCTCGGGCAAAACTTTCTCAATGGGAACTGCAGACACAGCGAGTGCTTCAAGTGCAACTTTATCACAAAGCAGTGGAATTATTCAACGGGCTGTCAAAGATTTGTTTCGAAAGATGAATGAAGATGGGAACCTTTCGTTTGAAATCAATGTGTCATTCTTAGAGGTATGATATTTTAAAATTTTCTTTTTAACTGCAAGAACTTACCATTTTTGTTTTTAGCTCTACATGGAGAAGGTTTATGATCTCTTATCGAAAACTAGAAATGAAGAAGTGGAGATACGAGAGGATCCCAAAATTGGAATAAGAATTAATGGTTTAAATGAAACAGCTGTTACCACTTGGGAAGAAACATTGAAGTGCCTTGAAAATGGTTCCTTGAACAGACGCACTGGTGCAACGGCTATGAATCACCAGAGTAGTCGATCACATGCCATTTTTACCCTCACAATAAATCAGGTTTGTTTCCAACATCAATTGATGTGTAGGGCATACTAATGTCATTTTTATGTTATTTTTAGATTAACAAAGAGAGCTCGTCAACGATTAAAACGTCTAAGTTTCATCTGGTTGACCTCGCTGGTTCTGAACGGGCTAGCAAAACGCATGCGGTTGGAGAAAGATTCGCTGAAGGAGTAAACATCAATAAAGGGCTGCTATCTCTTGGCAATGTAATTAGTGCCCTATGCGAAAACAATCCTAGACACATTCCTTACCGAGATTCTAAGCTCACACGCCTTCTTCAAGATTCTCTCGGTAAATATATATTTTTCATTTTATATAAAAACCAATTGCCCAAAAAAGAATGTCGATAATAATCTTCGTTCACTGCATTGTTTTCTAGGTGGGAATTCTCACACACTGATGATCGCCTGTGTGAGTCCAGCTGACTCCAACTACGAGGAAACTCTTAGCACCCTGCGATATGCTGACCGTGCCAGGAAAATCAAGAACAAACCAGTTGTCAATCAGGACCCGACAATGGTAGAAGTAATGGCCCTACGAGCCCAAGTTCAACAACTCTTGGCATCCAATGGAACTTCAAGTTTTGCTGAAGTCGAGCAACTTCGTCAGCACCTCAAGTTTGCTGAAGAAGAGAAGGTTCAACTCACTCATGCGTTACAGTTGGCGTTGGAAGAAAATACAAACATGTGTGAGAAAGCACTTTTAGCTGATGCAGCTAACCAGCAAATGAAGCAGAGACTCGAAGAGTTGCAGGTATTTAGCTAGTGAAGTAACTTTCGTTTAAAAACTAAATATATGTGTTTGCATCGCTTACGTAGGTTCAAACTGAACAAACCCTTGGAGCTATGAATCAAACAATTAACGAAACGGGCGATTTGAACGCAACAAAAACCATAGAACAAGTGTTGAGTCTAAAGTCAAAAATTGAAGAAATTCAAGATGTCCAACGAAAGGGCGAGATCGAGCAAGTCAATCACGATATGCAGACATCCAATGATTCTGACAAAGAAAACAAAGAAAGCGATTCTGAATCGACACAATCTCCTAAGTATGAATAGTTAATTTTGCACAACCCCTGCAACCCACAACTAATAAATTGTTTCATTTGTTGTAGACGCCTGTCAAAGTTGGGAGCCGATATGGCGTTACGTCAAGCTGCCCTAAGTAATGATCTCAAAGAACTAAATGCCCAACTTGCCTTAAAAGTTCACATGGTCAATAAAATGACTCAAGACCAACAAGGCCCGTATAGTGTTGTAAAAGCTCATTATGATGCAACAGTAAGCGAATTGGAGAATCAAATCGCTGCTTTGCAACAAGAAAAAGATGAATTGGCTAGTCTATTAGCACAAGCTAGTAGTAATGTCAATGCTTGTAAAATTTCCGAGCAGAGAAGGAAACGGCTCCAAGAACTGGAACCGCAGATTAGCGAACTGAAGAAAAAGATCCAGGAGCAAGCAAATATAATCAAGCTTAAACGTGAGTTCTCCCTCAACCCCAACGTCTATCAAACGGTAATTGTTATGCTAATTCATTTTTTTCTGCAGAGAGAACGGAAGAGCAGTTGAAAAAATTCAACAACGAGATTCAAGGAATGAGAACCCAGAAGGTTAAGCTTGTTCGCCAAATGCGCGAAGAAAACGAAAAATTCAGATCGTGGCGTCAGCAAAAAGAACGCGAGGTCACTCGTCTTAAGGATCAGGACCGAAAGCGCCAAGGGCAGCTTCAGAAAATGGAAGTTTTACATGCCAAACAACAGAATGTTCTTCGCCGTAAAATGGAAGACGCTATGGCCGTTACAAAACGTTTAAAAGAAGCACTTTGTTTACATTCTTCAAAATCAATCAGCAAGTCCTCAAGTTCAGCAACTTCAACCGAAAACGATCAACGAATCAAGGGTATTATTCATTAGATTTTTCGTGCTCTCTCCTACTTATCCTGACACAACCAATTAATTTTATAGGTTGGCTGTTGGGAGAACTCAATTTGCTTACTAAGACCAAAGACGCTGAATTGGCTTTAGAGTCCTTGAAGGAGTCTCGCCGAACTTTAGCCACACGCCAGGCCAAACTTGAAGCTAAACTCGCAGATCCGGAGCACAGTGCAACTTTCCTCAACACACTCAAAAGTGAAATCGCTAATGTTGCAGCCGATATAGACTTGCGTAGCGAGCAAATTAACGAACTAAATCAGAAAATTGCAGCTGCAGATTTAGATAACAAAGCTAAAACTCGATTTGATTATCTTCAGACAATGATTGAAGCTAAAGTAATGTTTTCTTATACTATCTTAAAAAAGCTATTATCTAATGACAAATTTTTGTTACTTTTAAAGATTGCTTTGAAAATCTTGCTTGAAGAATCTGTGACGGCACGTGTCGAAACATTTTCGCTTAGTTCTGAAGTAGAAGATTTGAGAGGAGAGCTTGACGATCTCCAGCGTCAACACGATGAAGCGTTACACGAGCTTTCCAATAATAATCTGGAGGTAAATTTTTACTCATATCTAAAAGCGTTCAAGTACATAATTTAATTACTATTTTAGTGCGTGCAAGTGAAGCAAAAGCATCATTCGGAAATGAGCAAGCTCAGCCGCGATTACGAGGAGAGAATGCTTACTCTCATTAGACAACTTCCACCAGTTGGGTTGAAGGAATCGGCAGATCATAAGGTATGATTGTTTGCAATTTGTTGAAAGTGTGCGTGCATTTTTCTTAATTAAAATTGAATGCAGATAAGTGAAAAGGATTTTCTGGAACGGTTGAGAATACAACAAGAAGAACTTGAGCGTTGCAGTACCTTACAAGAGCAATTACATGCGGCGTTAAACGAAATCGAAATGCTGAAGCAGCCGAAACAGGAGGAATCTACGGAAATGAAGTAGCTAAGAGATTAATCCATATTCTTTCAAATTTTTAATGAACTGTTTTGCAGGGCCCCACAATTTCCTTCCAAACTGAAGAAGCCTAAAACGGTGGCGCCTAAGCCGAATCGTGTTCATGTGGATATCGACGATGTCGAGGAAATCGATGATTACAATTCAGATGACGATCCTGAATGGCGCAACACTCCCATGGCTAAAAGAATTAGAAAACTCAAAGAGGAGGACGAAGCGGCCCCACCGAAAATGCTTGATATGGACAAGCAAGTTAAAAAAGTTGGAAAGAGGTTGAGTCGCACCCATTGCTCATGCACAGTTGGTGGCTGCAGGTACAGTGGTATCACTTGATTATTGATTTAAAAGCCATTCTTAGTTGTAATTTTTTATTTTGATAACAACATTTTTTTTCTTTGACAAAATAGAAGTTGTTCCTGCACAAGGGAAAATCGCCCATGCAATGCTGACTGTGGATGTAGTGCTTCGGGAATATGTAAAAACATGGCAACAGAAAATGTTCTAGTAAGGATTTTTAGCAGATTATGCATGTAGAGTATATTTTTAAAAAAATATTCTTTAATAACAGAAAGAAGACCAAAACCGGGATATACAAGAAGAACAAAACCACTTGTTGAATGAAACGTTTGATTTAGGCCGTAAGAGAAGTCAACCGTCTTCTAAAGAAAATTCCAGAAAGTAATTAATTAATTAGTTTTGTTTTACATCATAGTCTACTAACTAAATAATTTTTACCCATTTTTTAAAATAGCGGCGACGATGTCGAAAATGATTTGTCGGCAACGCAGCCATTGAAGAAGAGTCGCATAGGATTGAGTAAATTAACAAAGAAAGGAGGTTTCTTCGAATCATGATTAAAATTTTTTTTCTTTTTTTTTTCTTTTAAAGGGGTTTCTTTTAATAATGGGTCATAAATACACAAGGTTTTCGTAACAATACTCTTTCCTAATATTCAGTTTTTCAAGTAGATTTTTATAGTTCATTTAGTTTGTCTTTAGTTACCACAAGCAATAATATTATTGAATCCCAGTTCTAAGTAAATTTTTAAGTTCACCTGTGTATTATTGTTCATCTACCAGAATTTATTTCTGGATAACTTTTCAATTGTGATAATCAGGTAAGCACATTCGATGAGTAAAATACGACGAAGCCAATAAGAATACAAAAATTGTATTGTGGTATTATATGTGAAGAAAGGAGACGACCGGACAATGGTCACTTCCATAAACTTCATGGCGGTGGCAACAATCGCAAAAATTCGAAGACAACTTCTCTGAAAGCAGACAGTAATCTAATCGCCTAATAGCAAATAGAAAAACCATATCATCAATCATTTAAATTAATCTCATTTTGATTTCTACCATCCAATATTCTTCTTTCGAGCATTCGCCATATAAGTCCAAAACGTGTATGCTCCTTTCACATCCGGATTTTTATGTCGGAATCCGTCAGTGAGATTTACTGATTTGAGCAATTCTGAAAAACCATCTCTTTCTTCTTGAGTGAATCCAGCGTTTCGTTTGTTAGACTTCGGATTAGCAATATCTGTAGACAATAAATATTTTTAAAAATATGAGACGAAAAATGTTCTTAAACGGATACCGATTTCCTGATGCGCTACATTCATGTCTCCACAAATAATCACCTGCAATAGCAAAATTAAATAATGAAAAAATAACAAATGATCATTTATTAGCCTACAGGTTTTTTAGAATCCAGATCTTGAATAAGCTCTTGAAACTTTGGATTCCATTGCAAACGCTTATCAAGGGTGACTAACTTTCTTCCGGCGTTTGGGACATCTATTAAAAAGTGGTTTTTCTTTAAATAAAACTATTGTTTTATTCTTTAAATATAACTATTGTTTTAATATAATTTCACTTACACACATTGACCAGGTAAAACTTTTCATACTCTGCTATCATTAAACGGCCTTCCTTGTCAAAATCTGGCATTCCAATACCATATTTGATTGACTTAGGTTTAACTTTGGTGTATAAACCAAGACCTGCATAACCATCTGCTTCTGACGGATTCCAGAAAATGTGAAAACCAGGTACTTCTACCTCTGGAGGAAGTTTTGATTTTGAACATTTGATTTCTTGAAGACAAAGAATGTCAGGATCTTCATGTTGTAAGTATTCCAATCCCCCTTTCTAAAGAAAAACATTTATTGAGAATACATTAACTGTAATATCAACAAATTTGTAAAAACCTTGATCCAAGCACGCAAACCATCAACATTCCATGAGGCAATTTTTAAATTCCAATTTTTCCCATTAACTGTTTTGGAAACATTATTGAAATCTTGGTTGTGGAATTCTGTAGAAGTCTTGTTTTGCAATATTTTTGGTGTTTTCTCGTTCTCGGTAGCATGAACGGTTGTAGCCTTAACAGATTTTTTTCGTTCACGTTTCGGTTTATCTGCAGATTTTTTCTTAGAATGATCAGAGTTTCCTTCATCACTAGAAACCTGTGGTGGGTCAACTTTAGTTTTCTTTTTCGGTGGCATTTCTGATGAACAAGAGCAAGTAAATTTTGTAAATAAATTAGAATGAAGCAACTCAAACACAAATGTAACTAAAAAATCTCCGTTCGTTTTCCTTAACAGATGGCACTGCTGTAAAGCAATAGATTTGAACTGCGCGCCTTCAAGGAATCGGAATATGCACAAGAACGCTGTAAAAATGTTGAAACTGGCAACATTGTTGTATTTCGGAAAAGGCGCCAAAAAACACACTTAAGGGGAAGGGGTGCTACTGAGTACTGACGCTCAGACCTCATAGACTGGACAAAGCGCATAAACATGGCATCTCAAGCCAAAATTACAGGTTTTTTCCGGCCCACGAAAGCTACAAGTTCTTCAGCAGCCGCTGCAAAACGACGAAAAGCCGTTATTGAAGATCCCATTTGCGAAGTTGAATCTAAATGTGATATTAAACCCACTGTTGCTTCCCTCAAACAGGAGACGATAGCACAATTTGTGAACGAACCAGGCGTGCTGTTGAAGAGTGATCTGTTGAAAACAGAGTCTGGTCCAATAGGTAATTCCAAAAACATTTTTACTGTTGGCATTGAACTGGAGAAGAGTGTCCAGAAAAAATCTAGTGTTAGAAAGAGTAGAAAGACTATTAAGTCAACTGAAAGCTCCCTCAAGGTTTCTTTTCCAAAAACCTTGTTGACTGAGAATTCTTGTGTCAAGACCGAAATAATCAAAGAGGAGACAACATCTTTTGCAGATAATCATGGCTGCATTCCAGTGTCCACTCCGAAAGGAACAACTGGCCTTACCACATCTTGTCGGAAGAGAAAAATGCAGTGTGTCGATGAACAATCTGAAGTGATTAGTAAAACACCTGAAAAACTTCCAGAAAAAAGTGATGCAGGAATTGAACTGTCTACTAAAGTTCGCAAAAAACTGGAAATGGGCAATGAAAAAGTTGCAGCTATCCAAGCCAGTGAAGAAGTCAAAATGAAGGCAGATCTTCTGAACTCTCCATCGAAGCCAGTTACATTTTTGTGTATGGGCACACTTTCTCCTCGGAAGCCAGGTCTCAATTCACCCATTCGTATAAGAAGCAGCCCATTGGTGAATAAATCAAGCACTGAGAAAATGTTACAAAACATAGCTGAAAAAAGGTTTAAGTCTCCAGCTGTAAAATCATTGGCATCTTTACTTGATAAAGTTGCTCCCACTAAGGAGCTCCCAACAAAGGTAGTTTTGTTTATTTGCTTTCTATTCCAGTTTTTTCAACTTGCATTGTTACGTGTCTATTTTTTACTAGTTGACTTCAGAAGAAGTAAAGGCTCGCCTAGGCAATAGCAAGAATCTCGCAGAACTCCGAGCAAAACTCTCTAAAGTCAACAATTGTTCGGAAAAAGTCAAAGAATTTTACGAAAGCAAAGTTCAATTAAAGAAGTTTTCCAATCTTGAGTTTAATCTTTCAGTCCCAGTCAGGTATAGTTTAAAAAAATGATATACGTAGTAATAACAATAATGTTTTATCCGTTTATTTTGTGTAGTCCTTCAAAACAGTCGCCTGTCAAACGACAGCCACAAGTTGAGAAAAGGCCAGCCTTTGAGCGTTTTCATGCGCTTGCACAGGCTCCTTCAGAACATCTCGTTCTACCTTTCAAGTACAAGGTTCTCAATGAAGTTTTCCGCTGTATTGAGACTGTGGTCGCTATGCTGTATAACAGGAAAGAATGTATTAATTTCACAAAGCTAAAGCCGGCAGTACAGAAAATGCTTCAAAGGTATGTATTTTTGCTATTTGACTGGAATCATTAAAATTATGAAACGTTTTTATTCTGTAACTCATAGGGACTTCACCGAAAAACATTTAGCTCAAGTTTGTCACGTCTTTCCGTCAGCTTACAAGATCAATTACGAAAAACTTGTTGCTAATCTCCGAAGTTCTCCTGTCAAGAACCGCACTTACCATTTAACTTTGGCTCCCAGACTGAACTATTTGAGTCCAAGTAATTTCAGACATGATAATTATAACGGGGAATTTTCTAATCAGATTCTATTTTAAGAATTACTTGACGAAGAAGAGTCGGACGACCTAAACGAAGACCAGAAAAGTTTCCAGCCCTTGGCTCCTACAATGCTGGTTGAGCGTCGATACATTTTCCATAATCGTTTGATCAAAATCACTAAAGGACATCATACGGTAGTCACATTTTTTCTAGATGTTAGTTTCATTTTTATAAATTTGCTATTTCTTTCCTTGTAGGAATTCTTAGCTAATTACAACCCGCTCTTGCAAGTGTCTGAAGATAAAGTGACTCGATGGCATCAAAATTTCGATGTTGATGGCGTTCCAGAAATTCCATTAGCAAACTTGCCAACACCTCCAGACGTCAAAACTTTTGCAACTGCCAAAGATGTACTCGGTAATGATCTTGTCATTATTAACTTACTTAAAAGAATTAACTCATATCTTCCTTTCAGAACAAGCACACAATCTAGCCATGTTGAATCCTCGATTGGAAGCTGCGTTAAAGAAATGTGCTGTGTCTAAAGATTCAACTGTTCAAGTTAAGAATGATCCTCTTCAGGATATTGAAGCCTCAAAACCTGCACCACCACCTGTTAATGCAGGATTAAAAGGGGTATCGCAATCTCTAATCGATAAGGTACTTTAATTATTTTTGAAATCGTTTTGGGTTCTGTTTTAACAGTAAGTTCCAACGGCTTTTCAGATCCGAGCCCGTGAAGCAGCAAAAGCTCAAACACAAATGACAATGAATACGGAGGAAATTCGTCGGCAGGGAATTGCTAAATTGCTTCCCGAATTAGCACGAATTATTAATAGTATTTTTGTGACGGAGAAGAAATCGGTAATTGCCCTCCGCCCGCTTATTGAGAAGATACAGTACAGCCATAGGGGAATTATGAGTACGTCAGCAGTAGAAGAACACATCAAACTTCTGCGTAAGGTATACCCAGAGTGGCTGGATATTCTTAGCAGAGGGGGTATTGACTACGTCAAAGTGGACCGTAAGATCGATAGCAATATCGTTTATCAGAAACTTGAAGACAATGCCAAAAGTTAACTTGTTTAACGCCTGTGGTTTTTAATTCCTGCGTTTTTTTTTATATTTCCGAACTTTTTTCAACTCATTTTAATTTTTGAAACGGGTCGATGTGATTTTTAAAACAGAATAAAAAAATGGTGATGTTTTCCATCGGTTTTCCGAACAAGATTGACATCACTGCTTTTAAACGCCCCCGTTTTTTTTTTCTAACGTATTATTGCATTTGCATTAAAGTTGATGTACTTTAAATGGGAACCAATTCAGTAGTTTGTGTATTTTAAGATAGTAGAAATAATTTATCGCGCTGGGGGCTTAAGTTTCGAAGGTAGCAGCGTTGATTAAATTATTTCGGTGCTGTTTGTCTTAATCGGTTTTTGCTGAACGAGGAACAACTGCCTGCTAGTGAAGGTAACTTGATTATATACTTCTTAGACTATCTTACTAGGATTATTGATTATAAATTGATTACATTTTCTCGTGTTAAACAAAAAAAAAGAAACGTGTTTGACGGAAACACGGAAGTCAACATTAACATTTTTTTCTGAAGTCAAGTTTAGGTTCTCTCATGTAGATGGAACACGGAAGCCTATACAGGCGCAGCTTTGAAATTAACGCGTATAGAAAATTTTGGCAACGTGGGAAAGACCGCTTATTTATTTGAACAGACGTCAAAGTCTCAAAGCAATGTCAAGCTAAATTGGTGAAAACTATTTCGAAACTTGATTGAAGTTGAAACGATTTTCAGTTCGTAGTAACAATTTTTATCTTTTCAAGATTGGGCATCATAGTTTTCTTTCTTTTGAATATCGTAGTTTTCAATTTTTCCGTTACCTTTTTCGTAAGTAGGCCTACATTTATTTACAGTTTCTTTTTATGAGTTTCGTCTTTTTAGTTTTAACGCATTTTTAATTGTCCCACTTAATAAGGAACTTCCATTTAGTTACGCTGTTCCTTCTGAAACGAAGCAACTTATTAATATAATTGAAAATTAGTTCTTGCTGAGTACATTTGTGCATTTGAATTTTAAAAGATTTTTTTGTAACCTATTTTACAAAATTTTTAAAGATGTCATTCACATTTGGTATAAAACCTGTCCTGTCATCACATATCTTTTAGTAATATTTTCTAATTATTATTTTTGTTCACATTATGATTATGGTTTTATGCCTGGAGCTGAATTGCCATGTAGACGGACGCCCAATCTCTATTTTAATGAATTTAGTAAACCGAGTGCAAACTATTCGTACTGCGAACGTACCTGCAGAATCAGGTTTTCTGACAAAGAGGATTGATGACCTTTCGTCTCCATGTCTGGCCAAAGGCTTATATTTTTAAATGACAGGTTCTCTAGAGATCAAATTATTATGTCCTTTTTTAGACCCTCCTTCTCAGTACCTTAACAGTGATGCTTCAAGGCACTTCTTGACTCGGTAGCAAAGCAGTCAGACTAGCCAGTCTACCGTTGCTTGGAGCCAAAGCAAAACCCCCTTTAAAATTCTCCTACTCGCCAACGCATCGATTTCTCGTTGATTTCTGTTTCTTGGTAAGTTGATCCTTTTTCCGGGTCTAACCCGTGTTATTTTTTAGTTCGTCGATAAAATTATTAATTCCTGGATATGGTTTGAAATACTTGTATTGTTAACGTCATTGACAACCGAAACAAAGGGTCTTCAGACAGTATTTATTGGTTTAATGTATTTCTGCAGAAAATCTTGGTTCGTGCTCAATTTAAAAATCTTTTACACTGATAGATTATTCTATCTTAAATTTTTTTTTCATTCAATTTTTTTCGTACTTGAGTGTAGTTAAGCTCGACATGAAATGTGCTATGAACTAATTATATCTCATTTGCTGTTTTAGTATGATGCCATTTAAAAAGGGGCTATGCCTGCTTGCAGCAGTTTTGTTTATCGTGAAGGGAGAAGGAAAAGTTCTGCCCGATATTCGACTTCCAAAATCAATTGTGCCAGAACATTATTTCGTCGGAATAGTCCCTGACATTCATCAAAATAACAATGCCATTGAGGGTTTTGTTCACTTGGATTTTTTCGTTCAAACACCTACTGATCGCATAGTCATGCACGCCGTAAATTTGACATTGAACGAGGATAGTGTCTCAGTTAATCTCCTTCCATCTAAAAATATGGAAATGATGCGGGAAAATGATGTCAGTAAAACCAGTTCAAGCGGACTAAGTGAAAAGTTAAAAATGTTGAAAGTCCTCCGTCCGATCTCTTATGATGCCGACAAAGAATTTGCTATAATCCACTTAGGATCAAAGTTGGAGGAAAACCAACGATATCGCGTCAGTTTCAACTATTCTGGGTAATTGGTCATACCCGTGAATGTGGAAAGCTGTGTGAAATTAACTTTTCATTTTGAATACAGAATGTTGGCGAGAAATTTGAAAGGCTTTTACGGTTCCGAATATTTGGATAAGAAAAGCGAAACGAAAAGGTATGGCTTCTTATTTAATGATATTTTATGTAAAAATCTCATAAAACCACTTGATATCTTCAGATGGTTGGGTGTCACGCAATTTGAGCCCACTTCAGCTCGGCTTGCCTTTCCCTGCCTTGACGAACCAGCCATGAAAGCCACTTTCACCATTTCCATCGGACGCAGATCCAACTACACCTCGCTATCTAACATGCCACTCGTCAAAACCGAACCCATGTAAGAACTAGCAACTGAAGTAGATATGCTTAGTTGATTATTACCTTTATTACGGTACTATTCTCGTGGCTTATAATCAGGGTGTAGTAGTTTTGCGATCCACTTTCGTTCTACCAATCATAATTTCAAAATCAGAGACTATACATTTTCCTTTCTTTTTAATTAGTTTCAAGTCAATAACTAATGTAAAAAAAGGAAACTTGTGTAGAAAAATATTTATTTTAAATTTCATAAATTTTTGCTTGTTGTAGAAATGATAATTTGTTGATCATAGCCTTTATTAATCGATGTCCGTTGCCTGTTTTCGCTTCTGTCGATTGATTTTCTAAAATCCATCTATTTCGAAACAGGCCCAACAAAGAAGGATGGTTCTGGGATTTGTATGAAAAATCCGTGCCCATGTCGACTTACCTCGTTGCGTGCTTGGTATCAGAATTCGCTTTTCGTACGGCGAGGCCAGTCATTCGTCAGGTTGATGGTAATGATCAATCTATGCATAATGTAACGGAAGTACGCATATGGGCACGATCCGAAGCGATAGAACAGGCGGATAGGGCTGTACAAGTGACATCGGACATGCTTGAATTTTTGGAACAATATTTTCAAGTTCCGTTCCCACTTCCAAAAGTGGATCTCGTGGGATTGCCAGATTTTTCTTCCGGGGCTATGGAAAACTGGGGCCTCATCACCTACAGGTTTAGTTGGTTAAAATCAAATTGTACTCAGTTTCAACAGCTTTATTGATTTTTAGGGAAACTACTCTTCTAGTGAATCCAAAATCAGCAGCCGTCCGCGATGAAATGAACGTCGAACGTGTTATCGCTCACGAATTAGCTCACCAATGGTGAGTACTACATTTACTATATTGGTTTTTCTTACACAGATTTGTAACGGATTTTTTCTCAGGTTTGGAAACCTTGTTACAATGGCTTGGTGGAACGATTTATGGTAGGAAAATCATACAAAAATGTCTAGATTAACTAATAAAACTAAAAAAAATGTTTATGCAGGCTTAACGAGGGTTTCGCCACTTACGTTCAGCGCTTGGTACTCGATAACGTAAGGAGTCTTGATTAAGAGTTGATAATTTCTAAGTAATAAATTCTTTTGTATGTGTGTGTATATTTAAAACAGGTTTCGCCAAAGTACCAATACGGTAGCTTGCAGGCTTTGGATTTCCTATCTGTGATGGATGCGGACGGACTGGAATCTTCTCATGCTATTTCAGTAGACGTTGCCGTAAGTATCCGCTTTTTAAAACCAAGAAATGTTATGTGGGTTAGTCACGTTTCTATTTTTACATAATAGCACCCAACGCAAATTACTGAAATCTTTGATGCCATTTCTTACACTAAAGGTAAGTTACTTAATCTTTTCATAGGTATTTTCACTAATAATTGAATGTGAAATCCTAGGTGCTGCGATTATCCGGATGATGAATGACTTTCTTGGGGAGGCAACGTTTCGCGAAGGAGTAAAGAACTACCTCAACGAAAAGTATGATTTAGAGTTGGAATAATGTCAATAAGAATAATGTCAACTAATTCACGGTACTTAATTCTAGAAAATATCAAAACGCTCGGCAAGACGAACTTTGGCAATTCTTAAGTGAACAAGCACATCGGGACTCTGTTCTTCCGCTCAGTCTTGACATTAAGACTATTATGGATACATGGACGTTACAAATGGGTTTCCCGCTTGTAACCGTCCAGCGAAATTACACTGATGGTAACGCTTACATCCAACAAGTAAGATGGAAACTATTGTTGATTTATCACAAATTCTTACCAACCAACCGTTAAATGCGCAGAAACGTTTTCTTCGTGGAGTTAAGCCAGCTATTGCGAAAGAAAATAAATCATCGTCTTTAACGAATTTCGTCGAAGAAAAAAATTCTCGTCTACCCAACTATCGTTGGTGGGTACCAGTTTCCTTTACGGATTCAGTCGCTCAGAACTTCAGCCAAAGTAACACTCGGCCAGCTATTTGGCTAACTCCAAATGAACTCTCTGCAACCAAGTTCATTGGCAAAAATGAAGATTCTTGGGTTATAGCCAACATTCTGGCCACCGGTTACTACCGAGTTAATTATGACGAGAGAAACTGGAAACTACTTGGCCTGCAGCTAAAAACTGATCACCAAGTTATCCATCCCATTAACCGAGCCTATCTCATCGATGATTCATTTGCTTTGGCTGCTGCCGAAATTTTACCTTACACCACGGCTTTTAGCCTCATTGAATATCTTCCTGATGAAAATCACCATGTTCCTTGGTCTAGCGCGCTGAGGGCTTTAAATTATATCGGTCGGATGTTTTCTTACACGAAAGATCATGGAAGATATAAGGTAATATTCTAATCTACAATATCTTTTAGTTCTTTCATTTTCGAACTCATCTATTTTTTATTGGCTTCCGCCAGGACTTTATGCGCTCACTAGTGGTCCCGGTATACACCCGCTTAGGAACCGAATTTCGGTCGGACGACAGTCCGCTCACCAAACTGTTTCGCATTTCTATGATTACGCAAGCTTGTAGTCAAGAATTTAGGCCATGCATTAGAAATGCTCAACTTCTTTTTGACGAGTGGATGGATAGCCCAGATCCCATACATACCAACAAGTATTTTTATTCACTCAGTTTCACAATGTTATTCATATAATCATATTGGTCCTGTGTTTTAATAAGAATTATCCCTGACCTTCGCTCTTCCACCTACTGTACGGCCATCAAGTACGGTGGCCAGCTGGAATGGGACTTTGCTTGGGCAATGAGTTTCAACATGACCTCTGCCCAGGATCGTGACGTGATATTGTCGGCGCTGGGTTGCAGTCGCGATCCTTGGATTCTTATTCGTTATTTGTCTTTTGTACTCGATCCAAAATCTGGAATTCGTAAGCAAGACGGACGACGTGTGATCAGCGCAGTGGCAAGTAATCCTGGTGGACGAAGAATTGCCTTCCAGTTTATGTTAAAACATTTCGAAGAAATGTTCTCATAGTAAGATCTTGACTTTTTCCTTGTTCCTAGCTTGATTGCTCTGTTTTTTCTTGTATACCCATTCTAATTTTAAAAAAATAGTTTTGGGAATCCAGTCCGTGTCCTCCAGATGCTTAGTAGCACAACTAGTAGTCTTAACACACAGGAAGAGCTCGTCAAGGTACGTTAATTTTTACTTCTATATTTATCTCTTTCTTCGCGACACGTGACTGAGCTGTCACGTTTTTTTGTTATTAGATACAAAATTTGATGGAGTCCAATGCCATGTTGCTCAAGAAGGCACAGACGTCTGCCAACAACATCCAATCCGTCGTAACCGCCAATATTAAGTGGATGGATGATAACTTTGAAAGCTTGAATCAATGGTTTACAAGTAAAGGCTTCTGATGAAAAAAAATTTCCTTAACTATGATTTTTCAAATTTTTGCAAAATGTTTCAAACAAATCTGTGCTGATTCAGAGACCCTTAACTGCATTTTATTCAATTGAAAAAATATTTTCTAATTTTATTTTTAAGATAAGTTTAGGGATAAATTTATCTTGCCAAGGATTACGTAAAACGGTATCTCTCTGTTCGAGATTCCTTGACAACGACAAAGTGAATAACCTGTTGATGCAAACATGTAACTTTAGGACCTTATACGTAAGATACCTGTTCGGGTCCAAAAGTTTTTAAAGTTCCCCTTTTTAGTTATTTTTAAGACAAAGGCAACTTCATGTGCATGAACTTGATAAAACTTCATGTGAATTCTTAACTTAATAAAATTGAAATTGTTTCAGTTGAAGGAAGGATTTTGGTGTCACTCGTAATGGAAAACACAAACAAAAAGTTGTGGACTTGTCTGTGGTGAAAGGTAATATATATTGGTTCACGTTCGACTTAGGTTTATTGCATTGTCATCGTGTGGAGGCTCAGCTTTTATGGCGCTTCGCCAAGCCGATCAATAAGTTTCAAGGTGAGATTGCAGTTCGTTTAAAAAAATTCACGAAATTTATTATTATTAAATAACAACTAAATGCTTTCGAATCCCAATTTAATTATATTTTTAAATTATTCGCATATCATGAAACTTTTTAATTTTTCGCATACACCGGCAAGTAAGATGGTGTGGAAAGATGATCACACATCGTCGCAATATGCAAAAATTGTTGAGCGTATACGTGACGATTTAACGTCAGTTGTCGTGAACTTAGTGACCGCAGATAGGAGGAGTCCATAAAAGTCCATAAAGGGAGAGATTAAAGAATTTTGAAAGTCAGTCACGTCCGTACCTTATCATCCTGAATGAGAAAACTAATAAAATTTTGATTTCTATCTAAGGAAGTAAATTGTGAAATTCTCCAGAAAACGTCAACAGTTGCCGAGCACAGAAAAGCTTAAATGTGATTTTACTCGCAGGTAAGAGTTAATGCAGTAAGGGTGCAAAATATAGTTTAAATAAGTGCAATCGCTGTACAAGCCGCGTGCGCCGAGTTATCTTGTCGTTTTTGTTTTCCGTTAGCTTTGACGTATAGCGATTTTTATTTATTCGCCCGGCAACGCTTTATCACAACTTCTGTTCTGTGACAGAAATTTTAATTTACAGCGATTAATTTACAGCATCTAGATTCTATCCGATTCTATTCTCACGCCGAAAAAAAAAAAAATGGGCCAACGAATACATCCGGATCGATTGGCTTGTAGGGTTGTCCACGTGCTTGATACATGCTTGCTCGACAGCCAAAAAGTTCATTAGGTATATCTGAAGGTTACTACTCGTTGATCTCCTTATGTGTGCGCACTTTAATTCGATTTCGACGTAGATCCAAAAATTATTTTGAATATGTCACCCTCGTAGGTGATATACTCTACGAGACAAGTTTTTTAAAGGTTTCTTTTAGCTGCTTGGTTTTCTTCTGTTTGTAGTTAATTTCCTATGCATTCGGTAGTTTTAATTTGGTTTCTTTATATCTGTGTAACGTCTGCCTAAAGTGGGTTGGAAATTTAGAATGTTGGGAAATGACATTCGTCCTTGACGAAGACGATTCATCACTAACGTACTGTACCGACCCGGCTTTGATGTCATGATCTGGCGCGCCATGTCGGTGGGCAATCTCGATCTAAGAATAATTCCCGGCTTGTCTGCAATCCCGACGGGTTACCAACTAGTTTATGTTTTTGCGCTACTGGGGATGTTTTATTTCCTTTCAAAAGTTTATTTTCTATATGCAAATTGTTTGAGTGGTATTGAAAAGAAGGGGATTCAAATGTCCTCCAAAGTCCCCAAATTCCATATTTGAATTCTGACTCGATTGTCTTGGTTGAACACGTGCTTGGTGCATGATCAATATAAAAGCAGT
This sequence comes from Daphnia pulex, assembly GCF_021134715.1. Classification (NCBI taxonomy): domain Eukaryota; kingdom Metazoa; phylum Arthropoda; class Branchiopoda; order Diplostraca; family Daphniidae; genus Daphnia; species Daphnia pulex. The sequence continues at coordinate 4,943,275 of NC_060018.1, read as the reverse complement.
AAAGACCTTCAGGGAAGGATGTATGAGAAGGTTGCGGTAGTTCCAATAAGTATTGTCGCCTTAACAACAGCAACAATAGACATTAACTGTTCAAATACAGATGACCCTGATTATAAGCGTAAAATTGCCTTAAGTAGAAAAGTAGATTGGTCAGTTGTATGGTTTCATCTAACGTTTCACGTTTGTTGGGTTTCTCTTCATTATCTCTTTTAGAAATTAGCATTGCTCTAATGACTATTTAACTTCTTTGATTGAAAACAAACCTAGAACGAGTCGTAAAACGATGCTCGTGGATGCGCCTTTGTTTGTGATGCCGATTCCTCGTCCACCAACTCGTGGTTTTTTTAACGGCAGTGCCTGTTTGGTGAGCTGGCCCGGCTGGCCATCATCATGCAATCTCGATCTAAGAATAATTCCAGGCTTGTTCTAGAAACCAGAGAAACCACGCAGACACCATCTAAAAGGGGAGTAATTCGTTATTCAGCGCGGAAGAAAACAAAATGATAAAGTTGGCGGGAAGGCTTGTCCAATAATAATCTAGAGCAATCGCTGCGTCGGGCTGACACGGGATCTCGGTTGAGGGTGGTAGAGTGCGCGCAAAATTCTTAAGCGTGGTTTCACATATCTTAGTGTTTACATTGAACACACGTGCCTTGGATTTGGCAACTCGGTATTTATAAAAATTTATAATTCATGCCGAGTATCCGTAATTGAACTGTGATTTTTTTATCTATTCAGGAAAATGGAACGGATCCGCATCCGCCAATGATGTTCGAAAGATCGTTGACCGTTAAGGGCTCTGGTTGGCGTCCGGAGGGGAATCACCCGTTGTGTAAGAATCAATGGAAATTTTCAAATTACTAATAATGGCAACAGTTAGGGTGGATATCCAGCTGCCTAGTGAAAATGCACAATAGGATCGCATAACTTAAAAAAACAACATTTTGAAGACAATTTTTTTTTCGTGACGTTTCAAGTTGTTCTACAAAGTGCGTAGTTGGGAGTGTCAATTGTTTTCTCGAGTTCAAAGACTTTCTTGTGGAGTGGGGCTGCAGGGGCCGTGTAACAGGGTACAATGCAGTGCGCAAACTCGGGCGAACATTTCCAGAACAAAGTCATAAAGGAGGGCGCCGCAGACTACTGAGTTCAGATCGAAATAAAGCGGCGACGTGGCCAGAGGGAAGAGTTGCTTACAGCTTTCTGTTTCGTTTTCCGGATTATTCGCCTTTTCCCCACTCTCAAGGTGACCTGGCAACGTCTACTGTGTGCACCATACCCCGGCCAGCCTTTCTCTTCGTATTTTTCCAGTCACGCACTCTCTTCGTGTACTGTAGTCCCCCAAAAACCGTCCAGCATTAGAACGGGCCTGCTCTCCTTGTGTTGTGCAGCTCCGCCAAGGTCGGAAGTCGGTCAAACGGTCACATGTGCTGTCTTTTTCTTTCATCTGCTTGTCATTCGCTGCAAAAATCAAGTAAGCTTGCATGTCAAATTTCAACTTTTAAAATAGTCTGATGAATCTGGGTCAAAATCTTGAATGTAAACTTCAGATATCAAATTTTCGTAACCCAATGTTTACGGTAGTTTATAGTTTCTGGGTACAGTATCTTATCGATTCGTGGTTGGTGTGAATTTGGCCATTTTCTTGTTATTGGCCAAGGATTATTTTTTATATCAAAATAATTCGACAGCCAATAATTCCAGATGTATTTCTTGGTATAGAAAGTTGGACTCTACGTTCACGTGATGTCTTTCTCTAGAAAATGTTGAACCAATGCTGTTTTATACGGTTTGTTTTTAGGAACACACCGAATATGGTGCCTTGTACAACTTTCAATAGAAGCATTTACATAGAACCTAAGGAGAGTTCGCTGCCCTGTATCTAGAACCGCTTAAATAGGCGCAAGGCCTCGTAGTCATAGGAGCGGGTCAATGCCCAATCCCTCGGGAAAAGATTAGAAAAAGTTACACTCGTCCATACTTTTTCTTAAGTGAGTGTTTTTTAGTAATAGTGTCTTAGAAATCTGAAAACAAACTGTTTTCTAATTTTTTGATCTTCATTTGATCAGCTTTGACCCAAATCAAATTCTGTCTAGGATTAGTTGGTATCAATTTCCCAGCGGCCCGATCAATAATAACAATAGCCCAGAAATAATAATAACAAACAATTTCCTGGATGTCTGGGAACCTAGTGGTGCATAATGTCACTATTGACAGGAAGTCTATAGTGCAAATGGTTTCCAGGAATAGATGGTTGGCGAATGCCGATAGCGGCCGCACTTTTATCGTCCAGAGGCCTTTTACTGGGAATATACCTTGTGGACTGTGACCGTCTATTTTCCAAGGTCATTGTGTCCGTATATATTATTGCTGAATGAGCGGTTTTCTGTCCCAGAGGTTTACCTGTTACAGCTTTGTTTACAATTCTGAGTCAAAAGTATGCCAGTCGGTTATCGGTAGACTCACGCAATCTACCGCCCAGAGGCAATGTTTTTCCCTTCAAATTTTTGCCCGCGAATTTCCCAATGATTCATCGCACTGTTCCTTCCTGAATACAGGTTTTATTAATCGCACGATCCACCTATTAAATATTCCAGCATAACAATTACTTTCGTCTTTTGCATAACAATAATCAATAGCTTCGAGCCATTCCGCATAAGGTGTTTATGTTTTCATTTCTTCTAGAACAATTGTCTTATTTTTTTCAAGTAAAAAGTGGAATACGTGTGGCGAAATTCGAAACGGGCTCCAACTCGTTTAACAGGGCATTGTAGACTCTCCTTGGTGGTGTCCTTAGTCTTCGTACTTCATAAGACCTTGTTATTTTTTTAAACTATTGCCAACGGGCAAAACGCAAGCACGTACATTGTATCTAACTGACATTTTTTAAATTTTTCTTGTGTTCTCGAAATTATTCAGGTAGTGACAGTTGCGGAAAGAAGTCGGTTCGTGTGATCTGTCTGAACAAGGGATCCTAGTCAGCTTTCTCTTCCGAGGATCGTGCTCTGTGTTTGAATGGAGTAAAGACCAACACCAATGAGTTTGAGTGATCATGAATCTGGAGACGCTTTCCTCGCCCGGAGGAGATAGAGGAGCCGCCTGCTCGCTAAGTTCACTGTTGGCTCTAGGTTGTCGCTCAAGAGCTGAGGCTGCTCACTCGTTTGCCAAAAAACTCCACACTAAATTGTGGTCATTGAGTCCGTCACAGTCGCCAACGGATGCCGAACTGTCATCTGCTAATCAGTATCGTGAAAGGAAAGACGACTACAGCTCCTGGACCGTTGAAGCTCGCTTTGATTTGAACAGCAAACGGGTGGACTCTGTTGTCACCACCGTACCCCTGATCACGCCGAATCGCCAAATCCACAATTTGTCCTGCGTCGTCTACCAGCCGCCAGATTATCAATTCAATAAATTTTCCGCAGATTCTTCACCCGACGAACTGGCAAGTATGGGTTCCCAAACTAATTTCAACAGCCGCAGTGCCCTGGAAGGAAGCTGGATGAATTTTCAGAAAGGTCATGAGGTACCTTCGAGTAGGACCCACGATCAGGAATCGGAAACGAGCAGTACGACTACGAACAACACAATGTCCGATAGCGACCAATATTTCGATTTTGGCATTGAAACGCCTGTTGACTTGGACAGCGCTGGAGAAGAGACGGTGAGTCATGAGCTGCCAATCGTCATTAACTGTGAAGACGGCCTTCCAGTCCGACAGATAGACGGCATGGAGTCTGGGTTCATTTACGGCAGTCCCATTCTCAACGGAGAAGACGATTCCGATCAACTAGAAGACCGGGAGGAGGAGCCATCATTCTACGAGAGTCTATCTCAGTCACCTGCATCCGCTACTTTTGCTCACAAATCGAATCTTGACAGATTTCATTTTGGCCACCCCATTGCCCATGTATGTGAACCCGCTCTGGATCTTTCGAGCAACGTGAATACTACCGATATGGAAGTATCAGGCCACAGTGGGGGTGTCCAAGTGGAGGAGGAGACGCCGCCTAGCAACACTATCGACGATTGCACGCAGGCGCAATGGGAACTCGTCGAAACGTCACCGCACGAAAAGGTGGCGCGTGCAGACCTTGGCTTTGAAGGAGATCTAGAGGACGTTGAGAGCAATGATTTCTCAACTGGCGACATGGCTTTAAGTGAACCGTTGCAAAGCGAGATCACTCATTCCTCACCACCGGCATCACCCGGTTCGTTCGTTTCAACTCTGGGCCAAGTTCCACCGGATTCCCCTCCACCAGACGCAAGGGAGGATGCTTGCAGGTTTCAGGCAGCCGATGTGTTGGCCGATTTGTTGAAATTAAAACTGGACATGGTTCGACTCGATCCCATTATCTCTGATCAACTGTTTAATAATGTAAGTGCCGACGAAAATGATACCGTGCATCGCGCCAATAACCTTTCACTTGAACTCGAAAAGAATTCGGACGATCGATATGTTGTCGATGACGACAATGTCGTTGCCAAGGCAGCGGCACTCCTGACGTGCGTTATTGATTCAGATCCCAAAGCTGAGGCTGACGATGAATCGAATCTGACCTCCAGCAGTTCCGAGGTTACATCGACTAAAGAATCAACTCCGTCGAAAGAAGAGAACGAAGAGCAAACCGACGACGAAGTTGACAGCAAATTGTATCGATCTCGAGTCAAGCGCAGTACTTCACTTAAAACATGCAAGACGCCACCAGGTACGCCAGGTCGTAAAAAGATTGTCCGATTCGCCGATGCCTTGGGACTTGATCTTGCCTTGGTCCGAACTTTTCTGGACGAGGTTCCTAACGTACCCCAATCCGCATTCAGCGACTTGACCGATGCTCCTAGCCAAGGAGAATCCTGCCCGATCCGCACAAACCAGGCCCAACCGGGATCCTACATCCGCATTACCCGACGAGATCCAAGCACCAACAGCTCCGTCACCACTTTTGTCAGCAGTCCACGGATCTTGGTGGCCAATTTCACACAGCCGGGTAACATGCCCGATTTCTTGGAGAGAGTTAAACGGCAGAAGATATCCTTGGAAACGGCCAGCATGATTGACGACAGCCGATTGCGCGGCGTTGTCCGCGTTCTCAATGTAGACTTCCATAAATCTGTACTGGTTCGCTTTACCGTCGATGAATGGCGCACTCAATCTGACCAGCTAGCTACATACGTGCCCAACAGTTGCGATGGACTGTCGGACCGTTTTACTTTCAACTTGGCAGGTGCCCAATCGATGCAGCCGGGACAAAGACTCATCTTCGCCATTTGTTATCGTGTTGCCGGCCAGGAAATTTGGGATAGCAATCAAGGACGAAATTACGTGTTCCAGTGTATTTCCAATTCGAACTATCTTCCCTCCATCGCCCTGAATAATCCTACTGTATCTGATGCGTTCTTGCCCTATATGTAAAAAAAAAAAATAATAATAATAATGTTTAACATGAAAGTAATATCATGTTATAACATTATTCGTTAAGGGTTTATCTCCCACATCCAAACTTGACATGATTCGACCTCTATTGACTAGTGTTGCTGTTAATGGTTGTTGAGTAGCATTTACACACTTAAACTTCGAACAGTTTTATGAAAAATGAGATGGGCATGCCGATTTCCCTACTGATGCAAAAATGATATAGAATCGATGACAAACGACATTTGATATTGTACAAATACTTCGTAGTTCACAAATACTAGCCGGAAAGCGATATATATGAAATTTTAAATAGATATATTAATAGAAAATGTTTCAAATAAAATAATAACCTTGCTGACCGTTACTGGAGTACGATTATTTAACAGCCATTTTTTTGTGGCGATAGTAATTGTCATCCCAATTCACCCGTTTATCGAAGAGTGCTATAACAACTGACAATGCGCAAAATAATATTTTGATTTGTTTCAAACACCCGGAGAAAGCTTATGAAAACGTTTTTCTATTTTGTTGTGATAGCGGACGTTTTAATCCGTCAGGATAGATCGTATATGTTGACTTGCCATTATTCGGAAAGCGGTAAATAACACAATAAAACTTTATATTATAGAAAGATTATTCTAGCTTTTGGGCAAAGGCTCGGGCAAAGGTGCACGTGCAGCTGTTTCAGCCGTCAATGTTTTATGTTAATTGAATTTCGCCTTTTACGTACGTATGTCCGTATGTTTTTTTTCAGGTTTCATTGTGGAACTTTCAGGAATTGTTTTGATTGTCAATAATCGGTCGATCTAAGAAGAGGAGGATGTTATTGTTGTACGAAGAGGTTACCATTTATTGGTAGGAGTCAAAATAGTTTGATTACCGAGACAAGAGTTGGAAAACTTAATGACATATCGATGCCGTCCGAACAGATTGAGTTGACATCTTCGCGTCAGACACCCACAAGGAACGGCGGATATTTTTTTCTGATTCATCGTCATCACCTACTAATTATTTGATGTCATTTCTCGAGCAACTGACGACTTCCGTTTCTTAATGTAACATATTCCTTGTCGTTCTTCTAATGTAAATGGTAATGGAAGATAAATAAGGTTGTGAATGAAAATCAAAGTAACTGTTACCTAACTACCAACTCGTTTCTTTAACTCGGTGATGTACATTTAAATAATTATAAATACACGGATTCGTTGAACATAACCAAATTATAAAGTCGGTAATGACCTACTCAATGAGGATTTCAGTTTTAATCTCAAGAATGATTAATTAGCCCAAAGGGTTAAAAAAAAGATTATTTTCAGTGATGCAATTTCATAGAGAATGAATTTTTAAAATTTTGACATTTAGTTCTTTAACATGAATTAATTGCGTAAAGTGAGAGCACAATTTTATTTACTTTTAAAAAAAATTTTGTTATCAATACTTTGGTACTTCTGTTGACAGTTGTATGCTTTTTGTATTTCGCTACATTTTTTAAGTTGAAAAAACTATCGCTAGGTGGTGTTATTTACATTTAGTATTGACGCTTGACAGTACGATTCACCGTGCTCGTTGAGCTGCAGTCGACAAAGATTCTTTTCAACAGGTACTGTATTGTTTACGTTTGAATGAAATTGCTTCTTCTTATGGCCTTATTAGTTTTTAAAAACCTTTACCGAGTGTTCTTCAAAGACCGAGAAGTTCCTTCAAAATATAAAACGCAAATTTAAAAATTCGAAAGCAAGAAAGGTGTCTGCGTAAAGAATTTCCCATTAAAAGAATCTAACAACAATCATGGCCTATTTTGACATAAACTAAGAAGTAATTTACAAATTGGGGTACTCAAATTGGTTTAAACCAGGTTTAAACTGAATTAGTTTATCATGCACACAAAGCGATCATTAATCTTTGATTGGATCTTTGATTTTCGAATCTAATGATATGGCAACTTTTCTAATACAGGCATAAACAAAAATTTTGTTTGACCAGAAAATATCCACTTTACTTTTATAATGGAGAATGATGACAATCTATCAAAGCAGGTAAATAATATTCCTTGATTTATGTGTTGTTGATTTAATAAGTTTACACATTAAAAACCTCTTGTACTTAGATGGATGAAATTGAAGCCCTCTCAGCGATTTATCCAGATGAATGGAAAACAGAAGATGAAGCATTCAGAACATTCAGTGCAACTATTACTGAAAGTGGGAGAGTTGCAACACTACTAATTACCCTACCAGCAGGTAGTATTTCTATAAATTTCATTATAAACATAGCAACAACAAAAAATTAATTAATCCAGAGTATCCAGCCACATCTCCTCCATTCTACCTTCTGACAGCACCATGGATGAAAGAAAAGGATAGAGATGAAATCTATAATCAACTAGAACAGATATATCTGTAATTTTTTCTGAGATATATTCAAAATGACATTTTTTTTTTAATTTTTTAATTTTTCTTCTAGAGAAAACGCTGGAGAAAGTATTCTCCACCTTTGGATAGAAAAATTTCGAGAATATTTACAACATCAGGATTCAAATGTTGAAAAAGATGTTCATGATGAGACAGTACCGCCTATTGCAGAAGAAATTCCCAACAAGTTTAAATCTTTAGATCTTGAGGATTCAAAAGCAGAATGCCCATCCATAATCAGTGCCGACCCTTTTACAGAAAGGAAAAGTACCTTCCAAGGCCATGCTGCAACTGTCACTAACACCAGCCAAGTCAAGTAAAATTACAGAATCATTGTTATTAGTTGTTGTTTCAATCGACTTATTTCATGATTGAACCCGGCAGGCTGGTTTTAGCCAAACTGTACGAAAACCGCAAGATTGCTCAAGCTACCCACAATATCTATGCCTACAGAATGTACAATGAACAGACTAAAATGTGGATTCAAGACTGTGATGACGATGGCGAAACTCATGCTGGAGGACGTTTAATGCATTTACTTCAGGTATTATACATCAGTGGAATTATAATAATGGTTTAATTAAGCTCAATCGAGAAAGGTTAATGATTTTGTAAACAGTTTAATTATGTCTATTGGTCTAACAATAATTTGTAAGGTTGTAGGTTGCGTGCTTATTTTCTAATTGGGGCTAAAACAACGTGAGTTGCCGGTGTACTTAGGCTTAAAGTAGCTATCACGTTGGTTTTGAAAATGTGTTGACATGCAGGAAAATTTCAATTTTACGTCAGTATAAAAAGACGGCGTTCTTGCTTCATATATAGATTTACCTTTCCCAAGCAAGGGCTAAGTAAGATTACTCTTTGCTTCCCGCTCTACCATTATTTCTCCGGTAAGGCCAATCAAACTACTCAACGTCGACATATGCCTATGGGGCTTATACAATGTCAGGCTATCAGTTGACAAACGCAAGGACACAATATTGGAAAGAATGGGGCGGGATTTGCTGTGCGGTAGTGCTCTAATTAGAAACCTGTCAGTTTTACAGAGGTGTAAGGATACACTATACAACAATGTTCAATATGTCGATGTCCCGAAGGTAGTTTCTTTTTTCGATACGTGACGTAAATAGTCGGTCGTCTTGGCAACGTCTCGGATTTCATTTAACCTGTTCGATTGTTCTCCCAATTCGATGCCTGTCTGGAAATAACCAACGATTTATGTTTCCTCTTGTTCCTGGTCTCGCCCTTGCAGATTTTAGACGTGAAAAACGTGATTGTTGTCGTTTCCCGGTGGTTTGGAGGCATTCTTCTCGGTGGCGACCGTTTCAAGCTCATCAACAACGCGGCGCGTGACGCTTTAGAAATGGGCACTTACATCGCTTCGGCCGGGAGTGACGACGTGACCAAGAAGAAAAGCAAGAAAAGGTAGAGACCAAATAACAAAACAAACACACAAAAAAGAAATGACACATACACACAGTTACACACTCCCTCTCTTGGGTGTACACATATCTTCATGTTTTCTTTTGTTTTCTCCCTACCGTGTCTTTCTCATTCCCAATCCTTTTCTTCTGCCTTTTTTGTTTATCTTTCTTTCGATTCCGTTGACTCGGTCCTCTCAGAGGTTGCCTTATGTCTTTTCTTTTTACTTTTTACTTTTTACTTTTGACCTACTCATTTATTGATTGGTTTATTGGACTTTGTGTTTTTCCCAGATAGAATTGATCGTGAGAAAAGGCTGGTTGCTGGTTGAAAACACGGGCATCGCAGCGTGAAAAAATACACACGGTAACAGAATTAATCATTTCCATTAGGCTTACATACTTACGTAACGAAACACAACGACAGAGTCGTTAAGCTCTTTTATTCATCTGGACGGATCGATTCTATTTGCCGGTTATGACAATGTCATTGCTGATCGATTCGCCTTTTCGCTTCGATAGGCTATAGGCTACGCTGAAACATTAGGAAATAGATGGAGAGAGAGCGGGAGCCGGTCGGGCAACGTGCGTAGGTGGTACGTGCGGATAGGAAAAGGAAAATCCCCTCAGAAGCTCTTCCTCTGTCCGTCATTGCGCTGCTTTTCTTTCTCTTCCTCCCCCCCCCCCCCCCTCTGTTGGGAGTCTTCTCCGTTCGTTGGATACAGTCCCGAAACTCCACCCCGTTTATACTCCAGATCCGTACTTCGCTCGATGGGTAGGGGCGTGGTACGCCCTCTACCCCCACCATGAGACGAGCTCGTGGGGGCATCCTTCTTCTTCTTTGCCGCGGTTTGGTTCCTGCGACCACCTTGCAAGTCAGTCTAGTCGATCCCGAGTCCCCGCGTTACCAACATCGATGCGGTGAATTTCCCCTTTTTTTTATTCGCCCGAAATCGAATTGAGAATTTTTTTCCAAAATTCATCGCCCTGACTGAAGTAGACATGAAAGCAGTGTTGCTCTATTGCTCTGTTTTCTTCTTTCTCCTCTTCTATCTCTTTGTTTCTGTTAGTCTTTCGTCTTCACCGGCGTGAAAAAGAAAGAAAAAAGAAAACTGACGGATGTCGTTTTCATCCTTTATGTTTGTTTGCTCACCTCCGGCTATCCCGAAGCGAACGGCCCACCACCCTGGTGCGCTGCTTCTGCTCTTCCCCTTCTTCTTCTTTGTTGACTCGATTTTAGTGTCGTATTAATAACTGGAGTGTGTGTGTGTGTGAGAGAGAGTTAAATACTCTGGGGCCCGTCAAATTCAGTGCGACATTGGCACGTGCCTTCTCCGTCACATTCTCTCCTTCCCCTATTTTGCGATGGTTTACGTCACTGGCAACCCCTGAGAGAGAAGGTATTTAAACTTTTGGCCGTTCTTTGTGTGTGTGTCTGTGTGTCATATCAGTGTGTATGTACAGTATCTTGCACGCTCGGATGAAGCAAACATGCTGAGCCAACTTTCTCTCCTTTCCTTGTTCAAACATCTTCAGGCTTCTTACGTTTGGTGAAAGAAAGAAAAATAAGAGGCCTCGCGAATTTTGGAAGCCGTAGATACACGCATTAAGGTATCGATCTTCTCCACGAGACCTTTATGAATATAACAAAACCGGAAAGAAAAAAAAATAAATTTGGATTCTCACTCCGCTTTTATTGCTATAGCGCATACGACCGAAAAAGCTTTCATCGCTTTAAAGATTAACCGGCTGCTTTTTACTTTATTGAATTTTCTCACTTTTTTTTTTTTCTTTTTTTTTTTTTTGAACGTTAGAACTTGATTAATATTGCGAGGGACCGTAGATCCATTGGTTAGGGAGTTTAGGTTGTCGCTGAATAAAAGCGCTGATGGGGGTCGGAAAGAACGGGCCCTTTTTTTTTTTACTGTGTAAATGGACACGAGAGAAATATGAGTCGGCGTCAAATAGTAAGGCGTGGCTCTCCGAGGGAGTCGACTGGGATGCTTCCGCGAGCGCACTCGTCGATGTTTGACAAAGAAGAAAGGACTTGAGGAGCGGCTGGGCTGGCGCTGCAGCTCCCGGGTAGTGCGCGGAGGGGCCTGTTGCTGGGAGATCATTGATCGACCGAAAATGAACAAAGCGCTGGATCCGCGTGATATATAAGCCGGCCGCTTCTTCCCTTTTGTTTATTTTATCTGATCCAGCATCCAGTCGACTCATGGATAACTCCATACATTTTTCCGCCTCTTTAAATGCCAAGTGCATACGTAATTTGCAGGTCACGTACAACAACAAGCTCTTGTCGTTAACGACTAAATTAGCGATGATTGACGCGCCTCTTGCGGTAATGACGTCCGAGAACTCCTTTTCGGATGGGTTCTGGGTTTACTCTCCGGCTCTTTTAAATGGTTCCTCTTTCGCAATAGGATCACCCTTGGCTGTGTGGGAATAGGTCCACATGCGTTTCATGATTTGCTGTTATTGTCGCCGCTTGGTATTTCATTTACTTCTCGGGACATATGTCACGTTCGTTTCTTGTTTCTCTCGTCTTTACGATGCACGACGCCCAGCATTACATATTGCAAGGAGGGGGGTCTGCTTACTGATGGGGGAGCTATTAAACGCCGACGACCACGAGTTTAGTTCTTTTTACACACACACACACACAACCACCACCAAGAGAGCTTATCGATTTAAAGCGTATGAGCGCCATCTTGTCTCTCTATTCTCTCTCTAGCTCTCTTTTGTTTGTGCGACGTCGTGTTCCGTTCGGGTATAGCGGCGGTCAGAGCTGCCGACCAACTTGGCACGTGCCGATCCCTCGGCGCACCAGCGCAGCAAGTCGGGCGGTCAATTTCCGTCATTTACACAACTTTTATCCCGACAAACTTCTGGTTCTGGACAAGAAAAGAAACGGCCGGGGTTTTTTCATTAGTCACTATTCAACTTGCTTTTTTTGAACCGCTGGGATCGTTCATTTTGTAAATGACGATCATCAGAGACGACCACGACCCCCTCTAACTGAAACACGTTAGTTCGGGGTAGTAAAAAAGTAAAAGAAACTCTTTGCCGTCCATTTTCCGAGAGACAGCCCGCTCTCTTTAGCCTTTCTTCTTCTGCCTCCGTGATCAAGAATCTCCACAGACATTTTGATTCCCGTTCGGCTCTGCCGATTTATCGATTGAAGCTTTTCGTGTACACCGGCGAGCCCACAAGGACGGAACTAATTTGAAATGTGGGATCTAGTCAGAAGCGAGTGGGGATTCCTTGTTCCCCCACAATGACGACAAGGGTTTGAAGCAATCTCGTGTAATAATAGTAGAATTGAAAATTCATAAAATGGGAAGATCGCCTTTGGATACCCTTGAGGCTTTCTCGATGGCGATGATAGAAAATGACGTTATGTACAACACAAAGCTGGCTTTCTTCCATGGAATAAATGAATAACATTGCGTTTCTGTGTAACTATTATGCGGCAGATTCGCACTTTGTCCTCGAAAATTGGCGAGCAGGTGACTGGATCCGTCTTCACTGGCGGAATAAGGAAGATGAAGGATCCATCACTGGAGCAGTTGGCCACCATCGACGACCGGGACGAGGGCGTCGACGTCTGTGATTTATCGCCAGAAATCAAGGGCATCGGAGCGACCATTTCGCCCAGCACCCGACGGCATCAGCTGATACCTGGACGTCAGTCGCCAAGATGGATAGGACGCCATTCTCCCATCGCCTCTGATGTATGTGAAACAATTCCCGAGGAGACTTCCGCTGGATCTGCCACAGCAGAGAATGACTCAGCCCAAAATCAAGCCCGCCAGCAGCAAATTGCCGCCACTCATCCGCCGCCCAGACGCCATAAGCTCCTCCCCATCCAGCATCTTTCCCTACACATTCGACAGGTAAGCCGAGCCAATCGAGATTTAGTTTCTTTCTTCTTACCTTCTGATATGAAAAAAAATGTGCAATCATTAAATCGTGAGGGATATCGGTAAAATTACGTACGTCCCCGGAGGAAATGACCATAACGGGAGAGAGTACATACAACATACGTATACACATTACTCGATAGTTTTGCAGAGGCTCTGCTGTTGGCATTGCGTGACTTGTATTGTCTAATTTGGAAATGCCTATGCGCACTCGAGAAAGCTCTGTGCCAATGGCGTGGCATATTTACACGGTTGTATTTTCCTATGCACAGAACCTTGATATTAAATCCTACTGCGTCGTTTCTCATATCATCAGATTTATGCCACGAGTGTACGGTCGACGAACTTTGAGCTATTTACACTTTATCACGAAAAGTCATCACAGATTAAACGCCCGGTTCTCCATCGTGAGTGATATCGGGAGGGGGGTTTAACCTATACCGGAGCCCTTTATAATATCGTGGGTCCACTTTCTTTGGGTCCTGGAAGCAGCACGTGGAACGAATATTCCATTCACACACACCAGCGTGAACTGCTGTTCTTTATTTTTTTGCTGGAAAGTAAAAATACCGGGGATGAGCTAGAAGAATCAAACACATAGAAAGGAGGGGGGCAGGTATATCTAAAAATAACTTATTTGTTTGTGAATCGAGTTTGTTTGTCGACAAGGCAGCGTGCAGCAGCGCATTTGACTTTCTCTTATCTTTTATTATGGGCCCCCCTCCTTTTGGTACGTTTTGGGTGGGTTTTTATTGCTCTAGTCGAATTGGTCGTCAGTTATTTTCCTCCTTAACCTCAGGTGGTGGAGACGATCAATTTGGCCGTTTGGCCGTTTTTTTTTCGTTTTGCAGCCAAGGATGCTGAACTGGCCGCTATCCAAATAGATGGACTGTCGCCCAATCTCCCGATTTGGAGATTCGGGCGTAAATAATGTTGGCCGTCATTTCCCCCCCTTGAAGGCATCGCGGCCATCTTGCAAAAATCACGCTATAGTCACCGGCTCGCGAACAACGCAGTACTAGCGGGAGAATCGAATTGGACGCTCGCGGCGTCCGACGACGCTAGTCTTACAAATGGCGGCCTTCCATTTCAGCCATTTGAAAAAATGTGGGGAATGAACAAAAAAACAAAACCCCGTCGTCCACGTGAGGAGGCCATTTCACCTTCTCTATAAATAATTTGCCTATTGCCGCAGTGGCACCCAATAACGTGGAGCGTGAGTCGACTCGGTCGGTAGAGAACTGGCGGTTTCCTGTTTTCAATGCTACACTTATTTGCCGATCCCCGTTCTTCTTCTTCTTTCGCCAAACTTGCGATTCTGTTGTGTGTTCAAGACTGAATTTTTCGGTTCGGGAATCAAACCAGTCTATTCTAGATGTGAACTGAGAAACATGGATGTGAAAGCTCGGGATGGCGAATGGGAATTTAACGTCGTTTCCCACATCTGACATTCAATTCCTCCGGCTTCAAAGTTCACACACTGCATCGATTAGTATGGACTGCTGTGCCGCTGTTCCATCTCCGAAACGGAGAGGGATTGTTTTCTGCTCCGCTCGAATCGACTGCGCGTTTTGGATCGTTGAAATCCGATCCGGCCTTATGTCCGCTAGAATGAATGGAAAGCTGATAGAACGGCCCTCTCCTGCTTCGATATACACTGATAACAAATTAAACCTGAGAATGTTGGAATTGCTATGCATATTCTAATACTCCATTTCTGGACAAAAGACAAATAAACGTAAAATCCATTTTCGAAATTCCTTAAACGGATCCAGGAATCGACTGGTTGAGCTAGTTTGGCTGGTTGGGTGGGGATGTTACCTATTTACCAAAACGAGTTTCTTTGATATGAACTGAATCGTCATTCTTTTATGTGAAAAAAAACCCAGAAACCAAAAAACAAAAAATCAGTCAGCGCCTTTTAAACATTCAGTTTCTTCCTTTTTCTTTTCCGTCCGTCCGCCATGCCCGGATTGCCCGGTTTTGTTAGATCGTGTTGAGCCGGCCCGAGACGCAGCTAAAGCACTGTATAGTAGTACATAGTGTAGCTGCCGGGTGGGTATGCACTTTCAAGGTCGTATGTCCGTGCGCGCGGGTTTTTTCTTTTTAATATTACAAAAATATTTTTTAAAAAGAAAAGAGAACCTCCCGCTCATCCGAACCACCCCCAAAAAAGCTCCCGCCTTTAGACACGAGGCAGACTTATACAACCAAATGTATATTTGAAGGAGAGGATGCCTCCGAACGCTTTGAGGCATTCACATGGTTCAACTATATCAGAGAAAACCCACCCACCGGCAACCGAACGAACGCACCCACCGTCTCTTTTTTTTTCGACGACTAGTGCCACCACTCCATTTGTCTGTATACTGATTTTAATAGGTTTCGATTCTCCGAACCGTGCAGACGTGATAAAGTTTTTCTCTCGTCACATCTTTCTTTTCGTTTGGCGTTTCTCTTGTGTCAAGTCTGTTAAATTTGTTTTGTGACATTCGGCTCGTGTGTTGTTGGAGAGAAAGAGCAAAAGACCCACCACGGTTGATATCTCTCTCTGAAGGGATCGAGCAGATTCTCAGATCTGTCATGTGACATTTTAAGTTCTGCTGCTATCGGCATCAATTGACAGCAGAGTGTTTTTCGTCTGCGTTGCGTCTGCATTGTGTAGTGAGAAAGTAATTGGGGCGTTCCTGGAATGAAAGCAATTTTCTTTTCTTAAACTTCTGTAGAAATTCGTAATTTTTGGGGAAAAAAAAGAAGAAAATCCTGTTGAAGACTAATTCGCTATCGCCACGTGTATTGCCCTGGGGTTTAAAGTTCCCTCATTTTCATTTTAGCAAATAGAAAGCCATAACCAGGCCACTGTACACTCCCAGAGGCGGGGTTGAAATTGTAGCGCAATGGCGCTGTGGTCCTATTTCGGCGATAGGAGAAGCTTCCGCAGGGCTATCCAGTCGTCGGATTCCAATCAAAATGCCAGCCGACGTCTTGTCAACGGACAGCAGGCCAACCATCGAGGGCGAAGCATTAGCGAGACTTCCAACGACGGCGTACTCGAAGATGTTGAAGAAGAGATCCCCAGCACAGAAGGTTCATCGCCCACCGAGAGCAGCGTCTATCACAGTTTGCCCTCCTATCAGGGAAGTCTTCATCGACACAACACGCTCTTTAAGCGCTGGATGGCCAGTCGTAATCGATCAGTGGACGAATCATCCAGTTCGCATTCGCTCAATCGTGCTCGAGGGGAATTGTCAAACGAGCAACCCGTTGCCGTTCATTATCACCGACGCCCGGCGCAGACAACCAACAGCAACAGCAACATCATCAGCAGCAATAATAATAACAGCACCACCAGCACAACCATTACTAGTAGCAGTGGAATGTATTCACCCAATAACAGTAGACAGCGCGTCCGACACTCTTCGGCGCCTGTTTCCAATTTGCCACTGCGACTCGATCCCCATTTCATTGACAAAAGTCTCATCGAAGTCAAAGAAATCGTCCAGCAGGATGGCGAAGAGAAGACGTCAGAGGAGCTGGACAATCATGGCTATTTTAACAAGGACATTTGGATCCCGAGAAGGAACTACGTTTACAGAAAGGTAACCGCGCCCTACACAACCTAAATTTACCTTCTGTTTTTCAATCTAAAAATGACGACCCTGTTGTTTTGCGAGGGTGTTGGTGGACGGCATTGTCTGTCTGACACGTACGCACCTGTGAATGTTGACAGTGCAAACGGGCGTCGCCGTCGTGTCCGAATAGCTCCCGGGGAACATGTTCGTCTGCTTGTTCCGTAGCATCCTAGATGTCACTGACAACCGAACGTTTACAATTTTTTCCTTTTTTTTCTTTTCAATTGAAACCAAAAAATAATAATCTTATTATTTTTTTCCTGATATCGCCACGCTATTCTCGTTTTGAACACCAAGCGAAAGGAAACGAAAGGAAACTGGCACTAACCAAATGTCGGGACATTTTCGGTTGGTCTTGATTTTGTTTTGCCTTTCCCAAACTTGTCAAAACCCCCAAAAAGAAAAGTTGCGGTTTTCATGCTTCGTCATACTAAACTCACTCTTCCCTGGTAGCTGGTTCAAAATAATGGCATGCGTTCTAGTTGGGATTATTTTTATTATCAAACAAGCCAGCGGCGGCTACCCGATGCCGCGCCCCGTTTTTCACAAGGGAGGACTATTCTTTTTTCGTGTATACATACACCAAAGTCCACAAACGTCCTTCAAGATCAAAGGCAAAAGAATGAAAATCTCTCAAGGCGATTTGAGCTATTATGCCCTGAAGAGTCGTGATTCCTCTTTGGTGTTGCTATCCTTTGCCAAAAGGTTTTTCTTTTACGACCCGTTTTGGTCATTTTTTTGCACTCACTTTTGTTTGTTTTTTTCGTCTTGATCATCGTGAATCTCTTTTCCTAGTCGTTGCCGACTGCGATAATGATTTGAGCGATGCATTCCAGATTAGATCGGAACGCTCTCGAGATGTTTATCATCGTTAAGGCGGGTTCAGCCTCTCTCATTCTTCCCTTTTTTGCACTGATAAAATGCATTTGTCGTGACTCCTTTAGATTGTCTAATCGCTAGTGCCAACTAGATATTCTAGTTGTTAACTTTTGGGTATTTTGAGTTGACAGTTTCCTTAGGACTCCTGACTAGAATCCTACATCGCTTCGTTTTCTAGTGGGTATTTCCTTTGTCGACTTTTTTTCTTTTTTCCACGACTGGTTCTTTATATCCGATTGCGACCGGCTGATTTGGCCGAGCATTTCTCGCTCCGCTGGACTACGTGACTCGACTCGCGCAGTCAAGGTTCGCACCTATTTAATGCGAATCATTTCGATGCGACCGGCATTCGTGAATTGCCGTGCGGGATTGTCTGAAATAGGTCCTTGAGACGTGTCCGTTCTTTGTCCTAAAAGAGCCTGCGTCAATTGGCGTGAATCATTATTCAATTCAATCATTTTTTCCGTGTCCGCATTTAGTTACCACGCACACCACTGTTGACGGGGTCGTCATGGTGACACACTGTTGTTATTGTTGGCTTCCTTGTAAAAACTTAATTTTTCTGTAGCACTTGTCCATTCGTAACGGCAATTCTTTCCATTTTGAATTCTATTCAAATTACGGGGGAATTCCAACCAGCCGAATTTTTGTGTTTTATTGTTATTACTTTTTTTTGTTCTCTGCGCCTTACGTGTACGTCTAGCGGCGATCATTAAAACTCTCCAAAACAGGATCGGCGTCTCAAAGTGGTGGTACCAGTAAGACTGGGTCACGGGGCAACAATATGGCCGAGAGCTTCTGGCAGTGGAGTGCATTCACGTCTTGCGACAACTTTCTACAGTCACACTCGATCATCCCTGTAACTAGTAAAACATTTAAGGTTAAAAGTCTTTAACGTTGATTGCAAGACGCATTACAAGTTCCCACTAATAGATATAAGTCCGGCGTACGGATCGGGTCGTTGGGGCCGTCCCTGACATTTCAATGCTTCTTTATAGTAGAGACGTCTCCGCCAGGTCGCGTTTGTGTCTATGAAAATGTACTTTCCCTCTCTCTCTCTTTGGAAAGTCTCAAAATGGAAATGAGAACTGATTGTAGATTTTGGTTTTGTTATTTTCGGTTGATGCGTCGTCTGGAGTTTAAATTGGGAATACTCCGGTGCGGAGTGCAACTTTCCCTCTATTGTTTGGACGTTCATTATGTTACTGTTCTTCAGTTTGAATATTGGAATGGAATTTTGTAAAGCCGGGATTATATTCGCAAATACGTACTTCTTTGTTTGCTGGGCTAGCCCGCGGGTTGGAAACCCGCACGTCGCATCTGTTAGCTGGCTTTGCCAATCCGTCTGCGACTGCGCGGACGCTCGGCATGCGGTTCTCACGCTGTTTCACGGCCGAGAGAGAGATGACGCGCACACAGGTCCACGCAGCTAACGCTGATGGCTCCTCCTACACCCTACATCGCCGTCAACTCTATGTTACACTTTAACACACGAGGGGGGCAGCCAGCTGCAGTGCAAGCAACGGCGTGAGTGTAGCGTGCTGTACCGACAGTCTGTGTCTGTGTGTGCGTGGAGACGGGCAAAAACTTTCGCTTAGCCAGTGTGGCGGGCATCTTCGGTCATATCACACCAGTCCGCGTTTAGGTGCCAGACACATATTATTACACACAGAGAGCAACTTGTGTGTCCACTTTCCATATTGCGTGAAAGGGGCCACAGACCGGGAGGGGGAGAAAGAAAATTGACACACGGGTTGCAGCCCAAACAAAAAACGTGAATTGTAGTTTGCCACTCTGTACCTGACGGTGAATGTCAAGCGACCCGTAGAAACTTTGAAATCAATACCGTTGTTAGTTCGGCTGCGCCTCCCGTCTGCTACTTACTAGTTTCCACCCAGGGATTGTATCTTGAATTCTTAACACCAAAACGAAAAAGAAAAGGGTTATTGTTTTTTTTTTATTAAACGAAATTGAACGTGCGCCATGCATCGCTGTCTAGTTTCTCCGGGCAATCACACTCAGGGTGATGATGGCAGTATGGTGAGTACGGCACTCTAATCGTCTCTAGGAAGAGAAGGAATTTCGGGATCGTTCACAATCGTGTTGATCTCATTCCGTGCTTCTCCGTTTGATCCAATTCCGTTTCTGTCGATCGATTCTTTTGGTGGTGGCCTCCGCACTCTTTAATTTATAGTCTACGCGTTTCAATCACACGGGTCGCTGGAGACAAAAAAAAAAGGAGTCTCTCGAATTCTTTTGAGTTGTCTCCTTCTTTTGAATGTTCTTTGTTTCTGCATCTTTGGTGCCTGAAGGACTTAAACTGCTGCGCCATCTTCTTGTGTTGCCCATTGGTTTTTAATCATCCATTTGTTGGGGGGTAAGAATGATTTTGATTTTTCTTGAGTTAATAAGGAAATCTATTTGATCTTTTTTTCCTCGCTTTGTTGCCGCTTTTCTTTTGCTTTCGCGTTTTTTCTGTTGATATTTGTGCATTCGGCTGTTGACTTTTAAACCCCCTGACAATAGAGCTACGGGACCTTATTCTTTTTCTTTTTTTGTTGGCGATGTTATTCGCTCCATCCAATCGAGTGCAGTTGTCAGTTTTCCTCTTTTTTTCCCTCTTCTCTTACGTGACTGGATGCAATAACTTTGTGTGGTACAAAGCCTCGTCTATACGCGGCGGTTGGTCGAGGTTCGGCGAAAAGAGTCGAATAATTATATCTCGGCAGCTGAAGAGTGCTGGGGCTTGATTCGATTTAGCAGGAAATTGGCTGGGCTGTTACCCACCTACCACTAGCTGCTGCCCTGTTTATTTCTCTATGACTGGTTAGATTGGGGTTCAACATTTTGCCGAATCATTTTCATTGTGAAGTGTAAATTTAGATCCTAGTTTTCTATCGATTTCTTGTTACCTTGCACGGCCAAGAGAGGAGAAACTTTGCGAGACACGCAAATGAAACTTTGTAAAGGATATTTTGCAACCGACATGGAAGCCCAAGCAATATGCTGTAGTAGTCTCCCCGTCTGTATTGATCTCGGATGGCATATTAATGCGTATTACGCAACATCCGCCAAAGGACAAAGTAATAACTCTTAATCTGTTCCTATGTTTTATTATCAACTATGTCCCTTGATCGTAAAATTTAATGGGCCTCGGCCGTCTCTCAAAATCCTTTTTTTCACATGATTAAACAAACGGCGGCGAACTTGAAAAACTTACAAATGAAATAAAGGGATTCTGCTCACGATACGACCGGAATTTATAGCCGCCGTCTTGATGTTTGCCAACATAAAAAGAAAGCTATACGTAAATACACATTTTTTCCATGTGGAGATCAATGCTGGATGCGTATAGACTTTGGCTGGCGGTATACGTGACGGTACTCCAGAGACAAGTCGCAGTTGGTCTACATGGTAGGTGTAGTAGGTATTGATCTCGTGTGGTATTTTCCAAATGTGCGCCGAGCTATTGTGTTTTCAACTCTTGTTGGATCATTCAAGTCTTGAACGCAGAGAGTCGCCTACTCAGGTGACTATAAAGTCACTTTGCGCGCAAAAGTCAACGTTATAACTTGGTCATTTCATTTTCTATCCCCTTGCGAGCGAATCCGAGACGCACAGAACCGACACTTTTAGTTGTGCCGTCATGGCGGCGAATTGAACGCTAGGTAAAATTCGACACCGCGTTTCCTGTTGGAGAAAGAAGAAGAAGAAAACGTATCCTTTTTCTCGTCTTGTCATTCAGCTGTGTGTGTGAGGGTCTTCTTCTTTTTATTAATCTTGATTCCGCGCTTCTCCGAGCATGCTGTGCAAACATCGCGCACCACCGCCAGACTGGACTATCAAGACCAAGTTCATCTCGTCCAGACATTTCTTTTGGAAATATCCCCGTTCCTTTTTTGGCCCCGTGACAAGATCATTAGCTAAGCCCAGTCTCGTGACTGTGGGACCTTAAAAAAAAAGAGAAAATACCCTTGCACACAAAACTCGTCGACATCTTCCACTTTTTCTCGGAAAAGAGCGTTTTTGTTTGATTGTTGTTGTTGTAATTTATTGAAATATTCATTTCCGGAAGCTAATTTTCTTTTCCTCAATTGTGGACTCCTCTCTTTTTCCTAATGATGTGATCCCCTGACGTCCATTTCTTTGTTCTTCCATCAGTTGAACTCTGTCATTCTCCTTGTGAGATCATCTTTTTGGATAAGAGAAGTGATGAATCGGTCGTTGGCTTCACGCCCGCAGCTGATGGATGCGATTGACTCCCCTGGTCAATTAGGTTTGGACGAATATGTGCACTGTATATATCGATTACGGGTGGGAAATGGATATCGCTGAGAAATGGATTTGGCCATGAAGTTGGTGGCCCATTTGTGGCGATCATTTTTCCACGACGCCACAAAGTCTGGCGCTGGGCTGCGATGGGCTGTTGATCTTTTCTTTTTCTCTCCTAGCTGCCGCCCACAATGTGAAGTTTCAAATCCCGAATGTTTACAAAATGGTTTTATTTCTTCGCCAACAACTGTTGTCAATTGTGTTGTCGCCTGACATTTTGGCGTCTGGGACCGGCGACCCTCACCATGGCTGTGCGACAGTTTGGCTCCGAGCCCAAATGGCCGGACGTCACGTACGCTTGATCCTGCACAGTACCTATAATGTACTGCGTGCGCTCAAATAGTTACGAAATGTTCGACGTGGAGGGAGCGAGAGAGAAAATAAAACTCCTGCATTTTTGTTATTTATTTATTATTTTTTTTTTTAAATCTGGAAATGTTGTTTGAAAATGTTTGAAAGTTTTGAACGCGGAGCGAGCGAAAATAGAGACTCTTAAAGTTGCTCGGCTAGTAGTTTAAATCCGATTTTGTAGGTGGATATTTTTGTGCAGTATATGTACTTTGTGCATTTCGTCACTTCGTTCCAAATTCTAATAAAAACATTCTCTTATATTTCTTTTTTCCTTTTTTCTTCTCTTCCAGTCCTCGCTGCCACTACCCGTAATCGTGACCGAAGACGTGGACGCTTCAGACGTGGATAGAAGTCGCACCATGGCCGACAACGGAGCCAGACCTCGAGCAGGTACGAATCGTGTGTCTTACGAATTGAAGGGCTTTCTAATCGATAATTTCATTCTGTTCCTGTTTTCCCCTTCTTCTACTGAAGTAATTGTCTAAATTGTGAGATTAAAGAGGGTGGGGGGGAGGTATTTAAATATTAAAATTGACATGTTGTTGCGTGTTGACGTGCGTATAATGCATAATCAAAATAGGAACTTGGAGTATGCCTCACCCTAATCCAGGACGCCATGGCGGAACGTCGAATTCTGTCGTTTCCAGTGCAACTCTCATCATCGGTACATTTTCACAAAATCTGTCGGCTCTTCTTCTTCTTCTTCCGTTTGAGTGTTTGTTTGTCCTGTTTACGCTTTGGCCTGGGCTTCTTCTGCTGCTGCTGTTTCTTCCGTGTCTGTCGGACGCACGACTTGAGGGACGTATTGTCGATTCCAGCTCACTTTGGGCGCTCTAAAATAAACAAAAATGGCTCACCTGATTCGCCAAAGTAAATTCTTTTGCTGGGACTTTAAAAACAACAACCCAAAAACACCACACTCTTACCAGGTCGTGAGTTGTTGTCCTAGTGTCTCTCTCTCCCCCTTTGGGCTGCGCGTGTTTGATCAGCAATCTAAGAATAGATAACACAGTCACGTGTTGACGAGTCTCCTTCCAGCATTTCAAATGTTGTGAGAAGGAAAAAAGAAAACGAAAGAATCGACCAAGACCTGCATGCGCTATTTATTGTTTTACAGTTGTAACTAATCTTTGATGTTATCTGGACAAAAAGTTATAAAAGAAATGAGCATGTAACTTACAATCTTGCATCATCATGAGTCCGTACGAATGTTTTTTCTCGTTCCCAACGGAACGTGATGTCCATGGACAATCAACTGATTCTCATTTTCTTTCTGTTGATTGTTGTTTTCAGCTGCACACGATGATCGACTGCGTCGGAAATCTGGCGACGACGCCGGCCTGTTCGGATCTCCCGGCCGTCACAAGACCCTCGGGAGCGCCCACATTTTCGAGGCTTTTCGGCCGCGTTCCAAATCGGATGCCCAGCGTGCCATCAAGAAACCAACTATCATGAGTACAGTCAAGAATGCCGTCCAAGTGAGTTCCATTGCAATAAATACAAATATAATCGATTGCATTCACCTGATTATACCCCCCTCCTTCCTGCGCGTTATGAATCCCATGAACCGTGAAGCGAATAGACGGAATGAACTTGTGAAAGAGAAGGATTAGGTTGCTGGGCAACCAGCTCAGTCAAATCCCCTCGCTCCTCATGTGTCCAATTACGTTCACCATCTAAATCCGAGATGAAATTGCTTGGTTCCGGTTGTCTTGACAACTTTTCGTCCTCCTTCACGGATGAAAGGAATGCAAATAAATGAATAGGGAGGCGATTAAAAATATGAGTGAGCCCTTTTGTCGACGTCTCTTGTTATGTCTTATTCTTCTATGGTGAATGTCGTGTTTATGGTTATTAATTCCGTCTGATGCATTGAATATTATTTGTATGTACATTCACAGAACTCGCTGATGGGATCACCGATTGTTGCTGGTCGGATTGCGTCACCGGGAAGTCAGAGCCCATCTTCGCTTCCTTACGACGTCCCTTCCTCGTATGGGAGCGGCAATGGCGTCAGTGACAAAAACCGGACGCGATCCATCACGGAAGCGTCAACGTCACGCGGACCTGTTTCTAAAGTCATGGATATGTTTCGGAATCGTTCACAAAGTGTTTCCACTGACGACAAGCGCAAAGTAATGGACAATTTTCGTTTAAAGCAATTATTCTTATCGATTTTATGGATTTTCTAATTAAACAAAATTAATAATTTTTAGCAGAAAAATCAGCCAGTTGTCGTCGTTAGCAACAACAGTCACGGTGAGTCTCCAAAATGATTAATTTTCTTAGTATACTTTTATTTTTTTAATCAGTGGGCGTCCCCCTTAATTGAAAAAAAAATCCACCTTATTCCCAAATTGATCGTTAAAAAGATCCAACCATCCAATCCGTGTTTTCGACGGAAGTTCCTCTGGGAACGCACGTGGTTAAAAACCGACCAATTTGACGTTTTTTTATTATCTTGCCCGAACATAGTCCAACAATATCAATTTCATTGAAACGGTTCAGTAACCTCTTGAAAAAACCGATTTTTTTTTTGGTGTTCCACAGCGGATTTTGAAGAAACCGAAGCTCATTGTTGCTATGCAAACTATAGAAAGTCATTGCCGCCGTAGGGGTCGGAAATAGAAAGATGTGGCACCTCTGGACATTCTATTACATTTTTGTTTCGTTTACATTGTGGACTTTTTGAGTTCGTACCGTCTGTTCCCGGCCAAAACAGCAGTTGAGTTTGTGACGTTCGCCTCGTGTGTTCTTCTCCTGATTTAGTATTATTTTACAATATTTCTTACGATATATTGTCTATTTTACGTTTTGTACTTGAATAAGTGCATACGACTGAAGATTCTTGTTGAATGCCCCTGGCTACGTTTCTCGTGTCACGGCCATAACTCTCTGTTACTTCTCGTGCATATCCCTTAATCAGGAAACTAGGCCCCTCGAACAACTTGTTTACGACTTTCGTTCGATTCTGAAGTTGTGCAACTGGTTCAACTCAAGGACAACATTGAAGTCAACAACAAAAGAGTCTCAGTTATATATAAACATCCTGCATATCTAGACTGAAACATAATTTCTTCCAGAATGGATCGCAAAGAAGAGAGCTTTT
The DNA here is from genome assembly GCF_021134715.1 of Daphnia pulex. NCBI lineage: Eukaryota > Metazoa > Arthropoda > Branchiopoda > Diplostraca > Daphniidae > Daphnia > Daphnia pulex. The sequence continues at coordinate 4,917,801 of NC_060018.1, read as the reverse complement.
CAATAGCTGATTTGGAAGCTGCCGTTTCCATGTCATCCATTGCAGATGAAGACTACGCTCAAGTGTTTACTGGATGTGAAGCCCTAGAAGTGGAACGTGGAAACACACCCAACAAGGGTGACACTGCCAGCACGACAAGTTTGTTGGGGTCAGATGTTTCCATGGGTGAAAGTGCCAGCTCTTTTCAGTTTATCAGTCCCGGTCAGTCTGACAAGAACTTCTCCAGTGTGGCTCTGAAATCGGAAGACCCCATGTGGCAGCCCTGCTTGACTCCTGAGCCCTCATTGTCACCTCAACCGAAACATGATCCTGAATTCATTAATGATTTGTTGTCTTTGGTTGAAGAAAGTCCTTCAGCAACGGCATCTGTCGATTCACCGTCAAGTCTTCCGTTTCATCCCGTGGCTCACATCAGTCAACCTTCTCGCCCTCGTGCTAAAAGCTTCAGCAAATTAAGTTTAGAAGCATTTCACTTTTTCCCATTCGGCAAATCGCATTCGCAAGGGCAAGATGAGCATTCAAAAGGCGATGAGAGCAAAATGGATAGCGCCACTGACGGTCAAAAGATGTCGTCTTCTTCGATGGAAAAACCTCACCGTCACTTTTGGTCGTCTCACCGTACCAAACATCACAGCGTCGAAGACAAAAAAACTGAGCAGCATCCAAATCCTGCTGGCCCATCGCACGGCAGTTCCCATCTCTTTCACGATTTGGGCCATTATCTACGCCGCATTTCGCACATTGGAAGTCATGAGAAGGAAGTCGGATCAGAGCCAGTCCGCAAGCACGTCCGCGTTCATCGTGCTTCCTCCAGCGAAGAAAGTGAAAAACTACCGCCAGCGCCCATGCGTGATCGTTCTCATTCGATGGGGGCGAAACCCAAGAAACGCACGGATTCCGACGTTACCACTTCAATTCAGACTGTTTACAATATTTACGATAAAATTGTCAAAGAAGGTAATGATTACGTGATCCCGCAAATGTGTTGGTTCGTTGCATCATTTTAAAATGCACGCCGCTAGGTGGCTGGTCCGGCTGCGTGATGGGGGTTCTTTCACTCCGAGACGGCGAAATAAAACTCCTGCAGCCCCGACTGGCTGCTTGGAGGAGAGCCCTCTTTGTTCCGGCTCCAAGAGCTCTTGGATCTCGATGGCCAGGACGTACTAGGAGAGTATAGTGTAGGGTGAGAGCTAGTCGAAGGTAAAGGGAAAGCAGAGTGTGTGGGGGAAAGTGGGATTGATCCAGTCACAGTTCCAAGTACGATCGTTGGTTGGGCCTGCCCACTTGTCTTATCAACTTTTGTAAATCTGGATTATTTCTCTGTCACTCTGTAGTTGTGGGAGTGCGCCCTTTGGCTTATCGGCACGAGGAGAGCGAGTGTATGAACCCTGTTTGGGTTTCACCATCACGGCTTTTATATATTGTATATAGTCGTGCCAAGATTCAGTCAGGCATAGATTTTCTGTCTCGAGTTCTCTGGATTGTTTTCCTCTTTGTTCAAGTGCCGCATTCGGAATGTTTCGTACCAGTTTCGGCTCTTCCAACGCCAAGAAAAACTTGAGATCGAAAGAATCGACGTCCAAAGAAGACGAGAAAGAAAAACATCGTAAGTTGGGAGCGCAATCGAAATTGTTTCAACAGCCGTGGTATTTAAAGGGTGAAAAATTGCGCTTGGAAATGCCAGTCACAAGATTTTTTGGTTGTCTCCTCGTGACGAGATCAGACTGGTTAATGGGAATTACTAGTTTATGTCGGTGCGATTCGATCACAAGCCGGCCTAGATGTGGGAGGGATGTACACACAATAAAGAAGAAGAAGAAAAAAAACGAGTGGGATAGTAAATGTGCAAGAAATCGATAAAATTGTGATGATAGATACTTTATGCTCGCCAGTGAACCGCTTCTTTTCACATGCGCAGAGCGTGTTTGTTCAGCGTTGATCTTTTGTTCTCGGTCGATGATTCGGTTCCAACCTTTTACCGAGCCAAAAAATGCTTTTTGAACGTCACATCTTTTCCTTTTGTCGTCATTTTTAATTGTTATGCCAACACAAACGTAGTGTGTAAGTCAGTAGCATCTCGACTCTCTGGCACGTCGCAGGTGTTTGGCTGAGTCTCGGCCGATTCGGACAGTTCCAGTGTCCTTAATGCAAGGGTTATGGGACTGTGCAATTCGTTGCCTTCATTGCAATGTGGTTTTTCGCCGAAACGCTGCTGCCTCTGCTGCTGCGTAGCTCATCGCCCGGTCGATAGCTGCGAGGAGCAGGAGGGTATTTCTCCGCTCCGATATGTCTTCCACTGGTCCTCACTGGCTTCCGTTGGCAGTGCCGAAGCTGATGCATGGCCCCGAAATTTGGCTGCTCATTCCAAAGATTGGAGCTCGCCTGGCCGCCAACTGACCTTGGCCGAACTTTCGCCTCTCCTTGCCAAAGATTCCGTCCGAATTCGAATCGCCCAATCTCAGCCTTTATCGTGTGCTAAAGTCTTCTGTCCGCCAACTTGCCCGTCCAATTATGCCGACAATCCAGCGGGCGCTCGTGATGTATCATTGATTGCCGAGACAAAAAATGGATCCAAAGATGTTCGATCTGAACTGAATAGATCCAGTGCCATACAAACTAATCCTCCTCCTAGCCCTGGATTGTCGGATTTTTGGAACGAGTTGAGCCATACGTTACATTTTTTGCGCTTCAGTACTCCGGTCATGTGCGAAGTCAGTTATGCCGCCAACTGCGCACCCGCTGCCCGTCTCTTCATTCCTAACCCTACGAACAAATCCTTGGGTTCGCCCATTACAACGACACCGCCCCCTTCGCCCGCCCAATCGGTCAAGTCCGCATCTCCCTTCTTTGCTGTGCGCTCCTCAAGCAAATTCATCCGCGTTGCGAGTTTACGTGAGAAACCCGGTATCCGAGCTCCGTGTGCCGATATTTTCAGTTTGTTCGAGCAGAGACCGTAAAGATCGCAAACTTGATCATGTGTGTATATTTGTTTGTTTTCTTAACGCAGGTGCTTTGATCCGGCGCGGCGATGATCGTCGAAGAGCCTCCCTAGGCGCCGGAATTCCGGGCGCCCTGCGAACCGGCGATAGCGCCTCGTTTGATCCCAACCATTCAGCCATACTATTCCGCGATTCCAGAGGAGTAAGTTTATTTTCTTTTAATTTGTTAAGTCTTTGCTTGGTTTGTGAAATGATTTGTAATCTGCTAAAGAGACGTCGTAAACTGTTTGTCTTGATGGTGTCTTGCATCATAATGCAGCTCCTGTACCCATCAGTGAACTCGATTTAGAAAAAGAAAGGAATGACGAAATCTTTATTTGAGAAAAATCAACAAAACAAATGAAAGAGATAAGAAACGCCAGAATGTTCTGCGTTTGTTTTCGTTTATGACGCATTCATTCTAGTTGCTTATATCATTTGACTCATATCCTAAGAATTCTGTATTTTCTTCTTTTTTCCCGTTTACAGCTTCCAGTCGCCGATCCTTTCCTGGATAAGCTGGATTTCGGAGATTTGGGTAAGAACCGGATACTATTAGTTTTGATGCTAGATTAATACGTCGCGCCGGGCAATGCCCATCGAAAGGAGAATATATATCTAAAGACTAAGTCTGCTAAAGAGGACAAATCAAACCAATTAAAGATCCTGGCAGATGGATGGATGGATGGATGGGGGTCAATCGCATCTGCTGCAAGAAAATCGCCTTCGCAACCGCGCTAGACTAACACGTTGCCAAGAATCGTGAACATAGACCCCCCTCCCCCCTTATTTTTTGTTTCTAAAATTAGATTTGACGCCGATACCTCCTTCTGGACTGCCCGTGGTCCTTTCAGCGCCCCTCAGAAATGAGGTTCGGCGACTGATCCGGTTGCGGTTGCCGATCCTTTTGTGTTGCGCACGCGCTCGCCATGTTTTATTAATTAACATCATCATTACTCCAATAGACAAGCCTTGGCGCTTTTGTTTCCCGTCCGAGTCGGATTGTGCGCTATAGTTGTAATGTTGGTGCGCTTGCTGGAAAAATTCGGGTCGTCGAATGTCACCTTGACTGGCGACGGTTGGCAGTGACAGTTGCAATCGACCTCTCTTTGTCTCGCTATCAAAGCTGTTCCTCAGTTGTGCTCGCGTGTTGTTGCGCCTCCAACAGAGCGCCGTAAATTCCCACGTAACGCTATCGAGCCAAAATAATCTTTAACAACTTTTGAAATCGAATTCCCCACTCGTCAGGAGTCACGAACGCATACGCACTCGACGCACAACCTGCGGTATACTCCCGCCGCTCTCCTCTCCCGTTTGCAGTCGGGCCTCAACCAGTCTAGCACCAAGTCCTCCTTGCACTGGCCAGTGAGAGAGAGCGCCGCGTGTACTTGATTTATGTCAGGAGCTCACACAGTTGTCTGCAAATGGAACGCTGCCCAGTTTGCGAAAAGCGCCGTGAACGGTACCATGCCATCAGTCGGTGAAAACTTCAGCGTGTCCTCCGTTGAGGTCGTCGTCGACATCAACAACAACAGCGACAACAAGGACAGTTAGAGGATTAGCAACAGCGAAGATAGAAGGATGGTGTTAATGTCGAGAAAATAGTCGGCGACGATTGTGAGCTGGACGCCATGCTGTGTCTTCATTACTATTCCAACTACGTGACTCTACGAATTCAAGGAGACGACGAAGAATATAGTTTGGATCAGATTAAAGAGTTTGAAAACGTGCAGCATCCAAATTGGGCCGACATTTCTGATATTGCAGGTGCTTATGAGGAAGCAGGTTCTGGGCGCCTAGACAAAGCGTCGTCAGTTTGGGAGCGTTTTGGGTAGTGGTGGCGGCCGATGGCTGTCCTGTCCGTTCTGCCACCGCGACGGTCATCAGCGCCAATGTTTTCACGAAGGGAAATGGATGCCCAATGGGTTTTCACACCGTTCTGTCAATCGACGATGCGAAGTTTTCTTGTTCCTATTTATATTAAGATGATGTTGGACCCTTGCCGGAATCGTTATCTGCTTTTTTAGCTATTCAGTTCGTGTCTCTACAAGCTCAACATTTTCAATTTTAGTTCCGTCATGGCGTCAAACATGTTTCAGTGTTGCAGTATTTTTTCCCCCCCAGAATAAGTTAGTTTATCTTTTGGCATTTTGACAAGGTCTTTATCATTCCACTATTTCCAGCTGTACATTTTGATTAATTGATCGCCGCGATCCACCCAATCCAGGAACAGAATGGAGAGACAAAGCACACACGCAAAAAGTCAGAACTATTCCAGCATCCTTTAGATAATCAGCTCAGATGTTCTAATTTTAAACCCTTGCATCCTTCTGCGGTGATGGAATACGAACTTGCACTTTCCTTGACGGAGGCGCCACTTGTAAATTGTTGAAAAAGCCGTCGTGTCTAATGAGAAGGGGGGAAATAAGAGCGACAGTTTTGACAGTCGGTTGTTGTTGGATTGTAAAATAATTTTTTAATGCTATTTCCGTAGATGACGAAAATCAAATTTTTGTCAAGTTCTTCAAGTTCCACAAATGTTACGATCTCATACCGACCAGCGCCAAATTGGTCGTCTTCGACACTCAGCTTCTGGTGAAAAAAGCTTTCTTCGCACTGGTTCATAACGGTAAGCTGCATTTAAATTTGAATTACTTTACGTTGTTCTCGATATTCATCCGTTTTTTTATATCCCCTGACAGGAGTTCGTGCTGCGCCATTGTGGGATAGCAAGAAACAATGTTTTGTTGGCATGCTGACCATCACAGATTTCATCCGCATCTTGCAAATGTATTACAAATCTCCGATGGTGCAGATGGAAGAGTTAGAGGAGCACAAACTGGATACTTGGAGAAGTAAGTTTGAAAGATGAAGAAAAGGTTGTTGAACACTTAGTCTAATTATTTTTCCTTGTACCTTTAAAGGTGTTCTTCAGCAGGACTATAAAGGACTCCAGAGTATTAGTCCAGATGCTTCTCTCTTTGATGCTATTTACACGCTGATCAGTAATCGAATCCATCGATTGCCCGTTATTGATCCTCAAACTGGCAACGTATTATACATCGTGACCCATAAAAGAATACTGCGCTTCCTGTTTCTATACGTAAGTTACCCCGTGAGTTGCGATTTCTTCTGTGTTTAATCTTGATACTTGTGTAACAGTTGAAGGACATGCCGAAACCAAGTTTCATGAACAAAACTTTGAGAGAGTTGAACATTGGCACGTACGACAATGTCGAAACTGCCAGTCCAGACACACCGATAATCACCGCATTGACAAAGTTTGTCGAAAGAAGAGTGTCTGCTTTGCCTATCGTCGATTCCCAAGGCAGACTAGTCGATATCTACTCCAAATTTGACGTCATTGTAATGAAGCGATATATTTTTAACATGCAAGAATTATCAAATAACAATTCTGATTTCTTACAGAATCTGGCTGCGGAAAAAACCTACAACAACTTGGATATTACTTTGACGCAAGCCAATGAGCATCGAAATACTTGGTTTGAAGGAGTTTCCAAATGTCATCTGGACGATTCTCTTGGCACAGTGATGGAAAAAATAGTCAGAGCCGAGGTAAGTTATTGATTCAATATTGATTGTTGATGTGCAATAAACTTGATCCTGCTGCAGGTTCATCGTCTTGTTGTTGTGGATAACGAGGATCGCGTCATCGGCGTGATTTCCCTCTCCGACATTCTTTCAGAACTCGTATTAAAGCCGAGCCGTAAGCTACATATTTTAATCAATCTGGAATTAGTCATCTAACTCATGCTGTGAATATATCTGCAGTGGCATTTGCAGGCCATTCGAAGAAAAACAGTTTGTGCTCTGATGCTGAAAACACGGGCACCATACCGGAAGAAACTGCATCTGATGATGAGATCGAACTCGCCTCCAGGGCGGAGACCTTGGACCAGCCAGTAACAGCGAGCGAGGATATAGCTATGATGGATGACGAAGAAGAGTGTTCAAGGGAAATACGTGATGCCCTCAATGGTGTTACTATGGCAGAAACCAATGAGCCGCCGGTTGTTTCAGTAGGAGAGTGATCATCTTCATTTCACACACATTGCGGCATATGTACCCATCTGTTCCCCTCCCCTCCTTTTTTTTGTTGGATGTCAAATTTAATGTTTCATACGTCAACCGGAATTATGAGGAGATTTTTTTCATTCGAAAGCATTGTGATTTCAACTAACCCCATTTGCAACGCTGTTTATTTTTCCTCCTCTTTGCAGCTGGGTAATTTGTTGATAATCAACAGCATGATATCTCTGTGTACGTTGTCTCTTCTGATTCTTATCTCTCGTGAGAGCAACACGAAATATTATACATATAGTATACATAATATGGGAAGAAGAAGAGCAAGCAGTGACATCCATTTGAAGCTCGTTGGTTTCTATTTGATATAATTATCTCATACCTTTCTGATTTATTTTTTCTGTTTTAATTATTTTCCTCTTTTTGTTGCCATACGTTACCATTTCGCCAAGTTTTTTAATGAGCTTCTATCGCTCACAGCTCTCATAAATAAAAGAGTAATTGTGTGATTTATGAGCTGGCGCGTGAAAATGTATACATCCCTCTTTAACCCAACGTTCCTTAGGCTTTAGTGTCAAACGATTTGTACTTTCCGAGTACTTGTGCATATGAATTAAGCAAGTGGAACTAAAAAAAAAATTAGGTGACCTGAGATTTCGCAAGGAAAAAAAAATCATGCGAGGGCGCTTATGTTCTATAGAAAGATTAAATACAACATGTCGAAATTACAATTTACTTCGTTATTTTCTAAAATTCAAACACGTTCCTTAAAGTTATGTTGATGTATTTTACATAATTTAATTGCGAGTGAAAAATAGTTTTGTCGATTCAAAGAAATTCTGTGGAGTAACGAGCAGCCATCTATTTTGAAAATTCTGCAGAAGTAATTTCGTCTTTTGATACTGTTTTAGTACGGTTTTAGTGTTTTAGTCTTTGAAAAATGGAATTCAGGTTGAATCTAAATGTGCCGCCTTTTAGTGCGTAGTTGCCTGTCTATCGTTATGCCCAAACAGTCGGGATAAAAGAACACAAAGAAAATTATTCAATAAAAACTCTTTTCAAAATCAACCAAAAACATTTAAAGCTTTAAAATATGAGAACATAAAATCATATAAATTCAGTGATTTGTTGGTTATTTCATTCATCAATTGTTTAATCTTTAACCGGAAAAGTTTTCACATTATTAAAGCATGAGTAATACAACTAGGGTTAAGCAACCGTTCACCGTGTCTATTTTTGACAATGATTCCCATGTTAATTGTGAAAAGAATTGCCAAACCTCGAGAGAGCTTTTTGAAAAAAACAGTACAAGTATACTAGTAATACTACACCCAATTTTCGTTTCTTTATTAGACTCCAGAGGTCTCACGCTCTGTGCCTAGCGTCGTCTGCTTCGGATTGCTATTCGTTCGTCAATAAATTCTAGACAACAATTGGCCTCTTGTTTTTCCATTGATTAGACTTTCGTCTTTAAACAAAATTGACGAGAAGCATAATGGATATCACTCCCGCCCCATCTAATAGAGCAAACCGTTTTATGTTAGAAGGCGTAGGGACTCGTGTTATTCGTGGACCTGACTGGAAATGGGGAAAACAAGTGAGTAACTTTACAACAATTCATGATGAGTCAACTTAGATTTTTTTTTTTATGTTTACGAATCGTGAAAGGATTCTCCGTAGTATGTGGTTTCCATTGGTAATGATTTCTATATTTAGGATGGGGGTGAAGGCCATGTGGGAACTGTGAGAAATTTTGAATCTCCTGAAGAAGTGGTTGTTGTCTGGGATAATGGGTAAATACATTTATGCATGGAAATTTTGTCTTTAACTCATGCCAATGGCTTTTAAAACACAGGACTGCTGCCAACTATCGTTGTTGTGGAGCTTATGATCTGCGCAATCTAGATAGTGCTCCAACTGGCATTAAACACGAAGGAACAATGTGTGATACATGTCATCAACAACCTATATATGGGATCCGATGGAAGTGTGCAGAATGCACTAACTACGACCTGTGCTCAATTTGCTACCACAGTGACAAACACCATCTTAGACATAGATTTTACAGAATCACAACTCCTGGCACTGAAAGGTAAATTCTTTTCAATTTTTAATTTGCCCTCTGGAAAAAGCTTTGACATTTATATTAATAAAATTTCAGGGTTTTGCTTGAACCCAGGCGAAAAAGTAAGAAAATAGGAATCCGTGGCATTTTTGCTGGTGCTCGCGTTGTCCGAGGAGTAGACTGGCAATGGTGTGTTATTGTTAAAAAAAAATCGTTGACACCGTTGAACCGTTTATATGTTTAAAGACGAAGGTTGACTAAATTTCCATTTCATAGGGAGGATCAAGACGGCGGAAATGGCAGACGTGGGAAAGTAACAGAAATACAGGACTGGTCAGCTGCAAGTCCTCGATCAGCCTCCTACGTCATATGGGATAACGGTGCTAAAAATCTCTACCGCGTTGGTTTCGAAGGAATGGTAAATACTAATGGTTTTGTCATCCTTTATTTGATGTTCAATGTATCAAATGAGCATTTATCATCAGGCCGATCTGAAAGTTGTCAACGATGCCAAAGGTGGGACCGTCTATAGAGATCATTTACCACTGTTGGGTGAACAAGGTCCAGGACGTTCTGGCCTTCATGGATTTGCTATTGGTGACCAGGTAGGAAAAAAGTGTCTGATAGTTCATTCTCATTACACTTATAACACGTATTTATTTAATTTTTTTAAAACATTAGGTCAATGTCGACCTAGATTTAGAATTGGTTCAAACATTACAGCACGGCCACGGGGGATGGACTGACGGCATGTTTGAATGTCTTGGAACAACCGGCACTGTTGTGGGAATCGACGAAGACCACGATATTGTAGTATCTTATCCTAGTGGCAATAGGTAGCTTTATACATCAACTAAATCTTTTTGACTTTCGCTTTATAAAGTGTTGCATTTTTATTTTACTTTCGTTTGCCCTGTCAAGATGGACGTTTAACCCAACAATCCTTCGAGTTGTCGTAAGTGAAAATCAAGTTTAATTTTTGAATTCTGAAATTGTAACTCACGGTTTTCCGACATAGGTTACAAGCCCACCGCCGGGAAACTCAAACGTTGACGTTCAACTGCAATTTTCTGTTGGGGACCTAGTTCAAATTTGCAGTGATCTTGAGCGCATAAAAATTTTACAGCGAGGACATGGCGAATGGGCAGAAGCCATGGCACCGGTATGTAAAGCTTTATCTCCTACGGTGTACAAACAAGGTCAATAATCCATTTAGGCGTAATATTTATCAGAAGCCGTACTGGCCTTTATAATTTAAAAGGTTTATAATTATTCTTTTTTTTTTTAAAGATTTATTTGATTCATCATGTTACTCTTTTGGGGATTATTTATCCAATCAAGCGTAATCGTTTAAGTGCTTAATTTCTCTATGTACAGACATTAGGAAAGGTTGGTCGCGTCCAGCAAATTTATCACGACAACGATCTGAAAGTGGAAGTCTGTGGTACATCTTGGACGTACAACCCGGCAGCTGTGACTAAAATTGCTTCTGATGGTTCTTTGCCAGGAGCCAGTAACGGAGGTAAATAACTAAATATAATGTAACGTAAAAACGAGGGAAACTGATGTGCTTTTTTTCTAGAAAACTTAAGTGCTTTGTTAAAGAAGTTGTTTGAAACTCACGTTACTGGAGATGTTCACGAAGAATTGGTCAAAGCCGCTGCCAACGGAGACACTCAGAAAGTTGAAGAGATCCTCAAGCGAGTAGATGCTGATGTCAATGGAGTGTTCGCAGGACACACGTATGTCTGATTATTTTTATTTTTCACCGAGTTATATCACATATATATTCAAAGTTACTTGGTTAGAAACTACTGAGATTATATGGAATGTAAAAGAAAATGTGGTTAACTGAAATGTCGAATGTTCTTTTACAGGGCCCTTCAAGCAGCCAGCCAAAACGGTCATCTTGAAGTGATCAAAGTGCTACTGCGGTACAAAGCCGACGTCGAAATCGAGGTCAGTGCTCATTCATCTTCTTTTACGCTCGAATGCATTGGGGTACTTTTATTGTATGGTTAGCCACGCTAACGTTTTTGTGCATAAGCGTACGTATGAGTAAGGCTCACCAAAAGAAACTGATGCGTTCCTTTCAGCTGTAAGTTTCTTGGCCAAACTTGCTTCCGACGTAACTTCCTTCAGCATGGTTAAATTTTTTCTCCGGAAGCAGACGTATTTTTGTGCTGACCAACAAAAAAAATCGCTATTCCTCAAGAAGATACTACTTAAAAATACCCCAATAAGTTTAGCCTTAAGTAGAGGAAGAATATAAAATCGAGAAATTCGTCAGATTAGTTTGAATTTTACCATAAAAATGGAATATTTTGGGATACTTCTTGGAACTGGTTACCGCATTGCTACTGAATAGATTATAAATCGAACGTTATTAAAGATAACGACACTTTAGTAGGCCATGCAAAGATTTCTCAAACAATCAAGTTCTTAGCAAAAGTATATTAAAAGTTGATTTGCGCTTGACTGTAGCCAGTTGAATATTTTTTTATGAGTGTATCCTGGGCATGAGTTAATCGAAATGTTCAGCAAGGTTCCAAATACACCACGATGAATGGCATTGGGAACTTTGCTCAGCATTTCAATAGATCCGTTGTTTATATCGCTCACTAAGTTTTTCGATAAGAAGATTTCCCTTTCACTTTGCTCATACAACAAGGATAGATGAGCACGAAATTACTTTTTTCTGATATCATCTAGTTGTGATGTAATAACCAGAATACTCTCTGCTAGGTATTGTTAAAGCATATATTGTGTTTTAAGTTGGCCTAGTAGTATTACTTTGTCGAGATCTTCGCCGTGTCTGTCGAAGTTCTACAATTCTTTTACTGTGATGCCCAATTGTCTGGAGACAATCGTTGCTGTCTCGTCGGTATTGATTTATGGCCTATGCTTGCTATTGGCTGTTTCCACTCTTCTTCTTTACAGTTCTTTTTCATTTCAAATTTGAAGAAAATTCTCATAAGCAATTCACGTACAATGACTTTCGCCATGATACTTAATAGAGAGCGTGTTATAACTGTAGAATACTTTTCTTTTTGAACGTCTTTCTGAACTCACCCATAATGGGTGATTGATGGAGCTGGGGTTCGTTTAATCCTAGTTTGCCAGCGTCCAGGGTTATTGGTGATATCAAAAGAGCCAGGTATAACCTCCTACTGTTCAGACTGCGCCAGCTGAAGTATCAGACCACTCTGAACTTTTCCTTTATCTTCCATCTACAGTGGCAGTCAATGTTGATTACTTACTGTTGCTGGAGTACGTACTCGGTTGAATTGCATCACAAACATTACCGTTTGAGGAGAGGATTCAGATTCAACCCCATTGCGTATAGTCTAACTATGGCCTTTATTTGGGATTACTGGAAGTTTAGTGCCCAGTCGTCATGTCGCTGTACGACCTCTACGGGATGGAATCGATAGTTTGTGCGCCTTTCACCATTTCACGAGACGACTGCATTTGGTCCAATTTTATTCGTAAATCCTTTCCTGATTCAGCGCCAAATGCTTCATTGGTTGGGGGGAGGGCTTTAAAGAATGTCGAGTTCATTTTGCCTCTTGAAAATAAGGATCGTCTTTTCCAGGAGAATTGCAGGCCTGTGATTGAACAGAACCATATTGAAACAGTCGGGGTTGTAGTAAACGAAAAATTCGGCTTGTCGTTCAGTCGACAGACAGAACAAATCGATACATACTTAGCCTGGCCTGTCCCAACTGCAATATGTCAACACTTGTCGAAGAGATCGGTCACAACATCCATATGCCCCATAGAAAGATTACGCAAAAAGATTTTGCCTTAGAAACGGGAGAATATTATCTTGATATTTATTTCAGCTTAGAGAGAAACTGTCACTGTTGATTTGCTCGGTACTGTATGTAGCCCCAGACTGTCTATTTTAGTACAGGATTTACTTGCCTCATTGAAGCGGAAACATTTGCGCTGGGGCTTCTCTTTTTCCCATTCGATGTGTGAAATATTCTTTCCATTCAAACTAATTTCCGGGTGGTTCGGAAGTTGTGTAATAAAATATAAATCCCTGATTAAATGAAACCGTATATTTGTCCGTTGTTCATTGGCCAACTCGACTTGACTTAGCGACCGGGCTTTCCTAAAAGCAAATCATAAAATCTTCTTTTTTTCTTCTTCCATTATTTAGGATAAAGATGGAGACCGTGCCGTTCATCACGCGGCCTTCGGCGATGAGCCATCCGTAATGGAAGTACTAGCGCAAAGTGGAGCGGATCTCAATGCCCGTAATAAACGCCGCCAGACTGCGCTGCACATCGCCGTCAATAAAGGCCATGTCGGCGTCGTCAAAACGCTGCTTGAGCTTGGTTGCCACCCCAGCTTACAGGTAATTTGTCTTTCAAAAATATCCCCCCTCCTTTTTTTTTGGTGAGATGGGTGTTCATTTAGTTTGATACCACCAAATGAATTCACGCCATCTTACGTTGTGAGCGATGCTAAGTGTTCTTGGAAGACATCCCGTTGTGTGCGTGCATTATTCAAAGAGAGTTGGGCATAGAACCTCATAGATATTTAAGTAGCACCGGTTGAGGTGTGTGTGTGTGACTGAAATGATTTATTACGACCGAAGCTTTGACACAGCAAACGAAAAGGGCAACTTGGTAGAACTAAAAGAAGAGTAACATCATGTTTGTTTCCTGGGGATCCAAAGTACTCAAGTCGCTATAGTGTAATCCATTACTTCCGCTAGAGAAATCGGACAAAGAAGGAAGATTGTTTGTTCTTGTTTTCCTTTCCTTGATGTTGATGATGATTCTTTCTGTCTTTTGCAGCGGTCCCAGGGGCCGTCGTCGTTACCGTGTAAATAGAATGAGAGACAATGTCCCTTCTAGTCCTGACAGCCACCGAGATCAGTCATCCCTATTTCTTATTCACTTGTCTTATTAGATATTCCTTGTCTCCCTTCATTCCTCTCTAGTTTTTTCTTTTGTCTTTTGCAGACTAGTAAAAAGCTCTGTGAAAGAAAGTGAGTGAGTTTGAGTGAGAACTCGCTCGAATTGGTTTATGCTAAAATGTAAGGGGCGAAAAAGTTCGGAGACTTGAAAATTATGTCCCAGCTACACACATCTCGCGTCGTACTTTTCGATAAATTTTCTCAAAGAGAGACTCGCATACAAAAACCGAATTTTTTAATTCTCGCTGTTAACCAAATCGATGTTGTAGGGTGGCGTAAGTGCGCGCGCTGTGTGCCTTACGATACGTACAAATCGTATTTTATTTTCTTATTTTCCTTTCTCCTTGGCAACTAGACGAATCTCATGTAGATGTTCTTTATAATCCAAGATCCTTGTATTTCTTCCTCTTTTTCCCCCCTACAAGACAGGCAAACGAAATTGTTCTTTTCTGGCTACTGTCCCCCCTCGTCCTTGTCACCGTTTTTCATATCCGTTGCCGTCGCCCTTTGGTAAGCAATGGCGTTGTTCATTTCACGCCGTTCAAAGTTTCTGAGATACTATTTCGTCCAGTCCAAGCAAGTAGATCGATGGGTGCCATTCCTCGTTTCGTCCGACTAGAACGGATTTCTTTGTCATTCTGTTCCGTCGCATTAGACGAATACCATTCTCTCTGCACTCTGGTTCCCAGGTGATGCGATTCAGGCCTTTGCATCACTGCATTTGATTGCAGACTGAATTCCCTCTTTTCCTCGTCCCTTTCTTTTATAGATATATTTATCGATTTATTTATTTTTCTTTCGTGATGGAATAGAACGTTTGATTCCAAAAGGGAAAGAAATTGTCCTATTTTCCATGGTGCTATTTTTCTCCGGCGCGGACTAAGCCGATCGAGCCGATGTCATCAGCTCGATGCTGGCAGAAAAATGACACGAGGAGAAACTGAAAGTCCGTCTTCGGTTGGTTTTCTCTTTTGCTCGTTATCGAAAGGCAGAAAAGGCTGACACAAGAGGTTGATTGGATGCTCCCCAACCGTTGATGCCCTCCCAACCGTTCCCCGCTGAGGACATAGTGGCCGTGGATCTTTCCTTTCGCTTGGGCGACATTTGATCCCTCGCTTCTGTCCTTCATTTATCATCTTTCAACGGCAACGAATTTAGCCGCGGCGTTTCCTTTTCTTGGTCAATAGAGGAGATCCGAAAAAACCGATACGGGATCCGAGATCCCACTCGATCGATCCCAACGATTCTGGACAGCTGGTTTTTAAATATCTCGCTCTATTGCGTCGCCGCACATTTCGGTAATGTGACAGTCTCTGATGTTAGGATTGGAAAGTCTGGCAAATTTGGAAAAGAATAGGCGAAGTCTGTGAAATGTAAATTGACGTCTTCTTCTTTTTATTTTTATGGGAATCAAACAGCAAATGTAAAAAATTATAGTTAGCTATTATCGATTGGTTTGACTAGGGGAAAATCCATTTTGCCTAAGCTCCTTGACTCAGTAGTAGAACCATGTGTTCAAGGAAATTACAATCATTGGAAATCAAACCTTAAAAAAAAGATCCCTCCTCAAATCATCGAGTCATTCAGATTTGATGTGAATAACAGTTTCATCTGACAGTGGGCTTTCATAGATGTTGGCCTCAAGAAATACATTTATTTCCTTTTCCCTTTTTTTTATGGGTCTGCTCCTTCTAGAGCCGAGTCGATAGACGAAGATGGATGCGTGGTCCATCACGAGAATAAGCTTGCCTATTCTTCTTCTCTTTTATTCGTCTAGCAGCTTTGTCAGAGAATCCCTTTGGGCTTCCGTCTGCCCGGGCCTCTCCTTTATTTTGTTTCATTTTACCCCCTAGTCCCTATTCTTCCATACAAATCCAACGCATATACTGCCTTTAGCTAGCTGTCCGTCTCTCTTGGTGAAAGCAAGTGGAAGCGATCATCAGGAACCATCTTCGATCGATGGTCCGTGCAGCCAGTCCAACCGACTCATTATTAAGGCGTTGAATTATCAGTCAGCTGTGAAAGCGTGAGAAATCTGAAAATGAAGACAATCGGATCAAAAGATAAGAGAAAACCTCCTTTTCTGCTTAGTCGTTCATTCGGTCGCTCCTCCCTGGTTCTATAATCGTTAGACCAAACAAAAAAGAGACAAGACTTCTTGACTTTTTTTTCTTCTTCTTCTCTTTCATTTTTGGGATTTGTTTTGTTGCCTTGTTCCGACAGCTCTGTCCGTCTGTCCCAGTCTGTCCTCGGAAATTCTATTGTTCTCCGTCACGTGGAGTAGACTGGAACGAGCGCGTTCGATTTCGCTCTTTCGGCTGTCTTAAGCGAGATTACCTCCGTCGCTAGTCTTCGTTCGTTCTCGTTTCGGTCCCAAGTAGAAAATAAAAGGGACCTCCGAACGCTTTCTGACTGGGATGCCCGCACAGAGGGTACTAGATGCGTTTGTATAGTGAAAGTTGCCTGGATGTGGTAGTTGTTTTCGGGTGGGGTGCTGAGCATAGTAGAGGAGGGCGCAGATATCCGCAATGCGGTAATAAGAGTTTCGTCTGTAGTATGTCGTGTGTTGTAGGCCTTGTGATTTATTCCTCTAGTTTTTTTTTAGTTTGGTTTTTTTTTGTTTGCTTTTGGGAGGTTTATTTTTTTCATCCCACTTTTTTCGTTGGTTGCCTTTTTTTGTGCGGATAGAGCCGTAGAGGTTGGAATAAGCGGAAGGAAGAGGACAGTCGACAAGCGATCGAAAAAGAGGGACTATAGAGTAAAAGAGAAGATTGAGCGATCGAGAGGCTGACGGAAACGCATCAAAGTCAAGATGGCTAAACTCCCGCTGTTTTTTTTCCCCGTCCATTCGTTCGTTCGTTCGTTCTCTCTTTTATTCTTTCTTTCTTACCGTCCCGTGAAGAGGCGCTGTCAGCCGACTGGGCTCTATGGATTTTTCTCTTCCTTCTGCTTCCACGGGCCTCTCGAATTCTATTACAAGCGCACACATACACACGCACACGCGCTCAGAGTGGTGAGACTTTGATGGAAGATCAAATTCAGCGAAAGCCAGCAACAACATCGTTAATGATAACTCAAATATAACGTAGAACGATAACGAGAACCAGGTTCCCTTTGTTTAGTTTCCTCTTTCGCGCCGAAAAAGTCGAAATACAAAAGCAGAAGCAGAAGAAAGCGAATGTGAAAGTAAAAAGGAAATAAGATTGAAGGTTCCGCTGTAATTGGTCAAAATAGGTGATGGGACGCACACGAACCTGCCTAGATTTAAATAGATAGATTATACAAACAAAAGGAGATGAGAAATTCTCGTGTCACGTCGTGACGATCCATCCCCGGACCGGATGGACGGACGGGAACGGAATCAAGAAAATCTATCGGGTGGCACATACTACGGCAGTAGGTACGTGAGAGGAGGGGAGGGGGTGGGGTGGGAGGTGGTAAGGGCGTAGCGGTAGAACTTGGTGGAGGAAGGCTCAAAGGGCGACAACACAGGATATCATTACTGCCAATCGATAATGGCTCGACTGCAAGGCAGCTATCGTGCAGTCCTATTCCTCCGCCAATAGATCCCGTGGTTTCCTTTTTCTATTTTTCTTCTTCTTATATTCCCCATTTTTTTCCTTTTTTTTTCCACTTACTCCCGCCGAGGAGTCTTCCTGACGGGTATTGATTTCGCCTTTACACGGTTGTCGCCCTGCGTTGCTGTCGACACTCTTAAATCAACGATTAGCTAATCTCGTTTGAAGTAGAGGCCGTAAATTGTCTTTTCCCTCCGCTCCCGTTCATGGTGTTCTCCGACCGTTCTGAAACAAGGGAATAAAGTGCAAAAAGAGTCTTGAATATCCCAACAGGGGATTGAGGCTATGAGTTCGGCTGAGATGGAACGAGATCCAGTTTTCACTGTCACTCCCGATGTGAATTGTTTACATTCTATACTCGGCTTGTACAGCGGGTGCTGATGGGGAGGGGGGGGGGACATGGGCTATCACGCTGACTTTTAGGTCTGTCCCTTGAGAGATGGAGGGAATAAAATAGAACATACTGAAAAAGAAAAAGAAGAAAAAAACAGCTGACTTTGTACATCCTTTTTGGAACGGTCGAGAGTACTTGCAAGTCTATTTTTTATTCGATGTTTCACTAACAGATGCCGGCAGAATTGGAGGGGGTGATGTCTCCTATCGTTGTGTCCATTTCATTTCCCATTTTTTTCCTCCCACCCTTTTCGGGAGTTTTGTTGAGATTTCGAAAATCTGGAACTATGTGAAAACACGATTATAGAAACGGCTTACTCAAGCGTGTTCCTGGATCCCCCTTTTTGAAAAGAATCGAGAAATAGAGAGAGAAGTTGAGATGCGAGAATCCGAAGCATTGGATGCGATCCTGGGGATTTATTCATTAACCGACTTTTGTCAGGCAGTATAGCTCCTGAGCAGATATTGCAGCAGGCCGCATACTACTCTCCACTCTGCTATCCCCTCTCGTTCGATAGCCAAGGTTGCACAGGAAATTGGACTTGGCGGCTTCTCCTAATGCATTCGTGTATGACTAGGCGTCCAGATTCCTAGGATTCTTTTTTATTCGTCCTAATTCCTCTCTCGGTCGGCAGTCTTGATGACGCTCGCCTTTCTCTGTCCTTTTTCTTCTTCTTCTTCTTCCTCCTCCTCGTCTAGGCCTCCAATAACGCATTAGTGGATTACGTTTTGTCCCGCTCCATTCTTACACTGCACAAGGCTTTTTCTTTGGCGTTTCCCGACGAGGATGTGATGTTTGTGTGTCGTCAGCCAGCCTTTACGCTGATTCGGCTCGACATCTCATCTCGTCCGCGGCAGGAAATGTATCTTCATCTTATTCCGCCGCTGACTTTCCTTCTTTTTCCATCTCCTTTTCTATATTTTTTTTTTATATTTCTTGTTTTTTTTTTCTTGTCGGACTGTGTGTCCTCTGCTGCAGCCGACGTAGTTCTACTCTCGTTGTCGGCGTCCATATAGGATTTTCTCAAACAGAGAAGGCGTAAAAAATTGATTGGCTTTCTTGTTCTCTGTCTCTTCTTCTCTTTCTCTGTCCCCTTTCTGGGTTTCTTTTCCGAATAGAGTTAAATCATTCAGGCTGGTTCGTTCTCATATGAATGCCGGAGAACTTTAACCATGTGCACCGCCGCTCGTGACTTAAATGACTGTAGTTTCCTGGGATCTCGATTTGAATGAATCATGACTCCCGGCCCAACGGATACTTCTCGCGCCGTTGCAGTGTTGAGCCTAGATTATATTGATTAGAATAGTAGCTACCCGCTTTTTGGAAATGGAACTTTTGAAAAAGTTGGATGAGAAAAAACAAAAACAAAAAAAAAAAAAAAAAACAGTTTCGTTGTATAATGTAGCGAAAAAAAAGTGTCCTTAACGAATCGCCTTCCATTTTGGGTGCCCTTATTGGTGACGTGGGCCAGAGCGGAGAAAATTGGTCCGACACCAATACGACCAGCAATAATGTACCAATATAAGAAAAAAAAAGTTTCCTATGACGTTGCGTTCTCCTTTGAAGCGAGATAAGTTGTATTGCAAAGCAAATAAGACACGAGGGCGGAGAATGAGGTTGAAGCGTATATACGCCGGCTCCCAAGAGTTATTGGTTCCTGCAGCCAAAAACGGAGAGTGCAATAGATGAAGGAAATGTCGGTCTCTATAAACAAGTGACTTTTATCTATAACCAATCGCAACAAATCAAACGCCGACTAATATACAAGAGCTTCGCATTTTTCTCCCCCGTTCTTGTGATCACAACATAGTGAAATTGAAGTCTTAAAAAAATAGCAACATGAAAAAGAAGCCGCCCCAGTTGAATAATCCATCCAATGTGTAACGCCTATTTTTTATTTATTTTTTTATTTTATTTCTTTTGAGACAAGAACAATCTGGCAAGATGAGCCTATTGACTCGTCGTATTTGGCTGGTTGCTATTGGTTGCCACCAGCTGCTTATGGCATATGGCTTTTTCATATCTGTCGTCTTGTACTACCTCCCACTGTCTGGGCCCCTACAAAAATGGCTTTGCTAATCAGTCACGGATGTAAGAGAGAGATAGAGAGAGAGAGAAAGAGCTGACAAGCTTCGTTACATTTTTGGCAATTGCACGTGATGACATACAAACGGAAGTCGAAGTAGGAGCCAGCCCATAGCGTATATCCTCTCCCGCCTCTCCGACTTGTAATAATTGGTCGAGGATTGAATCTGATTCTTGATGAGGTCATTTTCTCCACCAATCACCAAGCGAAAGACGACAGGCAATGAATAGAAGACTGATTTGTATCGTTTGGATGATGAATCTTGTACATATGAATATGTCTACATTTATTGGGATTTTGTGTGTGCCAGGACTCTGAAGGAGATACGCCGCTGCACGACGCCATTTCCAAGAAGCGGGACGACATGCTGACGCTTCTCATCGACCACAATGCCGACATCACGCTCACCAACAATAACGGATTCAATGCCCTGCATCACGCCGCTCTGCGAGGCAATCCAAGGTTAGTGTTGCCAATCTTTTATATGGGGCGAATCATATTTAAGATTTACGTCCCCACCGCTCCTGGCGATTATTAGAGCCGCTCGATTTTTTTTCCCCGGCTTGTCGCTTGCGGATGCGGCCGTACCCCGATTGTCCTTTCGATGGGCTCGTCAATCGATAAAAGGTTGGAAGGCCCCTTGTCACCGACAAGGTGTACATCATCACCACCACCACCAATGATGGGATAGAATCCCGCAGCCAACTGATTGTGTTTCGATGATTTCTCTCCTGTTTATGGTCTCTGACTGGTTCCGCTCAAGAGATAATTGAATCGGTGTGAGAGCAAGGGGAAATTCTTCCGTTGCCATCCGCCACCCGCTACCCCACCCCGCTACTGCACACACACGCAGCTCTCGGCTCAGCTGACGTCTCTTAACGATCGCCTCACGCTCTCTACCCTTTTCCCTCTCACTCCCCTCTGTCGTTCTTTTTTCACTAATTCGGTTGTCAACGGGCGCCGACAGACGGGCGAGGATTTGATATGCCTATTGAGGTGATAACGCTGACGTTTCGCCGAGTTCGTCCTCTTTTCAATCAAACGAGATCACATGTTTCATGACGTCATTGGCGATCTTTTGACATCTGCCGCCCGCAGTGCACACACAGACACACACAGCCCGGCACAATGTACAGCAAAGCCCCGGCGCAACATGAACACGGAGCTGGGCCCGGCCGGCTCGTTTGGTCAATGCCATTGTTGTTGCTAACGCAGTTTTGCAACCAATGTAAGAGAATAAAGTAACAACCGTCGCTCGGTCGGTTACCGTAAGTTTATTGGCGGCCATTCACTGCTCCGCTAGCGCAACTTTTCCCGTTGATTTCTTCTTGTCTTGAGTCTCTCTCTCTCTTATTCTCTGGCTCTATCTATGGTTCGTTGGATCGCGTGTACCTCGTCCCGTACCGGACACACACGCGTGTGTGTTTGTGTGTGTGTTTAAACCATTTTCCGGTTCTGTTTTCAAAAGTTGTAAGCGAAGTAACCTGAACAACGTGATCATCTGCTACATTGGTTTATTCATTTAAAGACGAAGATGGCTCTTATGTCCCCCCTCCCCTTTTATCGATGGACCCCTGAGCATCTAAGGAGGTGATTCTCAGTTGGATTCCGCATGACATCATTGCAGCTAGCTCAGCCTTGTTGTCCGTTAGCCGTGAAGCTCACGCTTGGATTGTCCCATTCGTCCTGACCACTATGCCATCACTCCTCTTGCTCCTCCTCCCCCATCTATACTGGGAGGACTCTTCTTTTTTTTTTCCCCCCCCCCCTTTTTGGGCAACGTCTCACGCAACCCCGGGACCAGTAGCGTGAGTGGCGGCGGAACTCCCGCCACGGGCGTGCGCGTCGCTCGATCAATAGCGATATCGAGATGGTCGTGAAAGAAATGGGAAGCCCGAAAATGTTGGTACTCTTGTTTTTTTTTCCCCTATACCCTTATTTATTGGGTTAGAGCAGAAAAGAAGTCGGGAGGCGGGGGGGGGGTATTCTAAACTTCTTCTTTATAATCAACGCGTTATAAGTGGAAGGCAAGAGTGATTTTGTTACCTTTGAGCAATTTTTACCCATAAAACTGAACAACAATTTGTAGATTCTGCGAATTTTTCATTCAAGAAAAAACGAAAACAAATTTTTTTTTTTTTTCACTCGGTGCACCTCGTTGTCGGCGTGGGTAAAGATAAATCAGAAAAGTTTAAAAGGGGGGAAAGAAGAAGGCCGACCAGCCGGTAATGACACGCTGGAATCGTCCCTGACACAGGAGAAAATTGCGATCGTAAAGGGAGGCAGAGATCTCGACTGGTTTCGTCTGGTTATTATATTATATATATATATATTGTGTAGCGGATGCGGCACCAGTCTGTAGACTTGTTGTGTCGTGTGCAGAGATTCTCCAAGAAATAAGATGTCAACAAAACGGTCGCTCTACTTTATTTTTTATTTTTTTTTATTTAGATTATTTTGCCGTAAATTTTATTTGATGGATTGGCATCTGTAATTCGCCCCCCCCCCTCCATCGTCCAAGCGCTTTTATATTTATACGTCTTATCGTATGATAGTTGACAGTAGAATGTCGAGAAAAGGTTCGAATGTGTGTATGTGCGTTTCTTTGAGAAGAGGAAAAGAGAGGAATTGAAAGAGAATATTTCCATGTCTGTCTGGGTATCCGGGAGCAGCTCGTTGAGTCGATATCGAGAGCCAACCCGTCGTGTTTCGAATCCATCCATCACGCCGAAGGGGGGTTGTATGAGTAGTACTCTTCGTAAAGTGTTCTCCATAAACCCGTATTTTTTTTATTCTTTTTCTTCTTTTCTTTTTTCTCTCTTTTATTTTTCCATTCGCATTTTCCCTTTTGATTGCTGCATGTTGTTTCGATTATTCCCATCATTCGATCTCTGCGCCCCTGTATTTTTTACTCTCTCCATCTCTCCAACTGTCTCTCATGCCCGGTCCCTTTTTGGAGGTTGCTGACATTAGTTGGGTGGGGAATTGTCGGGGCTGACCCAAGTTTTTTTGGCTGGCGGAGGTGGAATCCGCCGGATGGAAATAGAAGCCAGCGCTTACACACACAAGCAAAGCCAAAGCTAAGCAACGCGCAAGAAGGAGTGAGAGACGGGTAAATATATACAACAGAGTCAGCCCAAAGTAGTTTGATCAGGCTGCTGCTGCTGCTGCTCTTGCTCTATACCCTCCTCCTCCTCCGAACGCTAACGCTTATACGTAACCGCGCCGGCCATCATGTCTTTTTTATCCGTTTCTGGCCACCTTATCGATTGGCCAGACCTGCCCGGTTGGGAATTGAAGATCCTTTTGCGAGTTCAACCAGGGTATATGTATGTTATTCTTGTGCAGGGCATTCTTGGTGTACCGAGTCTTATTCACGACGGGGAAAACACCGATTTAGTCGTTAAAAATATCAACTGCAGGATTGGGGCGGGGGTTGGTTTGTTGGTTCGGGATAGTGGGATGATGTGGGAAATGCGTGCAGCAAACTGAAATAAAATGTTACAAATAAAAAAAAAGGAGTGTGGGACGAAGACGGAAATTTCCCCAGGGTCGCTCCTGGGCTCAGCTCTTTAGTTCACAGCTGAAAATGGGGATGAAGAGGCGCAAATGTTGGTTGGGAGTCTTTGGGCGAATGAGGCAAACGAAAGTGCATAGACGCGAGATCAAAAGCTCGGACTCTTATACATCTACACAGCAGCAGCAGTAGCACATAAAACCATAATAGGGCGATACACACCATCGTTTTCCCCGCTATCATGTAATTCATTATTTAGGAGTATCGTTGCTCAGAATGCCAACTACAGCTGGTTGAAGGGGACCAAATGCTGCTCTATGAATAACAATTTGGCCCGGATTCAGCCAGCTAAAGCAGGGCTCTGTTTTGTTGTTGTCGTTTCTGATTGGTGGGGAAGAGGATAATTTTGGCTCATTCTCACTCGGAATTGGAATTCGTTGCAACCAACCAACCGCCGGTAGCAAATACCTTGGGTCACAATTCCAAGTGGGCGTCGATTGCTTACGATATCCGATTCAAATCTGAGATCGCCTCTTACCCATTGTGTTGTCGCTCCTGGGTTGGGAGTGCCGGCTCCTTCTTGGTCGGGTGGCAAGAAACTATTTTGAGTTTTCTGGCTGCTGTGCGGTTTGGTTTGGGCACCACTTGGGAGCGGGCATAACGCACACTCCCGCGTTCTCTTATCACTCACTCACTGACAAAAAAAGTCTCGACCTTTGAGGGAAAGGTAGTTCCACTTGGTTGGACGGTCGACGGCCAACTGGCTTCCGAAAAACCCCGGGATTGTAGCTCTCATTCCAGGCTCTCACTTGAGGTCGCTCCACTTCCATCACCCTGGAGATGCAATGGAAAAAAAAAGAAGAAGAAGAAACAAACACAAAAAGTTTAAAACAACAACAAAAAAAATGAAAGTTCCGAGTCAAGATTTGTGGATTTTTAGATTAAGAAGCACGAGAAGGGTAAGGGTCATCCGTCGTTTTGTGTCTTGGAAATGACTGGGTTGGAAAAAATAACACAAGGGAGTTATGTTACATCGGTACGAATAAGAGGAAGACTTTGGAATGTCTACTGGCAGGATCGTAAAGTGACGTCAAGGATAAATATCTAATATCGAGCATCAATATCATCAATTTTTCCTGAAATCCAGTAAACATACCACTTTTGATTAGGAGCTACTCGATGAAAGACTTATTAAGATGTAACAAATTGATGAAATACTCAGCCATTTTCGTTGCATTCGAGGAACTGTGTAGCTCCAACACTTACAAGAAAAAGAAACAAAAGTTTTTCTTCTTCTTCTTCTTCTCTTATGTTTGGTTCTTGGGAACTGTCTTGCTATACCGCTACTAAGCCAAGGGCTTTCGGGGTCCTGTTGTGTGGTATTGATTTTTGTTTGCCTGTCTCCTCTGAGCAGTTGCTGGGTCCCGTCCCGACTAAACCCTCCCGATTGCTCCCGCACTGGAACTATCGTCGCTTGGGCCAGTCCTACGACTGTGGTCTCTGTTGGCAGAACTGTACTTCTGCTTCCGCAGTTGCGGACGGCGCACGATCTTCGTGTTGGGTCGCGCACACAACTAAGACGGTCGATCTATATGAGCATCTACCTCCCAACACCACCCACCGCTCCCTGGAAGGCCACCCACCCACCCCCACCTCCCTCCTTCCTACTACTCCACATATATATATACACACATACACACACAGACAAACACACACGCATACGTTAAAACAAAGTGATGGAACCTTCAGTCACGAGGGCAACCCCAATTGTGCAACGCTGGACTGGTCTCTTTCTTGATCTTGCCCTCTCTCTCTCTCTCTTTCGCTTCCGACGCAAGGCAAGGATCGCTTAATCACGACTAGGTAGAGGAGGGTAGGATAATTGAGTGGAGCGGGCAAAAACAGACGGACCGACAGAGAAGGGGAGGGGGGTGAGAGATGCGAGTTATGGCCAAGTTTTGGGGGGTTCCAAGTTTTGCCTCTTTGACTCGTCGTTGGTTCGTTTTCCACAAAGTTAGCGCGAGATGAGTCCAATCATCGACCGGCGTCGAAAAGTTGCCCGTGTATTCCACTCCGTTCAGCTGCGGAAGCGGGGTGATCTTAGAGGGGGGGAGTATATGGCGCTCGTCTACATACTGTTACAATACCTCCAATCCTATACATTACGTCACTCTGTATTTCTCCGCCGTTATTTGACTTTTTCTTTTTCCACCGACGTTTCTTACTTGTTTTTGTTTTTTGCCGACGACACCGACAAAACGAACACACTGACGCCGAAGAATCCCAAGTCACGCCCTGGTCCTAGAAAATGTTTGCTATCTTGATACTCGCCATATTTAGAACTAGCTCAGCTGTTTTTGAACAGGCTCTCGGTTGAGGACTGAGTAGGGGTATGTCGAGGGGTTGGTCTTATCGGTTGAAAGAAATAAAAAAAAAACGGAATAGAGAGAAAAAATGATGATGTAATCGAAGGGATCGGAGAAAAGACTCGATTTCCACCACCGACGCCGGATGAAGTAGAAGTGACAATCGAATTTTGCGTCTTTTTAGACACAATCCCCCCTCTTCATCGGCGTATTGTGAAGGGCGGAGGCTCTTGTTTGTTGCGCCCGCGCACGGGGTAATCTTCCTGAGCATATGAGACGGAGGAAAAGATAGAAGAAGACGAAACGTCGACGTCGCCGCACTAGCGGCCGTCGTCGTTTCTTTTGTAAGTGATGTCCGCGCATTGCTGCGCCATCTGTTACCCGGGGGCAGCGGGCCGCCTTGAAGAGTAGTATTGACCCTCGTTCCAATCCCGTGCCGCCTTCCCCGAAACAATTGAAAATTTCCCTCAATCTTTTCTTTTATTCTTTTATTCTTCTTGGCATTTTTTCGGTTATGGTAATACTCCATCTCCTCGTCACGTGACGGACGAGGTGACCTTTTGGAATTCTGGGGGGAAGTAAAGGACTAACGAACGCAAAGACATTTTCGCGCTTGAAGATGAGGCAAATGGTGCGGTCCACTCTTGTCTTTGGCGCGTAGCCTCTCACATCTTCCCTCCATTTTGTTGCTCTCGCTCGTCTTGCTAACATAATCTCTTGATCTCGTTCCCCCTTCGTCCGAATCTCCTTCTCGAGCAAGAAATCGATGCGACTCTGCTTGCAGGGAGAGAGTAAAAGAAGAAAAAAAAAGAATCCTCCTGAATTCGGAAAAGAAACCGGAGTGGCAGACTAGGATCGAATCGACAGCGCTAATGGCCAATCAAGGATATCCGACCCCCACCAAACTCTTATAGATGATGTGGCTTTTCCTATTGATTGTAGAGGGTCGTCGAGTCCGATCACTATTTGGGCTTGCCTCTGCTTTTGTACCCCCTACAACATCGACTTGAAGTTGCGCTACAAAGATAAAGGCCTTGGCGTGTCGCCCAATATAACCAATACCATCCCACACAACCTTGTGGAGGTGGTGATGAAGAAATAGATGGTCGACCCGCAAGTCCGTCCATTGTGATGAACTGAAAAGTCTTGCCGCGCTCGGCGCGGTAGCTTTTATGGGATCAGCATTCGGTAATGAAATGATTGTTTTATACTTTAAGCCGCTGGTGCACAGTTAGGCGTTTCCTAAAGTTGCCGGGGGTGGGTGGGGAGGATGATGATGAATTCGCTTTTTATTGATCGGCAGGCAGGCGCCCAAACAAGAGGCTAGAGGGATAAAAAAAAAGAAAAAAGAAAAAAGGAGAGTCGGGAAGCAATTTAGAGAATAAGCAAAGTGTACGTGATCCGTCACAAAGTCGAAATAGCTTTGTATAGGCCTGCTCCGGGAAAAAATAAAGAGGCGGCACGGGAGGGAAGGAGGTTCTCGTCACCCCCATCGTGCTCACACACACACTATACTGCACGCGTAATAATAGGGAGGCTTGCCGCCTGTCCGAGCTGACAGCCAAAAGGAAAACGTAGTAGAATGCCTGTTTTGACGATGCTTCGTCTTGTAGTATAGTAGCGCTGGCCTGCATATGTACATGTCTGGTCGCCTCGCCTTGCCTTGCCTTGCCCGGCCGGCTCTAGCTTCGCTAGTCCCTTTTTTCCCATCAGAAGGGCCAACTTTCGAAACCATATGGCGGTGTTATTATTCCGGAGGCTCCGCCGGTCCGAAACGCTTTGCCCAAGGAAAACGTCCACCATGTTATCTTGCAGCGAGCACGTTGCTCCTCTTCTTCTTCTTCTTTTCACAAAATCACTTCATATGCATGTGCAAGGATGGCTTGAAAATTTGTATAGAGAGACTTTTCATAACATGGGATTAATCGGCTCAGCTCTAGTTGAAGGGGTTTCTATGGTGATGGCGTTTTCTAGATTTGTTTTCGGCGGAGAAGCGAAGAAAAATAAAAAAGGGGGTGAGCCCCGACTAGACTGGGCTCAGGCTAGGTTGAGAGAGAGAGAGAGTTATTCTCCCTCTTGTCTTGTCCTTGGGATTCGCCCGCAACTGTGATATCAAAGTAGCCCAGTGTACCAGCGCTTACTCATTTCCGTTAAGAAATGGAGGTGAATTCCATCGCGTGCACAGCGGGCTCTGTCCAGGCGAGTTGGCATAGTAACGCGTGTTTCCTCGATTGATCCAAGTTCGCCGTGTAGAAGCTTACGCACGGTCGCGTCAACGTGATTAGCCCTACAGAAATTCCTTCGGTCCCCATCCGAATATGCCTAGTCATGCGAACATGCGCTCGTCTTTTTTTTTTCTCTCTTATTTTGTTTCCTCCTGGACGGCCCTTAACTTGCCGGCCTGCCTTTCTCGTGTAGGGCTGAGGGAAAAGAAAACGCGCGCGTCGTGAATTGAAATCAAGTTGGAAAAAGACAAGAATCAAATCAAAGCCCCCAAAATGTCAAAAATGTAACGAAATTGAGTTTGATAGTCGCAAGCGGAAAGAATAGATCTGCTGGCTGGTGGCCGCTCAACTGCTGCCGGTCTAGATTTAGATGAAGTACACAGCAACAGCAGTAGCACTCCCAAGGACGTCAAGAAGGACGAGGTGTTTTTGCAGAGGCTTGGCAGCTGCACAGCTGAGGGAACTAATTTTAGTTTATACCCCCCCACCCAAAAACCCCAAAACAAAAAAATATCCCGGCGGCACACCCGATATTCCGTCTACTATTACTATAAACGTTGATTTATTTTCATCTCAATTTTCGGTGGTGAGAGGGTAATGCGTTTTTCTTCCGGAGGGAAACAACAACAACTGGATCCCAGTTGTCAGACCGGCCGGAGTAATGTGTACGTATTGTCACTCGCTCCGTTGCTGCATGTACGCGCAAACCACAGAACGAGGATCTGACGCAAGACCGGACAAGAGCATCCAACGCGATGACATATTTCCTCTGGAGAGAGAGAGAGAACGAGAGAGGGGAGGAACAGGATGCTCTGTGATTGGGGTAGGACGTGAAAGGGAAGCGATCCGTAGACAAAACAGGTTCGCACCGCTGGACCGATGACTTTTGGCCGTTTTGGGCCGTTGTATTTTCTTCTTGTCGTCGTCGTCGTCGTGTCGTAAAATCTCGGCCGTTCCGACTGACGGGTTTTGGGTTTCAATGTGTCTCGCTCTCTACTGGCCAGGATTCAGTAATTCGATCAGTTTTTGGGGAGATGTGGCATGTGACGTATTTGTTTATTATTGGGCTGGACGGTGTGATGAGCCCCGCAACTGGGCACTCGCAGGAGATCGGGTTGATGTATATTAAGATTGCTCCTTGGAAACAGGGCAACTTGCCCAGCCCGGATAGCACCGTACAATGCCCCTTCCTGCAGGAGGGGAACTGGAGTAAGCGAGGGCAGGATTCTTTCCGGGCGCCCATCTTTCCGTTTCCCCGTTTTTGTGCTGGCTGGAACAGTGTCAGGTGCTTAAGGATGGAGAGAATTTGTATGATGGTTCCGCTCCTGTTTCATTGCGTGGGAACAGTGGTGGAACAAGAGTCACACCTTTGCGTCAGTCCGAAATGACATCATACCAAAGTAGTAGTAGTAGTAGTAACATTGGTGCTGAATATCTGACCAGATATTACATATAAAATATACGTAGGAAAGGTTGTTGGAAGCAAATGACGAGAACAAAAGTTTTGGTAGAGAAATGAAATTACAACACACACAAAAAAAAAATATGATAATAAAAAACTTCCGTGACGTCTCCTGGAACTGGGCTCGTCAAGTCATTAGACGAGGTTTGGTCGATGGGACGAGGAATCCTGTGTGTGTGCTATACCTCTGGCCATTGCTCGACTCTTAGACAACTTTACGACCCCCCCCCCCCCCCTTTGGGTTCTAAAATGCCGAATATTGAATTGCATTCAATTTGACTGTGATTGCATTTGATTGGTCCGATTCCAGTCCGGAATGTCCCATCAAGATGACGGAACGGGGAATTTTGGGAATTCGCAATTGATTTGCAGTAGGATGAAGTCGGTTGGGCTCTCCAGTTCAATTTCAATGTCTTCTCGAGGTATTTTCTACTCTTGTTTCGCTTCTCGATTACGGCCGGGGTGGAAGGAAAAAGCAAATTTTTGTTTAATAGAATCAATGTTGTCTCGTCTGCTTGTTTGTTTGCCTCTCGTTCCTTCCTCTTCGTCTCCCCGTTGACTTTCGTTCCATTCGCGTAGCGTTTGCCCGAATCTGAGAGCAAGTAAAAGGACTTGAAGTTCATTCCGGCCTCCTCCTTCTCTATACTGGAGTGCAGTGCGAGTCGATGATGTTCGGTGGGGTCTGTCCGGGTTTTACCCATTCGCCCTGCCATCGATCCATTCTCTCTCTATAGCTGGTGTAATACACACACACACTCACACTCTCTCTCGTCCTACTCTCTGCTCTTCTCTGCATCTCTTTCCACCCAAAGAGATTCCGGTTCTTGGCATGTTGGCTTCGATTCCATCTGATATCGAGTTATCGTCGCCTTTTTTCTCTTTTATCTTCTTCTTCTTTTTTTCTCTACTCTTTCATTCTTTTCTCCTATCCCTTTCTTCTCCCTATTCCCATTCTTTATTCCCACCGTTTTGTTACAATCGCTTGGTGGCCGGGCTGGCCCTACCCTGGTTGCCAGGCCGCCCTTCTTCTCGTGGACAGGCATCGATCGACTCTGTTTATTCCCCCACTTCTATTTCAACATGGACTGCATTTTATGATGACATTTCTTGCTGTCAATGCCATTCTTAAAGGTCCCGATCTCTTTGGCTGAAATTCAATCCTTTCACCCTCAGCTTTTTTTTTTCTTTGGTCTTCTTTTGGTTTTTTTTCCGGGAGAGCTCACGACGTTTGATGACGAAATTCAGTTGGGGCCATTCGAAACTGGGGAAATGGTCCCGGGTGTTGTGACCTCCGTAATGAAGAGCCTGTGTTACGCGAACATCGATAACTCTATCGCCCAAGACCAGGCATCTTCCAACACCCCCTTCGCCGCTTAGTTTAGAGTTTCACATGCAAGGTGAATGGCGTGAATGAGGAGAGGCCTTGTGTGTTTCTCTGTGTGTGTGTCAATACTGTCGGGAGTAAATTGGTCGTTGGTGTAGGTCGGCGCAGGAGCGGAAGACATTTTGTGCGACATCAGGGACCAGCCGAAATCACTCCCGACACTCAACGCCCTCCAATGCGAGAAATATTTTCTTTCCTTTAGTACTCGATGTTTTATATAAATGTGTAATATATATATATATATCTAGACGACAGATGTTGCTAGCGAATGACGTTTTCAATCTGGATGTCTCGTTTTCATTTTATTCTTCTTGTCTGTGTGTGTGTGTGTGAGAGAGAGAGAGAGCGCTGATCCAAATATTGACACAAGTAACACGTTGGAAATGATGGCGAACGTGATGCATTGTAGCGCGAATGGATCCGGACCACTTGGGCGGATGGATAGTTTTGGCTTCTGGCTGTTGGCGAGGAGGAAATGGATTCATAATGATGGGCTGGCAAGTTGACTGCGCCATACTTGGTGGTTAGCGATCCGCTTTCGCGTTTCATATAGGCAGGCAGGGGGGATTCGTGCTGTGCACAGCCAAAGTTGCAAGTGACACACACACATGCAGCGTACGCACACGCCAAACAAGTCTGGAACTGTCGTCCTTCAAAACTTGTCCTCTCGACGTTGAAAAGTTAGAGGGAAAAAGGCCCAAATATTTGCTTTATTACGACTTGTTACTAACCAAATATCCGCTCTACAGTCGCTGTATTATCGTCGAGGCATAAAATAAGAGTCAAGCTGTACACGTAGCAAGTCAATCCAATTCGCCGAACCCCATTTATTATTCCATCGAAAGAGTCCCCAGCAGTTTGAATCAATTGGCGTTGATGCCACCGTCGTCGTCTTTTCCCCGTTGTTTCCGCGCTTCAATTTGAAATTGCCGCCGCCGCTGGTTTCTGACGGATCCCGTTGATTATCGTCGGCAATGATCCCCCCCCCCTTCCGAACCCCACGCTACTGGAGTGTCCACCATCGAGGATTTCTATGAAACACTATTAGGCCGTTCGTTACCTTTGACTTTATAGCTTTTCAACTTACACTCAAACGAAGGCAGCTACTAATGAGGCCGACTTTTGGGTCCGTCGCAAGTTTTTCTTTTCTTTTTTTCTTTTAATTCCGGCTGCTTTCGGCTATGCTTTTTCCTATTGTTTAGTAGCGTCACATCCTCGTGATTGTGATCGCCGGCCCGCGCATGCTCTTCATAGTTTCGGGTAGGGAAAAAGAGTTTCTTGGCAATTTGATCTGGCACTGGCAAAAGAACTGGAAAAGGGACTCTTAGAGTAGAGACTAGAGAGGGAATTTTTTGATATGGGTTCTCGATTCTCCTCTTTTGCGCTTTGGAAAATAGCGAAAAGTGCCAGTTGTACTCGATCCGCTTTCGCATGGCTGGCCCATCAATAAAGGGACGGAAACTGGCCGTCTCGCAGAAGACGCCCGCCCGTTTCATCCGGGATTTCCATTCCGCTTCTTCTTCTTCTTCTTCTTCCCCTTTTGCCCTATTATTCTGCGTTTCTTCTTGAAAATGCGCTAAGCAACTCGCTCTGCTAAGGCGACTTTGCTCCAACGCCGGTTTGTTGCTAGTTCTATTTCCATCTTCCATCTATCGCCTTGCAAGGAGCTGTGGAGACATACGCACACACGAACAGCTAGAGATAGATAGATAGAAAGAAAAGAGAAGAAAGAGAAGAAGGAGAGTTGTGTCAGGTCCTCATATATTGCCGGACGACGTCATCTTGGGAAGACTACGATTAAGAAGAAGAAGAAGAAGAAGAAGAAGAAGAAGAGATAAAAAGGGCTTTGTGTATTTCCGTCGTCTGCCTTTTGGCTCTCCTTCCCCACTTTCCCTGACAAGTTGGTCAGAAAATGAGATTTCAAAATGTGATTTTAAATCTTATCTAGTCTCTTTGACGAAATATGGGCACGAACAACGCCCAATAATCGATGAATTGTCGCCAACCCCCCCACGAAAAAGAAGAAGAAGAAGATTGTGGGTGGTTTGGATGGAGCGTGTCTCTTCTATCGATCGCCTTGCCTCCTTGAAAGCACTCTTGGGGGGGGACTTGGAAATTCCCCTTTTTGAATGTCTTTTGAACTTTTGTTTCTTTGGGAGGGCGCAATTGTTCGATACATTTAGTATTCAAATGGAGGATGAATCAATCAAGGGCTCTCGATAACGTCGCCTGTAATAAACACCAGCTAGCGGAGACTACCGACGACTAGGTGGAGTTGTACACTTTTTATTTTGTTTCCCCCCTCAATTCGTTAGAATTGGAGAGCCCAATAGACTATGGGGGGGCTTGGATGAGAATGTATTCGAAACCGAACGAGGCGCGCACAAAGGAGATGCAAATTGCCGGCGACACGCTTCCCCCCCGTGAAAGTGAATCATCTCAAAGAGACAGGCAGAAACAGACAGACAGACATTCCCCCAGTTGCCGTTGCGTCCCTGGCGGGGCAAAGAGACAGACTGAAAAACTCGCCTTTTTCCCTTTTCTTTCTTTCTTGTTAGTTGATGTTTTATGCATTCTGCAACGATGCTCATGAATTGGTGTAGGCGAACCGTCGGGTCTTTCCCCGTGTTTTCGCCCACGGTCCGCCGAATTGTGCCCCTCTCTCATCCGTTTGATTATTATTCACCGGCCCTGTTCAAAGAATGGTCGGCGGATATATTCCTGTCTCGGTCGGTCGGTCGGCTTTTTATTTTATTCGGTGGGTTAATACATGTAGTGTGTACATGGGCGCCTTTCGTGCCGGTTCTTTTTTTTTTCTCGGCAGCCATCAGGAGCAGGAGCAGCTCAGCTGGGGGATCAGAGCCCGGCTCCTTTACTTGTCCCCGTGTCTTTTATTTTATATTTTCCAGCTTCTTCTTCTTATGGCACAACGGGAGTAAGAATGGGAGAATGGGAGAGAGCGGTAGCGAAAGAAAAAGGAGCGTGAAAAATGAGAGGGAGAAGAAAAAGATCAACGGAGGAACGCGCGCGCTATCCTATTGACATGTCCTTTTTTTTTTTGCTCAAGGAGTCGCGGAGCTTCTTAGTTAACCGTCGTGGCATATCGTTTTGCGGGTTCTTTTTCTTCTTCTTCTATTCTCGCTCTGCCTTTAATCTTCTCTTCCCTTTTCTTTGAGGTATCCCGAATTCAGGGTCCGCTCACGCGCGTGACGTGAAAAAGTCAGCGGGGGGGGGGGGGGGGGGAGAGGGAAAAAAAAGCAACTCTATAACCAACAACACACACACACGAAAATAATAGAAGAAGAAAAGAAGAAGAAAGAGAAAAGTCTGCAAAAGAAAAAAAAACTCAAGTCGTTTGCTTTTTCAATTCCGCTCCCGTTTCTTCCGGTTTGATCGAACCGTTTTTTTTTCCTTCCCCCTTTATCTTCTCCTTTTGTTGGATGTCGTCTTGCAGTCGGAACACGAAATTTTGGTTAGAGGTGAAGAAGAAGAAGAGGAAGAAAACGAAAGGGAGGGGGTTCACTAACTAACGAGAACGACAGAGAAAGCGAGGGATGGAGAAAGAGAAAGAGAAAGAGAGAGAGAGAAATGGTCGGGAAACTACCACGCGGGTTGTACAGTTGAAAAACGGACGGGGTGGAGCCCTGAATCAATAACACAGTCTGCCGCCCCCTTTTTTCTTCTTCTTCTTCTGCACTGCACACAATCACTACTGGGTTCCCCGTCCGTCAAAGAGTTGATCATACTATTTTGTCTTGCCTTGACCGGCAGGAAGGCAGAAATAATACCAACGGGAATACAAGAAAGAAAGAAAAAAAGGGACAAAGTTTGCGAGAATCGTCGCTAAAAGTCGACTCTTTGAGATCACGGGTTGTCATTTTGTGTTGATATATACGGGGGGGGGGGGGGGTTTTCTATTTGTTGTCCGTCCCGACATTGTCAACTAGAAAATGTCTTATTTAGTTGTCGAGAGTGGAATTGCACGGGACTCAGGAGAGAAAAACGGTTGATGGAATGTCGGCTGTCGTGTGTTGGAGATTGCCGGCTGTCGCGTGCGGGACTAGTCACCTAGCGGCGATCGGACCAACTGCATTTCTGCCTTGGTGAACGGCTTACGCTTTAAAGGGAGGGGTAGGGGGTGGGGATAGGGCGAGTCTCAAAATTTTGTTTGATCGTTTCAACACGAATTGATGCAATAACAAAGTCTGCAGCGAGACTCGTCTTCAGTGTCGTACGGTACTGTGTGTGTCCGTGTTTTTGTTTGGCCGGAGCTAGTATATCGTTCGAAATAGCCCGAAAGCCTTGCGCAGCGCCATCTTGTTGAATGAAAGAACTTGTTTGCGAGCTGCTTGCTCTCTTCTCTTCTCTCAACAATCTTTTTTTGTTTTGTTTGCCTTTTGGCTTTCGCCTTCATCTTGCCAATGGCGCTGTGAAATACGAGATGGGTTCTCCGATGCCTGGTTCAGACTCCAACTCAGACTGGACGTCTTTTGACACTATGGGAACTTGTGTATAGATCAGTTTCTCTCTCTCTCTTTTTTTTCTTTTTTTGTTTGTCTTTCGGGTAATCAATCAGCCAGACCAAGTTGAAACCCTAGACCCTCACCCCCCCCCTCCTCCCGTTCCACCATCAAAATCTCGAAAAGTTTCAATCGATAACAAAAATTCGTTCGCCAAGTTGTTTTTCCACAAATTCAATTCAATTCGGAAATCACACACACATGTTATACAAAGTCAGCTTGAATGTTTCACAGAAGCAATTCAACATGGCGGATGGGAAATAACCCGGTAGTGTATTTAAAGATTTTGTCACAAACCATTTGCGAGAAATTTGCGACACAATTTGAGCTAGGGCAATTGAAGATGATGATGTGAGCGGCTGGAGTCGAGTCGATGGCCCGGCATTTGCTCCATACTTCTTTACATTCCATACGTTTGTCATTTGACTATGGGAAGTAAGGAAGCACGGAACCCACGCCAAGGCGCTAATTTTGAAACAAAACCAAAAAACAATGAAGAAATCGCCCAGGATTTCAAATGATGATCCAGTTGTCTCGCGGGGTTCGTGCTCCGCTCTTGCGTCGAACCTGAGTGAAAGCTGCAGCGCTGGCCGGATCGAGAACACGCACTCGGGAAAAAGAAGAAAAGATGTCCGCACTCACTGGCCGTGCCACGCTGCCAATGCCAATGGGGGAGCCATCAAAAGGGAACACCGAACCAAAAAAAAAAAATGAACTGCGTGCGCGACGAACTGCGTGTGTGTAAAAATGCGGAGACAAAATTGAAACACAAGACAGACATTGATAACAAACGGTTAGACTGAACTGCTCGACTAAGAGTCCAGACGACTTGGGGATTTTGGTTGAAAACAAATGGATGGGTGTGGGTGCGCAATAGGGGGAAAGCCTTTCCGTCCGAGTCCGAGTGCGCTAAGCGAATGGCCAAGAGAAATAATTTTGTGGAGGATCAGCAGCAGGACTGGGACGAGTCGATCAAGACATTCTGTTTGCGTGTGTGCTAGTTGGGATGACGGAGGAGGCTCTTAATAGTTTCTTCCTATGTCTCTCTCCTCGCCCGCCTCTCTCTTTCTCTCTCTCCTTTTTCTCTTTTAAACGAAAGAGACGTACACACAGTGAAGCTCCTCCTCATTGCCAAGGTCCTCAAATTTCCAAGCCGAACTCTCTTCTTCTTTTTTGGGCTCTTGTTTTTCTTCCTCCTCTTCTCTTTTCGTTCTTAGTCATCTAAACTGTTGCTCCTCGCATCCTGTCTGTGAAATGGTCCGGAGAAGATGAAGAGAAAGGAGAAAGAGAGAGAGAAAGGAAGAGGCAAGTTGACTCCACCCCCGCATCCTCTGTCTCTCCCAATGGATCCCCCCACCAAAAAATGTGCTGGGACCCTGTCCTGGCTGCCAGCAGAGTCCGTCTTCTATTTGGATAGCAGTTCGGGCTGGCAGAATCGGTGTCTGGAGATTGGGTGGGGTGGGGGGTCTTGAAGGGGGGAGGGGGGTTATAGAGAGGGGCTGAAGAAGAAGCTGCTCGCACCTAAAATTGGAACCATCTGATCGTGATGGATACCAGCCGCTTCCAGCCAGCAGCCGGTCAAAGAGAATCCCATGCTGTATATATACATACATATATACACAACATTCTTCCTTCCTTCTGGTCGACCGGTCCAAGTAATTTACCGTTCAAATATCACGTCGTCGTCGTCGTCCCCCCTATTTCTTTTTTCCCTCTGCCTTACTCTAAACATGAACAGACTTTGAGCTCAATGTGGTGACCATCTGAGAAAGAAATAAGAAGGGCCGGGGCGAAAGGGGAATGTGGTGCACGTTAAAATAGTTTTTTTTTTAAGTATTAGTAATCAAATAAAGAAATCAAGTTAAATTGAAATAATAAGGGAAGATGTGTATGCACCACCATCAGGCACAAATAAAATTTTGTCTGGTGATGATGATTGAAAAAAATTGCGATGGAAAAAACTTAGCCTTTTTTTTTTTTTGAAAACGGAATGGTGTTTGAATCTCCCGGGTTGGGAATGGCGCGCCCTGTGTACGGGAAACCAGTTGCTCGCGTCCGTGGCTCGTCGTCTGTTAGGCCGCCGCAGTCACTCCAACACTTCAGCCCCCCCAAAAAAATTGGGGGACAACAAACGCGGAGCGTCGAGATCCGCCCGGCGCGCACGATTATTTTCTCTCTTCTCTTTCGAATCGGACCCGACCAAAGAAAATTAACAAAAAGGAAATTGGAACAAAACATAAAAAAACATAATTTTTTTTTTCGGGAATTCGAATTTTCTTTAAAGTGGAGAATGTTGGAAAGGAGAGAAGGACTAGATTTTTACTGGGCGCGCGCGCGCATCGGTCACACTGGTGGAGGCAACCATCACTGGTAAGAAACGTTTGGCAGCCTCTGCCTTTTATCCCCCTTCGAGCCGGGCATGGCCGGCTTGGTCTTCTCTCTCTGCCCAGGGGTGGCGGGACAAGCAACAACTAAATTTAGGTTCCTCCTCATCGGCTGTGTGTGTGTGTGTGTATATGTATATGTGCGCACAGATTTTTTTTCTTTTTCTTTTTTTCAAAAAATTATTTTATTTTTTCTTCCATCCCTCTCCCTACTCTTTTACTTGGATGGAACGCGTGTTTTGTTTTTCTTTCGAAGCTCCTCTTCTTCGTCTTCGAGGGGGGGGGGGGGGAGAGAGACAGAGAAGGAGGAAGAAGAGGTGGCGGAGGTGACGGTAAAGCACAGCCGCCTGAAATACACGAGAGTAAATTTTCTTTTTTTCTTTTTTATCCCCCACCCTGTGCACACACACACTTTTACCACTCACGCGGCGGCAGCTCCTCGCGACGGGTCCCGAGAATTCCTCCCTTCCCCTCCCTCCTCCCTCTCTCTCTCTCCTCCACGTCCCGTCAACCGCGAACAACCAGAACAGGCAGAATATCCTCGTGGATGGCTATTGATGGCACAGGAGAGCAGCTCAAGGATTCCTCCCCCGCCGTCGCACACGCTCTTTTAGACGCAAAGTCGTTCATCATTCAAGTGGGGGTCCCTTCACCTCCCCGTTTTAATTCTTTTCTTGTAATGATCTTTCTTTTTTTTTATTTTATTTGAATATCGTTTTCATCGATCGGAAGCTTTCGGAAACCGGATGGAACCGAGCCGGATTGCCGGCCGGTCTAATAGCGTCCTGTATACAAAACTATAGGCATACTACCGTACACACCGCGACAAGATGGGCCCTGGAAATATTTTTATATCCCCCTGCACCCTCTCGTTTTTCCTCCTCTTGTCTTTCTCTCTTTTTTCTTCGGGGGGTATATTTATATATACAAGAATAAGATCCCCACTCCGCGTAATGCTTCTTCCTTCTCCTCCTCAGACTCCTATTCCTCCTCCTTTCATTTTCTCCCACATACACTGACACACAGATGTGTTCCAGTTCTCCTCTTTTTTTCCCCCTTTTTGTGATACCCCCTCGGAGTAGTAGCAGTAGCAGCAGCAGTGTGGAGCAAAAAGAGTGTAGAGCGCTCCGACTCCGCAGAGCCCCAAGAGGTGACGCCGCCCTAGACTAGACTTATGCCTATTCTTGGGCATGTGATTTCTTGGCTTCGTCGGTGTGTGCGCACACACTCGAGTCCCAATAGCACCGCCGGAGATTTCTGGAAAGAACATTAACGTTTGTTTAACTGTCGGCTATGATGATGAATCGATTGGCGACAATTGAGCAAGTCTGTACTGGCGGGCGGGAAATTTGAATTTTGAAATGAATTTGAAATTTCCAATGGATGTTGGGGACGGAAAACTGTTGGCATTCAGGTTGATTTTGGCTATTGTTTTTTTGGCCAATGAAAAATGGGCTTTAACTTGATTAAAGAAAAGGGCATACAACAAAAAAACATGCGCTTGCACGTATGTTGGCCTGCAGTCTACTTGACTCGACGGTTTTATTTTTCGTCGGTCGTCCGTTTGAAAAGATCCTGTTACATCACCATCGTTTGTGACCTTGGCTTCTCTTTTCCGCTTTCGTTTAGCAATTTATGTCGTGCCCTTCTATCCCGAGACAGAAATTATGGTCAACATGTTATTCATTTGTTTGATTTGTGCGCTGTTGATTGTGGGTTTTATGCGAGACGGGATTGATCAAGAGGGGGAAATCAAACGGGGTTCATCCAGCCCGGCAACTCGCGAGAAGCAGTTGGAGGTCGTTTCTGACGCTGCTGCTGCCTTGGGTGATCTCACGACGACCCACTGTTTATAATCTCACTTTCACTCCGGTCGTTTTCCTTGTCTTTCGTCCTCTTCGCCCCATTTTTCTCTCGTCTCCTCGCCGTTGGAACCTTTTTATTTTTCTTCCCTCTTCTCAACGGCCCAAGTGGAGGATCCTCCCGGAGTCCCCCCCAAAGGCGAAACAACTCCCTCAAACTGCCCATTTCGTTTGTCAACACAATTCAGCCAGATCCTGTAGCTTCCTCCTCTTTCGAAATCACCCCCACCGTGTGTGTGTTTGTTTGTTGGTTTGTCGAGACTCTTCCTGTCGGATTTCGCAAAGGATCCTTTTTGGCAAGCCACTGATAGTCGACCACCAACCGCAGGCTGTGTGTATGTGTGTAACAGCTTTTGTTCAATAACGGTCCCCCCTTTTTATTTTTACTTTTGACGTTTTTGTAGAGTAAAAAAAAAGAAAGTATTGAATCGATTTCCACCTGGATCGAATCTGCACTAATTCACCTCCGTTTTCTTGGGAAGGAAGTCGTCTGAAACCCTTCTGGCATTTTTCTGGTCCTTTTTTTTTCCTTTTGAAATTGCAATGCACTTTTCCAATCGTCTCGAATCACCGAGTAACCCAGTGCACCGCTCCACATGTGGTCTACTCTGTTTCAAAACGATCGTAGTTGTAAGAACTTCATAAAACGCAAGACATAAAAAGGAGAAAAAGGAACGACTTTTTCCCGGACCGGAAGCATTCCGTTGGGAGTATTGGGTTGAAGATGGAGGCACACCATCAAATTGATTGGGGTAAACGTGTTCAGAAGACCATCAGACAAACAAGAAACGAAAACAAACGTCAAATCGAAATATCTCTTTGGTTTTGGGGTTTTTTTTTTCTGTTTCTGAAAATCGATAGGAATAAGAGAAATCAGTTAGTTAAAAACGGTTTTGCTGTTAACGGACACGGACTAGCGGGAGGTAGAAGAATCCGGTTCCAGCAGAGAGCCTTGCGTGGGTCATGACGACCCCCTCTAACCCGGCCATAGGCTCTAGCTGCTCCCCGGTGAGGGTTAGAGGTTTTTTCTTTTTTACACTTGTTCCACAAAATTTCCTGGGAGAGAAGCAAATCATAATAAAAGAAAAAGAAAAGAAATTCTTCGTGGGGATGAAAGAAAAGGGCAGCGCAGCCAGGAGAAAGAGAAAAGGGGGAGGGGGCAGCTCTGTTTGCAGTTCCTGACTAATGAAAGAAGGGCCACATCTTGTCATGTGTCGTAATGGCCATACCACATGTGGCTGGCAGCTGGCCCAACCGTCTCTTGTACTATTCTCTTTTTTCTCTCTTTTTTTCCTAAGGCGCCGGAGCTCTGGATAGCTCCTAGTCTGCGGAACTGGTCTGAACCGATTCCCTTTTTTTCTTCTTCTTCCATCGTCTTGTCCACACGATGGAAGAAGGAACCCCCTGACTCTCTAGTAGTAGTCCTCTTCCTGCTGGACGCCACCGGTTTCTTGGCCCCCTTCACCATTTCTTTTCTTTTTCTCTATTTTCTTGTTGGACCCCATCCGCGAGATTGGGAACTGGACAAGAATCTATATATATTTATATATACTATAGAGTATACTGGACACACTTTGTGTGTTATTTCTTTTGACAGTCCCCGCTGCGGAGCTATAGATCCACTCGGCTCGCCCTTTTCGCATCGATCTCCGACGAGGCTTTATTTGAAATTCTTATGAGACCAATGAGGTTGTGATTAAGATAGAGAAGATGGAAAAGGTCCTCGTTGCCTCCAGAAATATATTTTTTCCCCCTTCCCCCCATTGTACTCGTCTTCTTTTTATTCCCACTATTCCGTTCCGATGCGCTCCTAGCGCAAAGATTCGATCCTGAAAAAATCGATTTTTTTTAGCCCGTTGAATGGTTGGGTGATGAGACATTTTCGTCGTCCAGAAACGTTGAACCAATTCGAGGCGAATTCGATTCTAGTTTTTCTGTTTTTGGCAATTGGAAAAGAAAATAAAAGGACGGCGACTTTCGCTCTTGGACGGTGGAGAACGACGTCGACTGCCATGACGACGTCCTTTCTGGCTGGGCTTGTGTGGCCTTATTTGGAGGTGGCGGCAGAGGCGTTGGACGTCTTGTTGGTTTCTTTGAAGCGTCTTGGCGTCGTCGTCTCTGCTCTGACGCCAGGCACAATACCCCCTAGACTCGACTCATCTGGGGGTCTCTTGTCAACCATCAACTTGTACATCTATCCCCTACCAACTCGCTCCCCACCCCCCGTATGCATAATAGACGAGAAGGGAATAGATAATTCGAGTCGGGAGTCCAGACAACAACCCAAAATTAAGAAATAAAATCCTTCAAAGAAAAACAGAAAAAAGAAAAAGAATAAACGAAGAAAAATGTTGGCGCCGACATACGGTCGTGAATGAACCTGCACTGTGTCCACCCGTTTGGCCGAGGCTGGCCCTATAGACTGTGTGCACATGTGTTGATGATCTTATGGTCCTGCTGCTGCTGCATCTTACTTTTACTTGTACTCGGCTCCTTCCTTTTGGCTTCTCTCTTTACCCTTGAGCCGGCGACCTGTGCTTTTGTGTGTGTATATGTACTGGGGAGTCGTTTGGGCATGTACAGTGCACAGGGGCCAGGGCCATTAGTCGTGTGTAGTAGTAGACTAGTAGTCGTAGTAGAACATGGTGTAAATATAAATAAATAGATAATGCACGCACGCGCCCGCCTCTGCCAGAAGAGAGACTGGCAAACACGCAGACTACCACTCATTAAATATTTCCACGCTGCTTGGGAGAGAAAAAGAGAAGGACGGAGGGGCTTCTGGCCCGTTGGTCGAGGGCATATTGCAGATGTTGTTTCGTGAAGAAGAACCCCCCGACGATGGAGTGTGTAAGAAACGGAGGAATGGGAACCAGCTACTGTATGCCCGAAAAACCCCAAAAAAGAAATCAAAAGAGAAATTGGGAAGAAGAAAAGAAAAGAAAAAATCAGGGTAGAGAGAGAGAGACGGGAAGTTTGGATTCCAATTTTAGCTCGAGCTCACGCCGGCAAAAAAAAGCTCAGCTCCCGACGTCGCCGATATGTAGGGGAAAGAAATGGAGGGGATGGGAGGAGGAAGAAGGGGGGAAAAAAATCCTCGTTCCGTCCGCGGCGTCTCGTCCGCTTGTTTCTTTCTCCCGAGGCCCTTCTTCTTCTTCTTCTTCTCACGAAAAGATCCTTTTTTTTTTTTTCGAAAACGGGCCTGGCACGCCAGCCAAAGCTGCAGCGAAAAACAATTCTCCTCTTCTTCTTTTTCTTCCCTCTTCTTGGCCTTACAAACTGCCGTGATTAAAAAAAGAATGAAACCATCGGGGTGTTTCTTCTTGAGAAACCAACAAGCTCGTTTTCTCCATCCACCTCCTCTTTTAACCTTGTTTTTTTTTTCCCTTTTCAATTTAGCTTATATTTAAATTTCTTTCCTTTTTTTTCTTTTTTTTTTTTCAAATAACGCGAGCCAAAGTCGCTTGTTTATTTTTAACCCCGTTCGTATCCCGGGCCGGCTGTTGCAGATCCTTTTTCCCAACCGTCTTCTTAGCTCTTTTCCCTTCATCCTCTTTTTCACTTTGCTTTGTTTTGTTTTTTAATACTCGGGAGAGAGTGAGAAGGGGTGTTGTGCGTGTTTAAACAAAGAAAATATGAATCATCAAGTTTCTTTGAAGTTTAGCTTTTTTAAAGGATAATTTGCGTTCGGGATGATTTGTCGTTGGAAAATAATTCAACAAAGTTGATTGAATGAGATCCTGATTGGGAAATTCGCAAGCAGCTGATTGGTTTGATGGCAGTAATCAAATTGGTCGTCATTCAACAATGGTCGAGAGACCTTGTTCCAGATATATACGCGATTCAGATTAGATGCGGATCTGTCGAGCGGATGAAATTGGCTTTTGTGTTCTCTAACTCGCGAAAATACTCCTGGTCGATCTCCCAGCTCCTAGGAGCCATTTGCATCCGGCGTGACGGACGCAAAACGTCTTGAACGTCACCAAGGGATTTGCATGGACCGGCGGAGACCACGTCTGTCCGTCTACGACAGCTGGCTGTTTTGGAAGTCCTTTTTTTTATTTTTTTTTGTTTTATTCCGTTTTTATTTTAAATCAACGGACGACGAGACCCCAATGACTGGGATCGCTTTTTTGGCTCTCTGTCGTCGATCCTTTGCGTTCACTTCGCCAACCCAGCGACGCCAAGCGCGCCGGTCGGCACGAGGTAGACCCGATGCCGCCCACAAAAGTCCCATTCCCTTTCATTAGTTTCCATTTCTTTTGACGGATGTTCGCCAACAAAAATAAATGACAACTGTGGGCATATTTCCTTCGTCATTTTTTTCCTCTTTATTTTTTTTTTTCCTTCCCCCTTTTCCACCGCCCATCGCTCCTGTTGCGACGCCCATCGGAGATAGCGGGTCGGGCCAACTGTCCCAAATTTGACTAATGAATCCTGAAATTGCTCAGTCTGTTTTTTTGTTTTTATTTTATTTTATCCTCCGGGAGGAAACGACTCAGATATTTACGTTTTGAAGGGTCATTATCTGCGTGATTTTCACCGTGCAAATTCTTGTTTGTTTTTCGTCATTTTCCAGTGCGATGCGCGTCCTGCTGTCCAAATTGCCACGGCCGTGGATTGTCGACGAGAAGAAAGACGACGGCTACACGGCCCTCCATTTGGCGGCGCTCAACAATCACGTCGAAGTCGCCGAGCTACTTGTCCGCGCCGGCCGGGCTCAACTTGATTTGCAGAATGTCAATTTGCAAACGGCCTTGCATCTGGCAGTCGAGCGACAGCACACTCAAATCGTGCGGGTATCTACTTTTTTTT
Organism: Daphnia pulex; assembly: GCF_021134715.1. NCBI lineage: Eukaryota > Metazoa > Arthropoda > Branchiopoda > Diplostraca > Daphniidae > Daphnia > Daphnia pulex. Next base: position 4,873,188 of record NC_060018.1, on the reverse strand, counting down.
CCCCCTTTTATCTTAAATGTCCTAGTCCAATTCTAAATCATCCTTTCATCTTCCTCCGCTTCAATTGAAATTACAAAAAAAAAGCTGCTGGTGAGGGAAAACTGCAGCCTCAACTTGGCCGACAAAGATGGTGACACTCCACTGCACGAGGCTCTACGTCACCACACGCTTTCCCAGTTGCGACAGCTCCAAGATTTGCAGGACGGCAGCGGGAAAACCTCGACGGCCACGTCCGGTCATAATTACTCGGTAAGCTTTTGTGGAGCTCGATGGCGGTCCCCCCTTTCATGTGCTGCAAATGCTGACATCCGATATTTCTTTTCTTTCGTTCTTTTTTCGACCCTTTTTTGCAGCTGCTGATGGGACTCGGAACACAAGGTGCCAACAAAAAGTCGTCGGCCTCGATTGCCTGTTTCCTCGCAGCCAACGGAGCCGACCTGACCATCAAAAACAAGAAAGGATTGACTCCTCTGGACCTCTGCCCGGATCCTAATCTATGCCGGGCGTTGACCAAATGCTACGGAGAGAAATCCACGTATAAATTACAGCATCCTAAATTTCTCCTTCGTTTTCTTTCTCTTTGCTGGCCCTCGTTTGTGTTTTTCTTTCAACTGGAATTGCATTCTTTAGGCGTGGCGAGTGCGGTGCTCACGGCGACACGTTATCACAAGAGATGGGCGCCGTGGCTTTGGCCGACATGGCCTGCGACCTCGGCGACACCGCCGACGAGTGCATGGTCTGCTCTGACTTGAAACGTGACACTTTATTCGGACCTTGCGGTCACGTCAATTGCTGCTCGGCCTGCGCTCCTCGCGTCAAGAAATGCCTCGTCTGCAAGGATCCCATAACGACCCGCACCAAGGTATACACATCTTCTATGATTTCCCCGTGATTTCTTTCTTTTAATTCAATTTTATTATTTTTGTTTTCGTTTTTTGTTTTGTTTTCTCGCCTCGGGGTCGGGTGGTCTGCAGATTGAAGAGTGCGTCGTGTGCTCGGACAAGAAGGCGTCCGTGCTGTTCCGTCCCTGCGGCCACATGTGCGCCTGTGATGGCTGCGCCGCTCTCATGAAGAAGTGCGTCCAATGTCGCTCGCAAATCGATCGCGTCATCCCCTACGTTGTCTGCTGCGGCTTGAACAACCAGGCCAGCCTCTCGCCCGGCTGTCGTAGCCCGATCAGCGCCGAAATTGGCCGTCCGGCAGGGATTTCACCCCAAGAGGGACCGATGATGAATAACGGATGTCGAGATAACAGCAACACGGACGTCCAGAAGCTCCAGCAGCAGCTCCAGGATATCAAAGAACAAGTAAGGACTAAGGAGGCTGAGCCTATTCTAATTTTTCACCAGTTCATTCTCCTCACGTTTTTCATGTTTTGTTACTTCCTTTCTTTCCTTCCTTCTTTCTTTCTTTCTTTTTACCCCCTACAGACGATGTGTCCGGTCTGCATGGACCGATTGCGCAACATGATCTTCCTCTGCGGTCACGGAACGTGCCAAATGTGCGGCGATCGCATGTCCGAGTGCCCGATCTGCCGGAAGGCAGTCGAAAAACGCATCCTGCTCTACTAGACTTAGGACGGTACACAATTATTAGAGACGAGAGAGTCGTTCTTATTGGCGACAGTACGTGATGGAATCATTTCTAAATGAATCATTAAAAAAGAAAAAGACTCAAAAACAAAATATGAACTAGCAACAACGAAAACGATATACAGTATGATTATTAAGACAAAATTAAATGAACACACTCAATATTAAGGGTAATCGAACAACACAAAGTTAAAATTGATTATCCCCTGTGTGTGGCTGTGCAGCGACACTTTTTTCCTCCTTTGCAACTGACTTGTTGAATTTGCTTTTTTTCTCTCTCTCCTTCGATTCATCTCGTTTATTCCTACTACTCTTCTCGCGTCTTCTCTTCACATTTTGACCCTATTATCTACAAACGTGTCAACTCTCACATTGATTTTTCGCTCTATTTAGTGATCTGCGCCGAATTGTCAAAGAGCCATTTTGTTTTAATGATGGTCAAGTTCATTTTGATTTTTTTTTAAATATCTTGTCTTGAAATTTCATGTACAAAATACCTGCAGCAAACCACTACGGCTTGGAATGTCAAATAAAACGAAAAAACAAAAAGCGACAGTACACTCAAGTATAGCTTGCAATGTTTTTTGACGTCAGCTTCGTCGGCCTCGGTAGATAAGAGATGATTAGACGGCCGAAATCACTAACGCGCTTTGCATTCTATAGACTCCCGTCTCCGCGTCCGTCCGACTGAGCAGTCCACTGCTACCGATAGACGGACTTGATAATACCGACGACTGATAATCTTTCGACCTGGTTTTTACGTAATTTAGACTATACTCTTGATCCTTGTTTGTCGCTATTCATTTTTACTACCGGCATCTGCTGAGCGCTGGTGCCTCCGACTAATGAAAAATGAAGTCGCTTTTCTTGGTCGTTCTTCTTGCCATCTCTTCGGTAAGCAAAATAGTCAAAATGATTGATGGACGGATTTTAAAACAGTTTTTTTTTTTCTTTTTTTCTTTCTCCAGTTTAACGGATTATCCGGACTGTCGTTGCATCACGCCGACAAAAGACAGGTCGACGAGTGTGCAGCTTTAAATCCGACACCGGAAGAATGTTCGGCCTACTGGGGAGGAGACAAGCCTCCTCTATTGGTCGTTTCCCTAGACGGTTTCCGGTTCGATTATTTACAGAGGACTGTCAACATTGCTGGTGTTGAGGAACCGGCGTCGCCCTTGATCAATCGTTTATCCCGCTGTGGAGTTTTCTCCCCGACCGGAATGATCCCCGTTTTCCCGTCTCTTACCTTTCCCAATCATTACTCGATCGTCACTGGTCTTTATCCTGAATCACACGGAATTGTCGGCAACTCGTTTTACGATCCTGACCTGAATGCTTCGTTTAGTTTGTCATCGTCGCAGCAGACCAATCCAGTTTGGTGGATTGGCGATCCGTTGTGGTATAACGTGAAAAAACAGGTACTGTCATTTCTGTGATTTTAGATTCTTTTGCCGATCATTCTCATTGACGTTCTTAATTGTTTTTACAGGGGAAAATCAGCGCGACTTGCTTTTGGCCAGGTTGATTTTTAAAGCTAATACTTCTTATGAATTTGTTGGCATAATAATCTTTCTTTTTGACAGGGTCTGATCAGACTGATCCGGTTAGAGAGCCGAACTACTGGCTTAAATATGGTATTAAAAAAAAATACTACTTCATTGTTTTTAAGTTTTTTTTTTTTTTTAATTCAATTTATCAAAATCTAATCATTTACCATCAGACGGTTCCGTACCATATTCGGAGAGGATGCAGCAAGTGTTTGATTGGCTTACATTACCCCTCGCTCAGCGACCCAATTTCATCACCGTCTATCTTGACGAACCGTGAGTTTTTCCAGTTAAAAGTATTTTTGTTATAAATTTGTTTACTGCAACTTTGTTTTGACGACTACAGAGACCATACTGGACATGGCGAAAGCCCGGATTCACCATTGGTAAATTATACATTTCAAACTTCATTTTTTACCTTAATTACCACTGCCCTCATTTGTTGTGTTTCAGGTCGCTGATCAAATAAAAAGCGTTGATCATGAGCTTCAGCTTTTATTTGACAAGTTGGAAGGAGCCGGAATTCTCGGCTGTATCGACTTGATCGTCCTCGCCGATCACGGCATGGCGCCTTCACCTCCTGGAGAGAAGTTTTTGATTATGGATGATTACGTGCCAAATATTTTAGATGACGCCAGGATCTACGACGGTGTCTTCCCCACCATTAGACCTAAATTGGACACAGAAGGTGAGCGGAATGTTTGATTCTTTTTTGTATTCCCCCAGTAGACATGATTTCCCATTTCTCAAGCGAGAAAAGGGGTCATTTTGTGAGCGATCACATGGACATTTGCAAGCCCTTGTGACAAAGAGTGGGGAGAAACTTTAGGGGGTTTTTTTATTATCAGGTTTAAGAAAAAGTACCTTTTTGATATAGGGCCAACTTTTCACGTGGTTTTTATGTTCCACCGAACGAAATCCCCCTCACAGGGCGAGGCTATTTGGATAGTATGAGATCAATGGAAAGGGAGGTGCACTGGGAATAAGATAAGGAGACCCCTTCAAACACTCTCGAAGATACCCACGAAAATTTATGCTGAGATTATCGCTACCGTATGGGAATAGGATGGGGGTGCGAAGATAGCACTTTGGTCGTTTATTAAGTTTTATTTTCAATAGACTCGGCTAAGTAGCAATAGGATTTTAGTCATTTCATCGAAAACATTTATGTCTCACATCTTCATCGTTCTAATTTAGAGGAACATGACCGGATAGCCGAAGGATTGCAATGTAAAGACGACAACATGCGCGTCTATAACAAATGGTACGCACATTTTTTCCCCCTTCTCCAACAATACCGCATAATAAATAATTCATTTCTTGGTCATACTCTCAGGGATTTGCCTCGGCGACATCACTATGCCAACACCAACCGTATTCCCAATATTCTTGTTGACATGACAGTCAGCTGGCGTGGTTTGTACCGATCTTTTAGTTTACCACCCCACGTTCGGCGTCGTTAAAGTAAATATAACTTTCTGCCTTAAATAGCTTACGGCAAGTCGGAGTGGATCCTGCCTGGAAATCATGGCTGGGATAACCTCAATTCCGAGATGAGCGCCATGTTTGTCGCTCAAGGACCTTCTTTCAAGAAGAAGACGGAAGTGCGCCCATTTCACAACATCGATTTATACAATCTAATGTGCGCAATGATGGGCGTCGATCCATCACCCAATAATGGCACCTGGGTTAGTCGGCCTGTCGTGTACCTCAAACAGAGTTCGATGGCAATTCTGATTGTTGCTTTTCGTTTTTTAACTTTCAGGGCGCTCTGCATCACATGTTGACATCACCGCCGACAGATCCTACGCCGGAGCCTACGACTCCAGTTTCTAATCTACCATTCCCCAAGGATGAGGCTACCTACAACACACACTTACAGCGACCAAAATGCAATTTGCTCACCGGATCCAATACTTTATCTACCGTTCGTTACAGTTTTTTTAAGAAATTATGTAATCGTTAAATCAATTTTAAAATTTGGTGTAGGATTCTTCGTTGAATATCACTGAAACCAGCTCCAGTGAAGCACTTAAACTACACACTCCTTGGGGAGCTCCTCAAACCGGATCAAATCAAAATATTAAGACAGTGATCAACAGTAATTACGTCACCGGTAAATTCAGTTTCCTTTAGATGAGATTTTGGTTTTTTGAAAATTTAGAAATTTGAGTATCATAATTTTTTTATGAATTGCGCGTTCCTTTGATTTGATTCAGCCTTTGATGTGGTTTCTGGTCTACCATCCTGGACTTCTTACACCCTGAGCCAGCCTCGATTTACCAATTTCCATCCCAAATGGCGTTTGGATGTCCGCCTGGAGCCAAATTATGCTTCCATTTGTGACAGATTTCCCAGCGGAGTCGATAGCACTTGGTCCGTAGTGCCGCTTTTCCCTTTCGGTCAGTTCTCTCCTCATTTTGTTTGCGTTCCCGCGAGACTAAATATGTTTTTCTTGCATTTTTTTTTTTAAGACGCCACCTTGAACTCTGCTGATTTAGCTTTGGACACGAATGCCATAGAAATTTCGAAGTCGTTTGAAACCTACTGGATCGATTTTCACACCTTGCTGAACTACTTTGTGAATAGCAATGGAGAGATAAACGTGATAACGGGGCCAGTTCGGGATTCCCCCAGTTCCGGCTTGTTTGTCATTGTTTCAGCTTGCCGCTCCCTTGGTGTATCTTTGGCTGATTGCTCGATTGATCAGTTGGATATCCAGTCATTCATCTTGCCGACCAACTTAAGGTACAGCCGTAGTTGCATCCAATCCAACAAGTTTCTCAGCACCAACCTGGCCACGCTACCCGATGTAGAACACCTAACTGGCCTCCGTCTCTTTCCATCTCTTTCCTTTGCTGACAAAGCAGAAATCCTGTCTCGCACTCCACTGGCTTCAACTCTACTTGTCAATCCTGATCCCAGTCCCTGAAATTATAAAATTTAATTTGTGTAGTTTTGTCCCCAATTTCCCATAATATTTTAATGATAAGTGCACCTGTTCTTTTTAGTACTTAATAAAATTGTATGCACTTCAATGTAGAATGTCACAGCACACGACTCGTTCCAAACACGTATTGCACTCGAAAAATAGATCACGAGAAATCACGAGACATAAAAAATGCAATGAACAAGTTACGAACACAAGAATCTTGTGTGAATAAGACGGCATTGAACAAGAGTTCACTGTCTTGTGGGATCAATAATCAATGTTGAGTCAAGCGTAGTTCTTGCAAGTAAGTTGAGCTTGTCCTCCATGGGTAAGTCAGGGAAGAACTGAAAATCGGTGACTCGTTCCACATCTTTGAGAGTGGCTACATTGTAGGCGATAAAATCTCGATCAGAAATGCAGGAACTCTGATATTTCCACTGACGGACAGGTAGAAGAAAAGCCTGCAGATCTCTGTGTTCTACGGGGCAAGTGGTGAGATTCCATTCGCCAGCGGTGCTATTCATCCTGCAGGCGGTTACCACAAAGAAAACGCACGGCGAATGTTGACGCGTTGGGCCACTGATTACGTGCAATGGACCGCGGGAGACTGAAGCTTCGGATAACATTTGTATCATTGTCGCAATAAAATGTGCGATTCCAGAAGGTACTTCAAGGAGATTAGTGTCTAGCCAGGCATCAATTTTCTGCATAGCAAATTCTGTAGGTAAAAAAAAATCCGGTTTGTTTGTTAAAAATCTTTTATGTTCCAATGAAAAAATATTAATAATAATAATGAAAATAATAGAGTTGACTCGTACGTACCTTTCGGAAACAAGTGTATGTAATCAACATCTTTTGTTTGTACGATGCTACTGAGACGTTGACAACTTCCAGTGTGGTTTGTCTCAAGACGCGGATCTTCAATCCATTTGCCAATGTTGGTATTGTTTGTCATATTGCCCGAGACGGTATAAGATGTCCATAAGGGGATTCCGGATTCCGTGTCAAATCCTATAATGGTTTGTCAGAACATAGGTCAAATTTGTTTTAAGCGGTGTTACAAGATATGATCTAACCTGTTAAGTAATCTTCGTTAATCAGTAAAACGTTGGAATCGTTGGGAATAGTAGAGGGTTTACTGGAAGCTACAATGGGAATTCCTAGAGGAGCGTGGACAACGAGCAGTTCATTTTCCCTATCCTCTGTCATTTTCATTTCAATTTCCTGTTTTTAATTATTTTGATTTAAGTTAATTAAATTTGATGTTTTTCAATTCAGATTTTTTGTAGCGCTAATATCTTATCTTACTATTTCAGGTGTTGTTTTCCAGTTTCCTTCACCATTCACCAAAGCACAGCCGGTCCGTTTCTTCGTCCCTTCCTTAGTTTCAGAAATTGTGCGAAGAATTGGTGGCATATCTAAAAGTTCTTCGTTTGCATCGACATTCAAATTCGGTGGATCCATCAGGAGGTGATGAAGTGCTCCCCAAGTTCCGTTATTTTCAGACGGAGTGACATTCACCAAGTGGCACATGAGATTGTACAGTTGAACGTTTTCGAAAGGACGGACGACTTCTCTATTCTTGAAAGCTGGGCCGTGGGCCACGAAAATTGCCTGCATGTCCAGATAGAGGTTGTCCCAGCCGTGAGCTCCGCTGCTACCCCACGCTTCTTCCTTTATTACAGCTCTCCAACTGATGTCCATGTCAACCATGAGGTTAGGAATACGCCGCGTCCGAACGGAATGCATCCGATACGGCAGTTCCCACTTGTTAAAAACTCGCATGTGGGGATCTTTGCACGACAATGCACCACCAATCCGCTCTTCCTCTTCTGTAAAGGAGCAAAAGGTCTCATATTCAAGAATTTTATATGTTCTTCGTTGGACCTAACTTACCCTTTGTATCTTTTAAAGGGCGGATCGACGTGACGGGACCCAAGAAGGTCAAAGTTGAGTTCGCCAAATCGGGAACGTACTTCACTAGATCGACTAGCTTCTGACCTTGAGGTGAGTCAGCCATTCCATGATCAGATACTATGATTATATTCACACAGTTGGATATGTTTCGTTCAGTCAGTCCATCGATTAGCTTTCGAATTTGACGGTCAACAATGGTTACTTTCTCGGTTGCCTATGCGAAAACGAAATTTTAATTTTCGGCCATCATATTTGAATGCACAAGAGATTGTTTTGAATTATTTTTAAATTTACGTTGGCGGTATTTGGCCCGACTTTATGGCCGATCGAGTCAGGTTCCTCGAAGTAGAGGGTAGTGAACGCAGGTCGTTTGTCGATGGGCAGATCCATCCACCTCAAAACTTGATTAACACGCTCTCCAAAGCTCGTTGATTTTTTGTATTTGAAAAAGTAATTGGGCGAACGTTGTTCTTCTTCAGGGAATGTGACGTCAGAGCCCGGCCAAAAATAAGTGGCTGATATTTTCCCCTGAAAAAGATATTAACGTTGGTTACTTGATTGCCGTTTAATCTGTTTTAATTGATAGCGAACCTGTTTTCTCACTGTCGTCCAAAGTGGTTCTCCGTTTTGCCACCACTTTGGGTCGGTTGCACCCGTATAAATGCTAAAGTTATCCTTGAGATCTGGGTCGTGAAATTGATTACCAATTATTCCGTGTGATTCTGGGTACAAACCAGTTATGATGGAATAATGATTTGGGAAGGTAATGGTTGGGTATGAAGGCATCATGTAAGGCGAATAAATTCCACGTTGAGCCAGGCACTTGATTGTCGCTGCTGCCCATTCACCGCTATATTCACCGTATTCCAGCGCCCGTCTTGATAAATACTCTGGACGGAATCCATCTAAAGAAATTAAGATAACCGGCGGTTCTTTTCCTGCCCAGAACGAAGGGCATTCTTCTCGATTCGATTCTTTTAAAAAGGAACATGTTTCCTGGGAATTGTGGGCCTCTTGTTGGCCCTTAGTTTGTTCCGAATCGGGTGAAGGTATTGAAGCTCCGGTTGCTCCCATACTCCGCATTACCTATTATATTTTTCTTGGATTAGTAGGATTTCGTAGAAACATTAGCTTACAACTGATTACTTGAAACTTCAAAATATAGTTTTAAAAAAAGAGGTCGTTTATGTAAAGTTGTTTACTGCTTGGACTTGAAATTTCTAGATAACCCTTTAGATTGGATCGTGCTGGTTTATTAAAATTATTTTAAAACAATAATTACTTTTAACTAGTCTGTATGTCTGTAGACTTCATATGCGCCGTTTTAGTGCGTTGTAATCGCCAAATAAATTGAAAGTCCAAAAGGCGTGGCCCCAGGATTGTTTGGATTTCAATTCCGAATGATAAAAATTTAGCTAGCGTAAACATATATTTTTTTAAAGAATAAGTATGTAGCAATTAGTAGTCAGTGACTACTAATTGCTAAATAAAGTACAAGTGATTTTTTTTTAAATAGCTGCCACACATTTTTCTTTCAATATTTCGCTTTTCCATGATCCAAGTCTTTAAAAAAATAGAGTAGTTAACTAGTGTAGAAACTGTGGATCTTAGTGTCAACTTAAATAAAAAATTAAACTTACCAAAATAATAAATAAAAATGCTATGTAAAGCGTAGCGGAAGAAACACCAGGCATCTTGCCGTTTTCTTAATAAAACCTAGAAGCAAAGTTAGCGCTGCCGCTTTCTTCAGCAACAGCTAAACAGATACTGACGAGGGCGATGGAAGTGGTTGGTTCTATAGTATCTTTATTCCTAGCCCCTTGCGAAAGAAAAACTTCTCAGATAGTAGCGTCACGTGGGTTTATTATAGAATCTCAAAAACCCAGATAAAGCGCCAGCTATTTTCATTTGAGTGGATTTAGAGAGTTGAAAATAGAAAGTAAGAGTCCAATTTATTTAAATTTGGAACGTGAAAGGCCTTGTATTGAAAATGCGCAACATGCACGATTTTTTAATAGCACGTTTCACTTGCTTCTCTGGCTTTTGTTGATTGTTAGTCTTATTTTGCATTTAAATGAAAACGTCCTTGTAGCATGCAACCGACTAGAATCGAACATAATCCTTTATTTTCGGTCAAATTAAGGTAGAAAAATACAAATTCTATTCAATCTGGAATTTTAGAGCTATTACGGTAGTTGATTTGATCGTCTTTTACGTTAGTAACATTTCTGAGTGATACGTGTCACCCTTGTCACCCGTAGTATGTTTATTTATTTCCGACACAACTAAATTCCATCATTCCATTACTGAAATGCCAATGATGGTTGATTGTTATTTGACTAATTGAACTTTTCCTTTTTATTATATTTTTCCCTTTGAAAAGATTTTAAACAATTACCGCAAAGCAGTTTAGAATTTCTTCTACTGCAACTACAATTTGCTGGATTCGTTATGTGGTGTCACAACCGCTAATCTTTCCACCCATACACCCATATGATCTTCAGGATTGGTAACTGAATTGGATTGGATAGCAACTCTAGTAGACAGCAATTCTAGCTTAAAAACCTAAGTTGATAGAACATTTGTGTTGACAGTGACAGATGGAAGATCGACTAGTGACTGCAGTGAAGATTTAGGTTTTTAAATAAATATTTGATGTCTCTCCAGCCAAGGTCGAAATATAGTGTTGCTATTGGTTGCTATCGGGAATTCTAGTTGAAGGAACAGAATGCTCCGGCAAGGAAGTTGCCACTTGGTATTGTGGAGGAATCTGTTGGCTGGGCTGTCAGTGTCAGTAGGTGACTAAAGTAAAATTATGTCCTCCAGCCCCAGGTGGTGCGATTGTCTTCGTGAGGGACGAAATTCCGAAATTTCCATTGCTTTCCAAATCTAGCTTCCAAGCAAAGGAAGTATACAAGAAGGTGTGCTGAAGTGACGTGATTTTTTAATGATAGGCAATCTATAACCTTGTCAGGTCGGTCTCGGATCTGGAAATTTTCCTTTTTCAAGATTCTAACGCAATATGTTATAATCACTTAAAAAATTAGCCGTTGAGCTAAACATTTTTAAATTTCGTATCCACAGTTCACAGTCGGACTTTGCCGTTTTAGCTGATGTGGCTCTTTGCAATTCAGAGATGCCAGATGTCAACGTTTTTAATTGCAGAACTGAAAATGGCAATGCTATGCTTTGCGCGTTACCTGTGTATTAGGCCTTTATGGCCTTTATTAGCTAATGCAAATGTGTTTATGCGTTTGTTCCATTTTGGTACATGTTTCTTTTCTAAAGAATTGCAATTGCCTAGCCTAGTCCATCTTCATTCTCTAATTCATTCTCTTATTCATTCTCTAATTTGCCCATTTGCCTTTGAGGCAATGGATGGACACGTATTGCAGCTGTTGCGTCTTGACGGTGTTTTTCTTTTTTACATTTTAAAAGTGATGATGTATTCCCACGCCATTCGACCAAGCTTAATCGGAAGTGAACTATTCTTAGGCATTTTTAGTTAATCGTGAGAGTTTTGACTTTTCGAAAGATCCATTTCTTAATCTACTTCAATTTATTTTGTGAAAGCATGCCGAAGATTTTTTTTGCCTTTCTCCACGTGATCGCTGCCGTGTCATGAAGATGCTTCTTTGAGAGGGTCTCTATTGCAAGACAAAAATGTGATGAGAACAGGTAATCAGGTAATCTGAGTTGTATTATGTACTTTTACGATAAATCCAGTAGATTAGTATATTGCTTACATTTAAGTCTATGTAAAATGTGTGTTAAAAAGAGTCGTACACTAGTACGTTACTTTAGAATGTTTAAATTTAGGTATATTTTCAACATGTTCAAACTGACGCAATGTTTATTAATTATTTTTTAATTACCATTGTAGAGTTCAACCTGCAGACGGACCTGCCAGTTTGCATGTCCTTCACGCTTGAAGGTCGCGGGGAACATTACGTAAAACTGTCAATGCGGTGGTGTAGAGGTTGGGTGAGAATTGGACGTGTTGAATCATTATCAAGCAGGTACAATAGCCGCAAGGCTCAGCCTTTTGATATTCATTTTGATATTGGTTTTTGTAGACCCATCCCCCGCAACGTCTACCTGTAGAAAGAATGGCCAGTTTGCATTTTCTTGACGCTCGAAGGTCACGGAGATCATTTCGTAAAACGTGTCATGCGACGGCAGAGAGGTTGGGTGAGGACGACACGTGTTGCACCATTATCAAGCAGGTACAATATCCGCAAGGCTTAAGATGTGGATCAGTATGAGAAAAAAATCGTATAAAAGGAGAGAGAAAAGGCGACAGAAATTAGTCGAGTGAGCATCTCTGACCCGGCAACAACCGTAGCGCACTGTCTATCACCAAGTGCCTCCTTCATCTCATCGTACAACCAATTCGCAATCATGGGTAAATATTCAATGTTTTTTATGGAGTTTCGTATTGTTACTACTTTTTACTATTAGTTTATATGCTAGTTAATATTGAATATAGACATATCAATAACGTGATAAGGCAATCAATAATGAAATACCTAGGCGCATTAAGCAGCGATGCCTTCAAGTTAGTGACATCGTGTCTTGTCACCATTTGTGAAAACCACGTGTTTTTTGTTTCATCTTCCTTTATTCTTAAAGTTATCTTCCTTTCTAGTCTTAAAATTAATTGTAGTATTCTGTTAGTTAAATATGTACGACCATAAATTCTAAATGGATCTTTCGGGGAAATGTTTCGTTAATTAAAATAATTGAACAGCATCATTTCCTATGAATTTGGTTGAAGGCCATACGTAAAACTGTCATGCGATGGTGTAGAGGTTGGGTTAGAATTTCACGTGATGCGGCATTATCAAGCAGGTACAATAGCCGCAAGGCTTGAGAGATGAATCGGGGTGAGGAAAAGTCGTATATAAGGAGAGAGGAAAGGCGTTTGAAATTAGTTGAGTGAGCATCTCCGACACGGCAACAACTGCTGTGCACTTTTTTTCACCAACTGGATTCTTCATTGCGTAATTAGTTCGTAATCATGAGTAAATATTCTTTATCTTGTATTTTTGTATCAATTTCTCATTTCTTGACATGCCAGTTTTTAAATACTAATGTCGAAATTGTTTATTGTCTAGTTGTATATAAGGAGAGAAAAGGCGAAAGAATCAGTTGGGTGATCATCTCCGACACGACAACAACTGATATGCACTCCGGTATTTGTCATCTGCATTCTTCGTCGTATCACCAGTTTGCACTCATGGGTAAAATTTCTGTTTTCTACATGGAGTTGTGAATCAACTTACACTTTTTCTGTTATTATTATAAGCCAGTTGTTGGATATTTATGTTCAAATTATTTATTGTCTAGTAAATTATGGCGTCGTGCTGCTGTTGATTGTTGTCCTGAAGAACTTCACCACCGAGGCTCCATAAAATTTTACTACAATTTATGCTGCCCCGAGCTGTATCACCAATGTACTACGCCGGAGTACTACACCATGGCTTCCAAGTACTACACCACCAAGGCACCGAAGTTATACACGCCCCAACCTGCTAAACCGTGACTCCCAAGTATTACTCTGCTTCAGTTACTACACCAGTACACCGAGGCTCCAACTCACTATACCACCAAAGCTGCTGAATACTATACAGAAGCCACCAAGTACTACACCTCCAAGGCTACAGAATGTTACACCACACCTTATGCTGCCTCGAGCTACTACACCACAGCCCCGAAGTATTATTCTGCCCCGAGCCCGAGTACTTCACCGAGGTCCTGGAGTACTACACTACAACCTACGTTGCCCCAGCTCACTACACCGTGGCTCCCAAGTACTACATCAACGAATCACCTGAGCACGACTACGTGTGCTGCCTCAACCTACTACACCGAGACTCCCAAGTATTACTCTGCTTCAGGTACTACACCCAGGCTCCAACTCCAAGTACTACAGCGAGAAGGTCGGAATATTACACAACCGCGTATGCTGCTCCAGTTTACTACACCTGTTCTAACACACGTACTAACCCAAGTATTCTCCAAGCTTCTACCAGTGCTCCTGACTATAACACTAAAGAAAACCCAAATTATTTATTGTCTAGTCGATTACGAAGAGAAAGGCGAAAAAATAAGTCGAATGATTATCTCCAACATGGCAACAACAAATGCAGTGCACTATTTGTCACCAACGGCAATCTTCTTACCACCAGTTCTCAATCATGGGTAAATATATTGTTTTTTTTTTATATATAGAATTGTGAATTAACCCAACTTTTTATGCTCAGATTATTTAATGTCTACTAAATTATGGCGTCATGCTGCTGTTGGATGTTGGATCATCGATGGCTGGGTCAACAACTGGTGTACATATGTCTCCTGGGTATGGCGGATATTAAAGCACAACATATCCGTCTTGTTACTCAATATCAACCAACGCATCTCCAGCTTACCTATTCATCACCAATTTTTGCAATCATGGGTAAATTTTCTATTTTCTCCATGGAATTATGAATCAACTCTCCCTTTTTCAATTATATGCCAATTATTGCATATTATTGTACATACTATTTATTAATGTTTTTATAATTATTTATTATAAACTATAGAGTCGTTCTGTTCTTGATTGTTGTCTTCAAATACTACACCTACAAGGCAACCACCGAATGTTACACCACACCTTACGCTGCCTCGAACTACTACACCACAGCCACGAAGTATTATTCTGCCCCGAACCCGAGTACTTCACCGAGGTCCTGGAGGTCCTACACTACAACCTACGTTGCCCCAGCTCACCAAACCGGAGCTCCTATCTATTACACCCCCAAAGCAACTGAGTACTACACAACTGCGTGTGCTGCCCCAACCTACTATATCGAGACCGATCGAAACTCAAGTACTACTCTGCTTCAGTTACTACACCGAGGCTCCAACTTACTAAAATTAGAAAAAAAGGAAGAATTGTGTCCCCATCCCCAGCAACGTCAACCTGCAAAAGACAAAATTTTCACTCGAAGGTCACGGAGATCATTACGTAGAACGTGTCATGCAGTGGTGTAGATATTAGGTGAGAAAGGGGTGTGTTTCATTATAATTAAGCAGTTGCAACACCCGCAAGGCTTTAGAGGTGAGGGTGAGAAAAAAATCGTATAAAAGGAGAGAGAAAAGGTCATACACATCAGTTGAGTGAGCATCACCGACACGGCAACAACTGCAGTGCACTACCTCCACCAACTGCCTTCTTCATCGCGTTACCAGTTCTCAACCATGGGTAAATATTCCGTTTCTCTACATGGAGTTTTGTAATATTTAGTCTACTATTGATTTTTGGTTAATTAACGTTTAAATATATTGTCTAGTTAATCATGGCGTCGTGCTGCTGCTGCTGTCGGGTGTTGTATTGTTGATGGCTGGGTTGACCATGTACTGATGTTTCCTGGGTATGGTGAATACCGAGTAACAGCAGCGAAAGAACAGACCACCACGTCGTCGCCATGCGCCACACTAACGTCAACATACGCATCACTACCTACTACACTGAGGCTCCTAAGTACTACACCACCAAGGCTCCAAGGTACAACACGAAAACTTACGCTGCCCCCTAGCTACTACACCGAAGTATTACTCTACCCCGAGTTACATCACGTAAGCGCCTGGGTACTACACTGAGTCTTCCAAGTTCTACACCACCAAAGCACTAAGGTACAACCTTAACGTTACACTAAAATCTACACTTTTACAGCTTACCATACTGATGCTTCAAATTACTATTCTGTCACAGCTACTATACCGAGGCTCCAACTTATTACACCACCAAAGCAGTTGAATACTACACCGAAGCGTCCAAGTACTACACTGCAACCTACTGCAGCGCACTATTTGTCACCAACTGCCTTCTTCATCGTTTTAAATCGGTTCCTAATCATGGGTAAATATAATTTTCATTTCGAGTTGTGCATAAAATCTCTTATTTCTGATTGTTGATGTGATCAGTTAATTTTTAAAATGTTTATTGTTTAATTGAAAAGATGGCGGTTTTACTGATGGTTGGTTTGTTGTATCGTTTAAGGCTGGGTCGACCACTGGTGTAGCAATGTCTCCTGGATATGGCGGATACCAAACCACAACGCCACCGCCTTACTACACAACAACAACATACGCAACAACTGGTTACTACTCCACTAATGCTTCAGAATATTACACCGAAACTTATGGTGCCCCGAGATACTACACCGAGCTTCCAAGTATTCTCTCCACCGAGCTACATCACCCAAAGAGCCGGAATACTACAAAACTACGTATGCTGCCCCTGCCTACTACACCAAGGTCCCTAATTACAACAACACCAAACCACCCAAATACTTCACTACAACTTACGCTCCCCCGAGCTACTACACCGGCTCCCCGAAGTATTACTCTGCGTAAAAGGAGTAGTTTAAAAAAAGTCGTAAAAGGAGAGAAAGTGCGATAGGAATCATTCGAATGAGGATCTCCGACACGGTAACAACTGCGGCGGACTAATTGTCACCAACTGGATTGTTCATCGTTTAACCAATTCGCAGTTATGGGTAAATATTATGTTTATTACATACAGTTTTATCAATCCTTCTTTATTCTATTTGTGAATATGCTAGTTATTGACTATTAATGTATAAATTTTTATTTTTAGTCAACTATAGCGTCAAACTATTACTCTGCCCTAAGTTGTATCACCAAAGCGCCCAAGTACTACACTGATGCTCCCAAATACTACACCACCAAAGCAACAAAGTATTTTATTACATTACAACCTACGCTGCTAAAACTTACTATACTGATGCTCCCAATTACTATTTTGCGTCCAGGTACTGCACCGAGGTTTCAACTTATAACACCACTAAAGCTGTCGAATACTTCACCGAAGCGTCCATGTGCTACCTGCATGCAACGTACGCTGCCCCAGCTTACTACTACTACCACCACTTGTCACCAACTGTCTTCTTCGTCGTATTGGATCGGACTTTTATCATTGGTAATTATTTCATGTTTATTTTTAGTCGTGATTCAATTATCTCTCGTTTATCGTTCGTGAATTGTTTACTGTATAATTTATTGCATCGTCGTGTCTTATATTTGCTATGTTATATATTTTGCTATCTCCTACTTTCTTTTGCAAATGTTTAAAAATCTTTCTTTTGTTTAAATTGTTATTATGCCAGTTGTTGAATATTAACGTATATATTTTTAATTTTTAGGAATTGCACCGAGGCTTCAACTTATTACATCATGGTCGAATACTGCAATTATGTGCACACACATTTTCAACACTTAAGTGCCACACTGCAACATACGCTGCCCCAGCTTACTACTACTACTGTCACCAACTGTATTCTTCTTCGTACGAAATCAGTACGTAAACATGAGTAAATATGAATAGATTTATTATTTCAAATCGTGACTCAATTCTATTTCATTTCTCATTGTCTATCGTAATTTAGTATGACAAAACACTCTCTTTTTTCATGTTTCTATTTATTATTGTTTTTTTTTAATTCCTTACATTTTATCTTTTCTGTTTTCATTCTTATCTTTTCTGTTTTCATTTTTTTCATTCTATCATCTTTTTTCATTCTATCATCTTTTTTCATTCTATCATCTTTTTTCATTCTATCATCTTTTTTCATTCTATCATCTTTTTTCATTCTATCATCTTTTTTCATTCTATCATCTTTTTTCATTCTATCATCTTTTTTCATTCTATCATCTTTTTTCATTCTATCATCTTTTTTCATTCTATCATCTTTTTTCATTCTATCATCTTTTTTCTTTCTATCATCTTTTTTCTTTCTATCATCTTTTTTCTTTCTATCATCTTTTTTCTTTCTATCATCTTTTTTCTTTCTATCATCTTTTTTCTTTCTATCATCTTTTTTCATTCTATCATCTTTTTTCATTCTATCATCTTTTTTCATTCTATCATCTTTTTTCATTCTATCATCTTTTTTCATTCTATCATCTTTTTTCATTCTATCATCTTTTTTCTTTCTATCATCTTTTTTCTTTCTATCATCTTTTTTCTTTCTATCATCTTTTTTCTTTCTATCATCTTTTTTCTTTCTATCATCTTTTTTCTTTCTATCATCTTTTTTCTTTCTATCATCTTTTTTCTTTCTATCATCTTTTTTCTTTCTATCATCTTTTTTCTTTCTATCATCTTTTTTCTTTCTATCATCTTTTTTCTTTCTATCATCTTTTTTCTTTCTATCATCTTTTTTCTTTCTATCATCTTTTTTCTTTCTATCATCTTTTTTCTTTCTATCATCTTTTTTCTTTCTATCATCTTTTTTCTTTCTATCATCTTTTTTCTTTCTATCATCTTTTTTCTTTCTATCATCTTTTTTCTTTCTATCATCTTTTTTCTTTCTATCATCTTTTTTCTTTCTATCATCTTTTTTCTTTCTATCATCTTTTTTCTTTCTATCATCTTTTTTCTTTCTATCATCTTTTTTCTTTCTATCATCTTTTTTCTTTCTATCATCTTTTTTCTTTCTATCATCTTTTTTCTTTCTATCATCTTTTTTCTTTCTATCATCTTTTTTCTTTCTATCATCTTTTTTCTTTCTATCATCTTTTTTCTTTCTATCATCTTTTTTCTTTCTATCATCTTTTTTCTTTCTATCATCTTTTTTCTTTCTATCATCTTTTTTCTTTCTATCATCTTTTTTCTTTCTATCATCTTTTTTCTTTCTATCATCTTTTTTCTTTCTATCAATCATCTTTTTTCTTTCTATCAATCATCTTTTTTCTTTCTATCAATCATCTTTTTTCTTTCTATCAATCATCTTTTTTCTTTCTATCAATCATCTTTTTTCTTTCTATCAATCATCTTTTTTCTTTCTATCATCTTTTTTCTTTCTATCATCTTTTTTCTTTCTAACCAATAAATTCAATTCAGATAACATTTCAAAATGTAGTGTAATATTTTTACCATAAATAATGTAGTATTTGGACGTTGAGGAAGTATTTGTAACCTGGCGAATTTTTACTGGACCAGTAAAACTTGCAGTGTTATATTCTGGAGGTTGGTTGGCGTAGAATTTGAACAATCAGAATAGCAGTATTCTATAAAAAAAAAAAATAAAAAAAAATAAATGAATATGAAATGAACAGCACAACATAAAATTTTATAATAAATAATTTGAACATTAAAATGCAATAATGAGGATACAATTAAAAAGGAAAAGTTAATTCATAATTCCATGGAGAAAACAGAATATTTACCTATGATTGCAAACTGGTGATGAATAAGTAAGCTGGAGATGTGTTGGCTGATACTGATTAACAAGATGGATGTGTTGTGCTTTAATATTCGCCATATCCCCAGTTATCGGTCCACTAATTGTTGACCCAACCATCAACGTTGTAACATCCAAAAGCAACATTTCACCATAATTTACTAGAAAAAAAAAACTGTCCATAATATGCAATATCATTTGACATTTTAACATAATTTTAGGTAAAACAAAATATTTACCCAATGAATGCGAACTGATGCTACGAAGAAGATTGCAGTAGTTTAAGTGTAGTAGTTAGATGTAGCGTAGGTTCTGGTGTAGTAAACTGGAGTCTCGATGTAGTATTGTAGTTCAATTTAGTAGGAAGGAGCAGCTGTGTTATTTGGCTACGAAGTACACCACCACCTCCGTTGTGATTGTGTAACTCGGGGAAGAGTAATACTAAACACTTCGTCGTAATGCTCAACTTCTCAGGTAGTGAAATAAGTAGGAACCTCGGTGTAGTAACTGATGCAGAGTAATACTTTGGAGTCTCGGTGTAGTAGGTTGAGGCAAGACAGCATACGTAGTCGTGTAGTACTCAGGTGGTTCATTGGTGTAGTACTTGGGAATCACGGTTTAGTGAGCTGGAGTAACGTAGGTGGTAGTGTAGTACTCCAGAGCCTTGTTGAAGGTACTCAGGCTCGGTGCAGAATAATACTTTAGGGCGGTGAAGTAGCTCGAGGCAGAATAAGATATGGTGAACTATTCTGTAGCCTTGGATGTGTAGTATTTAGGCACTTCGGTATAGTATTCAGCTGCTTTGGTGGCACAGTAAGTTGGAGCCTCGGTGTAATAACTGATGAAGAAGAGTATTACTTTGAAGTCCCGTTTTACCAGGTTAGGGCAGCTGACGTAGATGTGTATAACTTCAGTGCCTTGGTGGTGTAGCACTTGAGGACAACAATCAATAGCAGCAAAACACCATTGTATACTAGAAAATAAAAAATGTGAACATAAATATTCTATAACTTGCACATAATAAAAAAAGAAGAGTTAATTCACAACTCCATGTAGAAAACAGATAATTTACCCGTGATTGCACACTTGTGATACGATGAATAAAGAAGTTGATGACAAATAGTGCACAGCAGTTGTTGTTGCCGCGTTGGAGATAATCACTCACTGATCATTTCACCTTTTCTCTCCTGCGATTCAGCTTGTACTCTGGAACATTGGTGGTGGAGTACTTTGGAGCCTTGGTGTAGTAAACTAAGCAGCGTTGGTGATATTGAGTTACAGGACGGAAATTGTGCTTTAATGTACACCATACTCAGGAGACATCGATACACCAGTTGTCGACCCAGCCATAAACGATGCAAAACCCACCGCACAACACCATAGTTAGCTATACGATAAACAATGTGAATTGTTATCTACAATTCTAACTATTCATATTAACAGTTTGAAACGAATGCATTAATTCACGATTCGAATTAAAAATTAATATTTACCCACAATTGTTTCATACGATTATGGCAGTTGTTGACAAATACTGCTCTGCAGTAGGTTGAAGTGTAGTACTTGGACCCCTCGGTACTCAACCGCTTTGTTGGTTTAATAAGCAGCAGCCTCGGTGTAATACCTATGATCAGAATAATATTTCGAAGCATCAGTATAGTAAGATAGAACAGCGTAGGTTGTAGTATAATACTTAGCTTTGGTGGTGTAGTATTTCGTCAGTGTAGTATTCAGACGTTTTGTTGATGTAACTCGGGGTAGAGTGATACTTCCGTGCATTATCTCGGAGCAGCGTAGATATTCGTGAAGTACTCTAGGAACCTTGGATGTGCAGTATTTACGAACATCAGTGTACTAAGTAGGTGCTGCGAATGTAGACGTTGTTAAGTACTAAGGCAGCAACGTGGTGTACTTGGCTGCTAGCTACTAACTATAGCTTCTAGTACTTGAAAACCACCATAACCAGAAGACATCGGTACACCCATGGTCGACCCAGCCATCACAATACAACACTCAGCAACACCACCGCAGCACAACACCATAGTAATCTAAACAATTAACAGTTCGAAAAGAGACTTTGAATTAAAACTCATCAATTTCTCAATTCACGACTCGATACATAAATGAATATTTACCCATGAATGCGAATTGGTTTTCCTTCGATGGTGTAGTACTTCGGAATTTCAGTGTAGCGGTTGGGGGCAGCGTAACACTCGAGGGCGATGGTGGTGTAGTAAACAGAAACCTCTGTCGTAGCTCAGAGCAGAGTTATGCTTAGGTTTCTCGGTGTAGTAAACTGGGGTAGCATACGTCCTTGTGTAACATTCAGCCTTTTCGGTGTAGTAGTTGGAGTCCCGTTGTAGCAACAGGTCGTTACGTATGTTGTGTAGTAAGACAGCAACATTCAAGGCACAACATTCAAAAGCAGCACGAAACCAGTTAACTAGACAATAAAAATTGAAAATATCAACATCAATATTTAATTACAAGTGACACACCAACAAATAGGAAAAATTTGAATTGTCACAAAACACTAGTTTAAAAATTTTTATTTACCTATCATTGAGAATTGGAAGAGTGCAGATGTTGCCAAGTCGGAGATGCTCACTCGACTGATCTCTATCACCTCTTCTCTCCTTTTATACGATTTTTTCTTACCCTAACTCAACTCTTAAGACTTGCGGCTTTTCTACCTCCTTGATAATTATGAAACACGCGCCGTTCTTACCCAACCCCTACACCACTACATGACACGTTTTACGTAATGATTTCCGTGACCTCCGAATGTGAAAGCCTTTTTGCACTTTGGAATATGTCTACAACAAGTCAACAACCAATATCAAAATTAACACCAAATGGTTTTGTCTTAAATCTCACTTTATAAACAGCAATTGAAATTGGAAAAATGAGAATGATTAAAAAAATGACTTAACATGTAAAAACTCAATAGTCCTTACACAAAGTCATGTGCTAGTGAAGTAACAACGCTTCATGGTTTATACTATTCAAGAGAATTATTGGAAAAGATTTGGCAGCCCATAACCCACACACATTCCAATACAAAACCACACATGTTTAAATGCCTTGTTGTGTAGAACTTCCCTTAAAATAAGTCGAAAGCACTTTTTTTCCTAAGCCAAAATGTTTTCCCTGCCCTTTCTACTTCAAACCTCACATAAAATTATTCAAATATTTCAGACATTAAGTGTGTAGAGACACGAGAGAATTAAAGCAACACCGTTGGGCCCATATTTGTTTCCATTTCTGGCTTCACCCCATGCCAACTAAAACAAAATGCTGGAGGTCTGATACCAATAGAGAATAAAAAGAAACACACACTTACTGCTTGCAGCAACTGAAGGATATCTGTAATTCAGGGCGTTCGTTACAGTAGATCGGGGCATCATAAGTTGTGGTGTAATTCCTTGGCGCCTTGATGTAATAACCGGCTGAAGCGTATGTTGCTGTTGTGTAGTAGGACGTCGGTAAGTCGCGGTTTGGTATCCGGTTTCGATACCCAAAAGACATTGGTACACTAGTGGTGGACCCAGCCATCAACGATACAACATCCGACAGCAGCACGACATTAAAGTTGACTAAACCATTAAAAATATCAATCTTCAATAACCGACATATTAACAAATAGAACAAAGGATTGATAAACACTCGACATAATATTACCCATAACTGCGAACTGGTTAAACGATGAACAATCCAGTTGGTGATGGGGTTGGTGAAGGAAACGTCGGTACACCAGTGGTCGACCCAGCCATCAACGATACAAAATCCAACAGCAGCACGACGCCATAGTTAAATAGACAAATTAAAATTTAAACATTAATATTTAATAGCAACTGGAAACTGGCAAAATAACACATAGTCAATAGCAGACTTAATAATACAAAACTCTAGGTAGAGAACCAGAATGTTTACCAATTGTTGCGAGCTGGTAATGCGATGAAGAAGCCAGTTGATACAGGTGGTTCACATTGGGTAATGATTTGGGGCTACGAAATACTCCGCCGCCGCGCGTTGTGGTTGTGTAGCTCGGGACAGAGTAGTATTTAGGCGTTTCGGCGTAGTATTCACCCGTTTTGGCCGTGAAGTAAGTAGGAACCTCGGTGTAGTAACTGAAGCAGAGTAATACTTGGGAGTCTCGGTGTAGTAGGTTGAGGCAGCACACGTAGTCGTGCTCAGGTGATTCGTTGTTGTAGTACTTGGGAGCCACGGTGTAGTGAGCTGGGGCAACGTAGGTTGTAGTGTAGTCATCCAGAACCTCGGTGAAGTACTCGGGTTCTGGGCACAATAATACTTCGGTGCTGCGGTGTAGTAGCTCGATGCAGCATGGGTGTAACATTCTGTAGCCTTGGAGGTGTAGTACTTGGGCGCTTCGGTATAGTATTCAGCAGCTTTGGTGGTACAGTAAGTTGGAGCCTCGGTGTAGTAACTGAAGCAGAGTAACACTTTTGAGTCACGGTTTAGCAGGTTGGGGCAGCATACGTAGTCGTGTATAACTTCGGTGCCTTGGTGGTATAGTACTTGGAAGCCACGGTGTAGTACTCAGGCTCTTTGGTACTGCAGCTGGGGGGCAGCATAAATTGCAGTGAAATTTTCTGGAACCTCGGTGGTGAAGTACTTGAGGACAACAATCAATAGCAGTATAACGCCATAGTTTCGGCCTAGTAGAAAATAAAAATTTGAACATAAATATTCAATAACTGGCATTTAATAAACAAAAGTTGAGTTAATTCACAACTCCATGCAGAAAACAGAAAATTTACCCGTGATTGCATACTGGTGATACGACGAAGAATGCAGTTGACGACAAATAGTGCAAAGCCAAATAGTTGCTGTCGTGTTGGAGATTATCACTCGACTGATTATTTCACCTTTTCTCTCCTGCGATTCAACTTGTAATACTCTGGAACATTGGTGGTGGAGTACTTTGGAGCCTTGGTGTAGTAAGCTGAAGCAGCGTCGGTGATGTTGAGTAATAAGACGGATATGCTGTGCTTCAATATTCGCCATACCTAGGAGACATCGGTACACCAGTTGTTGACCCAGCCATCAACGGGCAACATCCAACAGCAGCATTACGCCATAATTTACTAGAAAATAAATAAACTGACCATAAATATGCAATAACACCTGGCATTTTAATATAATTCTATGAAAAAACTGGCATATTAAATTGAGAAAAAAAAAATAGAAATTGATACAAAAATACAAGAAAAAGAATATTTACTCAAGATTACGAACTAATTACACAATGGAGAATGCAGTTAGTGACAAATAGTGCACAGCAAACGTTGTCGTGTCGGAGATGCTCACTCAACTGATTCCAAACGCCTTTTCTCTCCTTATATACGATTTTTCCTCACCCTGATTCACGTCTCAAGCCTTGCGGCTATTATACCTGCTTGATAATGATGCCACGTGTCATTCTCACCTAACCTCTACATCATCGCATGACAGTTTTACGTATGGCCTTCAACAAAATTCACAGGAAATGATACTGTTTTAATTAACGAAACATTTCCCCGAAAGATCCATTTAGAATTTATGGGTCGTACATATTTAACTAACAGAATACTATAATTAATTTTAAGACTAGAAAGGAAGATAACTTTAAGAATAAAGGAAGATGAAACAAAAAACACGTGGTTTTCACTAATGGTGACAAAGACACGATGTCACTAACTTGAAAGCATCGCTGCTTAATGCGCATAGGTATTTCATTATTGATTGTCTTATCACGTTATTATATGTCTATATTCAATATTAACAAATAGTAAAAAGTAGTAACAATACAAAACTCCGTAAAAAACATTGAATATTTACCCATGATTGCGAAATGGTTGTTGTGTAGTAGGGCGTCGGCATTGCGGTTTGGTATCCGTACCCAAAAGACATTGGTACACTAGTGGTCGACCCAGCCATCAACGATACAACATCCGACAGCAGCACGACATTAAAGTTGACTAAACCATTAAAAATATCAATCTTCAATAACCGACATATTAACAAATAGAACAAAGGATTGATAAACACTCGACATAATATTACCCATAACTGCGAACTGGTTAAACGATGAACAATCCAGTTGGTGATGGGGTTGGTGAAGGAAACGTCGGTACACCAGTGGTCGACCCAGCCATCAACGATACAAAATCCAACAGCAGCACGACGCCATAGTTAAATAGAAAAATTAGAAATTTAAACATTAATATTTAATAGCAACTGGGAACTGGCATATTAACCCATAGTCAATCGTAGACTTAGTAATAAAAAACTCTATGTAGAGAACCGGAATATTTACTAATTGCTGCGAGCTGGTAATGCGATGAAGAAGCCAGTTGATACAGGTAGTTCACAGCAGTTGTTGACGTGTCGGTGATGCTCACTCAATTGATGTCTGTATCCTTTTCTCTCTCATTTTATACGAATTATTTTCTCACCCTCACCTCCTAAGCCTTGTGGGTATTTACCTGCTTGATAATGAAACACGTCCCTTTCTCACCCAACCTCTACACCACATGGCACGTTTTACGTAATGATCTCTGTGACCTTCGAAAGTGAAAACTGGCCTTTCCTTCTGCAAGTTGACGTTGCTGAGGATGGGAACACAACAAAAATTCCTTCCTTTTTTCTATCTTCCTTTTTTTTTTATTTTAGTAAGTTGGAGCCTCGGTGGGGTAACTGAAGCAGAGTATTACTTGAGTCTATATATAGAAGGTTGGAGCAGCACAAGCAGTCGTGTAGTACTCAGTTGCCTTGGAGGTGTAATAGTGGGGAGCTGCGGGGTGGTGAGCTGAGGCTGCGTATGTTGTAGTGTAGTAAGCTGGGGCAACGTAGGATGTAATGTAGTATTCCAGGGGCTTAGTGAAGTATTCGGGACTGGGCCAGCAATAGTTGTAGTGTAATACTCTGGTGCCTGGATGGTGTAGTATTTGAAGACAACAATCAAGAACAGCATAAATCTAGATTTTATAATAAATAATTATAAAAAATTAATAAATAATTTGAACATCAATATGCAATAATTAGGACACAATTAAAAAAGGGAGAGTTAATTCATAATTCCATGGAGAAAACAGAACATTTACCCGTAATTGCAAACTGGTGATGAAAAAGTAAGCCGGAGATGTGTTGGTTGATATTGAGTAACAAGACGGACATGGTGTGATTCAATATTCGCCATACCCAGGAGACATCGGTTAACCAGAGCTTTGTCGACCCAGCCATCAACGATGCAACATCCAACAGCAGCATTGCGCCATACTGTACTTAAACTGAAGATAAATATGCAATAACACCTGGCACTTTAATTCAATTCTATGAAAAAACTGGCATATTAAATTGGAAAAAAAAAATATAAATTGATACAAAAATACAAGAAAAAGAATATTTACTCATGATTACTTTGATTACGAACTAATTACACAATGAAGAATGCAGTTAGTGACAAATAGTGCACAGCAGATGTTGCCGTGTCGGAGATGCTCACTCAACTGCTTCCAAACACCTTTTCTCTCTCCTTATATACGACTTTTCCTCACCCTGATTCACCTCTCACGCCTTGCGGCTATTGTACCTGCTTGATAATGAGGTAACACGTGTCGTCCTCACCCAACCTCTCCGCCGTCGAATTACACGTTTTTCGTAATGATCTCCGTGACCTTCGAGCGTGAAGAAAATGCAAACTGGCCATTCTTTCTTTAGGTTGACGTTGCGGGATGGGTCTACAAAAACCAATATCAAAATGAATACCAAATGGCTGAGCCTTGCGGCTATTGTACCTGCTTGATAATGATGCATCACGTGTTATTCTCACCCAACCTCTACAGTCTACACCATCGCTGGACAGTTTTACGTATGACCTTCAACCAAAATCATAGGAAATGATACTGTTCGATTATTTTAATTAACGAAACATTTCCAAGAAAGTTCGAATGTTTACCTAACAGAATACTATAATTAACTAAAGACCTTAAATAAAGGAAGATAAAACGTGTCGTCCTCACCCAACCTCTCCGCCGTCGCATGACACGTTTTACGAAATGATCTCCGTGACCTTCGAGAAAGGAAATGCAAACTGTCCTTTCCTTCTACAGATAGACGTTGCGGGGGATGGGTCTACAACAACCAATATCAAAATGAATATCAAATGGCTGGGCCTTGCGGCTATTGTACCTGCTTGATAATGATTCAATACGTCCAGTTCTCACCCAACCTCTACACCACCGCATTGACAGTTTTACGTAATTTTCCCCGCGACCTTCAAGCGTGAAGGACATGCAAACTGCCCGGCCCGTCTGCAGGTTGAACTCTACAATAGTAATTAAAAAAATTATTAATAAACACTGTGTTAGTTTCAGCATGTTGAAAATATACCTAAATTTAATTTTGAACATTCTAAAGAAATGTAAAGATTATGAAAGTTACAGATTTACCTTCATATATTTTGGAGATATTAATTTGGGCCATTAAAAAAGTAAACAGCTGCAGGAAAGAACTTTCGGCATTTGTTGGTTTTGGTTGTTCACCACCTCTCCCAGTCACTGACCTGGACTGACTCACTGATAGCTGCTGACAGACTACGAATAGCAAGTGACGACAAGTTCAATTTAATCCACACTTTCACGAATTTGATGATGACTCGAAAACCTGTGTACAGAATCCCTACGGGGAATTAATGGATTTTCAACATTTTTTATTGTAATATTACAATACTTCCTTGCTTGGCATTCCACACAGTTCCATTTTATGCATCTCGAAACGAAAGCAATTCAGTCTTTTACTTTTTTATATCGATTTAAGGCTTCTTGAAATTCTAAAGAAAACTCACATTAAAAGTCTTCTTAGTTTCACCGGTGGATCAAGTCTAAGGAACCGCGGCAAACAAATCAACTGAAATGAAAAAGGAGATAGGCTATTATAACTAAAAGTCAATAAAAATGAGACTGTACAAGTGTAGGCCTACAGTACATCAACCATTACCTCAACGGCGGTACAGGTAGCAATAGTCGACATATCGACAAAATTCTGCCGATAAAATAAGCATATACTGCATGGACACCAACATAGGCAAATGACACATTAAAGTATAATGTTCAACTGCAAGCCTGCACAAGCTCTGTGCACCTCTCAACTGGAAAATGACTGCAAAACCACTGAACTCCAAACAGCAACACCATAAACAGCTCAAACATAAAACTGGCCATGGAAACCTACAAAGCAAAAGAACATAAATGAACCAATAAAAATTTGAAATATGAAGAGATACCAATAATGATTACTTTAAGAAATGTACACTAAACTATCTAGAGAAAAAGAAATCAAGATAATCACAGATCATCAAAATTTCATTTCAAGCTTTTAAGAAGCAATTCTTGAATTTCTGTTATTGATACATCGACAAAAGTTTACAACTCTTTACAAGTAATTTCCACAAAAACACTTTTTTAGAAGCACAAAATAAGATGTCACTTGTCGTAAATTTGTAAGCTTACTGTAAAAAGTTGATCAACTTAATTACTTTAAATTGTTCTAAAGTGTTTCTGCATGTGACAAAAGCTACATTTCGTACAGGTAGGAAGCCTGCAAGAGCAACACCTTTCACCAGCTGTCTCCAATAAATCACACTGCACAGCGCATTTGGAATGCAATGAAGAAGCTCAAACTTCACCATGCTGTTGATAGAAAAATAAAAACTCGCTTATTATCAGAAACAACGTCATCAGATAACTAAATGTGAAGGGTTACAGTTACACCAACAACTTTACTGTTCTTCTGAAGTATTTCCACATGTGACGAAACGTACAGCCGTACGTAACCATTTTCATGACAGGGAAAATATAAAAATTTTATATTTATATTTATATAAAATAAGTTGAGTAAGTGATTTTTTTGAATAGCCACCTAGTGTGAAATCAATCGCCAACTAAAGCCATCTCATGGCCATCTAGTGTGACAAAACACTAAAGCCATCTAGTATAACAATCGCCAACTAAACTAGCCGCAGTGTATAGTGTAAAATAAAATTGGTGAATAACAGCAGACGAAAACAAAATCCATGAAAGAATAAGGAAAAAGCCTCGTCGTTAAAAGACAAATTTGATGAACACAATTTTTATTATAATGAACGTTCCTAACAAAACTCAAATATTTGAGTTGTTCCGATCTTGTATCCGTTACAGTGGGCAGTTAAAACTATCCGACAAACGTTTGGTTTCAAAGAGAATCAAAAGTGAGTTTCACAAGAACAAAACACTTTCGAATCCAGAAGAAATTTGCAAAGCCTACGAGGTTGAAATTATTTTATAGTGTTTCATTAGTGATAATTCAATTTAAAATATGTTTTTTTTTGCAGAAGGGACAAAGTTTTCTGTCCAAGAGGAGATTGCTGTGACAAATATGGCTAAAAAATTCACAGTACTAGTCCAGTCGTTGAAAAGAACTGTGTGTCCAGCACATTATCGATACAAACATACATTTGATAATTCAAAAGTGCCAGTTTTACATCCTGAAGATTTAGAAGAGGAATTTACACGAGGAAGTGGCCCTGGAGGACAAGCTGTAAATAAAACTTCAAATGCTGTACTTTTACGTCACAAACCTTCAGGGTTACTTGTTAAGTGTCACCAGACTCGCTCGTTAGCTAAAAACAGAGAATTAGCCCGTGAAATCTTAACCCAAAAACTCGATAATCTAATCAATGGGGAGGACAGTATTGAGGCACAAAAAAATAGATTGTTAGAAAAAAAGAGTAAAGATAACACTAGAAAATCAGAAAAATTGGCTGAATTAAAAGAGAAGTGGAAAAAGAGAGAAGGTATTGAATAGATATTGTGTAATGTGAATGTGTTATACTGTCATGGAATACATTAGTCTTTCTTTCTTCAAATGGTTTTGATATTCTTCATCTTAATTTTACTTTAAATTTGTAAAGTAATTTTGAGTAGTTCCTATAATTCTATAAATAAGCTAGCTCATTTATTTAGATAGCTAATTCATTTTTAAAGATTGCAACAGTAAAAAAAATTCTTATGAAATAAACTGTGTTTAATAATAAGTTATTAAAAGAAAGTGAAATGTAGCTAATGATATTTTCATCACTGTACACTGAATCCAGTTGATTTGAGCCCTTATTAGTCTATAGTCTATACTCTTAAACTTAATATAATAGTTCAAATATAAAAGATTTTGTTTTTATACTTTCGCAATCTGATTATATGAGAGACAAAATTCTAATTTTATAGATACAGCTTTAAATTTTTCTCATTACGATTGCATCATTCAATCGACAAATTTTCTCATTTGAATTTACCGCATGTGGATTTATGGATTGGACATTGGAGGATGGTTGGATAGTATCGATCGTTAGTCCTACTTAGTAGCAAAGGTTAAGACATTTCATATTTTGATTACTTTCAAATCACCATGTAACTTACTCGGGAAATTCTTAAATATTTATTTTTTTATCGTTTGAATGAATTGAAAAAGATAACTCACTTAATGAAAATACTGATATAAATCGAATCTTGCGAAATTTTGGGTAGTAGGCTATATCGATAGTTAAAACCTTAGCCTGCCCCTGCCAGCCCCTCTGTTTCTGCAAGAACAAAATAAAACGTACTGCGTCGTTTGTTGATAGAGACCTAAATTCTTTGTCGTTCACCATTTTAACTTTTTGTCAAGTTTACTCGCTCTGTGCGGTTTTCTCAAGCTGTCAAATAAAGAATTATCCACCATTATGAAGTGGCAATATAAAGAAGAACATCCTTTCGAAAAACGAAGAGCCGAGGGGGAGAAGATTCGTCGAAAATATCCTGATCGTGTCCCTGTAAGTCACTCTCCTTTGTTAGGGTATTTCCCTTCCATCACTTTTTGTTTACCAACTTTCTCTGAGAACAAGCCAAATTCAACCAGTTGAAACTCATTTGAAATTTATTGTTACTTAAAACTAGTGTTGTTCTATGAATTCAGAACTGTTTCAAATTATATCTGCTGAATATGTGAAACCTATCATTTTAATCTATTGGATTTTTTCAAACAATATTTAGGTCATTGTTGAAAAGGCTCCAAAAGCAAGGATTGGTGATCTGGATAAGAAAAAATATCTGGTTCCATCTGATCTTACTGTTGGCCAATTCTACTTCTTAATTCGCAAACGAATCCATCTGCGACCTGAGGATGCATTGTTTTTCTTTGTCAACAATGTAATTCCTCCTACTTGTGCTACAATGGGAACTTTGTATCAGGAACATCACGAAGAAGACTATTTTCTTTACATAGCTTATAGTGATGAAAGTGTCTATGGAAATTAATTATTTTTCAGACAGGTGCTTTCCATTGAAATGTCAGTGACATATTTCCTTTTAGAGCACTTTGTACACTGTATTCTGTTGCTCCCTTCTCCACATCTTCTTGACTAATAATCATACTCCAATTATTACATTTTGTCGATCAGAATTTCAGTTTCACCATGTTTGGGTGTTTGGTCTTTTTTCGTGTACAGTACAGTGTGTATGTATGATACATCTGTAATACAGTTACTGGCGTTAGATACACGGAAGTCAAATTAGAATGATCGGTGTACGTTCTCCGCCTCTTTCAATAGCATTTGGACGTGTTCTAAAAAAAATAATTATAAGAAAGATATAAAGTGAGGGAATTGATTTGTGTAACTCTTAAGCCATAGCATGTTCACTTACTCTTCTCTGAAGCAAAAGCAGAAGGTGGAGCTTTACTGTGAGTAGTCAAAATGAATGGATCAGCTCCTCTTTTCAAAAGATGATCAACTAGCCATTTCTCGCCTGTTGTAGCAGCCCAGTGTAAAGGAGTGAAACCAAATTCGTTCCTTGAGTTTACATCGCATCCTATTCCGAAAAGGTGCTTTAAAAAGGCAGAGTATAAACGTTTTTAAAAGCGGTACCTAGATTTGTGAGGCAGTCTATTATAAGAACACCACGCTGAATTTCGCTGCTTCGTTTTTGAGCACACTGAGCAGATTGAAGGCGACACGCGATTCCGTAGATAGCCATGTAAAGGGCACCATCTCCGTTAAGATTGTAGAATTCGTTATCCGCTCCTGAGAGCACGCAAGTTGAGTTCATCACTCTTTGTTCGATATTAGAAATAAAAATACTCGATTTTTAAATTACCGAATTCTAGCATGAACTGAATGAGTTTAAACGATCCTCCAAAGCAAGCTGACTAATAAAAAAGCATGAAAGAAGGTTAAAAAAATCTTGTTATGTTTTTGTTAATGCATCAATTTAACTGTTACCAAAAAAGGTGTTATATGGGAACGCTGCAAATTGCTACTCGGTGCATTAGGAGAAATCTGATGCTTTTTCATTAGAGCCACACAACGATCTTCGTTATTCATCTCAAATGGGAACTGCGCAAAAAGGTTATCAATAAAAAATTGTTTGAAACTTGATGATGCATATGAGTCATTTGAAAAGAAACCTTTGCTAAGTAGCAAACAAGATCAAGGTCTTCTTTTTCTTGATCAGAATGCTTTTTCTGGCGGCGATATAGGTCATAAAGGACAACAGCAGCAATCAACGACGAAGAAAGAGAAAATACCAGAAAAATTGCCGAATCAAACATAGCTTTCAATGGTTTTTGCGGTGTGATTCTGGAAACGAACAGATAAAAATGTAAAAAAAAAATTACGCAATTTCAGATATTCATACATTTCCTCAACGTTTACTTAAAGTAATTCACGGTCGGAAAGCCTTAAGAAGTTTTCACGTCACGTAATTTCATTTTTCAACGTGCCAAAATTTGGCCACCATTTGATCTTTTTTAGTTTTGTTGTCATGAGCATGTCATAAGTTTACAACCCTGCACCCAAGTTCTGTTTAGAAATGGCGTATTTGGCTCGCAGAGTGGGTGTAACTCGCCAATAAATGCACTAGCTAATACTGTTTTACTTTCAAGAATTTTCTCGGTAGCAACGACCCATGTTTTGCACAAGTTGGAACTGTACAGCAAAACGAGAACACACTTCTATCATTGTCGTACAAGGATGACGTCATAGTTTAGCACGAGTTATTTCTAGGCTTTAAATAGAAGAAGTATTTGTTCAAAAACGCAGTTTCACAAAGAATGATAAAACGTAAGCACCGAATAGTAAACAAGAGATGAAACACGTGGCATTCGTAGAGAAAGAAGAGAATTTGGGGTGTTACGTGATGGAAATTCTACAGTAGGATCACGAGTCAATACTGATGAAAAACTTTACGGATTTCATTGTGTTAACATTGTTGGAAAGTCTTTTAGATATCTAGGAAGAAAGTGAAATGGAAATGAACTTACCTTGGAAGGAGTTTTGCAACGATCTGAGTGTCTTTGACGAGTGGGGGCACAAGGACAAGGCTGTTCTCTAGAAGTGTTCTTTTTCCATAGAATACGAACACCAGCCATCGATGTTTTTAAAAAACTTATTTGAAGCAAATGAAGGTATGCTTTATCTAATCCCATGGTTCTTTTTCACAAAAATGTTTAGTAGCAACAGTTTAGCAACGACAACAGGAGAAAAGAACCTGAGATTATTTTGAAAAACATGAAAAACATTGCCGAGATTACAATTTTTGAGTACAGATGGCGTTGGAATGGTTCCCAGCCCCTATATAAGCTGTCAAAAAGTTTCAGACTTGGGGACTTTCCATAACAACAAAGGTACACACGAACCTTCTCATCAGTTAATTATAACAACGAAAAGAGGAAGACACCTTGCTTTTTTATTTGGCCGAGCTTTTATTTTTTATGGGTAAGTAAATTTATACTTTTATTGATCTTAGTCTTAACTCTTAAATGCTAAATTTTAGATTTACTTGATAAATAAATAAATCAGGTAAACTTAACTTACAAGATTTTAAAAATTAAGTCAAACAAAAAATTGTAACTGTGTCAAAGAGTAATTACATTTAAGCTGTTAAAAATTAATCTTTGTCCAAGTCAAGATCTTTTTATTTGGAATACATTTCAGAAAGTTAACATTTGGAAAAGTGCTTTTTTGTACTATTTTATCAGTAATGTTGATAGTGGTTGACTGGTTGGCCATATATCTTAAATTTCTGGTGCCTTTATGAAAGATGTAACTTTTTTCTAAATCTTATATAAGAAAAACAATATAAGTAAAACAATCAACTTGGATTTTTACTTGTCAATATATCTTGTTTGTGCAACACATTTTCTTTGATCAAAGGTTACAATACCTTTTTATATGACGCGATAAGTTGTGAAATAACGATTGCGCAAGACGAGTGACGCACGGGTTTCGTGTTACTAAGCTGTGAAGGACCCAAATCAAGTTCTGGCACATCGCATTATTATTCGTAGTTTAGTTACCATATTATTCGTATTCCATGCTTACAGATCTGGAGGGAAAAGAAAGAGCCGAGAGAAAAGTATGCCAATGGACGGCACAGGAGTCGCAAATCGGCGACGACTGCGTAGCTGGCTTGGCTGAGCCAGAAAATTACCGCAGGTTCGGCTGGGGCTCGACATGGCCAAGCTGACTCAGCAACACTCCAATCTTCCCACTGTCCATCTCGGCAGGACTTCGGCTCGATAATGATTGTGAAAAACAGAATCCCGGGTCACTTTACTACCAACAGGTGAAGATCCTAGAATATCAATAAATGCTGAATCAATAAATTATTTGACAAAATTGTTACAGACATATTTCATCCTTTCTATTTTCTTCCTGTTCTTAATAGGCTTCGTCACTTAGGAATCACGAAGACAATGAAATCTTTCAAGTGACTGTACGTCATGCAACCAAAGGCCATGTGACGTTGCCTTTTAGCGGCTACCAGATTCGTGATGGATTCAATGAAATTCTCAACAAGAATCGTCATCACCAATCTGGTGAATACGGAAGCGAACTTAGTAGATTGGAAGACATCTTATGGCCACCCGATCGCCCGCTTCCATATCCAGCTTGGGGCGCGATCAAGACTCGTCTTCGTATAGTTAGTTTACAACAGTATGCTAATTTAATTGTAGCGTTGACAGAACTGGTGCAAAATCAGCTGAAAACTCATTGTTACAACACCGTTGGAAACTTCTTAACGTAATTCTTTTAAATCGGATATTTAAAATAAAAAATTAAATTTTTTTTTTTTTACATTTAAAAATATAGATTCTATGAGAGTTACAAAGAACGAAAGGACTTGACCAAGTCACTTGAAGACTTCTATCATGAATACATTCCTCCCATCACTTCGAAGCACCATACTTGCGTCGGTTTGGGCTTAGACTTGGCGGAGAAGATAATGGAATTAGAAAAGACTTACCCTGGTATCGGATCGGCTCTCTTTCTAGCTTCATGCGAAGAGGTAATAATCCTGTCGATCAACATCGACAACAAAAGTCCTCTGTTTACATATATCTGTTTAACTGAACGGTTTGTTTGTGGTATAACATGAAAGGATATTGGAAACGTAAATCGATACGTTTCGACTCCAACTCCAGATACCCGCACGTCTGAAAAAGAACATGTCGTCATTGCTTTGAACATCGAACTGGAAGATCGTGTAGGCGTTTTAATACTAGATACTGGTTACCACGTCCCTCAACCTGTGACAGTCATGGAAGATGGTCTCTACCCTCACACTGGTAGTAACATATGTTCATACATTATTATACGAAAAATCATCTCCGATAACTTTTTCCATTCATATTACTTGTAGGCTGGTTCAAGCCTGGTGGCACTAGTAGATCACGACGCCTCTATAATTATACATTCCATCCAAGTGGTCGCTACGTACTCTGGGATGTCAAGGAAACCCGCAAAGGAATTGAGGAATGTGAATCTGCTCTCATTTACACGCATCAGGTATTTCATTGATATTTCCATCTAGTATGAACAAAGTTTCAAGTTTCAATAATGACATAACTAATACCTGTTTGTACCGTTTTAGGCGTTTCTATCTCCAGTTGACTGCACAGAGCGACGCAACCTGGTTTACAACTTCAAGTCATTATTGAAGCGAGACGCATCAGGGAAAGTTCTTGCTGGGTTATACTTTGGGTTGAAGCCTTTTGACCGAGGCTTTTTCTCACTGTTCTACCAAGACGAAAATCAAAAACAAATTGATTTTAAAATAAGTTTTTCCGATGTTTACAATGCACGCGATCTATCGGAAACGACATTAGAGAATTTACTTCATTGTCAAACCCAGTTGGAACTTAGCGATCGTGATGGTTTGATTGAACTCCTGAAGAAAATATCATTAGCTTTGAACAATGCAGAGTTCATGCAACAGCTGCTGACTATTAATCAGCGCATCGTTATTTTGGCGGAAAATAACTAAATTCTTTCTATTGTTTGAATTCTTCCACGGCGATTCCGTCTATTCATTTTCTAACTTTTTAGTTTCTATCACAAAAATCTTTAATTAGTACACTAATGTTTAGCTGATATACGTTTGGGTTAATTCTGAATACTACTTTGTTTCTACAAAAAAAAACGTAGTTTCGTACGAAAAGGCAAAATACAACCATTAGAAAATCATAAGCAATACCATCTGATTTCATTTATATAATTAATGAAGTGCATATACGTGGCAATACCATTTGTATCTTCCTTTGACTTTTTGTTGCCATCTATGTCTTATGTAGAGAACGCGGGGAAGGGGATTGTGGCATTGTGACGTCATAGACCTACTTTGCTACTGAGCAAGACCATTCAGCCACCCTTGAGCGCTCCCGCGTATATAAAGACGGGACGCGCGTCGAAGACGGTCAAAGGCAGGCACCACATCTAACAGTTCTAACAGGTCCCACAACTCGACACTCGCAATCAAGTTTGAACATATCGTCTCTACCAACACATACATTTAAATTAGCAACATGCTCCGCCGTTTGCTTCCCATTATTCTTCTACTACATTATTTCCAGGTCAGACTGAGTTGATTTACTTCAAAGTTTAGATGATAATTCAAATTTGTCAAATTGTAATTCGTGTACATAATCTTAACCTAACATTTTGTCGTTTATAACGGTTAAAAAATGCGCTCTCAAACTAAAGAAAGTCGTGAAACATGCACGTTATTTAACAGTCAGATGAATTGATGAGCAAAATAGTAGACGCTCTTGAAAACCTAATGACGCAATTGTATTCTGTAAGGTAAATTTTATCACGAATAACGTACCAAAATATATTTTTAAGAAAAGTATAAGCGGGATAAATTGCGTACGTATCTACAAGCGCCTCAAGAGTCTTCATCTTTGGTGAATCAACATTCCATTGTCGTCTCAAATTCACAGCGATTCACAAAATGATTGACATCGCACAACTCAAGAGAAATATCCCCTAAAAAAAACGAAATACGGGGATTTCATCTACTTCTTGGGAAACGCATGTAAAAAAATATTTCTTTTTAGAACTGTTGAAGCAGACACCCCACTGGTTTGCGCAGTGGCGAATCCATGTTTCCTTGTTTTATAAGATAAGAGCCATTTGTCTATTTGATGATGAGACTTCCCCCCCAAAAAGTCAGCATGTATTAGTCAAGCTGGCAAAGTTATTTAATGGATTATATGAAATATGATGCCACTAGGAGATCGCTCCTCTCCCTTGAGTATACCACTATTTTCCCGTACTATTATAGACGAGCAAGCAATGCGAAACAAAAACACATTATTAAAGATCAACATAACAATGTGCGGAATAGATCGTGAAACAACGGCCATTGTAATAAAAAGTCTAATACCATAGGTTTCTAAGTTAAGATTGATTTCATATGAAGAATGGTTAAGCTTCTCTGCTCTCCTACTGGCGTACGAGTCCTAAGCTAATCCCCTTATCACCGAAGAGAACGCGCCTTGATTCTTTCCTTTTAATGCAGTGCGGCGATCTTAATCACTACTGCAGCGCAAATGAAACAACACGTTTTCAAGGAAAAACTCGTTCGACTTAAGTGGGCAATAAAGTTATAACAACAAGTCAACAGTACTGCCATTCTAATTATAGCCTTAGAAGCTCTCGAATGTTATGAAAATCTGAAGCATAAAAATCTCCAAAGCTAATCTTCTGGCCAATCATGTTTGTTGATGTTTGCCATATAGCGTTTGGGTATTAGAATCTCAGGCCCAAAGCTACAGCAGATAGGGTTCGACAGAAAGGTCAATACTTGGTGTGTTGACATACGACAGCTGAAGCATGTGGGATTGGCTATGGGATTAAACGAGATAAAAGGGCCGCACTAGAAAGCGAAGGAGAATTACAAAGGCAAATTATTTCGTCTTGGTGACTTGGGATGTTTTAAGAATTGAGTTCAAAAGACAGCATTAATTCTTTCAAGATTTTTAAACTATTTCTGAACATATTGAATACAAATATTTTGCCGGGGTTTCTTTCTTCAGGGACTAGGATATTGTAGCGGATCATCGGCGCTGCAGGATGTTGACCCAACCAACCCATCAGATGCTGCGTCCGAAGCAAATCACCCATCTTCTACTGACGGCCCAGAGAAACTAAACAACAACGATAGAGCTCAGCAGAAGGGTGATGAGAAACCGGCTTCAATGGATAATAGGAGACAAAGAAGACATATCGGCTCGATTGCAGCTTTTCGTGGCTTACCAGGACCATTCAACAAATTCAACCCAGCCGAGTGGCCATTGTCATCAGCAGGATGGGATTGGTAAATGATTTAGTTGTTGTTGTGCAACTCGGTAAGAGAAAGCTCAAATATTGTCCTTGTTTATCAATCGAACCCACCACTAGGAAAAAAGTTATGACGCCTGGCGCTGACTTTGTCGACTATGGGGAGGGCTTGGATGAAGATGTCATCAAAGACAAACGATACCCAGATGTCATCCAAGCGGCAATTCAAAGAAATGGTGGTGTACGACCCAACCCGGTCTTGATGCGGAACAACCCTATTATTTCAGGCAAGAGCAGCAACAAAAATTTCGAGATACTCCCCCCACCGCACAACGAAGCCAGGGCTAGAGCTGTCAGCCGACTGCTACGACTCCTTTCTGAGGCTAGAGCCAATTCTGCTGCCGGTGCAAACTCTATCAGCAAGAAATTTCTGGGAGCACTAGCCCGCAATAACGCTCTTCCAGCATCTGGTCCGAAAGCAATCCTCCCTTTTGTACAGTACAAAGGGTCAACCGCAATTCCTCTACCAGGGAAAAGAACTTTAATCAATTCGGGAGCACCGCGCATTCTAGACAACCGTTCTGAGGCAACAGATACTGATGCGCATCTTGAATTTTCCAATCAAGTGGAAGAATTTCCTTTGGAAGACGTATATTCCGATGACGTCATGCTCGGTATGGGAGAAGACGAAGACCAAACAGGTAAGACAAAAAAAAAATCCTTAAAACCCCACTTTCTTTGTATAATGAAAAATTCTCCAAAGCCCAAACAATTAGTTCGGTATGAGAGCACGTAATTAAAAAAGAAGCGACATTTGAACAGACCCAATTGTTCAACGATACTGTGCGCAAAACCGAAGTAAAAACAAAAACAATAATACAGTAACGTCAACTTTTGAGATAAGTTCCGTGCTCGTAGTATTATTAGGAAATGCCAGAAGGCAGATCTAACATTCCCAAAAGCCTAAGCTAAAACTAAAAAAATTATAAATATATCGCAGTAGATTCAACAGTCTTTGAGTTTGTAAGATTGTTCAAACGTTGCTGTGTGCAATATGTGAAGACGACTACAACAATAATAAAAGTGCTGAAGCGAATGCAAATTTTTACCTTATTGGTTCTTTTCATAGATGATTACAGTGAACTGGTAACATCCAACAAACGCAACATCGCGTCATTGGCAGCTAAAGGCGGTTGGGCGCGTCCTTCAAGAACCTACAATCGCATGCCACATTATCCTTTTTGAATTATTTAATCAAGACAGTCCTTTGCAACACATACTTGCTGTTTCCGTTCGGCTTCCAATTTGCGATCTTTTCAGATTTGCTATACGTGTTAATCTAATTTAGCTATTGATGTCAGTGGCGGTCGTGTTCAACAACGGTAAATATCAACACATGTGGCGGGTTTCCACCGGTGGAATCCACAATCATTATTCACGCTATAAACTTTGAATATTAATTGATGTACGTCTTAATGTTAATACAACTTATCAATTATCTATGATGGTTCTTTTAAACTGAATTTTCTCAACAAGTTCTCAAATTTAATTTAAAACAAAACAGTAACTTTTAAAGGAAAAAGAGACAATAGAGTTAGACATACTGTGATGGAGAGGTTGGCCTTACGTAATAAATTGATGGATACCGGATACAAACTCCTTCACGCGTGCACGGCGACTGTCATTTACCTTTGACAGTATATTAAATATATTGCCTTTTTCACGCTTCGACTGTCACGACACGGTTCGATAAATGCAGCTGGCTTCAATGTAAAGAGCAGGGTCATGAGGCGATGTTGATGTTGAAGGACGATCCTCCGATTGGCTTATTTCTGCGTGGGTCGGTGCACATGGTACGACGAACTCGGTTCAGTCGAGTGTACTATATATTTTTTTCTCAATTTTGATCCAACAAGAATTCACGGACATGGATCAGTCTAGTATTGGGGCTTATCACCAGCTGCCAGGCCTTTGAAGAACAGAAATAATACATAAAATGGTCTTCAACAGCAGCCTGTGTGAGTGGATTCAGTCAAATACTACACCATCACGAGATGAAAAGACCAATACAGTCAGATAAGTGCCTTTATATAGCCCTACTTACTGGATTATCATTATTTTTTTCCAATTCAGTCGGATGTCAATGAACGTTAAACCAATAACTTGACATCCTAGGAAAACTTATATCTTCTTTTTTGAATCTTGAAATTGAATTTCAACTGCAGCAAGCTTGTCGAGATCTCCAGTTGAGCCGATAGTTTCAAAGTGATCTCTTCAGAGTAAAGACTTCGTTCAGTGAGAAATCTTCCCCCCTTTCCACAGCAAATCGTTCTTAAAATTTTTCTGTTTTCTGAGCTGCGCCTTTTCCTTTTCTGTTTTCTGAGCTGTCTTTATCCTTTTTCTGTTCTTGACTCAAATCAACTTCAACCTTCTCTCTTCCAAAACTTCTCGCGAGTTTTGTCTTGCTGACCTTGCAAGAAACAGGGAAAAATATACTTCATCGTTAATTTCGGGAAATAAATTGTCAATCTTAAAACTAGATCTTTCCTTAACGCTATCTAGCAGTAATAAACTAAACAAAGCTGAGTCGACAGTTACACCAATTGCAGACACACCGACTATTGTATTAAGTGCCTGGAGGGGGGATGGTTGAATTGATGGGGAGTTTTGGGATGGGTAACACACAAAGAAGGATTTTGCAGGGTTAAAAAAAATCATTGCCCACGTGTTCGACTGAAAAACTAAGTA
Organism: Daphnia pulex; assembly: GCF_021134715.1. Classification (NCBI taxonomy): domain Eukaryota; kingdom Metazoa; phylum Arthropoda; class Branchiopoda; order Diplostraca; family Daphniidae; genus Daphnia; species Daphnia pulex. The sequence continues at coordinate 4,831,567 of NC_060018.1, read as the reverse complement.
GGTGAAGAAAATCCGATTTTTAAAAGACGGGAAAAACTAAAGGTTTAGAATGAAGATAAGGGCACAAAGAAAAACGGTTCCGTTCTCATCGGTTGTCATCAATAACGGCCTAATAATTAGTTGAGAGAAAATAAGACCCTTAATTGAAACTGTAACCAGCAGTTGACTATTTAAACTATTTAAATAACTACTTACGTGGAGAATAAGATCGCGAGCGTGAACGCTCGTAACCTCGACGGCTGGAACGGTAATTTTTCTCATAGTAGGGCGAAGGTGACCGACGGTATCCTCTTTCATTACGGTCGTATTTGTCATAACGCCCACTAGTTCTGCAAGTAATGGTTGATTCAAGTAATTGAAGAAGATGAAACTTTAGAACTCGAATTTTCTTACATTGTGGGTCTACCCATATAAATGCCCGGAGTAGGAGTATGAGGTCGTTGAGTAATTGAATAATCCACACGAATGCGCCGACCGTCAATTTCTAGGCCTGTACATTGCTCTTTGGCCAATTTAGCATCTTCCAGACTCTCAAAATAAACAAAGGCAAACCCCCGTGAACGTCCGGTCTGAAAAGTTGTAAACATGTAAAATTATTCAAAAAGTTACACTGGAAATTTCTAAAATATCATACCTTAGCATCTTTAACAACTTGTACTTTCTCAAGGGGACCATATTTGGCAAACACATGCTGCAATTCTGTCTCAGTTGTGTATAGTCCCATTCCAAATACACCAAGGCAACGGGTGGGTTCTGGATTGTCCTAAAATACAATTGATTTGTAAAGACAACTCAATCAGTTTCTAAATATATGAAAATCTCTTACTGGTGGACCACCTCCACCTCCACCTCCTCCACCACCACCTCCTCCACCTCCTCCTCCACCCCGATGACTGCCACCATGCATATTGTTGTGGCGTTTTCTGCCTGACATTGGTGATCTGGAACGACTGTGATAACGATCTCCTCCTCTATCACCTCCCCTGTCACCTCTGTCACGTCTATCATGATGTGACCTTCTGTCTCTATCCTCATCATAAGAACGAGAACGCCGTGCTTGATGGCGATGTCCAGGAGATCTACTACGTCCACTATCCTTGTGGTGACGGTAATTCCTGATCAAAAGATTACAACTTATTATGGACATGGACACAACCTTTCACAGCATCATGGAACTAACCTATTAGGTAAACTTAACTAGTAAAAAATAATATTACCAAGATTTTTACAGTCACCAAATCATGACTCAATAACAAACACAGTGGGAACACAAATTAAACATACCCTGAAGGGGAATCCTTCCGTCTTGGAGAATCCATTGCTGTGTTTAATCTAAGCCTAAGATAAAAAGATATGAATTAAGAACCATTGAAAGCATGAAACATGTTAGGACACTATTGTAAATGTTTGATTCACATGAAACCTCTCTTGCCAATCAAAATCCACTGAATTATTGCCAACATTCAACAAAAATCTGTCACATAAGGATATTATAACAACAGAATTTGAATGCTAATCACTCACCTCAACAATGAAAACGAAAGTAACTCTTTATTTCTTCTAAACGTTGAAAATGGTGTCTGGCGGGAACTGACAATGCTCCCATAAGAGAGAAAGACTGAGAGAGCAGAGCATCAATGGCGTATCTGAGTGGTGATGATAGCTGAATTCAGCGTGGTTCGAATCTTCGGTAAAAAATTTACATATCTAGTCACAGATGGCGTTCGGAACGACGTTGCCACACCCACTTTTATTCAGCTTGTCGAGAACAAACAAACAACAAACAAGCAAAACAAGTAGTAATCAATAAATATACGAGTCACAAAAAACACATTTGTAATTCTTAAAAAATATAAGAATATACACCGATAAATTTATTTGCGTCTCTCAGTTTCGGCCAATGCGCCATGCGGCATATCTGTCGATCAATCTACCAACATAGATTTTTTTTGCCGTTTCCAATTCCAATAAGAGTATTATTTTAGTTCAATTATATAAGACATGATATATAATGTAATTCCCGCGTTCGATAGATAAGGAGAAGTTATTCGATGGTGACACCTATTTATTACTTGAAAATCAATGCTTCGTGGAAAGGCTCCTCTTCAATCGCGGAGCAACAGACCGGACAAAATATAACAATGAAATAGCACATATGATAAAATTTTGTAAACCGTCAGTACGACAACGCACAACCCACGATAACCCAAGAAAAATGATAAAGTAGTAATATAAATCCAGCAGTTATCCTTAAAACAACATGTATTTGGAAAGACAGACTAGAACAAATGAACTGAAATTGTGTTAATAGAAAAACATTATTTCTAAACAATTTAGCTTGACCTATGAACGAATATTTGAATTGCCCCAAAGCAGACATTACAGAGATAGAATGCTCTATTAAAAACTTGAGTTTCTATTGTAGTTTTTTTTAAATGAAACTACATCTAAGAAACTGAATAAGAAACAATTTACTTTTCCATATGAGGATATTTGAACTGTGTCAAATGATTAAAGTATTGTTTAATGGACTGTGGGCTTGTCCACCGAAGTAAATAGTGAGGGCTTCCAGCTTTATCATTGGTTCCTAAATATTTATTTAAAGAATTAAGGAATTGATGATAAATTTGTAATAGTTTTACTATTCTTACCTGATAATCGACCTCCTCCAAAAGGTTGCTGTCCAACAACAGCACCAGTCGATTTGTCGTTAATGTAGAAATTTCCACAGGACATTTTCAGTCGTTCAGCAGCTTGAACGAGAAATTCTCTATCCTCTGCAAAAACTGCTCCCGTTAAAGCAAAGGACGTAGAAGAATCAATTAGGTCTAATGTTTCTTCTAGTGCGCTGTCGTCATAAACGAAGGCGGTGAGAACGGGTCCGAAAATTTCTTCCACCATTATGCGATCACGGGGATTTTTAGTTTCTACTAGGGTTGGATTTATAAAATACCCAACACTTTTATTTCGCTGCCCGCCAGCAATAATCTGAAGGTCCGGTGACTGTTCGGCGTGCTTAATGTAAGAGGTTATGCGATCATAAGCTCGACTATCAATGACCGAAGACGTAAATGAGTCAAAGTCGGTGACTGGACCAATTTTCATTTGCTTCATACCCTCGATTAGCCCTTCTTTTATCTAGAAAATGTAATAGATTCATTTAAACGTAGAGTATTAAATTAATATGAGACACCAAATAGATCTAACCTGTTTCCATAATGAGGATGGGACATATAACCTTGACGTTGCCGAACACTTTTGTCCAGAATACTCAAAAGCGCCACGAAGGGTAGAATTGACAACGTGCTCCACATTTGCAGATGAATGAACCAAATGGTAATTCTTACCTCCGCACTCGCCAACCAAACGCGGCAAATTCTGGAAGCGGTCAACATTGTCTCCTACTTGCTTCCACAAAAAGTGGAATGTCCTGTTTCCAAAAAAATAATAGCAATAGAATTTCGTCGGTACCATCAGGTATCTAAAAATATTACGGAACAGATCCTGTGAAATTAATGGCGCTTAGATGCGTTGAGTTGGTAATCGCTCGTCCAAAAGTAGGACCCTCTGCAGGCAGGAAATTCACTACGCCAGGAGGAATTCCGCTTTCTTCCATCAATCGGAATACTATATAGTTCGACAACATTGCTGTGTCAGAGGGTTTCCACAGAACAACATTTCCCTAATCACAAAACCATTCTAAACATCCATAAATTCTTAAATAAAGAATGGTTGAATAGTACCATAATCGCAGGGGCATATGCAAGGTTTCCTCCAATGGCTGTGAAATTGAATGGAGAAATAGCGGCGATAAATCCTTCCAACCCTCTATGTCGAACCTGCACATGAATTAAGTTAATCTTAAAGTTTATGGTTTCTTTAATGAAAATAAATATTTGACCGAATTTTTTATCGAAGGATCAACGTTTACTGGTTGATAATCATACAATCGTTGAGCAAACTCTGCATTAAATCTATTTTTATAAAACTTCTTGAGTAACGTCATTATTACCAATATGTTCTATATTTGTTTTACCGCAAAAAATCCGCTAATTCACAAGCTGCATCAATTTCAGCTTGAAAAACTGTTTTGCCTTGTCCCAGCATGGTAGATGCATTGAGCTGACTACGATATTTTGTGGAAACCAAATCTCCGGCTTTTAAAAAAATATCAACTTTTTTATTCAAAGGAACCTTCTCCCAGGCGCTTCTGGCTTTCAATGAAACGCCAATAGCTTTTTGTAGTAGTTCCTATTTCCATGGAAATAAAAAATTAAGAAACAAAAATAACACTTTTTTTATAGTAAAATACGGGAGTAGCGTAGCAGAATTTTGCGATCTTTTTCTGATGGTTAGAGGGCTGCAATTTAATAAATAAAAAAAAAACAACACAATAAGCATGTCAATAAGTGTGGTTCGGAAGAAATATAATACCATTGTCTGATAATGAACATCATCAGTCCAATATTCTTTGCCATCAATAACAATTGGAATTTCTTCAACAGAAGATTGTCTATGTTGTAATGCATTTTCCAAGCCAAGTCTTTCTTCGCTGCCTTTCAAATAACCTAAATATGAAAAACAAATCATGAATGCATCAAATCAAAAGTAAATTTAACTTTTACCTAAAATAGGTTCATTTGCCAAATTAATTGGCTGAGCAATAGGTTCTTGAATAATAGATGGTCCACCCAAAAATCTAAAAAATGATTTCCTATAAAGTGGGCAAACATTAATGTTGTACGCTTAGTTTTAACTGTCAACATTTTTTAAACTTATTTACCCAACAAAAAGTCTCTGTGCTGATGAAAGATGAAGAGTAGATTTGGAAACAGATGAAATCATTTTAAAAACTTTGATGGTAGTAATAGATCAAATTGTCCAAAATAAAAGATCCACTGAAAGATAAGATAACACACTGCGGAATTTGTGTTCTCCGTATCCTTGAGAAGGCAAGACACTCAACCTGCTGTAAAGAGAAATGTCTGGTAAAAGTATGAATATGAAGGTCACGTATTGTAACTCAACAACATGTTTTAAATTCTCGAAGCGTGAAGGGGGCGGACCAGTCACAGATATTAGATTATCAATAAGGTTATTATTTCAAGGCACGAAACAAACAATATGACAACGTAATAGATTAAGTCATTTTACATTTAAAAAAATTACATCGTCTGTTGTACGTACGTATATGAAGTCGAACTGGAAGACGTTTCTATTTATAATTATTATCAGCGTCGATGTTCACATGCAAACTTGTACGATTGTCGATTCACATGTAACGACGACGAACTTGGCAATTGTTTACTTTTTTGCGATTTCTAATTTAATCGCTAGATGGTGTGCTGTAAAACGCCAACGCGGGCAGTTTTAAAAAGGTCAAGAAAAAAGCACAATGCTAAAGCAAAATACTATCAATAAACAAATCACGGTTTAACTAGTCCAATTTGGGAATGCATTTGAAAATGGATCAACTATTGGTTAAGCTTTAAAATCACCAGTAAATACAGTACCCTATTCTAGTATTCTGATCTCGCTTAGAAGGTACTGTTTCAAACGATCATATTACATATTCATCTGCATATTACTCACCCAATCGAAGGTCCGTCCTACATATTCCCTCCATAAAATTTAGTTGCTTGATTTAGTCCATCGCCATCCATAACAGTCCATCGTGATCTAAATCCATCGTGATCTGAAGTTTCGAAATTCGAATGTTGTTGTTTTGAAGCCTTGGGGCACGATTCCAAGGACGAGCTTCTACAAAATGATATTTTCTTCATCATTGAGAATTTGTGCGACACCAGCCAGTTTTGGCAACGTCAATCATGCAACTGGAAGGTAGTTTCATGAGGAGCTAGGCATATGGCATATCCATCTGTCTAAAAATGCATCGTTAGTTTCCATGATAATACTGACAACCTCATTAGATTGTTTGATTTTTATGATAAAACTGATCATCAAATTCTCGTAGCGCACTACGCTAACCTACATTGAAACCACGAGCAAATTCTTTAACAATTCACCGTCTCTGAATCTTGTATTGACGTTCCCGAATTAAAATAACATTCAGTGCCATTATGCTAGTACAATCAGTACATTAATGAGTATATTTCCTGTATATCACATGGGTAACGGTAACCGGGAGAGAGAGAATACGAAATTTCGACAACTGTAAACAAGAGGAAGATAGCAAATTGCGCCTTTGGCAATCAGACATAAAGTTCTCCAAGTCGTCACATTTACTTAAAAAATGCTAAATAAATATACTAGCAACGTAAACTGAAATTGTTTTGCTTCCTACTGAATAGTTAAATATGGCACAAGCCTTTCTGAATAAAATATTGGTAACAAGTCAGTAGGTATACATGAACTCACATCAAATTCAGAGCCACGAGATTATTTAGAGCCAATTAATCTATGTCTGGAATTTTGTTCAACGGCACTACACCTAAGCCTAACCTAATGAAAGTTTAATGATACAGCATAAATGTGATAGATCTAATCTGCAACAAAATTCCAAACTTTCTGGATCTTATTCGCTTATTCGTTCATTCCTACCCTCCAGCAAAAGGCACCGACAATTCATCATTTAAGTTCAAGCCACTTCCTTTCCCTCCCCAACACAGTCAGTTATCACACTGCCACAGTTCAAATTCTCAACCCAACTAATAATTTTTTAAAACTGATGTACATGAGAATTATGTAGGGGGAAGCCCCGCAGAGGGGCTACGAATTAGATTACGAAATGAGTTAGAAATATTTCTTACTGAGTTCATTTCCGGTTCATCAGGGCTCTTATTTCCGGACGCGTTACTCTCGCTAGTTAAAGGGGTTTGCGGATTCCCAAACGAAGGACTTCGATTCAAGATGATAAATGGGTTCGATGGGTTTTGCTGATTTCGGGAATTTACTTCCGATTCAATAGGGCTTTTATTTCCGGTCGTATTACTATCGGTAGTTACTGATGGAGAACGTGGGCGAGTGCGCGGTCTACCTCTTGGTCCGGGTTCACGGTCGCGATGGGCAGTCGATAAATGATATTGCAGACTGTTTCGTGTTCTATAAAGTGAAAGTACATTACATCATTTTTGTCGCTAAAATTTCATAATTTTTGGCAGACCTGTAGAGACGTTCGCAGAGAGGACAAGGGTGTCGAGAAGTGTCGTTTGTATGTCGATCCTCAATATGTCGCCTTACGCTGGAACGACTCGATAAAAGCCGCATGCAGAAAGGACAAGGCCATCTGGGTCGATCGGAAGATGAGGTACGGCCTGGTGTCCGACCAGAAAGATTTTCAGATTCATTTTGGTCTAATATAAGATAAAATTGAATATTAAAATTGTTCCAAAAAGAAAAAAAAAGGTTTCTTAATCGCATTAACTCACCAGACGTTTCTAGATGGGGTTGTCTTTCACCGTTATTAGAAACATAAGGGTCTTGAGGCGAAGTATGAACAAATGGTGGAATGATGTCTTGCGCAGCCAGTAGCGGAATTCTCGCGAAACTCTGTAGAGTCAGCAAAGGTTGATTTAAACCATTTTCCTGTATTTGTTGCCCCTTTCGCTTGTCTTCTACTCTAGCAATATCATGCACTTCTTGAAACCGGAATGTTGCGCTGGCTCCCATCATTTCTTCGTCTTCGTCCGAAGCTGAATCAAGGTCAACTTCTTCTACTTTGACGTCCGCCAACGGTCCAATTGAATCAGAACCCGCGTTCTCGATGCCCGAGGAGAACATCGGAGAGTCCGCCGACTACAATAAATTCAAATTCAAATTTTGACACAAACTATGCTCAATAATGTCAGTTAATTACAGTTATAGGGCCATTTAATTACCTTATTTCCAAGCATGTCATCTGGTAAAGAACTGGATATGGATGGACAGTTATTGGCTACATGGAGAATTGCTGTTGAATTACTAACAGATATTTGGGAAGTCTTAAACTTGGAAGATGATTCTGTGAGACCCCTAACTCTCAGAACCTCAGCAGTTCTCAGAAAGGATGGAAGTCCATGATGTTTTACTCTGACTTCTCCATTATACACAAATTCCACCAATGCCAATAGGTCAGCAAAGAGAATATCTTTCAAGACAATAACAGGGTGTTTGCATGGAGTTGTCTAGACAAGGAAATAATCAGAAAATTATTTGCCTTCCAACTCAAGGTTTTAACATTTTGCAAGTTGTGGGGTTGAAAATATACCTTTAGCAAATCTCTGAAAAATGAACTGCATGCTGACAAGACTACCTGTTGTAAAGAAGGAAACAACAAATTTACTTAATCAATTTAAATGAAAAAACCATTTATACAGTTTTAAAAATATGTAAGAATCACTTCATTTGCCTACCTTATGTGCTTGTAAACTCTGACCTTCACAAGCTAGTGTAACATCAACAAAATCTTCTACAATTCTCAAATCATGAAAAGCTGAGATGAGATTTGACTGGTGGTTGTTCCATCGCAAGCAAAATTCTTGATCATTAGCCATTTCCTAAACCAAGTTTTCAAATTAGTTTGAGCAGTTGGACTTTCTTTTTCTTTTGGTGACACACAAAAGACGTGACAACATTTAAAATCAATTGTTTGCACATTTCTTTCAAGACATTAGATCAACCTAGGTGTTGACGTGATTAAGGCAATAATTTAGCGATAAATCCTTGTTTTATTGTTTACGACGTTTAAAAACAGTAAAGATTTCAAAATACCTCGAGTAATTTGGAAGGAGTAGTATACGAATATGCTTACTTGGTTTACGCTGACATTGTACTAACGCAAACAAACCGACTTCCACGCGTTATGTAGAACCTTTTGGCTATACCACCAGGAAAATTCAAGCCACTAGCCAAGCCGCTTATTTACTTTTACAGTCGATTCTCAAGGTTTTTTTTCTTTTTTTTTAAAGGGTATTCCCCACTTGTAATAGCGTCTGCTTGTTCTTTTGTCAAATAAAAACAAATACAAAAAGAAGTAAACGCCAGAGGGTTGTAAGCTACGTTGCCTTTTATTGACCAATATAATTATTTTTACAAAAACTCAAAAAGTGGTTTAGTTGTTTGACTGGTTTTACTGTTTATGCATTTTTCTTCTACATTAGAAAATCGCAAGTTATTAGACTTTTTTTATCGAAAAATCCTTATTTGAAGTAAAATATCGCCAGAGGGCAATGTTTTTTAACATTGAAAATTCAAAACAGTTGATGAACTTCCTAAAACGAAAAGTTCGTTTTTTTTTCAACATAGTAACAAGGTATTACGTAATTATAAATTAGGTTTTCAACTTCCAAGCTAACGATATGTAGCTGTAATTCAACATGTAGTCATGTAGTACAGGCAAGCGCAAGCTCTCGGGTTACTTTATTGAACAGCACAACAATTTGATCAATAAAAACAAACACAGGACAAATTGGGATGATTGCAAAACTCGCAGTACTTATGCAACAATGAAATCATCGAAACTGTTTTATTACAGAAATTCATAAACAAACAAAAAACAAGTTGGCGAGAAAATTAAATAGAAACATGAAGCGGTTTTTCTTTGCTTTGCGTAAATAAAGGCACTGCTGATAATGCGCATCAAAGGATCAATCAGATAAACCTTAAAGGAAGGCATTTGCAGGGTGTTAAAAAAGACACTCGGGTGGTGGTGGCGGGAACTTGAAACACCGCAAGCAGCACAAGTCGCTGATGCCAAAAGTCGACGACAGAAAGAATAATGCATACATACTCCTAGAAAATTTGAAATCACACTCACTCCACTCTGGGACACGAAATTACTTCATTCATTTTAGTAAAAACAATAGACCTACGTTTATTTAAGAATAATTCATACTTTGATGCTTGAAAATCGTACCGTATTTGATGCTTCTCAAGCAGTATATAACTTACACGAGAAAAACCACGATCGGGCTACTGTAAACTTTTTTGGACCACGTTCATTTAATTTATACGACTATTTGGAATTCTTGTGTTCTCGACTTTGCTGGCTCAAGGAGCTGGCAGGCAATCGTTTGGATGGAGTCGTAGGTGAGGCCGAAGAATTGCCAGATTTGCTATTATCTTCGCTGAAATCTTCGCTGGATGAGCTACGAGAATCTTTTTCCATCTGATCGTACCAGCAAGGAGTAAAATTAATTTCCATGTGAAAAATGTAAGAAAAGCTAATGAAATTTACCTGTCCTGAAAGAATGGCTCGGTATAATACTTTGAGAATGAAATACGTCCATATGACGTGCAAAATAAGCAGCATTAGTAACAGCGAGTTGAAAATATAGTAAGCAGGAAACATGGGCACTATTTCTTTAGCGCCGATACACGTGCTGTAAGTTAAAAATATCGAGATGAGTACAGACGTATTAAAAGGAGACGTACGAATTGGCAGTTTAAGGTTTACATACCTATAGAGGAACCAGAATGGATATACCACCAGTCGTGAACATATCCAAGTAACCGTAAAAATCCCGAACAACACATCACATGTTCGTTGGTACTTTATGTACTTCATCATTTTGGCCATTTCTAAGAAGATATCGGCGCAATCGTGTATCACAAGAACAAGGGTCCCTGCTCGAACGAGGTTACATGTCCACGACAGAACCAACAAAATAATAGTTACAAAATGATGAATCAACATTTCCCAAAAATCTTTCCTCTTGATGTCTTCAAACATTGAGAAGAGCAAAGACCAGTAGAAACTAAGCTCAATCATATAATACCACCAAATATCGTTGGTCACACCCTACAAAAATTTGAATATGTTGTTTAGCTGTCAGAACATTTAGAGTTGTTTGGTTTACCTGGTGAGGGAAAGTGTACCAGCAATTATTAATGTCCCAGAGCCAATCTTTATCCCAGAGAGTCCACACTCCGTAGGCAAAAATAAATCCATAGTAGCTGAACCTCCAGCCACACTCCATGAACTTGACAAGTGTAGAGGGCCGATCCATCATTCGTCTCATGCGAATCCATCTCTCCACTTGTCTCTCTGTCCAGTCCAACTGTTTGGCTAGTCCTTGAATCTGTTTGTAGTTTAATCTGCCTTTTCTCGCTACAAGATAGGCCTTCTCTAGCGTAGGATTATCTGGTGCTTGGCCTTTCCAAGGCCTGACAGGTCTCAGACCATTGGCTACGCCCAACGGAAAGAAAACATACCTGTGGAATAGGAAAGCAAGCAGTGGTTATAAGAAACATCCTCATTATAATGTTTTCAAAGTTTTACTTCTACTTACTTTTCAAACAACAGCCTGAGGAAAGTAAGACCGAACGAAAATAAAACAGGATACCAAATATCGCTAAAGCGGGGATAAGCGATTGGATTTTGGTCATTAGGTTCGATATCTTTCCAGGTGACTCCGGGAGGCAACCAAACATCTGATGACCAAAAGGATTCAGACATCTGGCTTATAAAATTGACTACCATTTTTGTGAGGGAATTTAAATAATCCCATGTAAACACATCCGATTATAAACTTCAATTTCTATCGAATCCTTTTTTTCTTTTTTTTCACCGTAGTCTTTCGTGCGGCATTGCCAAACAAAATAATGAAAATATCCCATGGGTGTATCTGACGTGCGCGAGAACACAAATTTGTTCCGGGTCCTATTTATCAATGCATTATTCCTTTATCTGATAATATTAACAAAACCTTCTATTTTTTTTTGATAATTCATACACCCAACTCCCTAGATGAATTTGGGTTTTTTCTCTGTAAATTATCGATCATTAGAATGGGAGAGTTGGCGGAAGTTTCCTTATTTTGTATCAAGCGGGTATGTATGTATACATGTATAGATTGTTTATGTATGCAGGTGGTCGTTCACTATTTTCCGTGAGCGACTACACTAAACGATCGACTCAACATATATATACCACAGAGAGACGAGGAAACCGCGAGGTATTGATTTTAGAGCTAGTAGCAGCCCGGTCTCTTTTGTAGAGACCACGCCCAAGCAGAGGAGCTTCGTGAACTCGTCGGTGGCGGAGAAAAGAAAGAAAAAGAAAAAAGGGAGAATCGAATAGGCGAGGCAGCTATTGAAACCCCGCCCAACTAGTCCCTAGTATATTCATCAATGACATCGAGGTCACTTCATCTTCCTTGTCTCATGTCATTCCTTCCTTCCTTCGGGAGGATTTCCAAACCGCAAGCTCACGGTGGATTGTTCCGTATATACATATAAGCTATAACATAACATAACACGAAACTACGTACTTAAACTATACCGGCAACCTTTGCGTTCCTCCCACTTGATTCTTTTCTAACGTCGTCATCCTTCTCCCCTGAGACTATCGAATCAAAACCGCGCCGTTCGGATATAATCAAACGTTCGTGATCCCCGTCCAGAAGACAACAAGATCGCAAGTTGAAACGTTCACAGGAGGGAGCTACGTGTGGCCATTTTCTCCGAAATTAATAACCGCCAGCATTGGTGCGCCAATCAATACGTGGCGAATATATCGATCCGTCTGCTGGTGGTGTGGGCGACTCTTTGACTTTTCGCTCGTGATATATTTATTAGCTCTCGTCAAAAGCGGAAAGCGGCTCCTGTTGATGGATGCATTTATTTAGTTGCTCATGGAAACCTAACGGAATCGAACCAGCGTGACTCTCGCCGACGAAATGTGTGTGCGTGAAAACAAGAAAAGGCTACATATAGGAAGAAAAATATAAAAGTCGGTGAATATGAAGAAGGAATGAGGTGCTTTGACAAATGATCGAGGCCGTTAGGGAGCACCTTCGGAGCGTGATATGCGTGGTACGTGCACAGTCTATAATAAATGGCTCTGCTGCTGCTGCTGCCCACGTCTGCTGCTGGGCAAGCCGGTCGGTCGGTCGAGACGAGAACCAGACCCACTGACCGGTTATTATTATTCAGACACTTTTCCCATACACAATACACACACACACACCCTATACACTAAAGAACACACAAAACGTGTATAGTTATTAGTGAGCGGGAAACTAACTGCCGCTCCATTCGGAAGAGCCCATCATAAGAAATAAAAATATAAAAAGACATTAAGAGATATTGTTTAAAACCGAAAGAGCTATATAGAATCGACTGTGCATGGGTATATATAAATGCTTTTTTGTTTCTCTCTCTCTCTCCAACATTCTTATTTATATTCGCGCCATATTTCCCGGCCGTTTCCCTCATCGCCGAAAAAGGAAGTGAACAAATGGCTCTTTCTCTGGGTGTCTATATATACTTGTGTGTGTCTACTCTATGGACGACGTCGTCCGTGTCTAAGTTGGCTTTTCCGAGAAAAACAAGAGAAAGAAGAAGAGAATCAAACAAACGTGCCTTTCATAAATCAATTTCGCGCTGACGTGAGCGAGAAGTTTCTTTCTCCATTTCGGTTTTTTTTTCATGTCTTTTTCGTCGTCGACTTAAATTATTCAAAAAACTCGCGGCGATTCATTTGTATGTGTTTTTTTTTTACGTCCGCTTTTTACAAATTGACGAGCCACAACTCTCTCTCTCTCTCTCCGGCAGAGATTGAAAAATCAACTCGGCGAAATTATCTGGTAGTCAATGTTGACCATAAACTATGACTGGCTGCTGGTAAATAAATAATAAAAAGAAAAGAAAAGGCCCGAGCGCTGTTGTGTATTTCTTTCGAAAATTGTCGTGTTTGACTGCGACTTTTGGCCGTGAGTCGACTACCGAACGAATGTGACGAAAGCGGCTCATCGGCTCAAGGGCCGAGTCGCCCACTTGCGAGAAAAAGAGAAAAACAAGTCTGTAATAATACAAACAGGTACGTATGTATGTGTGTGGAGGCAGGGAGGAGGAGGGAAGGTCTACCCGAAAAAGAAAAAAAGAAAACAAGCGAACATGATGACACGGTCGTTTCTCATTTCGACTTCTTATGATTATTTAATGGCTGTGTAGTGATGGCGGGCCGTGTCGGGGCTTTTCTCCCCCCGCGCCGTTTCGTCGTTTTCTCCATCTTCTTCTTCTTCTTCTTCTTCTTCAACCCTCGTGTGTGTGTCACTCGTTCCGAATAAACGCCCGCCGTTAAATTCCCATCGAAGAGAATGGTCGGCGTGCGTGTCTGCCCAGCCGTGTCCCGACCGACCGACCGACGATGTGAACATGAGCAAGCCACTCGGCCGTACTGCCGTCCTCATTTACTCTCATCTGTCGCTAACGAAGCGACTCCAAAACGAATAACTTCAAAACGAATAACAATCAAATTCAAATGAAAAAGAAAGAGAAATAAAAGCCGCACGTCGTGTATTATTCAGATGAGAACAAACGGACGACAAAACCCATTTCAAACACACACACACAAAATAAAAGAGTTCACAATTTACCGAATAATAATTTAAAAAAAAACATAATAACGGAAAACGGATCGGATAGGACGACTGGAGGTGCCGCTCACGCACCTGAAACTTTGCTCACCTCGCTCATTGTCAAAGGCTTAGGTCGAGCAAGGATCAGGCTGAGAGCGTAAATACACCAAATCTAGATGGACATTTTCCTTGCAATTGTTGAATAGTTTTTTGTTTGAAACAATTGTGCGGTGAGAAAGACGATCCAACTGACGCACCTGAAACTTTGCTCACCTCCTCCCGCAAAGGAGGGTAATACAAGGTTTACGATCACAGGTTGAGCAAAGGATCAGGCCCGGCAGGCGGACGTGAAACGTCGAGGCACACACAAACAAATGACAAAGTGAAGGCGACAAATCAAATTTTATAAAAAGGCGAGACGTCAGAATCTTTGCTCGGCCGGCAGAGCGTGAGGGTTTCGAACTCGATGACGCCACACTCACACACACACACTACAGTCATGATGTCACCGTCACGCTCGTGCCTTGACGTGCTCAATTCATAATGGCTCCTAAAAAGACACAAATAAAAAAAAGAGCTGGAAAGAAAACAGAAAAAAGGAACCCACCTTTTATCCTCTACTTTTCGTCCACTAGTACTACTACTAAGTTTGTCCGGCCACGACACACAAACGCCTCGAGATGTTTCACAGACACAATTTACAAATCACAAGTAGAAAGTAGAGAGAGAGAGAGAGACCGGGCACGGCAGTTGCGGGCACAGCCTTTGACTGTAAGTGGCTGGGCAAATACTGATGATCTTACACCATACCGACTGGCCAAGGAACCCTGAAAGCGCTCTTCAGACGGGCAAAACTGAGGGAGGGAGTTTTTCTTTTTTTCCAGGGAGGGTTTGGTCAAGAGCTGCAGAGACTGGAAAAAAGGAATTCCAAAACAAAACAAAAACCCAAAAAAGAAGAAGAAGGGAGAACGGGAAGAAGGAAAGAAAAAGAAGAAGAAGAAAAAAAGGACCTTTAGCTGTCTGTCCGTCAGTCTCTTTTCAAATCTACGCGTCTGTGATGCGTCTGTTTGGAGTCAAAATCTGAAAATAAAAAAGAACTCGGGGAAAAGGAAATTTTGTTCGCCCAGTAAAAAGGGGAAGACGGTGTGGTCCGGTTTTCTTCTTTGGGCAGTTTTCTTCAGCAAAGATTTTTCAAGAGGCAAAACGAAAGAAAAAGAAAATACTCAACAGTTGAAGGAAGAAATATGAAAAATGACTACCGACGCTTTGGAAACGACTTCACAGCCCCGCTAGCACAAGGAAAGGAAAAAAGGGGGGATTTAAAAAAATCAAATTATTTAGAAATCAAAAAAGCTTTTTTCTTCTTCTTTCCTCCTCCATCGCTATCCCGGCCAAGTTGACCAAGATACACGACTGCACTCAAGTCCAGTAGAACTTGGGGGTCTTGGTAGTAGTAGACATGTCTCTTTCTCTCTTATTCCCGTTGTAAACGTAAGCATTATTGCGCAAGGGCAACTTTTAGGCGAGATAATAGCCAAACGTTGTGATCCCGACGTCCGTCCGAGAGTATAGTTGCCGGGCTGATGTATGGGGACGCTCGCGTCCAGGGCGCCGAGAGACAAATTCAGTGACAGTTGAACGAATCATTTCCAACACGCTCCGATGGGCGTCGAGGAGATGCCGGCCCAGTAACAACACCACCCCCCTCTTCTTCTTCTTCTTCTTCTTACGTACGAAAAATAAAAGAAGAAAAAAGAAAGAAAAATGATCCATCATTCCCGAGTCTCGAGGCTATAAAGAAAAACGTTAAAAGGAACTCAACAAGAATGAAGAGAATTGAGGGAAGAGAGTAAAAAGGCGAAGAAACAACAGACACAGCAGTAAAAGGGGGGAAATATAGTAAGGAGGGATTGTGTGTGTGTTACTTCTTCTTCTTCTTCGGCAGTTCTTCTTCTTCCCTTTTATATACATCAAAGATGGTGTGTGTGTGTGTGTGTGTGTGTGGTAAGTGGCGTGCATGTTGCAACCCCCCCCTCGTACCATCGGCTTGGTTCGGCGTTGCGGAGGCAAACACAAGGCGATCAGGGATTGGTCCGGCCGCTGACGTCGAAAGGAAACGAAAAGGGAGGATGGAGGACGTCTTTGTCGACCCGAAAGAAAAAGAAGAAGAAGAAGAAGAAGGACGACGCCCTTTTCTACAGACCAGACCCAGCGCACGCGCTTCGTCGTGACCGCGCGCGTGCTTCACACCCATCCGGCTCGAAAACCAGAAGACGAAGAAGAAGAAAAACTGGCAGGCGAAAGAGATATTCTCTCGTCCGAGAAACAAAAGAAAATCGTTACTAACCAAAACGCAAGAGAAATGGAAAAAAGAAAAAAAACAAACGAGAAAAAATTGAATTATTATTTACCCCTCTTCTTTCTGTTTCTCCCGATCAAATCAAGTCTAGTCGACAGATATCCGTTTCTTTTCTTCTCCTCCCCTCTCTTCAATCCAAGTTCTTTTCCTTTTTCTTCAAGTTGAAGAAGAAGGGAAAAAAAAAGAGACAATGATAAGAGCATAACGGGGAGGGACGGGCGGGAGCGCGCTCACGATTTAGCATCGGGGAAAAAGAGGGGCGCCCGCATGGCTAAAAAGATGCCAAAAAAAAAAAAAGCCAGTCCGTGTTCTTCTTCTTTCGCAGTGAGAGAGAGATTAAAAGAACGCCAACAAGAACAAGAAGAGATCTATCATGCGCACACACACACACAAACTACTGAAATATGAAAGCAAAATATATAATGGTACTATATAGCTAGGGGAATCTAAAACTGTCAGAACTTTTGGTTTTATCCAGTCACATCGTCGTCGTCTTCCTCTTTTTTCTTCGTCTAGGAGAGTCTAGAAACTTGTTCGTTTCAGCTTCTGTCCCCAACTCCACAACGCCAGTTTTTTTTTTCTTTTTTTTAAGTGATTTGCCAGCGGGCTGTGGTTCGGCAACGAAGTTTTTTCCCAACGATGAGGTGGCGGGATTGTGTTTCCAGCAGCAGCAGCAGCAGCTTCTTGACCAACACTAGAGGAAATAGAATAAAATAAATAATAATAGTAATGATAGCAATAATCTTGAGAGATGGAAATGAAATGAATAAAAAAGCGCTGAGTAATCTTGACGTTTAAATGTATTTTAAAAATAGATGAATTTTTTTTTTCAATTTAATTTCCCCCCAACCAATTTTGTTTTCTTTCAAAAAGTGATGAGGCAAGTCAGAATGGATTTTCAGATTCTCAAGAAGTTTTTTTCCTTTTTTTTCCCGGCAAATAAAAAGCTGAGCAGACATAATAACTTTTGATTCTCCTCCTAGTGAGTATAGTCATAGTGTAGATATATTTACATTGGTTTGAACAGTGAGTGAGTGACTATTTAGAGAAGTCGAGGGCGAGTTTTCTGGGTTTCCGTCCATCACTTTTCTCCTTAATGAAAAGAAACCTTTCTCTCTCCAGAGAGCGAGGAGAGAGACGAAGCGGATGAAAAGTCAAGTAAAAGAGAAGAGAGGAGAGGAGAGAAAGGTTAAAAGGAGCCTTCAACACACAAGAGAGAAAAGCAGCTGTTGATCATCACGACCGAACGTGCTAGTTCTGGCGATCTGGATACAACACCAAAATGGCCTTCTCTCTCTCTCTCTCTTTTTCTTTTCACACTTGCACATTCTCTTTTTTTGTTTTGATTTTTTTCCTCCCCCTCCTTTTCTAGCCAAATGCGGAAGAAAAACGAACGAGAAGAAATGCAACCGAAATGTTCGGCTCGATAAGGATCGTCAAATCGAACGTCCAAAGATAGAGCGGGACACAAACTATTTTTTCAAATTCAAATTCAAAAAACAAAAAAAGGGCGTGACAGTGTCAGTGAGGAAAATGGAACACGAGGAGGTCAGAAACCCCTTCCGCCCGGCGAAAAAATAACTAAAAAAAAAAAAAAAAAAGTCCGTCGACACGCACGATCCCGCCGCCGTGGACCGAAGAAGAAATTTTCTCTCTACCAACGTCGACGCTATGTATGAAAAATCCCAAAAGACACACAAAAGAACAACTCGTCGTCTCCCGTTTCTTTCTTTCTTCTTTAATGACATAAACATGTCGACGAGTGGAGAGACGAGAGAGAGAGACGGCGCAGCCGACGGGAAAAAGACGGACAAGATGGCCAACGGGCGGGGTCATTATTTTCAGATTAACAACTCTTTTTTTTTCTGTGTATGTTGTGTGTGTCGACGACGTCGCGACTTGATTGCCAGGCAGGGCCACTCGACTTATTACGGCGCAACCGCGTCTGAAAAAAGCCGTCGAATCAAAAAGACGAGAGACTTGAGGGAAAAACCAGATTGCTTCTTCTTCTTCTTTTTTCTTCCAGTCTCTCTCTCTCTCTCGGCTCGGCATTTCATTTTTCCCGCCTTCCGCAAGGCCGCAAAGAGAAGCCCCGTGTTTTTCACGTCGTTTATCTTCTACTTATTATGTCATAGCGTCCGTCCCCTCCTTCTTCCTCCTTCTTTTCTTTCTCTCTCTCTCTCACTTGGGTCTCATCCTTCACAAGCGGTTTTCCATCAGACCCGCAAATGGCTCAATTTTCCCACAACCTTCGTCATTCCAATCGTTTGCCAGTTAAAATGAAAGAAAATAATTTTTTTTTTCTTCTTCTTGGCTACACGACACGAACTCTGACCCGCTCGTTCGGGCATCCATCCCGAACGAAAAAAAAATTAAAAAACGCACTTGAAAACAAACTGACAAAGTGAGACAAGAAACAACACCAACCCGAGATGAGATACCAACAACTTGGCGCGTCAAGATGATGAAGAAGAAATTCAACTTTTTTTCTTCATCATCCAAAATCCCGAAAGTCTTGCGCACAAAAAAACAAACCGAGGAGTTTACGCCAAAGAATTCTTCGTTTGGTGTAAACAAAAAATATCAAACGAGTTAGCACATGGTAACAAACCCAGCAGAGTCGCGCTGCAGAAGGGGGAGAGAGAGAAACGTGATGGATCACTCAGAAACCACTGGCCGGGAAAGAATCTAAAATACACAAAATTTGGTTGGAAAAATTTCTCTCTTGCTAGACTTATTCCCGCCCGTCGGTTGTGTTCTCTCTCTCTCTCTCCATCGCCATCGCCAGTTGCACGTTAATATCAAATGAGAAAAGGCGGAGGCGTAGGATGGAGAGGGCCGGTCCCGAGTCCCTGTTTATACATAATCGCCATGTTCAATCAACTCGCTCATGCAGAGTTCTCTTTGCCGGGCAAGGAAACGGGGCGCCGGGCAAAAAGAAAAAGGAAAAAAAAAAGTCAAAAGTTTTAGATGGTCACGGAAAAATCGCATCACCCTCCGTCCCTAGACAACAAGAAGGAAATCGGTGACGGGGTCCGGTCCCTAATTAGCTGACGGGGGGGATCCAATGACTGTGCCTGCCCGTTGGTCTATGCTCTCTCTCCGCCGCATTCACAGTCTGGTGCGGATGCACCGACCGTTGAGCTGCACAACAAAAGTTGGGCTGGGATTGGATCAATCTCCCCTCTCTCTCTCTCATCTCCAGCTTCCACTCGTGTAACTTGACATGGGTTAGACGGCAGATGACGTGCTTATCTGTCGATCGGCTCAAATTAGGCGGATTTCGTGTGTTTTCCACAGATTTCTTCTTCTTCTTTTTGAATGAAAAGAAAATGACAAAAAGAAACTTGAAAAACTACGGGACCCGTCGCTCCTCCGCCTCTGCTCTTTCAGTTCA
Source organism: Daphnia pulex (assembly GCF_021134715.1). Taxonomy (NCBI): domain Eukaryota; kingdom Metazoa; phylum Arthropoda; class Branchiopoda; order Diplostraca; family Daphniidae; genus Daphnia; species Daphnia pulex. The sequence goes on along the minus strand of NC_060018.1, from coordinate 4,811,511 downwards.
CGGTGATAAGTCACGACACAAAAAAAGGGGGGTGGAGGTGGAGAGGGGGGGGGGGGGGGTTAGGAGAGAATGAGTCCGTGACGGGACCAACGCCCCTCGTTTTCGGTCGACTTTTTCTCTTCTCTTCTCTCTCCTCTTTCTCTTTCCATTCTCCCGGTTGCAAAAGAGACGAAAGGAGAACAAAAGAAGAAGAAGAAGAAGAGGAACTCGCTGCCGTACATCGCCCAGAAAGACGACGACACGCTCGACTGCCGCCGAGTTATCCGCATCGACGACACAGTCCCCCTCTCCACCCTCCTTAACTTCCATCCCGAATAATTTCCCGGCCGCCACGCGTATCCCGCACGACACGACCGCCTTTCTGTCCCGACGACAAAAGAAAACGACAACAACGTCAATTGAAATCACGCAAAAAATTACAAATAATAAAATCTACGGGGGCGAATAAGAAGAAGAAGAAGAAGAATTGAAATGAGAAAAGCCAAAAAGGAAAGCGATACACCGGCGGACCCCAAAAAGAAGTTGCGTGTTGAAACTGGGAGGGTGGGAAGGGTGGGGTTGGATGAGGGGGAGGTCGGCTTGATGACGTTCTCTAGCGACGAAAGGAGCAAACTTGTGTCGACTCTCTCCAATTCGTTGGCTCTTTTTATTTTCATTTTATTTTCATTTTTTTTTCGCTACGCAAACACACCCAAAAGTGCACACGGCACTCACGGGGATAAAATAAAAGGGACTCACGTGGGCATTTGGATGTTTGACCTTTCACGGTCGGTTTGAAGGGGAACAGACAAATCTACCCTGCCGCTCACGCGGGAGGAGGACAGTCCGTACACGTACAGTGCGCCACTGCCACTGCTGCTGGCACAGAGTCACCATTTATTTTTAGCGGCAGGGGTTGCGCACTGTCGTGAATAAAAAGTACGGCAAGCGAGAAAAGAGGAGCAAAGCAAAAATGCGATCAATCCGGTTGCTGGCTACTAGTAATAGTATCACCCCACCCATCCCACACACACACACGCACACACTCGTAAAATACACGACGCCAGAATAAGAAGAAGAAGAAGAAGAAGAAGAAGAAGAAGGGAGTGTGTGTGTGTGTGTATCCTTGGATCGATTGTGCGTAATGCTCGGCGCTGAATAAATGGGGAAATACAAAACAAGAAAAAAAGGTTATTCTCCTTTGGCTAAAAAGGAAATAAACCAACCCAACGTTCGTGCCGGTTCAATTTTCTTTTTCGTTCTGTTTTTAGAATTGAATTAAATAAAAAAAAAAAAAAAAAAAAAAAAAAAGGAAAAATTCCATCGGGATGAGACGACGCCTCTACACGCGGACCCGACTGTAACGAGTAAAAAAACAAAAAGAAAACCAAAAAATCTAAACGACGCGGTGGTGGTGGCCTGCGCTGGATAATCGGGCGAAAAGGGCTGGGCCCGCCTTGTGCACACGCCGAGGGAAATTGCGCAAAAAGGCGAAAGAAGAAACGGCAGTCCCGATGAATATAAATAAAAATACACGTCGTCCATATAGACTAGAAATGCTCCAGCTCGCTCGCACAACAAAGGGCCGTCCTTGTTGTGTGTGTGTGTGTGCAGGCGGATGAGAGAGAGAGAGATATTAGATATGTATAAATATATCGTGGAAATCTAGACGAGTCACGAGGGAACTCGGTTGGGGCGAGCGATGATATATTAAAATGGATGCGGGATAAGAGCGGGAGACGCCACACGGCGTCAAGAGAACGCCGCTTTACCCAAGTGCTGGGCAGATCACACGGAGGAGTTGAGGCAATAGGGTGGTGGAAGAGGGGTGGTTGAACGGCCGGGCGTTGCGATGGCGGGGGGAGAGTGATGATTTTTGATGGCGAGATAGCCAATGCGACGTGAAACGCACGCTGATCTACACGGAGGGAAACACCAGGAAACGAGGTTACCTTTTAGATAAGAAACTAGTTTTCTCTCTTTCTCTCTTATTCGCCCTGTGGCGCAATTCTTCTTATATGTACTTCTTCTTCTTCTTTCTTTTGTTTCGCTTCTTCTTCTTTCAGATATTTTCTCTCGTGTCGACCAAATGTCCTCCACCCACACTGGGGCGACTGGCAATCTCGGCGTCCACTTGAGAGCTGGGGCGCGACCCCATTGCGAAAGGGGGGAAACAAACTTTTTTGGTTTTATTTTTTTTGGCCGGAGAGAGTCTGCTAGCCAGCGCCAGCCTCTCTCTCTCGTGCACAATTATGTAAGCGAATTGAAACAAGTGTGTGTGTGTGTGCAGTCCCTCTCTCTCTTTTCATTAGATGCGAAACTACAAAGTGAAGTGCAGAGTAGGCCAAGTCTACATGGAGAGCGTCGTCGTCTCTCTCTCTCTTTGCTCTTTTTGTTTTCCATCCCGCCCTTCATTTTCTCCTTCGTGTTGTCTCCTCGTGTGCCCTCCTATTTCCCCCTCAATCGGCTCCTATATGTAGGAGCCAGCGCATTCACTCGCTGCGTGTGTAATTCAATTAACCGACAGACATGGCGCAAAGGGTCGGGTGGACTTTTTCTTTTTTCTCTTTCTCTCTCTAGGAGAAACCCGAGAGAGACGAGAGAGATGAGCGACAGCAGCCAGGAGCCCGAAACGGATGTAACGGAAAGAAGCGCAGAAGATGAACAAAAGAGGAAGAAGAACAATTAATCGAGTCATTAATTATCTCTCTCTCTTAACTCAACTATCTATATAGAAAAGACAAAAGATCCCGGGTCGGAGTAGTACCGTAGTCGTCGGAGTAAGTGATGGGAGGAGAGAGGATCGTGTCAAACGCCGTGCAAAACCACATCACGTCGTTCGTCGTCATCGTTGACGTCCTTGCCTCTTCCCACGGCGGGAGCTTGTCGTCCGCACTGGGACGGGAAACAAATGGGATTGAATTTCAACAGAAACTCCCACTCAATCTCTCTCTCTCTCTCTCTCTCCCCTCCACTCACCTACAAGTACATGCACGTCATTTGAATTTGATTAAAGGAGGAGGAGAATCTCGTCAAGTGAAAGGGGGGAAAAACACGTAACGGGACAAAAAAAAAGAAGAAGAAGAAGGGAAGAAAAAACAACTAAACGATTCCGGTTCCCGCGAATTTTCGTTTCGACCTAAAAATAAAACGCGCGGACCCGCATGACCGGGTGGCAGACCCCAAGGTTGCCGTTCCTTTCTTCTTCTTTTCTTCTTTTCTTGTTTTAAACTAAAAGGAAAAAAAAACTTGCAAAAGAAAAAGGCACGTACCAAACTCGGAACTCACCGTGAGCTCAGTTCCACGTACTGCAATCACATAATCCGAAAGAAGAAAAAAAAACCTCTCCGTTCTATTGACACACGCATACATATAAGATGGCAACCGAACAAAAATTAATTCAAATAATGAAGCCGGTGAAGGGAACACCCCTTATACACACACACACACTGACATGACAAAAAAAAAAACCGGCAGGCAAACAACAAGAAAATGGCCGGGGCTCCCGCACGGTCTCCCCACCCCCTCCTCCCCTATCCACCAACCGAAATGAAGTAGAAAGAAAGAGAGAAAAAAAATCGATGGGCCGCTTGTACTTTTTTTCTGGCTTGGGCATGCCACATTTGCTCAACTTGTTTCTCCTGCCCATTTTGTCCCATTCCGTGCAGCCAAAGTTGTTACTAATCAAGCAGAGTGTTTGTTTCGTTCCACTCTACATGAGAAGGACACAACATGTTGGCGGGCGGGAGAAACGCAACGCCAATCCCGTCACATAAACTCAAATTACCACGAAAACCGAGACCAACCAACACACGACCGTCTTTTTCTTTTTGCCTTTTTATCGATCAAAATGTGGTTTTGGGTGGTTTCCCCGGCTCAAACCCCAAAAACAAAACAAAAAATCCAACTAAATCAATTGAAATTTAAACTCACCCGATCTTTTTTTTTTTTTTTTTCGAAGGAGCACTCAACTTGTTTGGACGACACTGAAATTCACCACGATAAATCAAACACACAAATTTGTTTGTTTTTTTGTTTGTTTTTTCTTCCCTGATTGCGATTTCGAAATTTTAAAATAAAATAAAAAAAAAATTGTGAAAAGAAAAAAGGGAAAAACGATCCTCTCCGGTTTCAGTTGGGTTTCTTGTTTGTTTCTTATCTCTGTCGGTTTGGCTGTGGGGGACGTGATAAATGCCAAAACGAAAAAGAAGAAAAAGAAAAAAAAAAAAAAGTTCCACACTAAAGAGAGTCTGTGTGACTCGGTACGTGCGACATGAGATGTGGAGGGGGCGACCGTTGCTGGGGGGCAAAAACTGGGAAGAAAAAAAAATAAAATAAAATTTACCGACACACAACAAAAAAAATTAAATTAAAAAAGAGCTTGGAGAGAGATCCGGTGTGAACTGCAACTGGGCGAGGACTGTGACTGCCTTGCCGGAGCGCACGCCACCACAATCCACCACACGGCGCGCACACGCAGAACGCGCACACTTTTTTCTTCTTCTTCTTCTTTTCCTTTTGACTTTTTCGGGGTCTGGACCGAATGAAAAACAAGTGGGAGAAAGAGAGAGAGAAAGAAGGGAGAGAGAAGGGTGGTAGCTGGAAAGAGACTGTCGACTGAGCGAGCGTGACTGCCTGTTGTTATTCATCCCCCCTCCCTCTCTTTCCCGTTTCAAGGGGCTGACGTCAGACCAGACGACAGCACCTCTAGTGGTCCAAACTTGCAACTCTACCGACTCCCGAAACTTGCGCCGGTCCCGAGCTGCTGCTGCAGCTGGGCTCAGATGCCGAGGATGCTGACTTTAATTCTTCTTTTTTCTTCTTTTGCTTCTTCTTTTGCTTCTTCCAGAACAACAACAACATAAAAAGAAGAAGAAGAAGAAGTAAGAAGGTCTCTTTTTCTTTTTCAACTCCGTTTTTCTCTCGTCTCTCTCCTCCCCACTTCAACTGAGTAACTCGGGGCTGCGAATCTTTTGGCGCCATTGCGGCGGCCAAGTCCCTGCCTACCTTTTCCTCTCGAGTGACGGAACCGTGTCGGCAGAGAAGCGCGCTCCCGACCCATCAACTTCCTTCACGATTTGATAAAAACCGAAAATTCATTTGAGAAATTGAAAAAAAAAAAGAAAAAATTAAAAAATCAAATAAAATTTCGTGAATTCACGTTCCGCAGCGGAAATAAAAATTTCGTCGGGTCGTTTGTCGTTCAAAAAACCCCTTCCTTTTTCTCCTTCAGGGTATCTAGTTCTGTTTTGTTTTTTTCCCGCTCAATACCAGTTCTAATCAACTGGCGCGTTTCTATTTCTAATTTTCAGTTTTATATTCCCCCCTCGTCGTATTCTTTTTTGTTTCTTCCTTTTTTCTTGACCAGAATTTATTTGACTCTTTCATTCTCTTTCTGTTAAGTTTCCGTCCGGAACAGGCACAAGCACCGATGACGACCGAACGAGAGAGTCGACGACATCGGCCACTATAAAGGGACACCACCGCATAACGACGCCAGAGAGAAATGGAAAAGAAAAAGAAACAAAAAACAGAAAAACATCGACCACAAAATGGAACAAGAAGATGCCCCCTGTTGATTTGTCTTTTTGGGAAGGCCGAGAGGCGCGAACTTGAACTCAATTCCCGAACAAACCAAAAAGAAAAAAAAATTAATTTTTTCACGATATTAATTTTCGGGCAGATTCCTATCAGTTTTTATCTTCGTTCAAAGTTGCGAAGGGGTTCAAAAACGGGGTATTTATACATTCAATAAGAGTAGTGAATTACGTTTGACCATATGAGGTGACCATATGTTCGTTCAAACGAAGAGAGGAGATAGGAAAGATGTTAACATGGCTCACTGCCAGATACGACGAACTCTTTGGCTTTTATTAACCAGGTGGACGAAACCCGTTGGATGAATGGACACAAGTGTCAACTGTCTTCTCTCTCTCTCTCTCTCTCTCCAATCGCCTTTCAATTATTGGCCAATCGAATTGATTTACCGAGACCCAAATGACCGAGGTGAGGCCAAAAAAAGAGAGAGAATGTGTCACATTCAAATAGATTGTCTATGGGGTGATTTTTCGAGTGGTGATCTAATGCAGCAGCACATTGATACACTGGGCACAGCCGGTATAGCAGAACCATAGATAGACTCTCTCTCTCTCTCCACATATAAACACACACGCGGCCGACACACACCCACACACCCACAAGCATGCACACATTTAGAAATGATACAGCCAGTATACAGAAACGCTGGTGTGCCAAAACAGCTGCAGCGACCTCCCCGAGTTCTCCTCCTTTTTGAAAAGAAATAAAATAAAATAAAAATACTGGGGGGAAAGAAAAAACAACAAAACGCCACCAGAGTTTCTCTCTAGCGTCCTTTTCGGTCCTGGCCAAATGACGCACAGCCCCGGTACACACATACACACAGTGTGTGTATAAAAGAAACAAGGAAAAAATAAAAAATAAAAAGAGAACACACACATGCAGCAGCAGCAGCAGCACAGCACTATTACACTGCCTGCGCACTTCTTTTTTTTTTATTTCGAGCAGATAACGAGAGCCGGGCTGAATCGTGGGCGAGTCGTAACAAGGGCTCGCGTATGCACCGCCATGCAGTTTTGTTAGACAGCCGGCGTAGATACATTTCCCCCGATACGAGTTCCCGGCAAACAATCGATTGGCTACTCAAGTTGGGAACAAAACAGAAAACTGCGCTGCTGCTGCTGCTGGCGAGTAGGGCGTCATTTAGTTTTCTTAAACGTGAGGGTCGGCGAAAAGAGACAAAAGTTGGGATAACGATCATCAAATCATTTGGACCGTGGGAGAGAAAGAGAGAGAAAATGACGAGCCCAGTCTACAGTAGTAGTGGTAGTAGCCCGTGCAACGTGAATAGAGAGGAAATGAACCGACAATCTAGATGGATCGAGAGATAAACAGTTGGGGGATACGACCGATATCGACGCCCCTTTGGCTTGGCTCTACACGCCATCCTATTCCGTTTGTCGTGTTTGGCTCGATCCGTCCTCGCTATTGATTCCGTTAGAATCGAGATCCGCTCCTGCCGACTTTCCAGTTGACGTTCGGATGATGTCATTCCGCCTTTTTTTTTCTTTTTTCTCTTTTGATTATTTGTTCCTGGCCCCCGGATTTGTCCTTGTTTTTTTGTTTTTCGGTTGCAATCCGACAGCGGATGAGGAGAGAACAAGCGACTAGACGGCCCTTGCAGTGAAACGGGAGGGTTTTTTTTTACAGCCGCACACAAATCTTTTTTCTCTTTTTTTTTTTCCTTCTTCCCCTTTTTTTGACAGTCGAGAGGTAAACGCCCTTCCGGCTTTGGCACGAGGGGGAATACTACATGTTTATTTATTTCTTTTTTTAGATTCCGGTTCATGGACTGGAAATTCCATCATCGCACGGACTAATCTTTCATGCCCAGGGTTTTTTTTTTTTTTGGGTTAATATTTTCGAAACCTGTTGTTGTTTGTCAACGGTGCTGTCCGCCGGAGTAGTAGCTAGAGTCTCTCGCGGATGTCCAATTCTATTGAATTTTATTTTTTGGTTCAGGATTTTCCCCTCATTTTTCTTCTTTATTTCTTTTGTTTCCAGCGCTGCTGGAAGAGCGGGCGGCGTTGGAAGTGACTCAGCAACTCTGGGCCTCTGCTGTTGGCTGCATTTCGACTCGATTGTATGACCACCGTATTCCGTCATCGCTATTAGAGTTTGATTCATCCGGTTCGGACGAGACTGCGTTGGAAAAACGTTACCGGACTTCTTTCTTTCTTTTTTTTCTCTCTTCTTTTTCTTTTTCTTCTTCTTCTTCGTCTTTCTTGGCTGCCACTTTTGTTCCCCTTGGAGGACTCTAAAGCTTTTATTTCCCCTACTACTTGCTTTATCCAGTTCTCTCTCGGTTGGCCCCTCTTTTCATCAACCACTTCTTGGGCTCATTCTCTTCTAACCGACAATAAAATATGGGAAGAAGTAAAAATAAAAAGACCTTAAATGACACACGAAGGCATTCCAAGCGGTTCCAGAAAAAGGAGGAATCGTTATATCAATTAAACGCATTTTTTCTCTCTCTCTCTCTCTTTCTTTTTTCTTTTCTTTTCTTTCAAACCATAGGCGTCCTCCTCTTGTATCCAACCACCACCACCAGGTACCACCCACCCACCCTAGTCACACACACCTCTGGAAAACTCGGAAATTTCTTCTTCTTCTTCATCTTCTTCGGTCGGGATCAAGCCAAAGAGTAGTGGAGAGGCGGGAAAAAGGGGAGAGATGATTATATTTTACGATCATGTTCACATCCTGCTGGTGGTGACGTCACAACGTCCTTGGTCAAGGTAAGTTGGCTCCCTCACCAGCAGCAGCTCCCGCAGGCTTATAAAACCTCTTCTTCTTCTTCTTCTTTTTCTTTTACCCAAATGTTTTTCATTTCGCCTTTCTTCCTCTTCTTTTTTTTTTGTCGTGCGGTTGTTGTTGTTGTTGTTTAGAGCGCCCTCTTTTTTTCCTCCAGATGGAGAGAAGAAGAAAAAAAGAATCGGGGAATTCACGCTGCTGCACGATTGTCTACAACTATTATTATTCTCCGACTTCTTCTTCTTCGTCCTCTTCTCTCTTCTCTCCCACCATCTCTTTCAGATTCCTTTTTTTTTCTTCTTCTTCTTCTCGGTGGTAACGTTTCGGTCGGCTGGTAAGTTGAAAAGGTGGGCCGCGCTGACACGACGGAAACGTCGCTACTCATCACGAAAGATCCTCATCACGCAAAGAAGAAAAAAAAAACAGGTGGTTCTTCTTCAAAAATAAAAAAAAAAAGATGTTTTGTGCGCCTTGTCGAATCATTTTGAGGCGACCTTATAAGGGAACTGGTACAGAACGACCAAGGGGGGAAAAGAAATGGGGAAAAAAAACCAAAAATTTCAACGTGCCGACATCGACGTGGTACGTAGCAGCAGCAGCGCTTGGCCACGTTCGAGTGAGAGGGACCCCCCGTTCAAAAAGTTCAACGTGCTCTTTCGACGAATCAAGGGAGAATGAGAGAGAGAGAGAGTCAGATGATATACCCCCGCCACCGCTCAATAGAAGAAGAAGAAAAGGACGAAAACTATGCGGGAATGCAACGCCTAGACGTCCAGAGTGGTACGCGTGAATAACCGTGAGAGAGTCTCGACTGCAGCAGCAAAGGTGCTCCATACACCTTTTTTTTTTTTTTGGTTGGTGGGGGGATGTGGGGGAGGAGAAGGGGCTGGATTAGTCGCGGCCTTGGACTCGGACCGGCGGAGGCAAACGGTTGGAAAGAAAAAGAAAGAAGCGGCGGCGGCGGCGGCGGCGGCGTCGTCACCACCACCAACCGGCCCCGGGATTTTCCAAACGGGTGAAAAAACAAAAAAACAAAACAAAAACAAAACGAAGAAAATGAATGATCATTAGACCCTGACATTCGATTGCTAGAAAGAGACAAAGGGAAAAGGAAGAAGAACTCTGGTGCTGGTCGAGTCGAATTAAGTTATACCGCACACGGGCGTCATCAAAACAAAACAAGAGAAACCAAGAAAAAATTCCCTTCCATTTCCCATTGACTTGTTGTGCATTTTCGTTTGGACTCAAACGACTCGAGCAAAGATGATTGGACTAGGGTATGACGCTACCAACGGAATGCAATCATCGTCAAATTTTCTTTTTGGGTTTTCTCGGTTCCAGCGCTTCAACTTGTCCATCGTCTTTTTTTTAACTCACGGGCCGGACAAGTTGCGTGTGTTTGAACGACTTGGGGTATTTACCGCGTCTGTAATCAACAAATATCTCGGATCGACATGCGGCACGAAGATGCCATCATCTAACAAAAAAAGATCAGCCAGGGGAAACCTTATAACCTCATTAGGGTTTTTAACTTCGACGTTTGTTTTTTTTTTTTTTGTTTTTTTTCCCACACCCTCAAAAATTGTTGGAGGAGGAAAAACAAAATAGAAAAAGAAGAACCGGCAACTTTCGTTCGACGGTTTACATGTGACACATAATCAGCACACACACACACACACAGGTAACGTCTACAAAGACAAAGAGAACGGGGCGTTCTTTTGATTTTAGATTTTATTATTTTTCTGGGTCCGGCGTCCGTTGAACGCCGCCGGTCCTATAACTCTCTCTCTCTCTCTCTCTCTCTCTCCCAATTCTCCCATCCCTGCCTCCATTCTCCACCATCCCCTTATTTGGAATTGAAATACGATGGCGATGATGACGATGATGATCACAGAGACCCTTAACGGCTTCTCCAATGAGTCTCATTAAAGCTCCTGATCAGGTACGTAATAATGTTCACGACCAAAATGGAGTGGAACCAGGTAAAGAAAAGATGAGTCTATATATACACACACAGCCAGCCCACTACTACTCCTACTACTGAACTGCAGCAACACCCGTTATGTAGAACCAACACCCAGCACGGCGTCGGCTCACCGATCACACATCATTCTTTTAGGCAACACAACAAATTTTTCGTTCACACTTACCGGTGGCGTGGGCTCTACGGACGAGGATTGTTCATTTCGCCCCGTTTGGCAGCGCCTTTTCTCCCGAACGTTCCATCGTGCTGGGGCGACGCCATTTCGTTATCACGGCGTCCACAAGATGGCCGCTTCACGAACGATCCTGAATAGAAAAAAAAAAAAAAGAAAATTGTCGTTGAATACCAACAAAATGACAAGGGCGGTGGTAGTCACGTCGAAATGGGGAATTATCAGCGCAAGTAGTTTCCGTTCAAATGGATTTAATCAAATGGAAATCAGTTCCGGCAAGAGCGAGAGAGAGAGAGGAAGTACGGGCGTAATAACCTCAAATACACACGAAAATGCTATGCGAGCAGCGCTTAGATTAAGTCCATCCCGTCGAGCGCAAATCCTCGACAGATTTAGAAGACCCCCCTCTAAAAAAAAAGGATGCACGATACAATGGCGGATAGCGTGATGTCTCTCGGTTACACGAGAGCCTCCATTCCAGATTCCTGTTCCTATATCAAATGGTGGCATCCCCTTTCTCTGCTCCGTAGTTCATTCCCAACACCAAACATTGTTATAAACTCTTATATAGAGGCAGCGGCCGAACTCTTGTTTCAATTCCTTATCTCGACTAGATATGTATATGCGGGATAAATCTTTTGGGTTTCCCGACGGATCATTACCGAGCTACTAAGTGGGTCGATCCTTTGCAGCGCCCCACACATTTGCCATTAAGCAACGCCGCCGCCACGAACTTGCCCGTCGTTCCCCCCCCCCTTTTTTTCCGTTGCATTGCTCACTAATTAACCCATTATAGCAACGTCGCCGCTCATGGCAACCGGCCACAATCTCGGAAAGCCGGAAACAATAGGCTCGACTCCCGAATCCTAACAACAATTGATGCTGACGAAAAGCAACGGCGCCATTTGCAAACAACAGGGGGGAGAATAAGGAGAATTGAGCATTTGTAAACTTGTGTGTGTGTGTGAGTGTGTTAATGCTCACTCACGCAAAATGTTATGTACATAATCTACAGTCTGGATGTGGTGTGGTCTGTCACGGAGCAGCTTCAATCAATTAAAACGAAGGAAGACAATTTTCTCTCGAATATAATCAAATGTGCCAGCGCGATAAGTTTTTTTTTTGTGTGGCGGCGGCGTATCGTCTGAATCAAATCGTACGGACAGACATTAACTAGTTGGGCTTCCATCCATCAACGCCACACACACACACACACACACACACACACACAGGAAAAAGCATTGCACAAAAAACTACACTGGCGATGGGCGTTGCCAGTCTCCACCGCAACAAAATTCCCTTTTTGAATATTTGAATTTGTTCAAGATGGAAGTGGGGGGAGACAGACAGAACAAAAAAAAAACGTTACAGGAAACGGGAGAGAGTTGCGAGAGGAGGCCAGAAAATGTTCACACATCGACCATTTGGTGATTCTTTTGATTGAAACTTGTCACTTCGTTAGATGTTTTCCCTTTTATTTTTGTTTTTTGTTCTGTTCTTCTTATCTCGGTCAACAAACGCCTTCCCTTTGTCTGTCCGTCTGGTAGTAGAGTCGACACGCAACAACTCATAGTCGGCTGCTCGCTCATTTTCAAATCAAAAGGATCGTACGTAGACACACACACGTAACCACAGACATACAACACTCGAGACAACACAAATTCAAATGGCCCTTCCATCATCATTATTTCCCCCTCGCAGCTCGACGACACTTCCCATAGTTAAATTCGTCGTCGTCGTCGTCGTCGATTTACTTTTTTCAGACGACATTGATCCATTCGTATTGCCTTCTACGAACTTGCCAAGGGACCTGTTATTTGTTTCTTTTTTATCTCGTGTTCTCTTTTTTTTCCCTGAAAAATGAAATAAAATGGAAAACGGGTTGAGGGTTTATATGTGGGCGACTCTGGGTGGTGGGAAGAAGAAGAACATGAAGGTTCGGCCTGGTATCTCTCGATTGCCACCATGTTTTCTTGAATACTTTGTTCCTCTTCTTTGTCTTGTAAAAGGCGACGTAATAAAAAAAGGTGGAAAAAAGAAAAAGTTTGTCTTGATATCGACCCAAAGACTTTGACCCCTTCGTCTGCCCTCAGCAGCCACAAAATTCGACTCGGGGAAAAAGAAAAAAGCTAAAAAAAAAAAGTTTCAGACGAAAAAAAGAAATGAAGGACTTTTTGATAAAGAATATTAGCTGCTGCGTTAACCAAACGAAAATAAAGGGGGACCCATCCGGGGAATAGACGACCTGATCTAACGGTGATCTGCACAGCCATCCAGTAGCTGCGGTTTGAACTCGTCACGATTTGTGAGATTTTCTCTTTTCTTTTTCTTTCTTTCCCCTCTCATTTTGGTAATTTCCCGATGCATCCGCGCACTGTTGTTTTCTTTATAGCTTCCACATACACTGACACGACACGCCGTATAAAAAGAAAAAAAGAAAAAAGAAAGGACGTAACGTTGACAACCAAGACGATAAAAAAAAATAACAAACGCAAAAAGGAGAACGAACTGACTGGCTCGCGCGGACAGGTGAGGGGACGAGGCCCAGGCCGTCACACACACACACACAAATAAAAAAGAGCAAAGGGAATGTATATCGAATTAAAAGCAGCCAAAAAAAAGTTACATCGACCAGGAGAGGAAGGAAGCCAGACGACTGTCGAGAGACCTCTACAGACACTCGATGCAACAAAAGGAAGAAGCCATTGTGCCAGGCTCGAATAAGAGAGGCCAAGGTGGGGCGGAAGAAAAAAAGAAAAATACAGCCGACGCCCATCGCACATACATCGAGTCCGCAACGAGGCCCTCCGTCGCATAGGCTGGAGAAGGGGACCCCAAAAATTGTTCACGTTTCTGTGGGGGATTGTGCGCGAGTTGTTGTCTTTCCACAAGAATCCATACAGGAGCAACGCGCACTGACGAGTGGGGAAAAAAGAAGAAGAAGAAGAAGTAGAAGAAGAGAAAAGAACGTCGGTAATAAAACAAATATTTGATCAGAACAAACAAGTCGCTATATAGTGCCGAGGCACAAAGAGGTGCACGCACCCACGTCGACGGAAGTGACCATTTACGGGAGAGAATTGAGGGACAAGTCAACGAGGACACACGGCACTCACACGACAAACAACCCACCCAAAAAAATAATATAATATAATAAATAAAAAAGAAACTCTAGAAGGACAGCAAAAAAATGTATGTATATAATAAATTGATGAGTGTGACTTTTGGTTTCGGTCACATTTTTGATAGAAATATAATTAAGCCGCACCTTTGGGTTTTCTCGCGTACGCCGAATCGGCGATCACGTACATGTGAATCGGGTTTCCTTATTCTTTCCACCCCACCCCACATCACCCGTCTTTGATTATATTTACATTTTCTTTTGTCCCCTTTTATCTGTTTCTTCCTTTCTTCTTTTTCCTCTGTTGAGGGTCTTCTTTGACTTGTCGCTCCTTCTATTTTTTCTCTCTCTTCTTTTTTACTGTTACAACCGTTGCGGGTCGTTAGTCACCTTCTTCTTCAGTCACCATTGGCAATGCCAGAATGCACGACGTAAGGTTTCCTTTGTGTGTGTGTGTGTCTCGTCTGTCCTTTCCTCGTTCTCATTCCTTTCTTCTTCTTTTCTTCTTCTTTTTTTCTCTTTTTCCCTCTTCACTCACATGTTTGTGAGTTAACGATTCCATTATATTCGCTGTGGGATACTCGTGATGGGTCCGCATGTCCCCGAGTTCATTTCCATTGGGCCGGGAGAGATTCGGTGGCAACCGGAACGTGCGGGAGAGAAAAAGAGTTATCGACGACTACAACTACACACACACACACACTATATATATATATATATATAAGATATACACTGGTATACAATATATACAATATATATATAGTATATGGCCCCCCTCATCTTGCGGGTATCCGCACACGGTCGTAAGTCGCTGTGTAAATTCCATACGGGTCTGGGAGAAGGAAGGAAGGAAAAGGCTTCTTTTTTTCTTTTTTTATGTGCATTTTTTTTATGATTATCATTTTCTTTTCTTTCTCTCATTCGCTAGGCTCTTTTGTATCCCTCTTTTCATATCTATACACAGTAGCTTCTTCTTCTTCCTCCTCCTTTTTTTCGACCATTCCTGCGGTTCTATGCCTTTTTTTTTGTGCGCATAAAAACAGTGTAGACGCGCATGTTATGAGCGCTTGTAAAATCGCCGGATGCGACAAAAAGAGAAAGAAAGAAAAATAAAAGGAAGAAAAAGAAGAAGAAGCTGCAGATGTTTGACGAACGGCAGTGGATGGAGCTAGAGACAGTGGCTCGGTACGAGAGAGGCAAGGCTTAATGGATAGGATTATGCGGGATAATATATGGGTTCGTCCATGTGTGACCAAAAGTCTCTTTATTGGATCGCCGGGAGGGCTCCCGGAACGGAAGGAGGGGAAAGATACTTCCAAAAAAAAGGAGAGAAAAGAATCGAAAAAAAGGGGAAAAAATGGGCGACTAGCTTATCAATCAATAATTCATACACCGCACACACACACACACACACACACACACACGGGTGTGCAGGGAACGTTAAGGGGGGATCGGTGGTGGCGCACATATAGACAGGATGGGAGGGATTATCATTCGAAACACCCACACACAGTGATATCGTTTCACGAGAGAAACTGTGAATAATTGCGGAAGAGAGCGAGGCAAATGTCACAACCGCCAGAAATCGTTAATATATTTAAAAAAGACAAAAAGAAATTCTCGTTCGTGTCCTATCCGTTCAAAAGGCAGCGCATCGGCGAATTAATGGGCGAGCGGATTGGCTGACGTTGCCGATCCACTCGGTCCTCTCTCAATCCATTCAGACCCTTTCCTTTTCTCAACAAACGTCGAGAAAAAAACAAACCGGATGAAAAACACGCAAGGCAAATAACAGGAAAAGAAAAAGGAAAAATGTCTTGAATTTGGCGCGACAATTTACATTTCAAATTGTCAAACAAGAGCGTACGGGAGTTGTGCCGAGGCGGTGCCATCGAAACGACGGGAACGGTTGTCTCAAAGTTACGCACCAGCGATTTGAATGTATTTTATTGACGTCAATGAAAGAAAAGAGCTGGGATGACGATCAAATCTAAGATAAACAAAACGGGGAAAGAACAAGAAAGAAAAAGAAAAGAAAAAATGGCCGTGACCTGACTGTCGACGATCTGCGCCCACCGAGTTGCCGTCACGCTCTAATGAGTACTAGTGGACTCAAATTCACCCAACCAGGAAATACCTTAATGATCGATTTCGTCAGGGGAAAAATCCGGTCAAAAAAAGAAAAAAGAATCCAAAGAAGAAAACAAAAATGGGGGGAAAAACGAAAGGACCAGAACGATATCCTGGAGCACGCAGCAGCATCTGATCAATTAATGACGAGGAATAAAAGAACAGGTGTTGGTTTAGAATCGACAACAACCCCCATACACCGTTTTCCTCTCTCTCTCTCTCTTGTGTTTCTTGGCTGAATTGAATTTGCTTTCATTTGTGAGCGCCGGTGTGGGAGAGGTTTAACTTTTGAGCTGGTTTCCCGGAGCGCCGACCCAAACTTTCTCCCGACCCAAACAACACAAAAGGGTCGACTGCCTTTTGGTCTCTCCCTGACAGCCAATGCAGGTAGGCTCATTATCCAAATCCATCATTCAATATACATATACAAGACGCAGTGGATATATTCAATGTTAAGTTGACGTTGAAACGCTCCGGCTGGGCTCCACCAGCGCGGCGGTTGCAGCGCACCGATTCTACGTAAAAATGACTCGGGGGGAAGATGTAAGGCTTCGTTGCTTGCGCCATAGAAAAGAGGATGATAGATGGCGAGAGAGAGAGAGATAGAGAGAAGAGAAGAGAGTGAAGCTCGGAGGGTGTTATAAGCTTAAGGTTTCCCTCCATTTCGACTGCATAGTCCGTACATATTTATACACGTATAAATAGATATTTAAGAGCCCATGCCCCCGCACAGTCACGACTCACGAGCCTGTGCACAGAATGCCATCTCCCCCTAGAGCCCTGTGGTCCATTCTCCGTCCCAAACAACAAGAGAATTGAATATAAATATATATTTCGATGTGATTTGTATACACACAGCACAGAGAGAGAGAGAGAAGTCTCTCTCCCTTCTTCGCCTTGTAGACTTCACTATTGTTCCTGCAAAAAAAGAAAGAAAAGAAAAGAACTGGACTGGCTTCTTCCTTCGTACGCCACTGCGCCTATTTTCCGAAACGACGGACGTCAAAAATACAAAAAAAAAGGAGAGAGAGAAAGAAAAAAAGACAGCAGGACACAAAAGATTTCCCTGTTCTCGGCTGCACCAGCACCAGCACCGTCATACCAGGTACAGCGAGGTACGCGCAAGAGACTACAGCAATAAGGGAAAGTCGGCCCTCAACAATTTTTTCTTCCCTTACGTCGTCGTCGTGTGGCGACTCGATAGATCAATTGTCGGTTGTTGAGGTTGGAGGGGATGAAAATTCAAGGAAGAAGAAGACAGAAGACAGAAAAAAAAGATGAATAGAAACCAAGCAATAACTAACCTCTGTGCATTCCTCCCAAAAAAAGTTGACTGAAGTTGGGCTGGGCCGAGAGCTGGAACTTTTCCTTGGAGGTGCGCTGGGTTTTTCACTGGGATGATGATGATCAGGATTGATGAGCCGACAGTGTCTACACACAACACTATAATGTATAATTCCATCACCAAAGTCTTAAGAGACGAAGGCGTGTAATATCGGGAGAGAGGACAAGACGAATGAGAGGGAGGCGAAAAAGAACAGCGAACGAACCAATGAGGGGAGGCAATTGGCTTTTAAAAAAATAAAGGGGGGGGGGATGACGAGGATGGAAGGAAACGGTCCAAAAATGTTTCGGCAGACCCAAGGTACAAGTAGTAGGTGTGCAGTGTCGAGAAGCCAGCGGAAGACTGCGGGCTAGACAACGACGCTGGCGTTGCTTTAAACCCTCGGCCCCAGACACACGAGCGACGGACGGGCATGCGCGCAAACACAATCCCTCGTCTAGTCGTCGATACACACACACACACACGGACCGGATAAAGAGGAGAGAGAGAAAGAGAGAGAAAGAAAAAAAGCCAGCGGGAAGGACGACGGGGAAAAAATAAAATAATGAACAACTGGGAAATGGAGGGAGTAGACATTGCGCGCTGAGTGAGGAAACACGGTAACAACCCAACAAAAAAAGTGGGAAAAGAAATCCCGGACTGATGATGTGCCATATTCCCTCTCCGTCTTGTTTGACTTTATTTTTTATTTTATTTTTATTTTATTTTGGAGAAAAGAAATTCAAGTTTACTACTTTTGGATGCGTCTAATAGCGAAAGATGATATCCCCCCTCCACTTTCTTGGGTGGGTTATTGTTGTTACATGTTGTTATTTGGATGGATTTTTTTCTTACCTGTTACCTGGTCGTCGTAGTCGGCCGAAATGGAGGTGAATCGAGTTCGTCTTGGAATAAAAAAAGGATCCGCCCATCCGCTCCGAGTTGAGTGCAGTTAAAGGGGGGCTGCATGTCCGCGCGCTCATCCGGAATCTTTTGGCGTTCATTTTTATTTTTTTATTTTATTTTTTCTTCCCTTCGCCGCAACTCTCCGTGTTGTCTCTCTCTCCCGAGTCCCGACTGGGGAGATATCAAAAGAGCCAACGACTCAGCCGATCGACTTCCTGCTGTTGGGATGGATGGAAGGGGAACGCCTCCTTTCCTCATTGTTCCATTCGTTCTCCTCCAGCCGCCACCGATATTCTGTCAACACAAAACAGACAACAACAACATTTAGTACAAAATCAAGGGCCCCAGAGCACGATTTCCATCCGTTACCAACGGTAACGCCGATGATAGACAGACAGACACCATCAATCATCTTGGCTAACAGATAAAACCGGTCCTATTCGCTCGATGCCTCATTTGATTTGTCTATTTCACCAAGTTCTTACTTGATTTATTTATTTATTTTCCTACATTTCGACTTCTCCCTGGCTGCTGGTTCAATCTAAAATGTGTCCAACGTGATTGAAATGAATCGCTCAGAAATGTTTCCCCATTTCTATTTTTCTTTTTCCTATTTCTTCACCAAGAAATTTCCAAGTCGATTCGACTCGCACCACCGATCCTAGTCTACACTGAAAGCAAAACAAGAAAAAAAGAAAAGAAAAAAAAAACTCCAACGGGACATTTTGTTTGTTTAAGATACGAAAGGCTCATTTAAATGATTAAGATGACGTCGAGCCATCTCATCGTTAATGGCTTATCAGCGACGGCATTTTCTGTTTTATGTCGCTGCTGCTGTTTCTGCTGACATTTGGCGGAGAAGTAAACGAGGCAAAACTGGTCTGGTGGGGGCGAAAATAATTCAGTCAAACCCGAACAAAATTCGTATTCCAAATGATTGCCGCCCTTTTTGTTTTTCTTCTTTTCCCTTCGCCAGTGCGTTTGACTCATAACGAACAGGGCAGAATAGATTACCATCAAGTTGGACAGAGTGTCTCGTTTCATTTTCCCGGATAATTGGGAGAGAGAGAGAGAAAGAAAAGAAATTGGGCTCAGTACATATCCCGCACAGGGATATATACATAGGCGACAAAGTCGAGGGGGAAAGAAGGGCGGAAAAATAGAGGAAGACAAGTTGTTGGCGTGTGTGTGTGTGCTTGTTATGTTCATTTCTTAATGGGGCCGGCCGCTATGCGAAGAGATTGAGTGAAACAGAGAGAAACTCGGGAGGTGAAAAAGTGATGGAAAGAAAAAAAAAGAAAAGACTCAAAATGAGGAAATTTCCTGTGAAATTCGAAGCCGCGTCGACGAGCCTCTGCGTTTTGTTGGCTCTCTCGCGGGACAACCGAAACGAAAAAGAAAAAAACAACCCCCAAACATTCCAGGAAATCTCAATAGTGGAACGAATTTCCCTCTCTCTCTCCCTGCGCTCCTACTATACGCCGTGTTGGCCGTCGTGTTTTCTGGCCGTTGAAACACTATACCGACGACTAGCACTCATAGCTACAATCTGCCATAACACCAAGCGCGCACCAAACCCAACACACACAAAAGGAGAAAAATCCGGAGAGAGTTGGGTCACATACATCACCAGTCCTGGGAGGCCCTGGCTACAAAAACGTTTCACGACAGGCGTTGAGGTCAGAAAGGTTCGTCGAAATAATCGAGTTGTCTTTCTTCTTCTCTTCGACACGAAAAAACAAACAAACAAAAAAACAAAGAAAACGAGTGGCTCCGGTTGGCAAAACCGGCCGAGCAACAACACCATTTTGTATTTCGGTGCGATCCGGTGTGATCCACCGTTGGTGTCGTGTATGTGTGTGTGCCCAACGTCCTCCAGAAGCAGATTCATTTCCTAGAAGAAAAAAAAGTATCCCCCCTCGCATTGGAATTTCATGAATATCAAAAACGCATTTTGGAGCCCAAATGCTCGATACACATACAACAACAGGGCAGCGTACACACAACACTTTGGGCAAGCTGGCGACTGACTTTAGGTCGATAATACATCAAGCAAGAGCCCCGAGAAATGTCGGAAACGTTGCCCTATTCAGAAACTCGTTTTATTTCGTGACGAATCGGCCGGGCCATCGAAAAGGGAAACAAAACAGAGAGGGAGAGAGAGAGTTGCTGGTGCTCTAAAGTTGGTAATAACGCGATCGGTGGTGATGGCAGAAAAATAGGGAAGGTGTTTCAAGACGGAGAGATGGCTAGTCCGGCTAACGTCCACTCGATTGGATACAATTAGGCATGCACGTGTCGGGCTCACGCTCCACCGCGTCCGCGACTTAAGATTTACGACGAACCAAAAAGAAAAAGAAGAAGAAAAAAAAAACAAAAAGGCTCGACGTTAGCACCATAACATGATCACGTTTTACCACCTTTTGCTTCGCTGGATGAAATTGGGCGGCCAACAACTTTTCCCAACTTTGGCGGAGGGGCAAAGACTCAATTTTGGTAAAAGGTGTAACTCTATAGTGCATAACAATTAAGCATATCAGGTGATCCGAATAAATATGTAGTACCCCACACTGCGCCAGTATCAAGTTTGAACTGCCGTCCGCCCAATTTTATTTTCTCCCATTTCGTGTGTTGTGTTTTTCTCTTTCTCTCTCTTTGTGAAAAGACTTTTGCTTTGTTTGCTTTTGGGTTTACGGTCATAACGGGAAACAAGGATATAGTTCCGTTAGCCGATCACGTCTTACGAGCCCATCTTGATCCTCGTACCTCATCTCGGCGGAGACGTAATACAGTTTTGAGGAACGAAAATGAGCAAGGAGGAGGGAGAAAGACCCGACCGAATGTCAGATGTCACTGGCCCCTCGGTCTCGGTCTCTTTCTCTCTCTCTCTCTCTCTCTCTCGTCTGGTTCATTCCCAACCAATCTGCGATTGTTGATAGAACCAACAGGAAGCCTCCGAAAAAAATCCCTTTCTTCTTTCTCTGCACGTGTTCTCGTTTTTGTCCTGCTTTCTTTAACCTTCCCAGTTTTTTTTCTTTACCATGCATTCGTCATATACATTTATACGCACACACGACTCTATATTCTTCAGGTACATCACTATGTATGAAACAGCGCAGAGTCCATCAGCATTGTAATATCTAGTCTCTCTTACACAATACCCCTCTCTCTCTCTCTTTTGTCCCGGACTCGTGTCTTGTTATTTCGGCCGCAATTAAAGGTGGAATGATACGAAAGAAAGAAAAGAGCTAGGCACGCACGCCACAAACCAGGAGACAAGGAGGAATGATTTTTTCTTTTTTTAGTATTATTATTCGATTCAACAGTGTGTTCATTTTTGCGTAGGGGGGTCATTTGATTTGACGTACCACCCCACCCCCTCCTCCCTTCCCTTCACAACCCGCTTACATTCCTTTCAGTATAATTTTTCGACCGGATTCAGCTAACGACACGCCCGTCCGGAGCGACGGAAAAAAAAAATGTAAAAATACCCGGCACTTTATTTGTCGGAATATAAAATGAAATCTGTGTTTCCCTCTTTTTCATTTCTGTTTGAAAAAAAAAAAAATGGGGACAAAGAACGTTCAGTAAATCAGTACATAGAGCGTGAAAGAGACTGGGAGTGGGTATACCTGTTGGGCGTGTAGAAAAAGAGCGCCCCGGCAACCAGCCAAAATGCAATAGACGACAGAGACAGACAGACAGACTACAAAATAATAACAACAACTGCAGCAACAGCAACAACAACAACAACGCAGCGGAGAAGGAAGTAAGGCCAAGTTATGAAGCGCTCAAACAAAGTAAATTTCCTGCTGCCAGACAGAATCAAATAACGTACACAGAGCTCTCTCGGGGTTACACAATAAGCCTATTGTATTATAAAAAGGAATTTGTTATTTATTTACTTCACAAATTTCTTTTTATTTCTCCATTTTTTTTTACGAGTTTGTACATTTCGAAAGAAACGTTTGTTTTATTTGTTCAATGAAAAAATAAAAACTTGTGAGAAGAAGAAGAAGAAGAAAAAAAAAAAAAAAGATTTTTGTGTTTGATTTGTGTCTCGACTTCGGTGGGGGGCCCGACCGATCGGAAGAAAATTCTCCGAGATGACGCGACAACATTCAATGTACACACACACACACACGCTGCTGTGGCATGCAAAGGTCAGATGGTCATCATCGTCTAAAGGATCATCCATCCATTTCCAACAGCGATTTCATTAATGAATAAGAATGGGGAGGGACGTCGACCCCCCGGTTCAACACCACCAAAGCCGCGCGCGCGCACACAGACACACTTCTTGGTATGCTAAACATAGTCCAACGTTTTCTGCTCAACCCGGAACGAAGATGCTCGCTGTGTGTGCTCTGGTTTCCGTAAATTCTTAATACATCGGGAATGCTTTGCTTGATGCTCCCTGACAGGCTGCGCAATCGAACGTGAAGCTGTTGCGAAACAATTGCATAGTGGGAACTCTTTTTTCTGACCTTGCAATCGACTTGATAACTATTGAATTAATTTCCTATTTCCTTTTTTTGTTTCACTCTTTTTGTTTTTTTGTTTTTCATTAAACAGCTGCACGTTGTGTATTATCGTTATGATTACTCGAGATTAAGCTCCCACAGAGTTCGAGAGTGGATAACTCCTGATAGTATATGCAGCCCGGTAGCTATTGTCGGATCATTGACGCCCGGTGCGCCCAGCTTAAAATATTCTTAAAGAAAAAGTCAAAAAAAAGAAGAATGCATCAGCATCAGCAGCAGCAGCAGCCAAGCGCTTTTTCCTTCGTTCGTTCGGGTCGAATGGCGTTGTTTTGTTGGCGTCCTCTGGTGCGTTTCAATCGCCTTGAGCAAACGGCAAAGAAGAAGAAGAAGAAGAAAAAAAAAAAAACTGCTGGACTGCAAGTGTTTTCCAGCCCTGTGCTACCTGTCAATTTGGGAAAGATCTTTTCGCTCCCTTTATTCTCACTCTCCTTCCGTTTTCACGCTTCTATTCGACCGTCTTCACCGAACCTTTTTCAATAAAAATGTGTTCCTTCAACAGCTGCAGCAATCTCTAACTTATCTGTTAAACCAATTCAATTTTCGTTTCTTTTCTGAAAGAGAACAAATTCGATTTGGAATACTTAAGACAGACAATTTGAACGCCATCCGGTACCAGCACACCGCGCTAGCTCAAACAATAAATCAATCAGCAAAACAAAAGGAGTTGAGGAAAACGCCACACAAAAAAAAAAAAAAACAAAAAAAAAAAAACATTTAGTTGGAAAAATTGGCGTGTCGTTGTTCAACATTTGAAATGACACGTTTACAAACACGACGACGAGGCATTTGAAAAGTGGGGGACAAAAAACCCAACAAACTTGAAGGGGAAAGAAAAAGAACCCTGTAAAAAAATAAAAGCAAACGATTTTTCCCTTTTACTTTCGGGGATGAAACATTTCCGTGGGGAACGAAATAACGATCAGATTGCAGGGAGCGATTGACGAAAAAAAAAAGGAGAACGTTACAACCCTCGATGGAAGCTTGTTTCTCAACAACTCTCTTTTCTAATTTATTTTATAACGCTGAATGACTTTTGGAAGGACGAGATTCGACGCGCTATATACAGCGTCTCTTCTTCTTTTATGCCAAGTACTTTTGTGTCGCTTCCAGGCGTTCCAACATTGATTGCAAGTTTTAAAGACAGAAAGAAAAAAAAAAAAGAGGTTGGACTTGAACAAAATGAAAAGGGAGAAGAAGAAAAACAAAAAAAACTTCCTTCTCTTTCGTGGGAACTTGAGGAAGACACAGCCGCTTAGCATAGAACTTGCACGTTGTGCTAGCGTCTACACAACAACAAAAAAACGGAGCTTCTTCTTCTTTGTTGTTGTTGTCGAGGAAAAGGATAGGGAGGGAGGTTGATTCTTCATCATTCCCATCTACTTCTTCTTGGTGCCTTCCACCTTTCTGCCCTCGCTGGTTGTGAACTGTCGAGCTATTGTTTATGATCCGCGGTCATTGTTTCTGTTGGCACTGCGGTCTCGTCGGGGGAGCCATTTAGACTCTCGGCCACAACTCCGCACAAGGTCGTGTCAATATTTAACCTTTCAGCGACCAGCCGACCGAGTCGCACATCAAACACTTTGCTGTACGGACCGGTTCCCGTCGAGTACAAAGTACACGGGGGTACACCGTGGACAACCGCGGCATTTTCTCATCTCCCTTGTGACGATGTGTGGACACAGATGGCCAAAGATCAATTGAGACACGGCCACTGGCAAGAAGAGAGTCCCAAGCACATAAAGGTTGACAACGCTACAAGCCTAGGTGATTGTTCGTCTCGAGAACAAAATCCTGGAAGAGAGAGACCGGCTGTGTAGACGACGAATCTGGCCGAGAAGGTTGTGACATTTTTTACACCCGGTGGGTTCGGCCGACCGTCACCATGGAAAGTGAGTTGTCACCTGGTTGCCAAGACGGGCCCACAGACTTAAACCCGTCAACACAACCTATTCATAGACTATGCCTTCTTGTCCGTCCCCCCGCCCCCTTATGTTGGTCCCCTTATCAATATCATCTACCTACGGTCTTCTATTTACGGACGGCCAGATAGTAGTACAATATGATTGTATATAAGTGGCAGAGCTCTTTTCCGTGGTGTTGGTGGTCATGGTTGCAACTCTGAGATCCGTTTCCCTGGGCAACGCCAACCCAAACACGAGACAAACAAAAAGAAATGCTCGAAGAGGAACACAAGTGAGCACGACATGACAATGAGCAATCCATTGGACTAAAGGTGAGGCAAGGGTCGGCGGGCGCCGGTTGTGCGCGTTCTTCTTGTCTCCCACTGGAATCTATCAATTACGTTCAATTCGAGCGTCTTGCAGCGCCTACGAGGGACAGGCTGTTGGCCGGCCGTTACCGTAGATCAACGGACAACGAAGCGTTTCCCATTTTGGCCCCCCCAATCGACTTAGTTATTGGCGTGTCCAACGGGCGCTCCCCCACAGCGAGAGATTGAGCGCACGGCTCTTTTCGACAAGAAGCGAGACCAACTCGGAGGTGTTTATTGCTTCGACTTGGTCGATTGCCGGAGCAACCCACAAATAGTGTGTGTGTCTCGATAGAGAGAGAGGGGCAGCCGACAACAGCGCCAATAGATAAGGACGGAAGGCAGAAAAGAATAGTCGAAGAAAAAGAAGGCAACTATAGAAAGCAGCGAGTCGTGTACATTGCGCTGCTCCGTCGTGCCTGACAAATCAATAGGACGGCGGAAAAGAGAGAGAAATCGAAACCACCTCATTTCCTCAAAAGGCTCTATGTACGTATAGAGAGAGAGAGAGTCTATATAAGATCGAGCGTCGGTGGGGATACGATGCGTTGGATGTAGTCGACCTAGCGCAGTATATAGACACACACACACACCTTGCACTTACAGTATGTATACAATTAGTCAATGGTATGGAAATGGCGTCGGTACTCGTCTCTTCGTGTGTTTTTTTTTTTTTCTTCTTCTTCCAAGGGCTGGAATTTGTTTCTTTTTTTGGCTGCGCCGTGCCGTGCATGTCGTGTATCATCAAGCGCCATGACCCGTCCGACCTCGACCCTCCTTCCTTCTTTGGTAGATAATACTCATCTCTCCGACCCCTTCTTTCTCTCGTTCATCCTTTTCATTCCTTCTCTCCTCATTCTCCCTCAATCTGCCCCCTTTTTTCTTTTTGCCTCCTACCCGAGAATATTCCAACGACCGATAGAATGTACCAAGGAAAAGATATAGGAAGGAAAGACTATAGACGTTATAGTGCAGTCTATCCACGACCCTACATGTCTGTAGACGCGGTAAGTATATTACCGTATATATGCAGGCGTGTAGACTGATGATGGTGAGATTACAAACATCCTATAGGAGCCGTCTGCCATCATTAAGACGACAATGTCTTGTGTGCGTCGAGAGAGAGAGATTCCGGAAGTCTAGCTCACTCTTTTTTTCTCATATTCTTCTCGTCGTCTACCATCGACTACTCGCATTCAATTCCGCATACAGATGTACAATACCGCTCACGATGGAGAGAAAGAAAAATGACAACAACAGGGACACACGCGCTCTTGGTTCTTGGCCGGAGCAAATCAGCAACGAACCGGAGTCAGTCGGCGTTCCGGTCGGATGGTGCCCGAGGGACTTGGACTGAAAACGATCGAGTCGATACGCGTCGTTGTTTCCCGGCAATGTCGCTCACGATAACAAAAGAGCGTGAACTTTGAACCGAGACCGAATCGTCTCCCGCTTTCTGCCGCGTTTCCTTCAGTCGTCGCCGTTCCGTCCAAGTTGGGCACAAGATTCGTCAGCTATAGACAACTGAAAGGGACTTTTGGAACGAAAAGAAAGAGAAGAGCGACCACAGGCCGCGATCGAAATCATCCAAGTTGACGTGGTGACGAGACAAAAGAAGGAAACTATAGGCCAGATCTGATTAAATGATTCACCGCCTCGGCGCAGTGGCGCCATCCAACAAAAGACCCGCGGTCGCGGCCAGAATCATCACCACGAAAAGTTTACGTAACGAAGAATAAGAAGCTCGCGGAGACAAAAAGAAAAGAAAAACTTTTTCTTCAGGGGGTTTGCGGTGCTGAACCCCCAGCACTCGATGTCAAGGTGATATCACAAACTTGCCCGGTCATCGTGAGCCACGGAAAGACACAACGACAACGACGACTTCGACGACTTTTTTTTTTCCCCCCCAACTCCTATCGAAATTGTTTCCTTTCGCTTTGTGTGTGAGCGAGCGCCTTGTTCGTGTCGTTTAGAGCAATGTAACGGCCGGTGCTGGCTGGCCGCTCGCGGCTGCGCTCCACAATGGAAATGAACGAAATCAGAGTTGAATTGAATGTCTATCACGTCAGGATGTTCGTGGGCTGCTGCTCATAATATTTCTCTGCGCAGAGACTCGACTTTACGCAGAATGTAATAATCTCTTAAGAGTTGAGCGCAGATAAATTATACATGCATTGTCAGTTTTCCGGCCGTTTGATTCCATCATTTGTGTGACTCATTGACAAGTGCACACGCTGCATTTCGTTCAGACATGGACCCGACTGTGGCGGTAAGTCGTTGACAAGAGAGGCCAGAGGAGGATGGAAAGTGACAGAGATGGAGCGAGAGAGAGAATTTTGGTAATTCATTAGGCAAACAGCAACAAGACAAAGGGAATAAAGTAAATAAAAAAAATATCTAAAATGAATACGTATAAAACATCAGGCAGCAGAAGAAGAAGAAGAGAGATAGCAATAAATTACGGAGAAAGGATTTCCGGCTTCATTAAGATAATGGTTTGTGTCATTGGTTTAATCTGCTTTTTACCATCGGAGAAAAGGGAAAAAGAAAAAGTCTGAGAGAGTGGAGGGGAGACGATCTGACAATGACTGACTTGAGAAATATTAAAGAAAAAGATCGGCAGAATCGATTTCGGTCAACCGGACACCAGCGGCATCCAGTGCACAACGGAAAACCCGGACCCAAAAAGACAAATGGAAGTGATCCGGACATTCCCAAGTACGAGATACCAGCGGTCTAGTGTTGCGCTAGTTGGTTGAATAGCCAAGGCATTATAGCGTAGCTATTATAGTTGTTGATCCAGCGTATGCGCTCGATACCCAGCCGGCCAACAAGAACCGAGAAAATCCAGCTGACTGGCCGTTGGATGCGTTTCACGAGAGTAGAAAGCGGACAGGAAACGATGAGTCCGGATTCGTCTCCCAGTTCGCGGCATTGTGTTGTTGAAATGCTTTGCAGTTGAAGAGATCATTAGTCATTTGCTCTTCTTTTCCTTTTGTATTTTTTCGCCATGTGCGCGTTTCTCTTGTGCCCCCGAACAGTTTCTTGTTAATCTTTCCCTTTTTATCGTCATCTTTCATAGTCTCTTTTTCTGGGAGGAGGGAGCCATCAAAAGGAAGAGGGGCCTGTGCAATTCACAAGATCATTTACTATACGAGACGCAGAGCGAGATGAAAGGCAGCCTCGTGGCGAAGAATAAGAAGAAGCCGGCGAGCTCCATGACTCCTATGGCTAAGAGAAATGAAGAGCTTTCATAACCATCGACACCCCTGCGAGCTGCGCGTGGGCGCTCCTAAATTACAAGTTTAATGCTC
This sequence comes from Daphnia pulex, assembly GCF_021134715.1. Classification (NCBI taxonomy): domain Eukaryota; kingdom Metazoa; phylum Arthropoda; class Branchiopoda; order Diplostraca; family Daphniidae; genus Daphnia; species Daphnia pulex. The sequence goes on along the minus strand of NC_060018.1, from coordinate 4,783,416 downwards.
AGATATCCTCATTGAAGTCTCAAAGACTCGGAGGAACTTTAATTGGCCCCTCGACGTTTCGTTTCCATTAAAAGAAAAGAAAAAAAAAACTTATTCGGTTGGACGGTGAATAAAGGCGCGTCATGAAACCGCGAGCTCCGCTTCCAAATAAAGAAAGCGAACGGAAGGGTTAACAAAAAAAGAGAGAGAGAGAGAGAAATGGTCGTGAAAAAGAGCGTGAATTAAGATGAGAAAAGAGCAGGACAACAACAACGAGGATAAACAACATAAAAGAGAGAGAGAGAGAGACAGAATTCATCATAATAAAAACAGCAACGTCATTTCCTTTTCCCCAATTCAATCGGCATATTTGGAGAGTCTAGGCTAAGCACAGCTCTCCACCTTCTTTCACATTTCGTGCTGTCAGTTTCGGCTGCTGCCGTTCCTTTTCCCTACCAAGTCACAAAAAAAAGAAGAAGAAGAAAAAAAACTACAAGAGACCGGGACTCCTCTTTGCAGACGCGTTTTCCGGCGTTTTCATGGTGGCGAATCAACAGAGAGATGAAGGCGGAATGGGGAAAACGGTAGGAGCTGCGAGAATCGTTTCCACTTTGTTATTGATCAAATTCGAAATGTTAGCAGAGGAAGAATAAGAGCGGCGTCGGAAGACAGAAGAGAGAAACAGATCGAAAGAGAAAAGAGAAGATTGGACGCGAGGCGACTGGTGCGTGCAACAAAGTCAATCGGATTGTCAGCTGCAAAGCGGGACCCTAGGCTACTAGAGTACCTCACGACAGAAAAGAAAGAAAGAGGAAAAAAAGTATACCCAGGGATCAATTTCCAGCTCCCACGTACGTACGTTGGCACGGAAGACTTTGAGATGCTCCATTCCCATCATATCTTGTCAAAGAGATTCTCGTTTCCTATACCCAACCATATCCATCTTCTGTTTGATATTCCGTAAAGCAGCCGGGTGCCTTTAACAACTTTGTGTGTCGTCGACGACGACGACGTCTTCGACGGTTGCCATTGTTAAAATAAAGGGGGAAAAAAAGGGTCGACTGGGGATATTTCTTTTGTCAACTTCTTACCGATTGATCGCTATATTATGTTTATATGCTGCACGAATAGGCGAGAGCACGGCGGGGCAATCTAGCTCGTCTCTCTCTCTATTCACTGTGCATTGCATAGAGACTTTGGCATATAAAAGTCATCGTCGTGTAGCGCACAAATCCCTGCCACATGTCGAAAAAACTGTCTCTCTCTCTCTTTCTCAGTTGTGTGCGCCCTCATCTTCAAACTCGTTGGCCGCGATATCTCCACGGCGATGAACAAGAGAAGATTGAAGACGAAAATGAGAAACAAGAGAGAGAGACAGGCAATCTCGTATCAAGAAAAAAAAGAGACAAGAAAAGAGGAAAACAAAAAATGATTGAAAGCCCGCAATAATTTGACTCGACGGGCGGGCACAATGGCGGATTTCCGAAGCGTATGACGACGGAACGCGACTCATTGTTGTAATCATCCGCCTCTCTTTCCCTCAGTTGCCTCTTTATTGTCAACCCCCCCCCCACCCAACCCTCCCAAAAAACCCTCAACAGGACACAACAAAAGACACGCGTATAGAAACTAATCCTCCTCACACACACACACACACAGAAGAGGAATACTACACAGAAAAGAACAGCCCAGAAATGTCAGTTGCTTGATTGTTTTTCTCCTCTTTTTCCTGCGTCTCTAACCGTTCCCCTGTTGTACATATTCGTCATCTTGTTCCGCCACTATTCCGGAATCATCATGACAGTTATCACACAGGGTTCGATATCACACACACACAAGAGTCATTTATCCCCGAGTATCGAGACCGCTGAGGCGCCATCATCATCAAACGTAATCAAGCTCGGAGAAAACGATTCGTGAAAAAAAGGGGAGAGTCGTGATTTATGATTAGTGATTGGATTATACGTTACGTACACACAGTGTGTACGACGTCACAGCAGAGAGAGAGAGAGAGAGGGAGTATAGGTTAGACTCCCGACCATCAAAATCATCAGTCCGTTGAGCTAGGCACGCCATTAACGGGATGATGTGGGGTGTTGTAGGAACTCTTTTTCCGTCAGCCGAGCGATCAACGCCTCCAGTGTAAAGAACACAAAAAGAAAAAATATATCCCGAACGTATAAATTAAGAATAGAAAAAAAAAAAAAAAAAACGCAGCGAAAATGGGTGCCCATAAATAATAAACGAGAGCTGATGACGGGAGGTGAAACCTACTGTATAAGAAAATAGCATTATGTAGCTGCTGCTGCTGCTGCTAGCTCACCATCAAAGAGTCACTCAGACTCGCTTTGGTCGTTGGTTATTCGGTCGTTCGGGCACAGTCAACCCTCAGCAAACACACAAGGCGAGCACAACCCGCTTGTAATATAATGGATCAGGGAGCTGCCGCTGCTGCTGCAAGGCCCCCGTTTTCCCTTCCCTCCATTACGATTATCACGATTCACACGAGTAATTTCCGAACTCGGCTCAGCACTTGACGGCCGTGGAGCACCCGGGACCCGTTCGATTACGTTCGCTAACCCCTTTTTACGTCCCGTCGCTTTCCACCGTCTCCGTACGTATTCCCAATCAAGAAGCCTCCCCCTCTTTTCTCCCAGCAAAACGCATTAATAAATAACAAAAGAAGAACCAAAAAAAAAGGGAAAAAATAATGCTATTTTATAACGACACAATGGCTCTTGTTTATTCTACCCATTTTGGCGGACCTATAGAGACGCAACATTTCGGTTTCCTACGTGAATTGATTTCAGCTGTTCCTACAATGGAAACCAGTTTCTCCGCTCAGACTGTTTTGTTCTGCCTGCTGCACGACGTCGAACGTGAAACACGTCCACGGGCACAACATGCGATCATCAAGGGGGTGAGGCATTGACGCGACAAGATGGTACTTGGCTTTCGTGTCGTTCGAGAGAGAAAGAGAAAACAAAAATAAAAGAAGAAGGTCGTCGACTTTCGTCTCATTTCCGCACGCAGCTTTAATGACGCCACGTCCTCTATCATCGTGTGTGTTGGAAAAAAAGAAAGAAAAAGGCTCCATCACCACGATAACGTCAACACCATCTCGTCCCGCGTATGTGCACTCGACTACATATGCGGGCATCACAGAGAAAAACGGGGCCGTAATCAGTTTGAGAGAAAAACGATTTTAACAAGTAGGAAAAGAAGAAGAAGAAAAAAGACTCGACAAAACATTGGGAGAAAAACCATGTCGGAGTGACATGAGAAAGTGGGGGGATGCGGCTTCGTGCGCCAAGGGCTTTCATTATAATGGGAATGACCGCACGTCCAGTATGTACCGTGTTATGACGTTGTGTGTGTGTGTGTGTATATTCTACTGTTGTTGTTGTTTATATTGGCTATACATCAGTAATACTTTGGACACTTTGACGGACACTTTGGGGCACAACCTCTTTTGGGGAGGAGGAGAAAAAAAAATACAAAAATCCAGTTTCTCTCTCTCTCTGCTCACGTGGCCAACACTCTAAAACTCTGTTGGCCTCTGCCAGGTATTTTAGACGCGCACGATGCGCTGCGGTTTCCTTGTTGTTGCCCTGTGATCATTTCATGCTTGATATTCTCTTTCGGTTAGATCACGTCGGTGGCGTGATTGATTTCATTCCCATAGAGCCATCGCCGACTCATATGACATTATCAAAGCTACACGATTTGTTGGGTACCGTTAGTTTTTTATCTCTATAGAGTCTCTGATGTGAAGACTCCATCATTTTCACCGGTTATCGATGATTCTCTTTCCTTTTCGTTTGTGTTTGCCTCCCGACGGTGAAAAAGGGAGGGGGGGGGGGGTGAGAGCGGGAAAATAAAACGCGAGAAGCATCCCGACCTGAAGATGGAAAAACAGGAAAAATCCAGAAGAAAAAGAAAAAAAACACACACACACACACAAAAGAGAAAAAAAAGATGGCACTGCCTTTGATCGGAGGAGCGTGACTTATCGGGATGGGCCGTCTCTTCTTAGTTTGGAGCGCATATAGAAAAGATATTGCAGACTGAAGAGGGTACCAAGTATTCTTCCTTGGAGACTCTCCCGAGAAGCCATTGAATCGGTTGAGGGAATAAGCGCAAGGGACCACAGACTTACTCCGCCTACACGTATTTACTGTATACCCGCACCCACTTGAGCAGACATAACACAAACATTGTAGGCTGGACACACACACACACACGGCATTGATTCATGCAGTATCTATCTTTTACAGTGGCCAGTTTCCATCTCTTTCAAGTCATATCCATACCGGCCGGCAAAGGGCTGAGCCATTCACATTCCATAGAGTTGGGCCGGAAGATTCGATTTTGTTTTGTTAGATGTGTGTGCGGCCAAGAATGAACTTTGTCTCTTTTGAAAAGGACCTAGCTGCCCTCCCTTGTCCGCATTCGCCCACGCTCGGTGGCTTTCCCGCACAAGGATCGATTCTGCACGCTTCTCGGCAGAGCGGGCTCAGAGGAGGCTCTCCTGTTTTCTCGTAGCAACATTTTCGAGGTTTCGGCGCATGCAACCCACCCAGTGGCAATCACAATAGACGAGCAAATAACCCGGGAATAGCCGGAAGACGGCGGCTAGCCAGCGCTCTGCCCAACTTCCGTGGCTCTTTAGCCTTAAATTATGGCAAAAGAGATATAGCTTGTCCTATGACGCACAAAGTTTACCGCCTTGCCTCAATGGATGATGGCCTTTAGGGCACATACAAACCAACCCCCCCTCCCACATATATTTTTACATCCATCGTCCCCTACCGATGGGGGTACGGGTGTATATATAGAGTGAGCATTTAGCGGCAGTTTGGTGAACGCTGGAACGGTGTATGGATTTGGGTGTTACGTCGATAGATAGGTACAAAATTCGGTTGGGCCACACTTGACGCGAGGGAGAAAAAGACTGCGGGAGCGCTGAAAATAGCATCGAGGAGGAGGAGAGACAATCTGTCGCCTGGTCATTGTCGAGCTGCCAGCGCCTCCTTGTTAAATAATATCGAGACGATTTACTGGAACGATCCTTCACTGCACCATCGACCGACATCACATGTCTATGACAGCTCTCACGCACTTTTGCTGCGTGCTTGGAAATGCTGCCCATCGTGGTCATCGAGTTTGTGCTTAATAAATGATGCCCGTCCGTCCACGATCGTCGCTAATTAGAGCCTATTCGTCCATGTCGCCTAAGACGACTGCTGAGCACGAAAACGCATCAGCATCGCTGCAAGCTCTTAATCGGATCGATGTATCATCTTACTTCTGTGTACGTACATCAATGCAATTATCTAGTAAGTACGGTGCACAAAAATGACAAAAGCAGCTGGGAAGAGCGACCAGACGAGGAACGACCATTATTATGGATGTCAGAGCCGGGGCCAAGGCTAGACTATATGCGCTGCCCTGAATAGGACCATTTAAGCAAAAGGATCTAACAATGGCCAAGCGTCATTCAGGCATTTTTCGTCCTAGTCTTTTTTTTCTTTTTTTCATTATTTTTCTTTTCTTTTTGTGGCGCTTTCAAGCCCCCGTTTTGTCGGTGCCCCAGTCTATAAAGCAATGGAGGAGCAGGGTGCCTTCAAGAGGACGGGAGTAGAGGGAAAAGGTCTCATCACGAGTTGGATCAATACGGTTGTATCACGTCATGCTGCTGCTGTCTGGAGGACTCGAAAGTCGAGCGACTGGAGAAAAAGAAGGAGAGACCCAGACAGCCCTCAGTTTGATGAAGGTGGCGGTCTTTGCGGTCGAATCGGTCTCTCTCGCATGTTGGAAAGCGGCCTCTGTTCTTCATCATCATCATCATCATAATAACGAGAGGAGGGGTTTAGGAGTAGAGATCCGGGGCAAAGTCAACAACTTCTTAATACGCCGTTGGCAAGCAAGCAGCACATTTGTATACAAGTTCGTCATTGCGTGGTGTGCTGTTATTTCAGCAGCGGCAGACAATGCTATCGCAATTTCAAATTTTCGGACCCTTACGGTCTGTACGCCCTGATCCTCATTGCTCTCAAGTGGTCTGAGCATCGTCAAGGGCACCAAAGTATTGGGAAACAAATGATCGACCCTCCTTACATCCCCCTGTATACCAATCTGATAATAATAAAGCATTTGCTAACAGATGAGACAAAAGCAAAATGAAAAGAAAAGAATGGGAGGGGAGGAAGGAAGGAGAGTCCCCCACCCCTCCCTGGTTGATCAGGGAATCAATAGTGCAGCACATCCCCAATCTCGAAAGATTGCGTCAGGAACAGCAGCGCATCGACAGCGGTTCACATTCGTTGGCTACGCAATCGAATGACTCCGACAAGACAGCCAGAATGCTCGATCACCTCAATCTCTGGTCGTGTACGTAACACAATAGAACGTTATTGGGCCTCCTTCTTCTTTCTTCGCTCGCGCTCTCTCTTGTTTTCCACTAGCAGCACTGTATTTCTACTTTACTATATAGACTACTATTCCAGCTTACAGCTTATTGTTTTTCCCAATCAGTCCCTCCTTTACGCTACTCTGCACTGTCAATCAGATTTGGCGTCGACATGGAAGCTCAGCAAACCGCCTCGGAAACAACAAAAGAGAATGAAAAGGCGCTTACCTTCTTTTGTAATGAAACAGTCGCGCTAGCAATCAGGAGCGAAGGAGATTCGCTAATTTCGTTCCGAAGACGCGAGCGGAGAATCACCGGGAATCGTCAGGTACGTTTTCCAGCTGGCAGCTGACGCGTCCAGTCTGCGAGTCTAAATCCAACAACAACAAAAACAGAATGAAAATGGGTCTTGTATACTTTGTCTGAGGGTGTAAACATCGCCCGCGGATCTATAGGAGCGTACGAAACAACAAATGCCGACTGGAGCCCGAGGAATTCAATCAAAGACGCGGATCCAATCAACAAGAACCTCTCTCCTTCATCATTCCCAGTGGTCTGTCTCTCCTTTTCCACCATAAGAGAGAAAGAAAAAGAAAAAGCTTTCCTTCCATCTTCTGCCTGTCTTTCTTCATTTTCTGCCCTGGCTGCAGCCTTCTCTCTTATTCCCATTTCCTCCAAAGTCTAAACGCAGCACAGTTCTATTAGGCCAAACAATGTGTAAACATATATATATACATAGTAGTAGTAGATCTATACACACTTCTTCTACAGCTGCCCAGCTCTGCCTGCCTAGCTGCCATGTATAGATAATTGATGATTTATATGCTGTACACACCGTGTGTACGCGTCAAAGTCTGACTAGCGGGAAACACAGTCCAACTCGGCTAATCCAATCCGAGAATGAGAACTGAGGGACTCTCGTGAGTGCGAGAGAGATAATTGAAGAAAGGAAAAGACCGAGGCTCCCGAGCAATTCACGTCTGCTCACATCGAGTGCGATAGCTCCCGTCGCCGTACACATCTTTCACTTGCTATTGGGACCAGACACCAAGCAGCGAGAAAATGGCGAATGAAAACAAAAGAAAAAGGGGAAATGGGGGGACCGAGAACACGTAGAATACGGGAGTTCGTGTACACACAATGAAGAATGAAGCAGAACAAAGTGCTACGTACGGAAAACATGCAGCACGACGAAAAAGAAAGTGTAGTTGCATTGGGAATCCATCCCGATGGATCCTGCTCTTCAAACTTGCTCCGAACGAACCAAACTATTTGTAGCTATTTCAATCGCTTTGCTCAAGAGTCGGAAGAGCTCGCGTTCCGTCCGACTGTTCAGAGTGGGATGACGTTCCAAACTAAAAGACCGAAATCTAAAAGCGCACGCTTTTTGTTTCCACATTCGTGACAAATGCATGGAACGAAGTACACAAACACTCATTTTCGGACGACACTCAAAGGGTCATTTGTTTTCAATTCAGGCTCAAATAACACCAGCCACGACGTGCACTTGTGATCCGGGATGAACCGAACGCAGCAGGAAATGGGGAGCCCAGACGTCTCACAGTATCACTTGATCAGACCGTACGAATGCAAATCATCGTCGTCGCAGATTTCAAAAAATTCGAAAAATAACACCGTGCCTCTTTATTAAAAAAGCAGCTCGGATGTACAAAGGAAACGAAGGATTAAATTCTGTTATCCTTCCAACAACTATTATCTTCGGCTATTCGTTCGACACCGACGAAAAGTTTCGTCTGGCGCGTAATGACGTGTCATGTGTTGGGTTAAGGTTTCGTTGCCATGGAAACGCGATTCAACAAACTTGTTCTTGATTCGGTTGAATAAATCAATACCCTACTTTTATTTATAATGTGTTGAATGAACAGAAAAGTTGCTTTCAGTCCACAATCAATGCTGCAGAGTAAGCACACAGCGAATTGACTAAGACGACCGTCTGGATTGACATTAGACAATTTCAAGAAGACGCAACGTCGCGTAGTGCCACGCTGAAATGCTCAATTACACTTTAAGGAAACCTTTTTATACATAAGTGCCGAAGAGTTCCATGGAAAATTTAATCAACCTTGCTTATCATTTCCCTAGCTTCTTGTCAACACACTGGATTTCTTAGGTATAGATTTAGAAGTCAATCATCCAGATTTCAGATCTATACTGATAAGCTCATTTCCATGCCATTTACCATCAGAAGGGATCTTTTCGCGTCAAAAGAAAATGCTTCAAAGAACCTTCTTTCAGGTCAATCCTTTGATTGGTCGCGAAAGTTCATTCGATGTAAAAAGAGCTCGCAACCAACTACTCGCTATCCCGACCAATAATATAACAAAGTGAAGAGAAAGGGAGGGGGAAAAAAGACAACTAGGAAGATCTAATCAATACCGACATCGTTACATGCAATGGTGTCATGTGCACGGCAATTCACCCTCATCTTGTTTGCGAGACTCACCAGCGCGCAAACCTCGCAACTGCGCATCTTCCATACGACTTTTTTTTTCTTTGTTTTTCGCTGGCCATTTTTTACCCCACAAGTTTTTGTATCATGGCGAATGGGATCTTCTCAACCAAACTCTCCGCTTGTACCAACGTTCGTCTTACGACATTTTCTTTTTCTTTACCAATTTTTTTCATGTCGCCAAAGTCAGAACTTATTTTTCCCTGCTTAGTCTTCTCGGTCGGTTTCTGTCTCTTTGCTTCTTTCCTTCATCGTCAGGTTCTATATTTCATTTTCGTCTTTTTTTTTCTTTTCTTTTTCTTTTTTTTTTTCTATTTTCCCGGAGACGCGCGCTCCAACCCAATTTGCTCATCTCCCAGTGCGTCCGCAGTCGGCCCGGATCTAATTTAAGAGATGAACGTCAGCAGCCAAGGTTCTGGCCAAAAGAGGCAGACAAAAGAGAGTGTGTATTGTGGCGTATTGTGCGGTACTGAACACGAGCCGAGTGCGTGCTGCGCTACTCACGGCAGTTCCGGCTCCAACAGGCTACTACTCACTCTTCCGTCCGTCCATCAACATAAAAATTTTCGGGAGAAAAGAACGTAACAAAACAAAGCTAAACGACAAACGATCCTTTCGTAAGTGTACAAGCAAACAAGTTACACGTGCCGTACGAGACCCCGGTCTTTTGTCACCGTCATCAGCGTTGACGAAAATCATTAAAAAAAAAGGCTGGTTATAAAATTACGTTCTCTCGTTTGTCAGATCATCAGTTAGGCTTTTAAGATTGAGGCTAACGACTTGTTTCTTTTTCGTTTCGCCACCGCCTTTCTTTTTATTATTTGTCCTCCCTATCATTTATATTGATACTGCGATAGAGTTGACTAGCGGACGTTAGTGGCACGATCGTCGTGCCCTGTCCTATATACCGTCAAAAGCTAACTAAGTTTGCGTCCCTTACAAGACCCTTCTCCTCTCGTCCACTGAATGCGGCAGTCACGGTATTTAATGTTTCATAAGGCGGCACTAGAGCCAGGAGATAAGACAGCAGGAATGGCAGCAACAAGAGTATAAGCTGATGATGGAACCTTATTTACCAAGTCATCAAACTTCTTTCATCTTGCAACCACTTCTGCACAGTAGATCCTTAATCCAGTCAAATTGACTGTTAAGGATCGAGAAGAAGCGACAAGAGTTCGGCCAATTTGGAACTATTTTCTAGCATTTTGGAATCGCTGCCAACCTAGTCTCGAATCTGTCTTTTGGACTTCAAACTTGGGACAAAAAATTCAACGGTTACTAAGTCGCCTAGCCTTTTCTAAGCACACGACAATGCAGTCGCGTGATTAGACAACAAGAACTTACTACCAGTACCAAGCGCGCGCGTTTGGGCGTAGGCGGGCACACAGCAGATATGAACAGCACAAGAAGATTTGTTTATTGGTTCTTTAGATGGGGATATTTCCCTCCCCCCCCCCCCCATAAACCCGGCGGGATGTTTTATAGCGGACTGATGCGCAAGATGTGAGAAACCTACTAATCCCCAACTGTCAAACAACGTCGTGTACGAAAAGAAAAAGAAAAGAAATTAAAAAAAGAAAGCAAATAAATTTGTGAACTATCTGCTCCTTTGTTTTCATCTAAAGTTTAATCTAAATAAACTTCCTCGTACTACTGTTGTATATCCCAGAAGTTGGACCCCCCAAAAAATGCCAGATCGTCATATAAGAACATGACGTTAGGACTAAGAAAGCTGGCCATTCGTTGACGTTTCATGGCTGAACGTTATCCTCAGATATGAATGAGATTGCCGGATACTCCCAACTTTTCTTAATAGCACGTATCTCAACACAGTAAAAAACGGCTGAGCTAGGAAATCATTCCGTACCCATCCACAACATAATATCCGTCAGAAGAATAATGGTAATAATCACAGGGCATTGTATGATCGAGCCGCTGAACGCTTTCGTTCACATTGACATCCAAGTTTTAACGATCTAAACGGTGAACGCCAGTTTATCTTCTCGGGCCCTCTCCCTGTCGCTTGTATATCATGAAATAGTTATTGATTTTCGCCTTTTGTTTCTTGGTGTGTTTGCCGTCTCCAATAAATATTTTTTGGCCATTGTCCTCCCTTTCTTTCTTCTTTGAAGCCCTTGGAAGGGACGCAAAAGAGATAGAGGATGAAAGAAAGAGAGAGAGAGAGGAAGATCGATAGACATTGATTCACATGATAGGATTGCTTCCCCCCCCCCCCAACCATCTCCAAAATGCCAGTCCAGCGCATCGTGCAACGGGAAATTTATTTTTATTTCGACGACTTCTTTTCTTTCTTTCTTTCTTTCCCAGGATACTTCGATTGATGTTAGCGCCAACTTGGATAACGATCTTTTCGGAATGGAAAAGTACATATACATATAATATGTAGTATAAAGATACAAATACTAAATAAAACGGGAGGATGTTTATTAGAAAAGTTGTCGAGTGACTCGACATGTCGCGATGAGATTGAAATGGAAGGATAACATGAGCCAACAAAATTGTTCTGGTCTGTCGGAGCACTATTCCGACGGCGAGATAAACTGATTAAGATGATCAGTCTATATAGCTTACTTGCAATATACTGTCTAGTGCTAGCGAGTCTGGCAAATGGTGATGCCGGTCTGGCTCTAACTCGTGATGTTTTGCCATCTCGTTATGAAATGGCCGAGTCGCTTCTATCTCTTTACGTAATTTGTCATTTCAGGAAAATAGCGGAAAAGAAGAAGATTGGGCGGATGAATATCAAAGGCGAACGTCATTGTGAAAGACGACATATGCCGTCGTCGTCGTCTTCGTTGAAGACCTATATATGCGGCATCAAATTGGGAACGGGAGACGAAGATGCAGTAGCTGCTGCTGCTGCTGCCGCTTCTGCTGTAATATATGGGAAGAATCCCATCAGCCAGCCTTCCCAATCGAGCTAATGCTCTTTTACTGCTGCAGCTGACTGACTGGCATCGACCAGCCATCGTGTGCAACGGCGGGGGGTTACGAGCTGAATGAAACTGGCAAATGAATAATCATGTCCCCCTTGCTCTTTGCCATCTTTTTCTCGCTCGGTCACAGAAAAGATTACAAAGTCGAACTCCTGCCTTTCTTCTTTTCTTTACTTAATTTATGAATTTCGCGCTATCTTGTTCACATGCTC